>NC_073253.2:93167500-93792500 GCF_029289425.2 Pan paniscus | reverse complement strand
AGACAGCCTTCTGGACCTTTTCTTCTCAAGCTTCTAATAATTGGTAGGGTTCATAAACACTCTATATACCGATCTTTAAAGTTTAAATTACATGTATTCTGACTCTAGGATAAAATACAGAATGCCTGGTTCAATTTGAGTTTCACATGTGCAATGAATGTTTTTTAGTATAAGTATGTCCCAAGTGCTATATTTTAATCTTTGAATTCTATCAAACCTACTCTCTGACACCATTTTAACAAAAGTATTTTGGGTGGCAATAGCTACAATACTTAATACTATAACTTAAGAAAGTTTCATATGTGTGATAAGACCTACTTAGTTTGCTTTTAAGACACATAAGAAACTACAGTTATTTATGTATCTTCAGAGAATATTTAAACTTTGGTTAGGTTTTTCATTTTGTTTGTCTTGCACTTTACTGCTTCAATCTACATTTTTTTCCCAGCACCTTGCACTAGTAGTTTATGAGGCCATCAAAAAGAAAAACAGGTGAGGTTGTTTATAGGCAATTTGGTCCAAGATCCAATTATTTAATATCTATACATTAAATAATATATATATAAATATATGAAGTTACATAGTTGATGAAATCAGCTTCCATGTTAGCATACACATTTTCCCACATAATAATGATAATAATAATAATAAACAGATTATTATTATTCTTATAGAGATGATAATCTTGGGTGCAGATTTTAGAACCATTGAGTCTGGGGTTTAATCTCAGTTCTAAAACATTGTAATGGTATAGAATTGGAGTAGTGTGACTTGACCTCTCTGAGCCTCTGCTTCATCTTCTGTCAAACAGAGATAGTAATGGTACTCACCTCATAGATTTGTTGTGAGTATTTGATATGTTACTGTATACAAACCTCATAGAGCATTGCATTACATATAGTCAGTGCAATGTGAGTGCTGTTACACTGATTATTTTGTTTTTATTCTATATGCAATTATTGTATCAAGGTTTTTACAAATAATACCACCTTTAATCTTCATAGTGACCCTCTAATGTTAATTTTATTGATATATTTAAAAATGTAACATAAATTGCCTGATTAATGGACCTACAATTCAAGCCCAATGCTTTTAATCCACAATCCACATATCCTGTTACACCCCTAATACACACAAACACACACACCTCCATGATGTAGATGGTTTGTTCTGGGGGACATATTCTATTAGCAGCCTAATTAAACCTATACACTGAAGTGCATTTTATTATTATTATTTTTTGTTGATATGGGGTTTTGCTATGTTGCCCAGGCTGGTCTTGAACTCCTGGCCTCAAAGTGATCCTCCTGCCTCAGCCCCCCAAAGTGTTGAGATTACATGCTCATGGATAGGAAGAATCAATATCGTGAAAATGGCCATACTGCCCAAAGTAATTTATAGATTCAATGATATTCCCATTAAGCTACCATTGACTTTCTTTGCAGAATTAGAAAAAAACTACTTTAAATTTCATATGGAACCAAAAAAGAGCCCATATAGCCAAGACAATATAAATAACACCTCACTTCTACAACCATCTCAACTTTGAGAATCCTGACAAAAACAAGCAATGGGGAAAGGATTCCCTTTTTAATAAATGGTGCTGGAAAAACTGGCTAGCCATATGCAGAAAACAGAAACTGGACTCCTTCCTTACACCTTATACAAAAATTAACTCAAGTTGGATTAAAGACTTAAATGTAAAACCCAAAACCATAAAAAACGTAGAAGAAAACCTAGGCAATACCACTCAGGACATAGACATGGGCAAAGACTTCATGACTAAAACACCAAAAGCAATGCAACAAAAGCCAAAATTGGCAAATGGGATTAATTAAACTAAACAGCTTCTGCACAGCAAAAGAAACTATCAACAGAGTGAACAGGCAACCTACAGAATGGGAGAAAAATTTTGCAATCTATCCATCTGACAAAGGTCTAATATCCAGAACCTACAAGGAACTTAAACAATTTCACAAGACAAAAGAACCATCAGAAAGTGGGTAAAGGACATGAACAGACATTTCTCAAAAGAAGACATTTATGCGGCCAAGAAACATATGAAGAAAAGTTCATCATCACTTGTCATTAGAGAAATGCAAATCAAAACCACGATGAGATACCACCTCAAGCTAGTCAGAATGGCGATTATTAAAAAGTCAAGAAACAATAGATGCTGGTGAGGCTGTGGAGAAATAGGAACACTTTTACATTCTTGGTGGGAATGTAAATTAATTCAACCATTTTGGAAGACAGTTTGGTGATTCCTCAATGATCTAGAACCAGAAATATGATTTGACCCAGTGATCCCATTACTGGGTATATACCCAAAGGATTATAAGTCATTCTGCTATAAAGACATATGCACACGTATGTTTATTGCAGCAATAGCAAAGACATGGAACCAACCCAAATGCCCATCAATGATAGATTGAATAAAGAAAATGTGGCACATATTCACCATGAAATACTATGCAGCCATTAAAAGGAATGAGATCATGTCCTTTGTACGGACATGGATGAAGCTGGAAGCTATCATTCTCAGGAAACTATCACAGGAACAGAAAACCAAACACCACATGTTATCACTGATAAGTGGGAGTTGAACAATGAGAACTCATGGACACAGGGAGGGGAACAACACACACTGAGGCCCATAGGGAGTTGGGGGCCAAGGGGAGGGTGAACATTAGGAGAAATACCTAATGGATGCGGGGCTTAAAACCTAGATGATGGGTTGATAAGTGCAGCAAACCACCATGGCACATGCATACCTATGTAACAAACCTGCGCATTCCGTACATGTATCCCAGAACATAAAGTTAAATTAAAAAAAAAAGAAAATGATGGTATTATGGAATCTCTCAGGATTCTGACTTTCCACTAATATTAGGAAAGCATCAGCATTGCAGAATCTCGTATTTACTGAGTGCTCAGAGTCATATGGGATGCAGTGGGTTTTGCAGCATTTAGACATGGTCACCAGTTTTCAAAAGATACTGTTTCTTGGGGAGACAAGGCAAACCACTAGAAAATTAGAACACTGTGAGTGGGTAATCTGTGAAGTGTTTGAAGACAGGCATCATTCAAATTGCGTCACAAATTGTAGCTCATAAAATGGGGGTATTTCACCTTGCAGTAGGGAGTAGAAGGTTCTCCTGGAGTCTGGAAAGTATAACAGTGACTACATGGAACGAGTTCATTGTTTTCAATAATGTCTAAAATATTGTTTTGTAAACATAATGCAATATCAAATGTAACAAATATTGTTTTCTCACTCTTTCATTTTATGGCTAAAGACTTTGATAGAAAAGAATAAAAATTATGTATAAATTCTACAATTTGGAATCTTACTACATTTTATCTCTAGTTTGCAGGCAACTTAGCAGTGATGAAATGGATTACCCCGGGAGAAATGGGAGCTCTCTAGAACGATGACCAGTCAAACCTCAGTGTGCATCAGCATCACCTGGAGGGTAGAATGCACAAAGCTGGCTGGGCTCCACCCCCGGAGTTTCTGATTTGCTGGGCCTGGAGCAGACCCAGTATGTGCCTTTTTAGTACATTCTTAGGCAATGCTGGTGCTGCTTCTCCAAGGACCACACTTTGAGTACCAGTGTCTTAGAATAGAGAAAGGAAGAGAATGAGAACAATGCTTAATTGAGTGTTCTCCTGACTTATTTCTGAAAAACAGTGAATAAAGAAGAGAGACTACATGTCCTATTTATGAAAAGAATTTATCACTCTTTTAAGGCAATATTAATAGTGCAGAGGACATTTAGAAATTTTATTAGGAAGTCATCGGCCAGAACTATGTCATCTGAGGATGTCATCTGCTGCCTGCATTTGCTTATTCTGATGAAAGAAAGAATTTCATTTTTGTTTTACTTCTTTTCAACTCATTTTTTACTATACTTAGGTATTTTAAGGAAAAAGTATAGAAATTATGGTATTATATTCATAAATGCCTTACTATGTATCTGTAAAAAAGTAACATTTTCTTATAACCAAAATAGAATTATTATACCTAACAAAATTGACAATAATCAATGAATATCATCTAATACTTATTCCATATTCAAATTTCTTAAAATTTTCCCTAAAATGTTTCTTTCAGCTGGTGTGTTCATAGCAGAATCTAATAAGGACAATAAGTTGCATTTTTTTGTATAATTTAAATCTTTTTTAGTTTAGAATAGTCCCGACTTCCTGAAAAGAGAGGGTCATTTGTCCTGAAAAATATTTCATTTTTCTGGATATGTCTTGCATCCTTCTGAAAAAGCTTGATTAGTTTATGGTCAATATTTTGGTAAGAGTACATACTAGCTGATCTTAGGTACTCCATATTGCATTATGTCAGGGAACATATAATATCTGGGTTTCCCACCATTCATATCACTATAACTGCGTATGTTAATGACTTCTTGATTGTCCACTATAATGTTGCATTTTCCCCTTGCGGCCAGGAAGTAGTCTATGTGGTGTTATCTTGGCACTACACAATGTCTGGTCCATCCATACCTTTTTACCCATGGTTTTAATACCATATGATACTTCCTGCCTAAGTCAATACTTTTATTAAAGTTTACAAAGTAATAACTTACTATTTCTGTCATTCCTTCTACATATATTAGCTGGCATTCTTTTTAATATTAGAGTTGTTGCTCACAACTGAGGCTACTTGGTCATCTTTAAGATGTATTTTCTACTGGAAAGCTCAATATTTCCTGTAAGTTACCAGTATGAAAGGTAATTCATTTAACCAATGTCTCAAATGTTGACAAATAAGATATTCCAGCTTTCTCTATTGGAGTATCATTAAGGACATGTTGATTTTCACAGATTAAAAGTGGTTCAGTAGCCTACCACCATTATTTGAAAATGTATTCACAAGACAGGAGTAAGCTGTCAAGAAGTAATGAGCTGAAGATCAAAAAGACATTAATTATGACAGGGAACAGGTGACTGCACTTCGAAGAAAACTCAAGGCCTCAGATTTTCTCATTAGCCATTTCTTGGCAAAGCATTCAAGGAAGACATACCCAACAAGTGATGTACTGACAAGAGAGAAGACATAGCCCATTTGCTTTGTCATTCCATTCCAAGATGGCTTAATAAAGTCAATCCAGATTGGGGAAAGATGGCTACTAGTTTTCATTAACAGAAATAAAATGTGTATATCCATATACACATTTATATATGTACACATATTTGTGGATAATATATATTACAAATAAATAAATATACTATATATATTACAAATGCATATGTTGTATATATTGCATATATATATAGATAATAAGACAGCTTTAAGGGGGGATATAATCTTTGTAATGTGTTTCACTTGAATCCTATTTTGGGACTAGTGGTGGTAGAAGACATGCTCTTCTTTATTGTATTTATAACCATGCTGAGCTTGCAAAGAGAAAACAGACTAAACTCATTAGATGAATGTAGCCAGGCAGTTAAATGTAAACATAAGGGAAATGATTTATATGGAAGTCTTCAGCATTTATTCTCTCTCCTGGAGTTTATTTGAAAACAAAATAAAACAAAGCAAAAACCCAGCACTACAGATTTAGAAACCATTTCCTTTTACCTCAGGTTGAAGTAA
This sequence comes from Pan paniscus, assembly GCF_029289425.2. Classification (NCBI taxonomy): domain Eukaryota; kingdom Metazoa; phylum Chordata; class Mammalia; order Primates; family Hominidae; genus Pan; species Pan paniscus. Next base: position 93,786,886 of record NC_073253.2, on the reverse strand, counting down.
AAGTAAGTGCCAAATTATTTTGGTAAGGCCACGGGTGATAGTTACAGTCATAAGTTTTAACTATGTAGGTCCCAATAGTTGAACTTCTGGCAGGTGTTTTAGATTCATCTGTTTTAGATGAATCTAAAGACTCACCTTTAAGTCTCAGCCAAAGAAAGACAAAATGTCCTTGATTTCTGTGCTCTGATTATCTGAAGACTGTTCCCATGGTGGCTTTGTAGATATGAAGGATAGTGTCCTCACTCCTCCCTATCCTCTTTGCTGGAGAGCCAGATACTACTCCTTGGAAAGCCACACAGAGCTCTGGCTAAGATTTCATCAGCAAATGCCTTCAGCTTGGGCCACATGCACCTTTCCTAAGACCTTTTCTTCCAGACTTTGCCTGCTGTATTGATCTTAAACTCAAGTCACATGGACATCCTTTATCTCTGCTAGTATTCTCATGTCCATTCTCTTGTTCTTAAATGAGATACTTCTTTCGAGAAATACGTACAAAAGTAACATCTTGAATTTTTTAGGATGCACTTTCTGAACATGTGAGATTTGTCAGTATAGAAAGCTGAGAGAAAATAGCATTTAATAGCATTTTCTTTATTGCAAAAGTAAAACAGTATAGATAACATCGCTTTTAAATACAGAAATAGTAAATACTTACTAGGTATGATAAGGAAATAGCTCTCTTCAATAATTAAATATGGTATCTATTTCCTACCAATTGTCTTATTTACACATCATGACTCTTCAAAGCAATTAAGTCTATAAACAAAGATGGAAGAATGTTTTTGCCATTGTAGGTAGGGTCTTCAATTTAACCTTTACCACTTTCACTTTCAAATAATAACATAGCAGAGAATCCGAAATGCTTCCAAATCTCAGCTCATCTGTTATATAGGTCCTTCGAGTGTTTATTTTATTCATATTTTAATGCTTATTTATTTATAACAAGAAGCTTATAATATTGAATAATTTTTTAATAATCCAGTTATTCATAGAGTTCCTTGTGAGATTCAGTCCTCCATTTATCTTTCATCCAGGAGTCAAATTTGCCTTTGAAATAATTTATCTTTGGTTTAAAGACAAGAGAAAAAGAGAATACAAAACATTTGCGCCTTTGTGGATCCTTTGGGTGCAATAAACAGTGTAATTAAATTAGTAACTTGAAGAACCATGCAGTTGTTTTAAGAACAGTTATTTTTTTCAGGCCTATAAAAGTAAAAATGCAATCCCTAGTAAGGCTTCTGAAATCAATTAGTTGTATCTCACAGCCTATAAAGTCTTTCGCTGGAGGTTTTGATATGTGAGTTATGTTGGCTTCAAAAGGGAACTTCTGCAGTGTGGGATGAAATATAATTTTAAGAATTTTAATTCTGCTTCAGTTCAGTACCAGAGGGCAATCGTACTTAATGTTCTCTGCATTGGCAAAAGCCTTGGAATTTAGAGAGCCATGACTGTTAAAAATGAGAAAGTTTAATTGAGAGTTGAAGCTGTATAGGGTTTCTTGGGCAAAGGTTGTGATCTTGCTGAATTCTTATTCCTTAATTAAAAAAAAGTTTCAATGTTTTCTAAATCTTGGGTAAAAGACAACATATTGTAAATGAAAGCACCACTTTTCTGATTGTATATGTATAGAAAATTTGAGATCATTTATGAGGTACTAGATATGGGGAAGAATTATCAGTCATAGCATCTTCCAGAAACTTCTAGGGATTGTATGTGCCCTTTAAGTGTCTCCTAGAAAGTTCTGCTCACATTCCTGCAGAGACAAGGAAACCAGTTATACCTGTCATAAAAGACAACTGCATTGTCCTGATGCCTTGCTTACAACTCTCTCAAAAGACTCCCTTTGGCCCCTGACTTTCTTTGTGCCCTAGGACCTGGGACACAATGGGATATTTATTCACTTATTCTCCGAACTTAGGCTCATGCCTGGAGAAGCCAATCTCTGTTTCTTATAAACAGATGGTGCTATGCCCTGTATGTGGGGAGCATAGTTCAGAGAATCCAGCAGAGAAAATGTTATGAGCTTGGGATGTGAGGTCAGCCCAAGGTAGAGTAAGTCTGAGAATTATGGAATTCCAGGCTTAGGAAGGTCTTTTAAGTTTAGGAATTTAACACTTCCCCTTTCTCCCACATTGACTCCCTTGTGTGGTTGTGCAGTCTATTTTGACTTCACATAGCTCTGTTATATTTTTGAAGTTATTGTAAAAAAAAAAATCTCTGTATCTTCCTTTAGTGATTCTCCATTGGTCTTATTTGGAGAATTAGATGATCCTGAGGTGCTTTTAAGCTTTGATATCCTGTGTTCCCATAACATTAAGGGTTCTAGCTTAGTAATATATCTCTTCAAGCCAGACTGGGTCTGTGGGGCCTCATGGTCTTGTGACATAGTAATTTATTCAACAGACATTTATGGAATGCCAGGTAGGTACAAGACACTGCTTTAGGTGCTAGACAGAGAGAAAGTAAACAAATAGAAAAAAATCCCTGCTTTCATAGAAGTTATATTGTACTAGGAGAAGAAAAGACAGATGAAAAGCAAAGATTGAAAAAAAATGTATGGTCTGTTGAATGGTAACAAGTGCTGTGAAAAAAACACTGGATAGGCAGGTTGCAACTTAAAATCTGGTAGTCAGGAAAGCCTCAGTGGGATGGGAACACTTCAATAATTTCCTGGAGGAGGTGGAAGTGAGGTGAGCTATGAAGATGTTTCAGGAAAGAGCATTCCAGCAAGAGGGTGCAGAAAGTGCCAAGACCCCGAGCCAGGGTATTTGAGGAGGAGCAAGGAGATGGGAAATAACAGAACCCAGATTGGGTAGGGTCTTATACAAGCAACTGTAATAATAACTTTGGCTTTTATTCATATTAAGCTAGGGTGTCTTTGGATACTTTTGAACAGAGGAGAAAAACTCTTAGTTTTTCAAGGATGACCCTAGCTGCTGTGTTAAACGTAGACCACCAGGGGCTGTGGGCAGAAGCTGGGAGGTCATTAGGAGGAAGGTACGAAATTAGTAACATGGATGTGATGTCCTGTGTAATAAACAACATGGATGGGTTTAGAACAGTCTAGCAATAGTGGAGGTGGTGGGAATTATCCAGATTCTGAATATATTTTGAAGGTAGAGCAGATGTAATCAGCTGAAGGATTAGCTTTAGGATGTCAAAGGGCTCCAAGGTGTCTCCTGAGCAACTGGAAGGGTGGAATTGTGACTTACTGAGGTGGAGAGAGACCTAGATTGGAATGTCTGTTTGGGTGAGCAGCTTGAGCACTTTGTGAATACTCTGTGTACCACTCCTTCCCCCTTTATTCACTTATTAAATGGGATAAACTTATCTACTTCATAGTTGATATAAAAATTAGAGATAACGTATTAAAAGCACTTGCCTGGTGCCTGATACTGGTGGGTACTCAACAATAAATAGAACACTTATCATTACTGTTCCTTGGGAACAAAAGAACAAGCCTTGATAGGCTTTCAGGTATTTCAAGAGAGTTCACATGCTTCCCCCAAGTCTTCTCAGATTGGTTTCCATAGTCTCTCCTCATGGAAGCTGGCTGGCTCCTATGACTCTCCTTGGTGCTTTTATGTTTGCACCACTCTCCTGGTTTATAAAAGAAATGGATAAATTTATAAAAGGACTTTATATATTTTTCAATAGCAGGCTAAATGTTCAGAAATCCAGTGGTGAGCAGCCTGCATTTTCCCCCAAATAACAACTGTGCCTAGAAAAGCTTCATTTTTGACTCAGTCATGTGAGTGTGAGACAAACATAAGTCAAGATAATGAGAAATTATTATTCACATCTATTTTCTTTTCATAAGTAATCCTTTATTATAGCCCAGTGCCATTATGCAATTTTTGTGGATCTAATCTTTAACACCTCTGAGTTTTAAAACCAATTCCCACTGGCTACAATTAGGATTACTTGTGGTTCTGAGCCTGGATGTGATCCCTGATGGTTGTGGATTACAAAAAGGCTGGTGACTGCTTTAGCTTTACTGGTCTCCCACTCCTATGAACTGAATATGTAGGCAAAAAATTCTGAAAAGGAACATTAGATGAACTTTATTTGGCTTGAAAACCATGTGTTGATAGCCAGATGGTTGAAGCAAAAGCCTGAATACAAAAGGAAATACAGGAGATCATAAAAAATCAGACTATGTTTGGTCCTCATTTTAAGTTGAAAATTAAGGAATGATACTAAATATTTTCTTAAAATTCTGTATAACACTACTACTTTATGTTCTATTTCCTTCCTTCTGGTACCCTCCCAAAGCCCAGTAAAAATAAAATAAAGTAAAAATAAATAATATTAACATTCCACCTGCCATGGCAGAGATTATAGCCTCTGAAATCTTTTCGTGGTTAATCAAATCTCATGGGTCACACTGTACTCAGCAGACAACATGCCCCAAATTTTAAGCTCCATTTGCAAAGCAAACAAGAAATTAAAGTCAATATGTGGGGAAGACAACCTAGAGCATCTCTTTGATACGGGTTGGATTTTCAGCATCAACTATAATTTCTCAATGTTTTTTATCCAGAAGAAAACTTTACTAATTTATCTAAAAAATTTAATGAACATCATATTTCATCAGAGTCAGCACAGTCCCCGGAATATAGTATATCTCCAACAGGTGCCATTGGTAATAGTAATAACGGTAGGTAGTATTTTCATTTTTTGTGTGTCTTCCCAGTGCAGTGCTATTCTATATTCATGGAGATTGGCCAGTCTATTAGGCCCCTCAAAATGCACAGCAACACTGACTTAACTTGTTAATAAACTGGAACTTCACACCTGCTCCCAGCTGTCCCCAAGAGGCTCTGTGAAATAGAAACACAGCTGAAATGGCCCAGGGATTGCTGGCTGATTTGAAAATCCTCAGCTTTCTTGTTGGTCACACATATATTCACACTCTCAAATGAAATATGTCTTTGTGCAAGAGCATAGAGGGGGAGTGAAAGTGGCAGCTTGGCTCACAGATGCTCATATGTTTTTCATCCTTCCCTTCACCCCTTTAATTTCTATTTAAATCTAGAAAGGCATTTGTTTGTGTCTCTCTCTATATAGTGGTAGTGAAAGGCTGAGTGTGGACCCCACAATTTCAAGAGATTTTGGAGGCAACTTGGTAGTGAATACTACCTTTACACATCCAACCTATATATACTCAGGGTACATGCCCTGGTGCCTGTTTGCCAACTGACACAATTTCTCTTGGTACTGCTTTTCTGATGGGGTGGGTTAATGTTTATGTTCTTCACTAAGAATTCATCTCTCACAGCTCAGTATTTAAAATTTTTGTCTTACTAAGAACAGATATGTTTTAGTAGGAACAAGGCTTTAAAATAATTTTCTGAAAACTTTTAAAAGAATCTAAAATAATATCCCAAAGTAATTCCTGGAAATTAAAAGAAGAAAAACTAAATATTCTAGTTATTTTTTTTCCATTGTATGTTTTCTTATTTTATGGGAATATTGAAAATATATGTGTATAGAGGCACTGTGTCTATGTATGAACCTTTATTCTTCATGAAGTAGCTGGAACTCTTCATTAATTTTCATTTTATTTTCTTGCAATGATGACCACAAATCTCTTTCTCCCAGAAGAATGTAAGATTCATGAGTAAGAAACTTGTCTATTCATTCTCTGCTATATCTCCAGTGCCTACAAGAGCACATATTCAATACTGTATCAAAGATAGAGGAAACCTAGATCTTAGACACTCAACAAATACAGGATAAAGAATAACTGTTTTCAAAGGATAATAGAGACAGGTGTGTAATGGCTCTTAAATTTAAATGTACATTAAATGAAGAACTGGACATTTGTAAAAAACTCAGATTCTTAGTAGATCCTCAGAGATTTTGGCTGTCAGTCTTGGGTAGAGCCCAGGAATGTGCATTTTATCTAGCAGCCTTTTACATCACCCCCAATACTGCCTTTTCACAAATGAGGCTGAGGCAAGTGGTCTGTTTAACAGCACTTTGAGAAACACTGCCCTAGCATCTGCTTTTTATTTATATGTACTGAGTAACTAATAGACTGAACTTAGTGACTTTTGTTCCACTTTGTGCTAACTTTCCTCGCCAAAAGTACATTAATGGAAGGCATTTTAGGTTCACCTCTTTACCCTTTAGTATAGAAACACAAGGGTTGAGCCACCGATTAGAAAAAAACCAAACCAAACAAACAAACAAACAAAAAACAGCCTTCTACTTATCAACAGAAGATTAAGAGTTGGAATTGACTGACAGCAGGAAATGGGACCAGGATACAATATGATTGTCCAGGTTGGGAAGAGAAAGAGAATGAGTGAATCTGTCTGCGAACAGAAAAGAGAGAGAGGAAGTGAGACTTGAATTAAGAGCAGAAGGGGGCAAAAATTGATGGAAACATACCCAGTCTATGTCCTAAGACAGGCCATCAGGAGGTCCAGTGACAGCAACCAGGAAAGGAGAAGCCACCAGCTTAGGGGCTTTGGGTGAATGCCAAGGAGTGAAGCTGTGCCTTGAATTTAGTATGTTATGCCTAGGATTTAGCCAGGAAGGTTCTGGCATCCCCAAGGAATTGGAAATAAGGGAAATGGCTGGGCTAGCCTGAGTATGAAATAGGTCGGAATTAAAACACAGATTTGTCCACTGTAATTTGCCAAGTTGGACTCTGTAACTAAAATGGGTAGTTATAAGCAATCTTCTTGTGTGCACTTTAGGCTCTGAAATATTTTACCCTCTAGAAGAGAACAGCTTTTATTTTAATTATTTTATTTTTATTTTTAAATGGCTGGCTGACACAAAAGAAAGTATGAACCAGGAGCATGGAGGTGAGACTGGTTGAAAGGTTGCCTTATAAAAATAAATAAATCTCCTTTGAGCTTGGAAGTACCCTGATAAGTAGTGAACAGGAAAATTTTGTGTGTGTGCTTCAGGTTGTTGAGCACATAGCTCTCAAGAAGTGCTAACTGAGCATCTGAATGGATGATTGAAGACTTCAGGATACTCTTGCCCAAAAGCAGCACACGAATATACAAGACTGGTTTTCAAAATATACTTGTATTAAATAGTCTAGATGATTCTGGAAACTAGCTATGTGAAATTGGATAAGAAATTAAACTGCTCTGTATATCCTTTTGCATTTCTTTTCTCATTTTAGAGAAAAATATATTGCCTTTTTAATGGGTAGAAGTAAACACATTCATACCAAAATCACAGGGATGCATTCTAGCTCTAGTTCAATGTTCAGATAAGTTATAAATATATATCAAAAGCACTTGTTAATAGAACATCTATTTCACAGTATAAGGCATGATAGGTGAGATTTCCTGCTCCTCAAGGGCTTGCATTCAAGATAGACTCCAAATCTTGTTGTGGCTTGACTCTAGAATCAACAATATTTTGTGTAATCTAGAATATTTTGTGTAATATTCTGATTGGGAGAAAAGAGAAAATATCTTGGACTAGATTATAAGTAAGAAATTATCGAAATGCATGGAACGAATGAGCATGTTCCCACGGGGCACATGTATGGGAACAGCAAATATAAGGAATACTAGGTCAAGCAAATACAAAATAATCCCCTATACAAGTCTATGTCTGTGTGGCTTGAGCATTGAAAACAGCTATTAGTATCCTTGAGGAGGTTAAATACATTCAGCACCCCCTATTTCCTTTACTATGTGTTTTAAGTAGACTGTCTCTTCATTTATGGTGGAAATGCTCAGTATTCTCTGCCAGGTACTGTGCTAATCGGGAACAGAAGATAAGTTAGACAGGATGCCCCCTTCCAGGAGCTCAAATGTAGAGAGCTATGTTATGGGGTACAAAGCTCAAGGGGCCTTACAGATAAGATTGTATGAGAGCTCACAGGGAGGTTATGTCACATCTGGCTAGGGAAGTCAAGAATGGCTTTGTGGAAAAGGTGTGGGATTTGAGCTGGACATGAAGATAGATGGAATTGGACAATCAGAATTTGGAGAGCTGGGATGAATTCTAGAAAGAGATTCTAGAAAGATTGAAGTCAATGAAACCGAAGGTAGCAGGTCATATTTTGTGCTGACCAATGACTAACTTGTTTGCTTAGACTAAATAGATTTGAGAAATGGCACAGTTGGAAAGGGAAGTGGAGGAGATATTTGAATAAATAAACAGAGAAACAACATTCGATTACTTAGTGTAGACACTTGAGGAGCCGCAGAATAAGGGGAAGGAACATGCTAAAGAGAATTTGGTAAAAGAATTGCCTAACCTTTCTCTGTAGAGTGGGAATTGAAAACTAAACTGTCTAAGAGGGTCTGGCAAGCAATGTAGATGAGTAAACTGAGCTAGGTATGAGAAAAATAGCAACTTGAGATGGTCAATACCAGCAGACCTATGGCCTGTGCAGCAGCAAAGTGATAAGAACTGGGCTTACACGTGGTCAAGCAGAAGAAACATATGACTTTGGAAGAGGGCAGCTGCTGTGCAGCTCCAGCCACTTGTTACCTTGTGAAAACTGAGGCTCAATGTGGCCAAATATTCAAGAGAAACTGTGAGTTTATATTTTATGTTGGCAACAAATTCAAATTAAAAAAATAAGTAGACTTCAGCATTGTGTGGGCCAAACAAAATAGGTCTGCAGGCGGTCCGTTTGAGACCTCTGATGATTGCTTAGGAGTCCTTAAAGAAAGGCAAAATAGGGAAAGGGCTCACATTTTAAAAGAAATGAAAGCACAGTATTGCCAGACATAGCAAAGATTCATGTGGAAAATCCACAGCTTGTTTGGTTATTTGTTCAGTGTCTGTCTCGGCAGACTGTAAACACCTGGAGAGTGGAGACCCTCCCTGTTTTGCTCCCCAGCTCCTAGCATGGTGCCTAACATAACATGGACATGCAATAAGTACTTATTGAATGAACATTATTCTTAGAAATTTACTCTTGAGGCTAACAAGAAATGCCATATTCAGCTTTTTTTTTTCTTACTTTGAATGAGGGAGGAACATATTGATGTGTGAGTAACTATATTAATGACATAATTTTATCACATCCATATGTCCTTACTATACATCACTTTTTTATTTTAGCAGAATCCTTTTACACACATTATCATAAAATCTGCAGTTTATAGCCTAAACTATGTGGAATCTATAAACTAATTGTGATCATGAAGCTTCACTAATCAAAATGCTTCAATGACTTCCCCTAGCCTGCTAAATAAAGTCTGAATTCAACATGTTCCAAAATTACTTCTATGATCTGCTCTTGAATGTTTCCTCAGATCTATCTTTTTTCTGTTTTCTTGGAATAAGTGAGCGGATGTGTGACTCTTGGTTGCTGGGAGCTGTTTCAGAGAAGAATTCCTAGGGGACACCTGTTCCTAATTGATAGTGGTCACAGAAAGACACCTGAGACTAATATATAGGGCATGCTACCAGGCTCATGGTAGGGTATAAAGCTACCAACCTCAGATATGTATGTTTTGTTGCTATTCTAAAACTGAGTTGTACTTAGTTGCTCTGTGTAGGTGCAGGACCTGATAAACAAAGACATAAATTATTGTTTAAAAGTTTGTTAATACTCAGAGTTTGCTTGGTTAAATATCTTTGTCTGGTTTTGTGGTTAAATATTCTGCTTGTGAATGCTGTGGGCAGTATTCACATAATGGGGAGGATTGCTACAAACTTTGTAGGAGAAAACTTTTTTTTAATTTTCTAGATTTTTTCCCCCATTTTATTCTATGTGTTAGGATAGTGTTTCTTGATGTGTGGACTAAAGAACAGTTACATTAGAATAACCTAGCATGTTTGTTAAAAACAGATTTCTGGAGTATACCATAGTATATTGAATATAAATCTCTTGGGGAAGATGCTGAAGATTCTGCATTTTTATAAAGTTTCCCAAGTAGTTCTGACGCATGTCAAATTTAAGAATCAATCTTTGCGGGCATGTGGTCAACCTAGCAATGACATTATTTATTATCAGTGGGTGGTCCCTCTCTCTTGCTTTCCCTGTGCTAGTGAGGAGCCAGTTTTACAAAAATGCTACCTCCTGAAAGTTTGGCTGGAGAATATCTGTACAAACACCTGCATACCAGATGGGCACATCTGTACAGCTTATGCTGCTGATCTAGCTTCAGCACATGTCACGCACCACTTCCTTAATTCAGAGTGAGTTGAAAGGATGATGAGGATTTCACACTGAAGTCTTGAGCACATGAGTCATTTTCCCTTTTTTTTGTTCTTTCCTTCTTTCTTTTCTACTTACCTTGATTTGCAGTAATTTTCTTTTTCATGATCAAAAATGGCAGGGGTATTGAAACCCATGAGTAAACAACTCATCTAACTAAAGGCATTGCTTTGTGAGTGCTGGACACTTCATATAGCAAGCCACAAGAAGATGGTATTGCTATTTTCAGGGATAGTTAGACCTTTTTGGTTTTTTTAAAAAAAGAATTCAGCTTTCTATTAAAACCATTTAACAATTTAAGGTTTATCAGCTTCTGAATAAAAGTATGCATACGAGTATGCATAAGAGTATGCACAAAAGTATGCACAGCTGCACAAAAATAAGATCTGAAGATAAAAGAATTGTATTTATTTTCTCTTTTTATTTTTTTTCTAGTGCAAGTGACCTAAGTATTAAAAAGATGGTTAACTTCAACCATCAAAAGAAGATACCAGAAAAAGGTCATATGGATCATCCAGCCAAACAAGCATGAAATAGATCTAGTTTTCCTTTCTTTTTTTTTTTTTTTTTCCAGTGGTACTTTCCTTTCTTATATTCTTTTTTCCACTACTAGATCTAGAGGAAGGTATATTGAGTTTCAGGATAGAAGGAAATAGTAACAGTCTATTGCTGGAATCAAAGGGAGCCAGGAAGCCCGTTATCATGGGTCAGAAGTCACAGATGAGTTAAAGGGAGGAGAGCTGGGTGCATGTTGTTTAGCTGTAAAGGAAAGGTTGCTGGCTGTTTTAAAGAAGGAGGAAATAAGAATTTCCATACGATTTTTTAAAAGGACAATCACAAAACATTCCGATAATAATGAATTATTGAAACAGCATATGTATATGAGATATATATATGTATATATATGAGAGAGAGAGAGTCAGGGATATATAGATGGAGCTTTTCTTATGCCATTCAAGGCTCTCTACTAAGTGCTTTGCACTAGCTCCTTCAACTTCATAAAAACCCTACAAGGCAGGGTTCCCCCATTTTACAGATGAGTAAACTGAGTCTTATAAAGGTTAATTAACTTGCCCAAGGTTACACAGAGTCAGAGCTCAGGTAGTCTGGCTCCAGACTTCTTGCTTTTCACCACTACCTTGTAAATGCTGGAAAAGGCAGTGCAGAGAAGCATTAGTTGTTAGATATTAGTGAATTCTGCTAAAGAAAAGAGGACCTGGAAATATTCTAATGAGAAGGAAGTTTAACGCTAGTATGGATTGACCAATCTGGATTGGCAAACAGAAAAGAAAAGCTCCCTATTTTACCATTATATGGTTAAATCTGCCCTTTGCTAGAAAGGGTGGTATTAGGAAAAAGCAAGAGCAGTCAACTTGTTTGTGTGAAATCTGTGCTGGTTTTGTCCAATTGTGTTGCTTTAAAGCTCAGTTGGCAGAAGAATGTGCTGAATAAAGCTGAATAAACGTAATTGATATACACCAACTCTGTCTGCCACTAAAACTCAGTGGAATATGGTTGCAGTTCCTCTCTCTTCTTGCTAAATAGGGATGAAAATGCTGAGCATTTGTCAGTCACTTGGAAAATGCCCTGAAAGAGGCAGAGACCGTCATTGACCTCCTGTCCTCTCCAGTAGACTGTTGTCAAAGTCTTCATTATTGTTTGTTTCTGCTATTTTTTTGCTTCCCAGCAATATTGTCCTTTAAGGCAAGTTGAACTGTGGATTTGGAACTGTGGGACATGCAAAGTGAGCAGTTAGTCACTCTACAATGCTGTGTTGCCTAAGCTGACTTTGCAGTCTTCACAGCAGACCCAGCTATAGAGCCCCAACAGGAATTTCCTATTTGAAATCCTTTTATTTCTGCCACAGCAAAACCTCTGAGACTCTGTCCTGTGTGTGCCAGGTACAGTGTGATTAAGTAATGCCAGGCTGCCGCTGTGTTCATTGAAGTTCTCATCAAAGGGTTTTATTATCCACTCAATATAGCCATGGAAGGGACTGTGGAATATACATCTGTTCACACCTGGCACACACATGGTTTCATCTGGTTCCTTATAAAGGAGTGGGAATATTTTTTGGGAATATGCTTTAACAGTAATTTGTAGGATGAAAATAACACCCTGTTTCCCTTTCCCAGATCTTCATTTGTTGCTCCCTTTCCCAACTTTCTCTTTAAGTCTTTTCTTCTTTTCTCTGCCGCCTACTTCTTTCTCTTCTGATATTAGAATTTTGAAATAATAAAAAAACCAGAAAACCTGTGGATAGCACAACAATATAGGACTTATTCTCTGTAAAAGCAATCCTTAAGGATGAGAATGAGGTTTTACTAGTCAGTTTAGTTATCAGGGTTGTGACCAATTAATTGTCTGTTGGGTCCATCTGTGTCAGGAAACTCTCAATAAAATAAATAGGATAACTTCTATGTCACAGAATGTTATCAGGAATAAATAAAGTTGTGCATGAGAAAGCATAAAACTATTAATTCTCTACCCCCATTTTCTGTTTTTTTTTTGTGTGTGTGTGTGTGTGTCCTTAAAACTCCTGAAGGAATTATTTTGATTTAGTCTTTTATAAAGATAGCAAACAATATGTTGAGACCAGAATGCTTTTGAACAAATTATGTGGAGTTAATCAGAGTGGCCTTAAACATGAACATATGTAGCAGCTTGCACTATAGATGAATGACAGTGTGGTGCTGTGTTAACTGACGTACCTTCTTATCAGAGCAGTAGTGAACATTGCGGGCAGGTCATTTGCAGGAATGGCAAACAGGCTTAGCATGGTGTCTGACCACATAACTCACCTGAGAGTAGTTTTCTCTGTCTTAGAAAAAGCCTTGCAGGATATATAAAAGCCATACCCGGAGCTATTCATTCTGGTCAAGATATGGAATCAACCTAAATGTTCATTAATAGATGAATGGATAAGGAAAATATGCACAACGGAGTACTACTCAGCCATAAAAAGAATGAAATTCTGTCATTTGTGGCAACATGTATGAACCTAGAGGATATTCTGTTTAGTGAAATAAATCAGGACGAGAATAAAAGTACTGTATGTTCTCACTCATATGTGGAAGCTAAAAAATAAACTTATAGAGGTAGCTTATAAAAGTAGCAAGTAGAATTGTGGTTATTAGAGGCTGGGAAGGGTAAAGGGAAGGGGAGAATGGGGAGAGTTTCATTAACAGATACAAAATTACAGCTGGATAGGAGGAATAAGTTCTAGTGTTTTTAAATTATTAACCATAGTCACCCTACAGGGTTAGCTTGCGTTGGATTTTTCCAACGCAAGCTAACCCTGTAGGGTGACTGTAGTTAACAATAATTTATTATATATGTTCAAATCTAAAGGAGAGGATTTTGCATATTCCCAACACAAAGAAATGATACTTGTGTGAGGTGATGTATATGCTAATTTCCTGATTTGATCATTACACATTGCGTACATGTATCAAAATATCACTCGGTACCACATACATATGTACAATTATTATGTGACAACTCAAAATAAAAGGGGGAAAAAAGCCATGCCTGGATCTCTATGCCAGAGGAAAAGCTGATGGGAGGGGAGACAAATGAGAAGGGAAGGAAACAGGAGGGAAAAGAACTCTTGGCTTTGTGTTGCATTTCATGTCTGTTTTCAGAGGAGGAAGCATGCTTCCATGCTTCTCAAAAACACAAATGCCACTGAGACTTATAAGCTGATCATAGGCTCTTATTTTGTTCTTTGTTATATTATGGAAAGTTCTGTAGCTTTTGGAGGCCAAACCAGAATCCAAAGTTCTGGAATATGTGTCATTCTTGAGTGAAAATAAAAAATCCAACTCAAGCTAGCTTGTTGAGTTATTGGCTAATATAATCCAAAGCAGGGAAAGTGGTCATGAACAATACTTTAGCAAATGGTTGTGGCGTTGTTCCAATAAACTTCTATTTATAAAAGCATTTGGCAGGTCAGATTTGTCCCACAGGCCATGGTTCATGACCCCTGCTCCAGTCACATGGCATGGGGGTTCATTTCACTGGACCTTTATCTCTCTATCTCATATAAAATTCAGGTAGTTTTACTGCATTTGCAATAGCCAGGTGATTCTATTATAATCTAGCACAGACATAGCAAATGAGCTTTGTTTCATCTGTCCCTCCAAACAATTAGTAGAGAAATGCCTGTATATCTGTGTTCAGAGGATTCTGAGACTGTGTTAGGCTAAACAGAGAAATATGTCATTATCAATTAATAATGTTTAAAGTAGACATAGAAGGGGATGTAGTAGTACATACATCTTGGTTTTGCCATTTCTGCTTTAGAATGTGGGACTTACATGGATTTATCTTCCTTCACATACAGATTTTCCCACTCTAGGGCCTCAAAAGATTTTTCTAACTTGATTCTTCTCAAGAGCCTAATGACAATCCAACAATGGCTAAGGTGTGACCCACTGCAATTACTCATTTTTCTAATTTTTTTTCTTTTTAATTGAGACAGGGTGTTGCTCTGTTGCCTAGGCTGAAGTGCAGTGGCACAATTTCGGCTCACTACAACCTCTGCCTCCTGAGTTCAAGCGATTCTCATGCCTCAGCCTCCCAAGTAGCTGGGACTACAGGCACACGCCACCATGCCCGGCTAATTTTTATATTTGTAGTGGAGACAGGGTTTTCCCATGTTAGCCAGGCTGGTCTTAAACTCCTGAGCTTACATGTTCCACCTGCCTTGGTCTCCCAAAGTGTTGGGATTACAGGCATGAGCCACTGTGCCGGGCCTCTAATTTTTTTTTTTTTAAGTTTAGTGCAGAAGTAAGAAGATCACATAAAAATTCTATCAGGTGGAATGAATTGGGATTTCAGAGCTAATTCATGTTATGAAAGACTTAAATGACATACTGTACTTATTAATTTTTGGAATATGAAATGGCTGGCACTGTACTACACTATATATTTTTTAAAGTCTTCCTTCAGTTCTCAATGATTTTGCATATACTGTGTATTTACCTGTGCTATACTCTCACTAACTTTTCTAACTAATAAATTTTTTCCCCGTTTCTTGAGAAGGCCAGAACAATTTTGAAAGCCACCAGGAGGAGAGAGGACACCAAGTAAACTGTTCTAGAGTCATGCCTGTAGATGAACAAGCACCATCTGAGGCTGTGCTAAAAAAACAAATGGTGTTTCTTGAAAATATCGTCATTGGGAGGCAGTCGGCAGCTGTTAAAATTGGACAGCCGTTGCTCAGTGTCCAAAGAGAAGGAAATTTTAACCATTAGTCTCTCCAACTTGATATTTAATTACCCTGAAAAAGAAGAAAAATATGAAATTTCTCTTCAGAATTCCTTATGAGTCATGCCCAAGTTTTCATAAAACAAATTTATTGCAGTTGTCTCAACAGTAGCTCTGTGAGCAGAGGGTGCAGTAAACCCATGTCTCCTTTTAGCTGGAGTTTGACTTTCACTGGTACAATAATCAGTTATTTTATTGATTCTTTCCTAAAGAAGTAAATAAAAAATTAAATAATATATTAAAATCACTTTTAAAACACTTTCTTATGAATTCGATTGGAAAGCTTTTACTTACCAAAAAGTGGGATGTGAGATATGGGAAAAAAGGTAGGGTTTAAAAAGAAAGAGAAAGAAGAGACAAAGAGGTTGAAATGAGTTCTTAATCTAGGCTGACTTCAGGGAAAATTTTGTTAAGTTACTTGAAATTATATGCAAAATTGTGTGTGTGTGTGTGTGTGTGTGTATGTGTGTGTGTGTGTGAACATGTGAGGGATATTTAGGGGTTGAGTACTAGCCTTTCAATTGAGAATCGCTGATTAAATTCTTATCCAGAGAAGGTAGACTAAATATGTTCTGGAATTGCTGGGTCCAGTCTGTGGACTGGGAAAGAGTAGCAGCAAAGAGAAAATGGATATTAACTAAGAAAAATATTTTGTACTTCATAGGTTTGCCCAGGGGCAGCTCTAATCATGGCTACATGATTTTAGGTTCTGGAACAATGGCAGCCAAGGCAGGCTTTTCTTGGAAATCGTTGACTTATGACTGCTTCCCTCCTTCTCTGTTGTTAAGCAAACAGTTGGCACACCCTGGAGAGGCCCTGACAGTGAACGACAGCCCAAGGACAAGGCACCAGCTGAAAGCCAGCTTGGCTGCAAATTAGAGTATAATGGCAGAGTGGCTTCTGCTGCGAAGCGATTTGCATCAGAGCCCACCAACAATGCACATTCTGTAAGGCAGGCATTTGTAGGGGAAGGAAACAATAAATACATCATTTCTAAATAATTTAGAAGAGAATTTGCCGAAGGAAGGGGAGCAGATAGGATGGGGGACTTACTGCTTTTAGGTTATGCTACCTGGAATACTCATAATGCACCCAAGGAAAATTTACATTTAACTTTCAATAGATCTATATCAAATTCACCTTTGTGTGCTTGCTCGTTGCCCCTCCTTCTGTCCTCCCATAGTGCCTTGCTCATAACTCCATTATAGAGCTATACAAATGCAGTGCTTATGCATATATTTCATTAAGTCATGTATTTATAGTGCTTAGGTATGTTTTCCCAAAGATCAGGTGGTTTCCACTGTGGTTTCCACAACACTCCAGCATCCTAAGAATCCTATATAAACACATAATCAAATCTTTAAATGTTTTAACAACTGTACAAATGGGTGAACCCTGTGGAAGAACTCTGATCACAAATGCGCAAGACCAGAGGAGAGATTCAGTATAAGCCAAATGAAATTCTGTGGTAACAGAGACAGAAAATGCTGCAGGATTAAAATAGCAAGTGGAAAGAAGCAGTTGGAAAGGGGAAGAAAGAACCATGTTAGAATTTAACAAATACTACTAATTATCAACATGGAGGAGCGTAACACAGGAACATGTGTTGCAACAATCAGCAAGATAATACATTATATTGGGTATAAGATAAACATATAAATAAATAATACTATTGCATTAATGTAAGTATAAAGTTCTGCTAGAATGGCATACAGATACATAATAACTTTGGGTGCTTGATATGACCAGTTTCTCTTTTCTATCTGATGATAAGTTTCATGGAGGTAGAGACTATGTCTTCTTCCTTTTATAATCTCCAGTGGTTAGGTCAACAGTTATCATACAGAAGATACCAGATAAATATTTGTTTAAAAAATGTCTGGCATTAAAATTTTTTGTAATCAGCCTGATCCTATCCACAGTTCTTCATTTTCCATTCTCTCCATGTCTACATCCTGCCCTACCCATGACTGCCTCATGAATCCATGTTGCAATGCTCTCTGCTCTTTGCCTTCCCAAATCTGTTCAATACCCATTATATTTCAGTGCAGCTTAAGTCCCACATACTCTGTGAGGTCTCATCTCTCTGCCCTTTGTGTCTGGATTTCCTTCTCCTCTGTGTAAGTTAGAGCTCATAATGTTAATTTTTCACCATTTCATTTGTTCATTTTCCTGCCTGGACTACCAGCTCTTTGCCAGGAGGAACCATGCCTCAAAGAGGTAATTTTTTTTTTTTTTTTAAGTTGAGACCAAGTCTTGCTCTGTCACCCAGGCTGGAGTGCAGTGGTGTGATCTCGGCTCACTGCAACCTCCGCCTCTTGGGTTCAAGCAATTCTCCTGCCTCAGCCTCCCAAGTAGCTGGGACTGCAGGCACCTGCCCCCACACCTGGCTAATTTTGGTATTTTTTAGTAGAGATGGGGTTTCACCATGTTGGCCAGGGTAGTCTCAAACTCTTGACCTCAAGTGATCCTCCCGCCTCGGCCTCCTAAAGTGCTGAGATTACAGACGTGAGCCACCTTTCTGCATTCTCCAGGCAGCCAAGCACATACTGAACACTTGATAGGCAGATACGTGCTTGTAAAATAGGGAGCATGGCTAGAAATGAGGAGGAATCTATTGCCATGGCCCAAGTAATCCATAAAGGGTCTGAGAGCATGACAAGTGGGTAGGGATCTAGACTCAGAGATTTTTTCAGAGTTTGGGGTAGTTTCCCCATTTTCAGGGAGCTCATGTCTACGGAGGTGATAAAGCAGAAGGCTGGGTCTCTGTATATAGTATCCTTAGTGAGGAATCACACATTTTGTTAGGCTTTTCATTTATTTCCCACTTCAGCAGCTATAGTAACAGAGTCTAAATACTGAAATTATCTGTGTTTCTTTTGTGTGGTTACAATCTTTAGCTTTTCTTTCTCTCTAGGGCACTAATAGTAGCATTACTATTAGTAGTAGGTTAATGGTAGCATAGAGGTTTAGTTAGTCAGGCTATCATTATGAAACTCCTTTTTTACTGTCTCACCTTTTAGGTTGAAAACTTAATAATAAAATTGTTTCTATATTTTCATCTGGCATTTACTGCTTTGACAGCATTTTTAGTGCATCGAATACAAACAATAATAAATTTGATCTATGCACTATGCTAGCTTTTCATCTTTTTCTATGGGTTTTCAAAGGAATTCAGTTTATAAGTCCATAGATTAGAGTTCATTAAAAAGAGAGAGTGAATTTATTCTTATATTTGTTAATTAAAATAAAAAAAACAAACTAAAAACCTGCTGTGTTAATTCTAACTTTTCTGTCCTGTGAACTCTGCTTTCGGAATGTCAGACTTTACCTTCCTGAAATTGTAGAATAATTCTCTATAGCTAAGCAATGATGTAGTATTCTTTAACCTTGTTTTCCATGAAAACATCTAATCGTCTATTGGAAGAATAAAGAAAGGCAAGATTCAAGATCTACCCAGTTTGATAGTATTGTTCTATGTGGTGGTGGCTTACTAATAGCTTTATTATTAAACCATGTAAGCAAAAGAAAGCACTACAGCTTAGAGGGAACTCAGACGGATCTGCTTTCAGCATGTAACTAAACCAGTGTGTAGAAACAAGTAATTAAAAAGACACAAAGCCCGTAATCAATTGTGCACCGGTTATCTTTGATTGCTCTTGCAAAGGACAAATTACACACAAGCCTCTTGCAAGCCTGAAGAAAAAGAGGTTCTATTATCTTCTTTTTGAAATCATTTCTCTGCACAGACAAGGGCATCCCTATTCCAGATCTCTTGGTTTAATTAAAAGGATGCAAACATCAGATGATGTTGCAGCATATCGAATGTTTCCCTGTCAGTGCAACGGGTGAAAGAGGGAGTGGGGAGAGAGGGAGTGGCGCATAGGGGTGGGGGTTGGTTGGAAGAATTTCTTTTCCATAAAGACTGGCCTTTTTCACTCTGACCATCTGTTTTCTCATGGTGAAAAGCCCCATTGCTGGTATCCTGGCATAGCTTTGCATGTCTTTGTGCTTGAGGGACATTCAATCTTGCATCTGATACACGCTGATCTGTGACACTTCCTAACAAATGAGCCTTTGTTCAAACAAAGAGACTCCCTGATAGGAACGGTAAACTTGGAGCTTGATATCCTGTAGAAAAGGCAGGCTATGGCTGAGCTGGCACAGGAAATGCTCTCTGTAATGCAACAGAGCTGAAGGAGGTCACACCCCGTGCACACATATGCTCTTTCAGATCTTCCCAGGCCTCCTCTCATCTCTGTCTCCTCTTCAGACAGGGCAGCTCCAAGAACACAGCTGCATTTGGACCTGGGAGAATGCAACCCATCTCCATTACAGGCTGAAGCTTACTCTTCATAATCATGCATCTACTTGTGTAGCTTCTTCATTTTACAAAGCATTCTTGAAATCATTAATCCCTTTGATACAATAACTTCATAAGGCCCCAAGGTGATCACACTCAAGACAATTATTTTGTGAACACTAATGCCAATTGCTGCTTATTTCTTGTCTCTTCCTTTTGTATCTTCTTTCCATTTCTTTGTCTCTCTGTCTCTCTCCTCGCCCTTCCTTCTCCCCAGTTAATGATCTTAAATTTGGGGCTCTCAACTTCAAATTCATCTATCTTTTCACCACCAGATGTTTCCGTGGTCCCTTAGTATTTAGACTAAGGGTGCAGAATAGAAAAATGTATAATTTGCAGCCGAGTCATAGATGGTGATTTGGGGAAAGTGGCAGAGAAGGCCCTCACTCAGAAAAAATACTAAATATTTCAAGTTACGATTTAGAATCCTGTTAGAATGTAAGCTTCCTTCCAAAGAATGTCACTTAAAAGTGCTGTTTCCTCTCCTTGGCAAACTCTTGCACACTAGAGACTTAGCTTAGAGGGACATTCTAATGCAGCCATTCTCTGCTTCCCACAGGCAGAGTTAATTGTTGCTTCCTTTGTGTTCCCACCCCAGTTTGCCCTTAACTCAGTGCCATTTTGTAGCACGTTGTAGTCTGAGCTACTTGTTTATGTATCTATCTCCCCTACCAAGCTGTGAACCGCCATGTAGGAGTTGTGTATTTATTATTCATTCTTGTGAATTTCCAGTATTTCATGAAGTGCCTGACCCGTAATAGGCTCCCAGTAACAGTATGTTGAATAAATAAATTTTGTTGGTTAAACATTGATATAGTTGGGAGGGAAGAAAAAGAAAAAAAAAGAGCAGAATAGGGAAAACTGACTTCACTCACATCTATAAATTTTTCCTTGGCCCGGACCTGTTATTTGGCTTCCTGCCCCTTACCACTTCAACAGTGCAAAGTAGTGTTTGATTCAAGAATTATCTTAGATGCAGCTTCTCAGTTTTGGGGACTAGTACTTTAAGAAAAAACAAACAAACAACAACAACAAAAAAAACAAAGATACTTGAATTACAGAGAACTTAAGTAACATTTCAAAGTTAAGATTTTATTACTTAGTAGACCTATTACCAAGCAAATATAAAGGTTTTGGGGCCCAATAAGGCCCTGGAGATACAGGAAAGAAAATTTGTCCACTGGAGCACTTTAACATGGAAATGTTGTAGGGAGGACAGTGAGCTGCTGAAAGGAGAATGGCTACACAGACTTTCAATCTCACTTTTCAACTGGCTTGCTCAACCACTTATACCATTATTTACCTTTTCTGAACCTCGATTTATGAAATGAGACTATAAATGCTGGCACGCCTAAATGGGATTTTATGAGGATTAACTAAACATGATTGTAAAATATTTTAGGAACATAAGGTACTGGATGAAACAATTAATATTCATAATTTTGAGACCAGAGAGGATTTCATAGGGTAATGTTGTGTGGCAAGTTGCAATTGTATTGCATTTTTAAGGGAGGTGGCTCAAACTTGCATTTCTAATCCCTTGTTTGTATAGCTGGCAAAAATATAACAGGAAATTGATTAATTAAAGCTTGGTAGCACATTGGAATTTACTCAAAAACAGCTTCTAAGTAAGAGTAGTCCATGGTCAATGGGTACAGTAACTGTACTTGCCTTGTTACGGCCAGTTTGAATGTCACCATGTAAAACCCAGGAAAGGCTCACAAAGGCAATAGGAACAAAACAACCTTGGCTGTTGTCATTCTGGTTACTCGTTCAATCAAAGGTAACCAATAATTGAATCTATAAGTGATTGCCAAAATATGCAGCTTTTGATGATGCTGTTATTTAAAGAAAGGTATCAAAATAATTAATTCTGCGATCAGAGAAATGAGCACAACCAATGGATCTAGAATTTGATGTTCAACCTGTTGAAATGCCAGAAACAACTTCAAAAGGGGTTTTTATTTATTTTATTTCTTTATTTATACTTTTTTGGGTAACTTTTATTTTAAGTTCCAGGGTACATGTGCAGAATGCACAGGTTTGTTACAGAGGTAAATGTGCGTCATGGTGGTTTGCTGCACATATCATCCCATCACTTAGGTATTAAGTCCAGCGTCCACTAACCATTCTTCCTGATGCTCCCCCTCCCCCAACACCACCAATAGGCCCCAGTGTATGTTATTCCCCTCCATGTGTCCATGTATTCTCATTGTCCAGCTCCCACTTATAAGTGAGAAATGTGGTGTTTGGTTTTCTGTTCCTGTGTTAGTTTGCTGAGGATAATGGCTTCCAGCTCCATCCATGTCCTTGTGAAAGACATGATCTCATTCCTTTTTATGGCTGCATAGTATTCCGTGGTGTATATAGATCACATTTTCTTTATACAGTCTATATTGATGGGCATTTAGGTTAATTCTATGTCTTTGCTATTGTGAATAGTGCAGCAATTAACATACACATGCATGTATCTTTATAATAGAAGGTTTTATATTCCTTTGTGTATATACCCAGCAATGGGATTGCTGGGTCAAATGGTATTTCTGCCTCTAGATCTTTGAGGAATCACCACACTGTCTTCCACAATGGTTGAACTAATTTACGCTCCTGCCAACAGTGTAGAAGCATTCCTTTTTCTCCACAAAAGATTATACCATGAAATCATAATGTTAGTTTATCATCTCAAGGAAGTAGCAATAAGTTTAATGTGAACCTACTAAGTATGATTCTGTTTAAAGTAATAGCTAACGTGAATATAGTACTGCCTTTTCATTTAGTGAGTTCTTTGCTATGTTTTGTTGCATTGATGTTCTTAAAATGTCTCATTAAGAAGATAGGAAAGGTGTTCATAATTGTAAAGTAAAATGAGGAGAGTGAGGCCTGCCACATAAGTGACATCTTCCCCCATCCCATGCAATTATTTTCCCTTGGTATCAATGGAGACCTGTGCTCTGATTAAGAATGCCAAATTTCCAAACTTGTCTAATCTCATGTGAAAAAGGATGTTTTTAAAATAAGTTGAGCTGTGGGAACAATTCTCTCAGCACTTTCAAGAAGAGATATTGATTTTTTCCTTCATATTATTTTTCAGATTTCTTCCCTCTTTTCCATTCTTACTGTCAGCCCTGAAGGCCAAATCTTCATCACTTAACTTGCTAGAAAAATAGTTCTCAATCTTGGCAGCACAATAAAATCTCTCTGGGAGCTTTAAAAAATATTGACATCTGAGTTGGAATCTCAGAGATTCTGATGTAATTGGTCTGGGATGGGTCCTGAGTGTTGAGATATTGAAAGAGTCCCTGGTGATTCTAACGTGTGGCTAAGGAATGGAACCAATGACCATGAGCTCTTCTCTGCCCAGTCCATCCTGCAAACCACTCACTTAGTTTTAACTTGATAGCCATTATAATAACTGGCTCTTCCTTGGTCTTACTACAGTCTTACTAAAAGTACATCTCACCTCCATTTTTCTCATTTTTATTTTCTGTTTTAATATAGACATTTAATCTTAAATGTTTGGAAATAGGAGTCGAATAGATGATAAATTTAATGAAATGCCAACGCTAGATAAATATTTTCCCAACGATGCTTCAATCGTTTTACTCATTCAAAAATTCTTTCAACTTCCCTATTGCTAAGTTCCAAAACTCTTTGATGTAGCATTTAATATTTTTGAAAAATTTTAAAGCTCATTTTATTTTTCAGATTTATCTAGACCACTGCTGCTCTTTCTGTATCCCATGCTTTACTAAAATGAACTACTTGCTCTTCCCTGCAACGTGCCTCACAGTACCCTGTCTCTGTGCCTCTTCTTTTACTTTTCCGTCTACTGAGAATGCCTTGAACCAGCTCCAACTCCTTAAATATAAACCATCTCTAATGTGCCAATTAATATGCCACTTTCCTTAATCAAACTTTTCAGTTTTGATGAAAATGGGGGTACTTCCTCCTTTATTTCAACTCCTTAAAACTCTTCCTTCTACATTTTATGCTTACTGTGTGATGACTTATCTATTTTATTCTTCCCCCTTCCTTTCTTCCACTCTACTGAAAGCTCCTCAAGGGCCAAATCCAAGGCTATTTCCTTTGGAGAAGGCTGTTTTAGAGTCACATTCTGTTTTTGTGTCCTGATTTTATCTTTACAAGATATGTGAATTATTCTTGTCTCTGGGTTTTGCTTTCTTATATTTTAAATGGGGAATTAATATCATGTTGTTCATAGAGTTACGGGGCAAATTAAATGAGTTATTCCATGGAATGTACTTAGAACAGTGCCCTGCACAAAATGAGCACCTTCTAAATGTTAGCTATTTTTATTAGCTTGCTTTAACAGAGGCTAGGGTAATATCTTGTATATTTTAAGGACTTAAAATATTTGTTAAACACAAAATTCTTTGGCACTTGGAAAGATTCCAAATGCCCAAACTATACATATTTGATAGCTTATAATCTTTAAATCATTTTTACAGCTACTTGAAGGAGCATGTGGACCAAAGTGACCTGAAATTTTGTTTGAAAAAATGGAAAACATAATTTCTAACAGGTTTGGTATCTTGTGTTGAAAATCTTCAGTTCCATAGGTAGTGCTAGAGATTCACCTCTGTGAAATGCCCAAACCGTCAATTGTAGTGATTTATTGTGTCCTGATTTCCACAGGAATTAAAAAAATAGTTGAATATCCAGAAGCCATTGAAATTCTTTAGCTTAAAACAGGTATGTGCAAAGAAACTCAATAGGTGAATTATATTTTCTGGGAACAAAATATCTCTATATAGATTCCATTTAATAATATACACTTCACAGGTCTTTGGAGATAAGACTATAAATATGACTGTCAGATTTAAGCAATAAATATTTGAACACCAGCACATCTTAAACTCATATCCATTTATGTCTCTGATGTCGTAAAATTGAATTGACATTTTGGTTTCCAAGACTGAAGAAAAGAATAAATAAAATGAAGTCACTAATGTTGTGTGACTGTACAATCAGTTATTAGGGGTTTTCCCCCTTCTATGTTGACTTTTGAAGTGTTTGAAGTGACTTTTTTGAAATTAATAATTAATCTTTTCAAGGTGTTCTTTTTTCAGTTGGTGAGGGCGGTCAGTGTTAAGGGAAAACAGATAAGAACAGAGGACAAGTTCTGGCTGACCAAGGCGGTGTGTTTGCAAGGGAATAAAACACTCCACAGATTGGACTGCTTGGTACTTGCCTCCTGGTTGTAAACATGGTCTTGTCTTCAGCCATTTCCCAGGAAACTTTGTCAAGGAATTAACTCTGGAGATATTTATGCAAATGAAGTATAATAGTGAAGGTTTGAAGTAACAGTTTACAGCTACTGAAAATGAGAGAGAGAGACAGAATACTAGAATTATGAAAGACTCTTCAGGGCAACGCTGAAGATAGTTTATCGTCTAAGAGTCACATATTGAGAACGGCACTTGGGAATTTATTACGTATTTTCAGTTTTTACATTTTCACCTGTTTCTGGCTTTCCAAACTATGTTTGTTCATAGAATTTATGGCTGGTATTACTTTCAAATCAATGGAAGATCAAGCATTTGTATTCCTGGAAGAAACTGTATTTCTTTATCATACCTCATGTAGAGCTTATTATGTTCTAGGCAATGTGCTCTAAGTTTTACATGTAATTACTAATTTAATCCTCACAACAACCCTATGAAATAGATGCTATTATTATCCCCATTTTATGCATGAAGTAATTGAGGCCCAGAAAGATTAAATACCTTGCTCAAGGCCACAGAACAGGTCAGGAATTGAAGTCACACTTTCTGATTCTGGAGGTCAGGCTTATATCCTCTAAGTTATGCTGCTTCAGAATTAAAGACACAGCAATCACAATAGCAATCAGAGCATGTTCTCACTGCAGTTTCAGCATTTTGCTTTTGTTGTTTAAGAGAAGAGATAATGGTGCTAACCTGGCACAGGAGGAAAGGAATCAATCCAAAAATGCGGCAAAAGAACACCAGGGGTCTGAATTGACTGTAAAGTTAGAGCAAAACCTTCAAAGTGTTCTGGCCCTGGGCCTGCATTGATCTACTGAGTGAGCAGCTGATGGCTCAGAGAACGGTGTACAGTGAGTTTTGAGGTGCAGTTTAATAAAAAAAATGTAAAGGTAAAACAAACAGAAGAGAGAGCACTAAGGGCCCTTGTGTTACAACAGGAAATGGTTTCCCAAAATGCCACTGTGCTTCTCTAACCTTCTCTGAGTAGGAAAATATCCTAAGGATATTCTACAGAAGCCAGCTCTTTGGATGCCTCGATTTAAATACTGATTCCGCAACTAACTGACTTCGCAGCTTTGGTCCAGTTATTAAATTTCTTTTAATCACGGTTTGCCCATTGGTGGGACAGTGCTAGTAATAGTATCTACCTCAGGGTTATTATGAGAATTACGTAAGATAATCTACATGAAGTACTCCAGTACAGTCAATGTTCAGTAATTTTTTTTGTCCTTTTTTCTCTCCCATGACATATGATGGATCACAATTTTGTCTGCTACAATTATTTATTCAGTTTCCACTGCCTGGATGCTGGGATATACAAAATATAGTCTCTGCTCTGGGGAGCCTAAAAGATAAGCATGAGCCAGACACAATAACCCATAAATGCAAATACTTTGTGATAAGATATGCATTGTATATATTTTTACAGATCAGTAAGTGAACCACAAGTATTGCAACAATTTGTAATCAATTTCCCAGAGCAAAAAACATAGTTTTTACAGATATATAACATAATAAGATGCACTAAGTATGCATATTTATACATTTAATTACACATCAATTAATATGATGCATTAATTAATGGGGAGATGTTGGCCAAAGTGTACAAACTTTCAGTTATGAGATAAATAATTTCTGGAGTCCTAATGTACAGCATGATGACTATGATTAATAATAAAGTATTATATACTTGAAATTTGCTAAGAAAGTAGATCTTAAGTATGCTCACCCTGCCCCCCACACACAAAGGTAACTATGTGAAGTAATGGATGTGTTAATTAGCTTGATCATGGTAATCATTTCACAAAATATACATATATCACAAAATCATGTTGCATACCCTAAACATATATAATTTTTATTTGTCTGTTATACCAGGATAAAGCTGGGAAAAAAAAGAGATACATTCACTGTTGTCTGCCCTGTATGTCTCTGTGACATGCCTGGCAGCTTGGTGGGTCTTGTTAGGCAGAGGATTCTGCACCCACATTCAGTGCACTGGATACCTTGCAGGCCAGGCACAGGAGAAGTTTGTCCAAGAGACCTGCAAGGGTCTTCTTGATTTTGCCCAAAGGATATCAAACATCCAATATAAAGGAGAGGCATGATGGAAAGAAAGGTTTTACACAGTTTCCTTAATTATAGTAACAGGATGGTGTTGAAGGTTTCTGAGGATGAAATAATAATTCCTGAAGTAGTATGTCATAAAGCTTCTTTGAATTGTACTTTTTTAAAAAAAAGCTTTAGTTTGTACCTGCCAATCTGTTATAATGCTTCAAAAGAAAATATGACAAATGAATTTTAAATATTTAATATTAATACCAAATTTGTAGGGTAGCATACACTTCTGTTGCCTCCTGTCCCATCCTTTGGCCAACCTCTGATTTTAGCCACAGCTGCAGGGCACAGTTTTCTGCACTCTTAGCCTCAGCTGACAGCATCCTGTACTAAACTTCTTGATGAGTCTTCCCATTTTCTACTGGAGATCCTTTCCACAGCCATAGCTCCTGCTCAGCCCATGGACATGCCCAGGCCAGGAATATACTGGCCGTTAATGCACCAGTGGGGCTGGTGTGTGTCCATCCTTCTGACGAACAATTATGGGACACATTCTCCATGCTTCTTCAAAGTCTGGCTGAATTAAGTTTCCATCGTACTAACAGGTTTTTTTTTTTTTTTTTTTTTTTCAGATGGAGTATTGCTCTGTCGCCAGGCTGGAGTGCAGTGGCACAATCTTGGCTCACTGCAACCTCCGCCTCCCAGGTTCAAGCAATTCCCCTGCCTCAGCCTCCCGAGTTGCTGGGACTACAGGCGTGCCACCATGCCAGGCTAATTTTTTTTTTTTTCATATTTTAGTGGAGATGGGGTTTCACCATGTTGGCTGGGATGATCTCGATCTCCTGACCTCATGATCCACCTGCCTCAGCCTCCCAAAGTGCTGGGTAACATATTTTTATATTGATTTTTGCCCCCTTCCCTGTTGTAATCTGCTTGTTCCATTATTCCTGTTTTGGGGGTCACCTCTAAGTAGTTAGTCTGCATTTAGTCTCAGTGTCTCCATTGAGAGAACCCATGGTAAGACATAAAAATTTAACAGCTAAGTGAATTTATAATCTCAAGTTAGTTAAATAAACCAAGTAAAGAGAAATGGGCAAATTAGAAAATCTGTGCGTTTGACTCAGTTATAGAGACTACAAAATTGGGATCATCAATGGAATCTCCATTTAGGCCAATTATCATCATAGAGATGTGTATGCTAGCAAACCTCTTACATAAGAAGACTAGTACAGAGCATTACAACTTCTAGGAAAAGCCTTTTAAGGGAACTCACCTTTCTAAGACGTGTTCAGTTACTACATATTTCCATAAGAAGAGCAGAGATACTTTGTCTTAAATACATGAGGAGAAAATTGAAACTCGTATTTTTCTTCTCAATAAACAATTTTAAGTCATAACTGAAGCTGTGCTGAAAGAACTTAAAGACATATGGACCACTTTCACTTAGTTTAAATCAATAAGACCAACATAATAGCCTCATTCTTCTTTGGCTGGTTTATGACAGCTGCTTGTGTTAGAATGTCAATGAAAGCCTGCGACAGCAATATAAACGCTATCATATTGATTGTGACATAAGCTTTGAGCTGATTCAAAG
This sequence comes from Pan paniscus, assembly GCF_029289425.2. Taxonomy (NCBI): domain Eukaryota; kingdom Metazoa; phylum Chordata; class Mammalia; order Primates; family Hominidae; genus Pan; species Pan paniscus. The sequence goes on along the minus strand of NC_073253.2, from coordinate 93,758,195 downwards.
GAAAGTACACAGTGCAAAGTATCATTCTTATCACTTTATAATCATTATTAAAAAATCACAATGATTATCGCTAGCAAAGGTATTTACACTGTTGTATATGAAACTGACAAGTATATAACCCAAACTGTTGCAAAAAGCAGGCGTTATATGTATGGCAAATACACCTTCTCAGAATTAAGAGAACAGTAGAATGCCAGGATCATTTCTGAAAAATAGTCTATATACTTTTGCATCTTTAAATGTGAAGTTCTTAATGAACATGATTATACTTGAGTTCTAAGTTAACATTGGTTAGCTAAAAGTTTTCACTTTAGATTCATTTGCTAGTTTTCTTTCTTTCAGGTGTAAATATATGTCAGTTATGAATGTATACTGCATTTTAGATTATCTGTGACTCTAAGTAATCCCCATGCCAACTCTTATAAATGGCAGTCAGTCCTTTTGATTTTGCAGGTTTAAGGGAACACTATCAGAGCAAAATTAAAGAGACCCTAGATAATTTGTTGTCATGAAATTTCTACCAGAATAGAATCAGAAACTGGATTTGGCCAAAAGTCATTGAAGTTCCTTGAAGTAAATTAGCAGAAGAGAAGTTCTTCCCTGAATGTTATTGGAAAATCTGGTTAGTGTTATGAAGCTGTCATTGCTGTTAGAAGTTGCTGGAGAACTATGTTCATTCTCCATATTTGGTAGCTATTTGAGAATTTGTCTGAGTGTTGTTTATGAAATGGGGATGTTTAAGGTAGTGAAGTTGACAGGAAATTACTGTGTGACAAATGATCTGAGAATTGTTAAGTGTTGCACTTCTGTTCAATTCAGATGTCTCTGCTGCATACAAATGGCAGTGTGTATATAGCATGTCTCTTAAATGGATAGGTTGATTTGTCTTATAAATTATGATTGACATTGTTCACTAATATTCCTGGTCCTCTAATCCTTCTGGGAGAATAGGAGGGTTGCATGTCTTTGTCCCATTAAAGTTAGACAAACATGTCATATGCCCTGACCAACAAAGTGAGAGCAAAGTGACTGGTGGCACCTCTGAGCTAAAGCACAGAAGATCATGTGCATAATTTCCTTTATTCCCTTTGTCACCCTGCTAAAACCTGGAGGCTCTTGTGAGATTGCAGCTGCATAGGAAGATAGAGGCTTTGTCCACTTGGGCCTCTGAGTGACTGCCATAAACCTAGCTTCTCTGTTGTCTTACATGGGTTGTGTACATGAGAAATCAACTTTTGCTGTGTTATATCATGAAAAAGTTGATGTTTTTCATTAATGCATATAAACTAGCACATAGAGACTTACACATAGGATTAATTAATGTGTTTATTTATTATTTATTACACATTGAAAGTGATGGCAGAAACCACAATTACTTTCACACCAACCCAAATATTTTAAAAGGCACTATTTATGTGAATCAACTCCTTGTGACTAGAAATAGCTCTTATACATAGAATATATTTGTGTAATATTTAACCTACTGTAACTCTACCTTTATTAAGCCTATCTTGTGTGCAACATCCATATTTATGGCAAGATAACATCCCAGGAAAGAATAAAACCCAAATCAGTGGCTGTATCAGTGATGGAAACATAGTAGACACACAGAAAACATTTCTTGAACTGAGTTAGGTCTTATAAGAAAGCAAGTGTGCAAGAAAGAGCCTTTTGGCCACAAACCACATTAGAGAAAGAAATGCAGGAGAGAAAACAAAATCATGATGAGATAAAGAAAGCAAAGTAAGCTGCAGGGTTTTTACATAGCCAGAACGTGGGTAGGTTCAGGCCAGAAAAATGGGAACACATTGATGGAGTGAACCCAAAGATTGAGGAAAGATAAAGCTGGTTGTGCAGTTTTCAAAGGAGTTTTAGAACTTAGGCTGTGTCTCCAGATATCAAAAGTTTGATCAAGTTTCATATTGGTTTCACAGCCCTGATGGACTTTTTGTCAAATTGATTGTGTTATATAGACAGAGTGATTTTGTTTTTATTTTCTTAGAGAGTTGTGTGTCATATCTAATCATATGTCTTATCTCACATAGGTTAGTAGTGATTTTTATGGTAAGAAAATCTTTCTTTTTCAACATCATAAACATTTATGGAATTCATAATAATATAAACTTTTGTATTTCTCCTTTTCCACTTATAATTTTTTAATGCTTCTATTCCCTGCAAGAGCGATGCTTCATGAGGGTAGAAATGATACTAGTCGTCAACATGGAATTCTCATTATTACCACAATGACTTGTACACAGTAGATGTTAAATATCTTTTGAATGAGTTGATAAATATGTACATTAAGCTTCTAAACTCCTCTTTGGCACAGTGCTACTTCATCCGTCTATTCTTATTTCCATTAGACCCTACCACATACCACCCTACACTCTGGCCTGCATATAAGCATCAACCATCTTTGTTCTTTGAGTTACTTGCTTTCCTTCCTCAATATGTTTCATCTCTCTGCCTAATATTAAAAGCTAACTTTTATGACTAAGTCCTTTGCATTTGTTATCCCATTTTCTAAAACAAAACAAAAAATAAAACAATCAGGTAGGTACTATAATTAACACCATTTACAAATGAATAAGGCTTAGAAAGATAAGCTATCTTACTTCTGTGAGCTCCATAGCTCCCCAGCCACACAGCTGCTGATGTCTGCTTCATTATAGAACCATTGCTCCTAACCACCTTTTGTACATTCTTCAAGCCTCAGTTCAAACACTACTTCCTCCATAAAGCTTTCTTTTATTACGTTGATCTTCACTAATCTCTACTTTGTCCCAAACACCTGTTATACTTAAAGTCAGCACCACATTGCTCACTCTCGATTGTTCTGTATGAGTTCATGTGTATTAATTTTATCTGTACCATTAGATCTTACAGTCCTGAATAGAAATTAAGCCCTATTTATTTTGTGTTATTCCATTATGTCTAGCAAAGTAGAGATGATTAAGGAAAACTTCCTAGTTAATGGATCAAAAAAGAATAAAGTAATGTTAGAATTGCAAAATTTATCCCAGAATTTTCATCTAGAATTTTTCCACAAGGCTAGAGTCTGACAAAGACTTAACTATTTCTTTTGATATCTTTCATTTAAAAAAAGTTTAGTTTACTTCCTGCCACTCAGAAACTTAAAACCATATCTTCAGATTTGGGATTGTTAGAAATAGCCTTTTGAAGATGAGATGAAAACTGTTATTTTCAGTCATTAAAAATGTTTTAAGAACAAAGGAATCATGTGACAACTTGTGACTAATGCAATCAGGGAAGCCGGAGATTGGGATGTTTATTTTTACACATTGGGAAGGAAAAAGTAAGGATCAGCCTCTAAGTTTGACACCTCAAATGAGTTCAGTGGTTTTGCATCATATCACATGGACATAATGCCTCTCTTCATGCCTCCACAGAAGTAGGCAGAGACACAGAAGAAGGCCCCAGGCCAGAGCTGTGAGTACAAACTGGATCTAAGCCTTAATAACTGAATCCAACCACATAAACAACTCAGAACAAGTGAAGAAGTGCCAAACTTGTCCTTGTGAGTTTCCTTGTAAATTAAAAATAAACTGGAACAATTATGTATTCAGATTATGGAAAAGTAATGAAATTGAAACTGATTTAAGTAAATGATTTATGATTCCCAAATACCTAAAACTACTACAAAATTAAGTTTATCTTGTGCAAAAGGAAAAAACAAAATACATGGAGCCCTTGGTTAGGTTTGATATTCTTCAAAGACATTACAAGATATTCCAAAATGTCAACTTGAATTATGGATTCAAACTTAGGCTAAGAACAAACAATAGTCATTACCTAAGTCTCTTTTGTGGCCTTTGTAAAACCAACTCACTATTTAAGTTCATTTCCAATGCAAATATGTCACCAGCATTTAGTGGCAGGGTTGCTGTGTGTGCTCACACACAGTGGGGCAAGTGAGAATCAAGAAATTCACAAATGGGCCATCTGGGTTCCATGCAGAATCTCCTCTTCTCCCATTATGTTAAAGCGGCACTACTTCCTCCTACTGATCAGGTTCAGTTACCCTTGCTATGTTGTGGGCATTCAATGTTTGTGGATAAGGCATTGTGTCAGCGAGGCCTGGATAGCGAGGATCTGTGGGCAGAAAAAACAAATTCATATGTCCATAGAGGGATTTTCTTTTCTTTTTTTTTAACGTTTATTTTAGGTTCAGGGGTACATGTGCAGGTTTGTTATATAGGTAAATTGAATGTCACAGGGGTTTGGTGCACCCAGGTAATAAGTGTAGTATCCAATAGGTAGTTTTTGATCCTTTCCCTCCTCCCGCCTCTACCCTCAAGTAGGCCCTGGTGTCTGTTGTTCTCTTTTCTGTGTCCATTTATACTCAATGTTTAGCTCTTACTCATAAGTGAGGAAATGTGGTATTTGATTTTCTGTTCCTGTGTTAGTTCACTTAAGGTAATGGCTGCTAGCTCCAACTGTGTTGTTGCAAAGGACATGACCTCACTTTTTTCTGCTGCATAGTATTCCATGGTGTATATGTACCACATTAAAAAATTTTTTTTCCATAAGTTATCAGGGTACAGGTGGTATTTGGTTACATAAGTAAGTTCTTTAGTGGTAATTTTGGTGCATTCATAACCCAAGCAGTATACACTGCACCATATTTGTAGTCTTTTATCCCTCATCCCCCTCCCACTCTTCCCCCCAAGTCCCCAAAGTCCATTGTATCATTCTTATGCCTTTGCGTCCTCATAGCTTAGCTCCCACATATCAGTGAGAATATATGATGTTTGATTTTCCATTCCTGAGTTACTTCACTTAGAGTAATAGTCTCCAATCTCATCCAGGTCATTGCAAATGCTGTTAATTCTTTTTATGACTGTTAATTCTTTTTATTCTCTGTTAATTACTTTTTATGACTGTGTAGTATTCATATATATATATTATGTATATATAATATATATATACACCACAGTTTCTTTATCCACTTGTTGATTGATGGGCATTTGTATTGGTTCCATGATTTTTCAATTGTGAATTAATGCTGCTATAAACATGTGTGTGCAAGTGTCTTGGAAGCAACCCAAATGCCCATCAATGATAGACTGGATAAAGAAAATGTGGCACATATACACCATGGAATACTATGCAGCCATAAAAAAGAATGATATCATGTCCTTCACAGGGACATGGATGAAGCTGGAAGCCATCATTCTCAGCAAACTAACACAGATGATAATGTGATTTTTAATTCTGTTTATGTGGTGTATCACGTTTACTGACTTGTGTATGTTAAACCATCTGTGCATCCCTGATATGAAACCCTCTTGATCATGTTGGGTTATCTTTTTGATACGTTGTTGGATTCAGTTAGCTAGTATTTTATTAAGGATTTTAGCATTTATGTTTATCAAAAATATCTGTCTGTAGTTTTCTTTTTTGGTTATGTCCTTTCCTGGTTTTGGTATTAGGGTGATGCTGACTTCATAGAATGAATTAGGGAGAGTTCCTTTTTTATCTTGTGGAAGAGTACAAAAGGATTGGTACCAATTCTTCTTTGAATGTCTGGCAGAATTCTGCTGTGAATCTGTCTGGTCCTGGATTTTTTTGTTGTTGTTAATTTTTAAATTGCCATCTCAATCTCCCTGCTTGTTTTTGGTCTGTTCAGGTTATCTAATTCTTCCTGATTTAAGTTAGGAGGGTTGTTTTTTTTTTAGGAATTTATCTATCTCTTCTAGGTTTTCTAGTTTATGTGTGTAAACGTGTTCATAGTAAACTTAAATGATCTTTTGTATTTCAGTGGTGTCAGTTGTAATATCTCCTATTTTGTTTCTTAGTCAGTTTATTTGGATTTTCTCTCTTCTTTTCTTGCTTAATCTTGCTAATGGTCTATCAGTTTTATTTATCTTTTCAAAGAACCAGATTTTTTTTCACTTATCTTTTGTATGTTTTTTGTTTCAATTTCATTTAGTGCTGCTCTGATCTTGGTTATTTCCTTTCTTCTGCTGGGTTTGGGTTTGGTTTGTTCTTGTTTCTCTAGTTCCTTGAGGTGTGATGTTCACGTGTCAGTTTGTGCTCTTTCAGTCTTTTTGATGTAGGCATTAAGGGCTATGAACTTTCCTCTTAGCACTGCCTCTGCTGTATCCCAGAGGTTTTGATAGATTGTGTCATTATTGTCTTTCAGTTCAAAGAATTTTTTAATTTCCATCTTGATTTCATTTTTTACTCACTGCTCATTCAGGAGCATGTTATTTAATTTCCATGTATTTGAATAATTTTGAAGGTTCCTTTTGGAGTAGATTTCCAGTTTTCTTCCACTGTGGTCTAAGAGAGTGCTTGATATAGTTTCAATTTTCTTAAATTCATTGAGGCTCATTTTAGGGCCTATCATATGGTCTCTGTTGTAGAAAGTTCCATGCACTGTTGAATAGAATGTGTATCCTGTGGCTGTTGGATGAAATGTTCTATATATATCTGTTAAGTCCATTTGTTCTAAGGTATAGTTTAAATCCATTGTTTCTTTGTTGACTTGCTGTCTTGATGACCTGTCTAGTGCTGTCAGTGGAGTACTGAAGTCCCCAACTAATATTGTGTTGCTATCTCGTTTCTTAGGTCTGTTAGTAATTATTTATAAATTTGGGAGCTCCAGTGTTAGAGGCATATATGTTTAGGATTGTGATATATTCCTGTTGGACAAGGCCTTTTACCACTATATAATGTCCCTCTTTGTCTCTTTCAACTGCTATTGCTTTAAAGTTTGTTTTGTCTGATATAAGAATAGCTACCCTTGCTTGCTTTTGGTGTCCATTTGCATAAAATGTCTTTTTCCACCCCTTTACTTTAAGTTTATGTGAGTCCTTATGTGTTAGGTGAGTCTCCTAAAGACAGCAGATGGTAGGTGAGTTCTTACCTATTCTGTGGTTCTGTATCTTTTAAATGGAGCATTTAGGCCATTTACATTCCCATGTTAGTATTGAAATGTGAGGTACTGCTGCATTCATCATGCTTTTTGTTGCTGGTGTAATTTGGTTTTTTGTTTTTGCTTTTTAACTTGTATTTTTGTTTTGTAGGTCCTGTGTGATTCATGCTTTAAAGAGGTTCCGTTTCTATGTGTTTCCAGGATTTGTTTCAAGATTTAGAGCTCATTTTAGTAGTTCCTGTAGTGGTGGCTTGGTAATGGTGAATTCTCTCAGCATTTGTTCGAAAAGGACTGTATGTTTCCTTCATATATGATGCTTAGTTTTGCTGGATACAAAATTCTTGGCTGAAAATAGTTTTGTTTGAGGAGGCTAAAGATAGGGCCCCAATCCCTTCTAGCTTGTAGGATTTCAGCTGAGAAATCTGCTGTTAATCTGATAGGTTTTTCTTTATAGGTTACCTGGTGCTTCTGTCTCACAGCTCTTAAGATTCTTTCCTTTGTCTTAATTTTGGATAACCTGATGACAATGTGCCTAGGTGAAGATCTTTTTGCAATTAATTTCCCAGGTATTCTTTGTGCTTCTTGTATTTGGATGTCTAGGTCTCTAGCAAGGCTGGGGAAGTTTTCCTCGATTATTCCCCCAAATATATTTTCCAAGCTTTTAGAATTCTCTCCCTCCTCAGGAACACCAATTATTCTTAGGTTTGGTCATTTAATATAATCCTAGACTTCTTGGAATCTTTGTTCATATTTTCTTATTCTTTTTTCTTTGTCTTTGTTGGATTGGGTTAATTCAAAGACCTTGTCTTTCTGGTCTGAATTTCTTTCTTCTACTTGTTCAATTCTATTGCTGAGACTTTCCAGAGCATTTCACATTTCTAAAAGTGTGTCTAAAGTAAAAATGTGTCTAAAGTTTCCTGAATTTTTAATTTTTTAAAAATTGTATTATTATTATACTTTAAGTTTTAGGGTACATGTGCACAATGTGCAGGTTTGTTACATATGTATACATGTGCCATGTTGGTGTGCGGCACCCATTAACTTGTCATTTAGCATTAGGTATATCTCCTAATGCTATCCCTCCCCCCTCCCCCCACCCCACAACAGTCCTCGGTGTGTGATGTTCCCCTTCCTGTGTCCATGTGCTCTCATTGTTCAATTCCCACCTGTTGGTTTTTTGTCCTTGAGCTACCTCTTTCATTAAATATTTTTCCCTTCACTTCTTGTATCATTTTTTGGATTTCTTTGCATTGGGCTTTGCCTTTCTTTGGTTCCTCCCTGATTCCCTTAATAACTAACCTGAATTCTTTTTCAGAAAAGTCAGGGACTTCTTGGTTTGGATCCATTGCTGGTGAACTAGTGTAATTTTTTTGGGGTGTTGAAGAGCCTCATTTTGCCATACTACCAGGGTTGGTTTTCTGGTTCTTTCTCATTTGGGTAGGCTGTCAGAGGGAAGGTCTAGGGCTGAAGGCTGTTGTTCAGATTCTTTTGTCCCATGTGGTGTTTCCTTAATGTAGTACTCTGCACCTTTTCCTATGGGTGTGGCTTCCTGTGAGTCAAACTGCAGTGACTGTTGTCTCTCTTCTGGGTCTAGCCACATGGTGATTCTACTCAGTTCTGGGCTGGTACTGGGGGTTGTCTGCACAGAGTCCTGTAATGTGAACCGTCTATGGGCCTCTCAGCCATGGATACTTGTGCAGTTTTTTGGGGGGTCTCCCAGGTCCTGCAGGAGCAGTTGGCTTCCTTCAGAGTGTCTGTGGGTCCTCTCCTGTACCACAATTTCTTTATCCAGTCTGTCATTGATGGGCATTTAGGTTGATTCCATGTCTTTGCTATTGTGAATCATGCCGCGATGAACATTCATGTGCATGTATCCTTATGGTAGAATAATTAGAATTCTTTGGGTTATACAACCAGTAATGGGATTGCTGGGTCAAATGGTAATTCTGTTTTAAGTTCTTTGAGAAATTGCCAAAGTGCTTTCCACAATAGCTAAACTAATTTACATTCCCACATGAAATGTATAAGCATTCCCTTTTTTTCTGCAACTTTGACACCATCTGTTAATTTTTGACTTTTTAGTAATAGTCATTCGGACTGGTGTGGGATGGCATCTCATTGTGGTTTTGATTTGCCTTTCTCTAATAATTAGTGATGTTGAGCATCTTACATTTTCTCTGTAAGGACAAACTGTCAATTTTTCCAAGATGAAAGAGATCCAGTTTAGTCAAGTTGCCACCAAGTAACTGGCTAATCTCCTGCAGAAATAGTGCTATATGGGGACTCAGCACTCATGGCAGGCTGGACATTCAGCATGACAGTAGGTAAATAGGCCTGGACAGGTGAGAGTCCATGTTAGATCCCTGTGCAGACTCCAATACTGCCACCTCAGTGCCTTTGTTCATATGCCCATCATGCCATTTCTTAGCGGCTGATAAGTAAGACTGGCTAAAGTCGACTGGCTAAAGTCAACTGGCTAAGTCATTTTGTGTACTTGATTCTTCAGTGCTTTTCCCATGATGGATGCTTTCTAGTAGATGTTAACATGTTATACAAAAAGTTTCATAATTTGAGCCCACTCGCATATGTTTATGCACATGCCTTACTTACTAGAGATCTCCTCATCTCTGATCTTTCAGTCCTTTTATTTCTAGGCTATTGTTGATCAGCTGACCAGGCCATTGACTACTACCCAGAAATACACATGCACACACATGTACACCCACCACACACCCACATATATCTCTTTCTTTCAGGTCACTTCTCCTTCCATACAAAGTATATCTGAACCACTTGTAGCTTCACCAATTAGAAACATTTTTTTTTCTCTCCGCTATTTTTCAAGACCACCCCTGAATGCAGTTATAGTACAGTAGCCATCATTTTTGATTTTACACTCACATGCTGAGCTGACCCATCCAACAACCAAATTTGGATGTTTTCCTTCTTCTTCAGCTGGTTATACAGGACCTCATATGGCCATATTGAAACGGGAAAGGTTCCCTTGTCCCCTTCACATGACATACAATGGAGATGTGGCTTGCTTCTTCAGTGCCCTGCTACTCAAGCCTCTAGGGGAACATACAGACGAACAGGCTGTGGGGCTGCAGCCCCACAGCAGTGTCTAGGGGTGAATGTTTACAACTCCTGAAGCCCTAGTGGGCACGTGTTACAGGGTGCTCTCTTATTTTGCTATCTGTAGGTGACTTGTGTTAACCATATCAATTAGACCCTCTACCTTGTCGCAAGGACAGAAGGCTTACTGTATCCCGGATTCTTGCCTTGGTGTACTGGAAGAACTGGATCACTTGTGGGCTTGGAGAATGAGTATAAAGTTTTATTGAGTGGAAGTAGCTGTCAGCTGATGCAGGAGCCAGAAAGGAGATGGTTTTCCCCTGGAGTTGGGCCCCTCTGTAGTCCTGGCTGTACTCCGACTTCCCCAGTCAAACCCCGCCTCATCCCACCGGTCGATGGCCTGCCAGCGTGCCAGTGCCTGTTGGTGTGCGCTTCTGCCCATGTGCTCCTCTCAACATTCTCTCAATGACCAGCTGCTTGCATCTTCTTCTGCCGATGTGCTCCTCTCTACATCTGGCCACCTGTGTGTTTGCCTGCTAGGGTCTGGGGTTTTTATAGGCCTAGGATGGGGGCATGGCAGGCCAAGGTGGTCTTGGAAAATGCAACATTTGGGTGGGAAAGTAGGAGTGCCTGTTCTCACCTATGTCCATGGTGATGGAGCCCTCGCCAGGGACCCGTGTTTCTCTACCCAGCACTTCCCTTCCCAGCACTCCCATATCACCACACATCCACATATATCTCCTTCCTTCAGGTCACTTTTCCTTCCATACAAAGTATATCTGAACCACTCATAGCTCCACCAGTTAGAAACATTTTTTTTCTCTCCACTATTTTTCAAGACCACCCCTGAATGTAGTTGTAGTACAGTAGCCATCATTTTAGAATTTATGCTCCCATGCTGAGCTGACCCATCCACAAACAAATTTGGACGTTTTTCTCCTTCTTCAGCTGGTTATACAGGACCTGCATATAGCCATATGAGCAAGGTACAGGAGGGACACTGTTGTAACCGTGGTATCTGACACCAGGGGCTGGGCTACCTGCTCCTGCAGCTTACTCTTCCTTTCTGCTCCAGTGTGCTTTTCATCCTGGTGCAACATTTCTTTCTTATGAATGACTGCTGCTGAGCTTGTTCAACTTTATTACTTGAAAGGTCTGATAAAATGTGCTGATATAACCATGGGCACTGCTGAATGCATGGTCACTTAATGTCCCAAGTCAAGCATTCCATCTGCACCTGGGCCTAGCAACATGTCAGAAGCTATTTCCTGAAAGGTCTACAATTCTCCTATTAGGGTTTACCATAATTTTGACATTGCATCTTTTTCTAGTAACACTTCTTATATCATAATGGCTGCTGGGCCACATGGTCCAAGCAACAAGACTGCTTGCATTGCAGTCTGGACCTGCTTCACAGCCCCTTCCTGATTTGAGCTCCATTCGAATCTAGTAATTTTCCATGTTATGCATTGTATCAGCCAGAAAAGTATCCCTAGGTGTGGAACATGTTGCCTCCAGAGCCAAAAGAAGCCTGTTGGACTTTGTGCTTCCTTATTTGTAGTTGAGGATGCCAAATGCAGCAATTTGCGTTTTACTTTAGAGGGGATGTTTCTGCAACAAGTGCACCCCTGAAAACTTTACTACGTGGTAGGTCCCTGAATATTCAAAGAATCAATTTTCCATCATCTTGAGTCCAGATGTCTTACCAAGGTTTCCAGGGCTCTAGACATCTCATGTTCATCCTGCCTGCTAGCTATGAAGTCATTGATGTAATGGATCAGTGTGGTTTTCTGTGGCATGTTGTGACAGTCCATATGTGATTGGATGATACTATCTATGACAGAAGACAGGACGGTTTTTATAGCCTGAGGGTAAACCTGTATATGAACATCATTGTCCATTTCAGGTAAATACAACGGAGTCTGATCCCTTTTCATGACTACAGAAGGCCTTATTCTTCAGCTTTAGCAATAAAATTGTGTTTGGTCTGGTGGATATGATCAGGCTACTATGTGGTTGGGCTTCTGGTAGTCTACAGCAGGGGTTCTCAACCCCTGGGCCATAGACAGGTACTGGTCTGAGGCCTGGTAGGAACCAGGCTGCACAGCAGGAGGTGAGTGGTGAGTCAGTGAGTGAGCAGCATTACTGCCTGAGCTCCACCTCCTGTCAGATCTGTGGCAGCATTAGAGTCTCATAGGAGTGCAAACCCTATTGTCAACTGCACATGCGAGAGATCTCGATTGTGCACTACACATGAGAATCTAATGCCTGATGATCTGAGGTGAGTTTCATCACAAAACCACTCCTCCACCCCACCCCCATCTGTATAAAAATTGCCTGCGATGAAACTGGTCCCTGATGCCAAAAAGGTTGGTGACCACTGGTCTACAGCCATTCTCTCTAATTTATCCAGTTTCTGCAGGGGTTAAACTGATGAATTACACAAAGGTATGATAGAGGCTACACTCCTAAAACACTGAGATTTAATCATGCAAGTAGCAATAATCCCTACCATCTTTTCATGATATAATATTGTTTTTGATTTACTGTCTTGCATGAAGGGTAGGGATAGTTCTAGAGGCTTTTACTCAGCCTTTGCCACTATGATAGTGCTTACCCCACCTGGCCATGAACTCTAATTTTGAATCTTGACTATACACCCATGGAAATGACTGCTTGATTTATCTGTGTACCCAGTGACCCCACTGTATGTTGGATTTTATCAGTGATTCCCTTTATTACCTGGGCCCACTCTAATGATGATGTTGTTATGATAATTGTTTGTGTCTCTGGGTATCAATGTCAACTCAGACTGTTATGTCCAATAGTCCTCAAAATGTTGGATAATACCCTTTCTCCAGCCATTATCTGAGTAAATGGCTGCAGGCTCCCCTGTGGAAGAACTAAGTGCTTTTTTCCCCCTACCATATAGGCTTTCTCAGGAAATGAGAAAGGAATTATGCCTTTTCAGTGGAGTGACCACTCTAAGCTCTCTGCTCTTTCACTGTTGCTAGATATTAAGCAGCACTCTTATTGTTGTCAGTCTGTTTATTCACTAGGATATGACAGCTTATTAGCCATCTTCACAAGTCCCTGTGGGTTGCCAGTCATTATGATAATTGTGGTCTTTGGCTTCTGACAGTGAAATGCTACCTCCCAGCCTCTGTTGCCCCCTTGGCTATTCATGGCCCAGGCTTGGCGACCACCTCCCCTGATGTAGCCCTGGCTTGCAGAGGAGCCCCTGCTGCACTTCTTAGTGAGGTTGGTGCCCCTCTCACCAGTGCATTCCTGGTAGCCTAGGGGAATTCTGCATCCTCTGGGACCTCCCACGGAGCATTATCCTCAGTTGGATGTTCATTCCAGCATGTCTACCTTTTAGAGCTTTTTCATTCCATCTGCTACTGTCTGCCATATCAACTCTGGCATTTCAACTTTGCTCAGCATGAGCCACTGCTTTCTCTAAGCTTCTAAAAGTCCCCCTAACAGTGAATTTTGCCTTATTTCCCAGGGCTCTTGCCAGGACATTAAACTCACGTCACAAGAAAATGTCTCCAAATGAATGAATTATTGTTCATTCAGTATTATTTTCAGGTTCTCTTGACCAAGCACCCTCAAAATCTAGTCCCAAGATTCTCTCACTTCTCCTGTTGGTTCATGATTTCTACTTCTTGCTTGCTGTTCCTTTGGTGTGTAAAGTCTTTCCTGCCTTATTTGGTCCCATGTGTCCCTGGCTGGATTATGCTGGGATTGACCCTCAGGATCAGAATTGCAGCTGAAAGAGCAGTGAGGGCAGCAGGGGGGCCCTGGTCTCCTGCAGCGGAGAGAGGCCTCTGCAGTGTCTCCTGCATGAGAGGAGTGCCGTCTGTTAATGGGGCTGGGTCACCTCTGCAAACTACATGGTTTCAGGGTAGTCTTCAGAGCCCCAATCCTTAGGGGCATCTACCTAGTTTATCCTCACTGCCCCATACCTTCTCAACCTGAACCTTGACCTTAGCATACCAGAAATGTCTTGGCTGGTCACTTAAATGATTCTGGAGCTCCATGAACCTCATTCTTAGGTCCTGTACTTGCTCCTTCTCTGTGTCTACTTTTGCATAGCACAAAATAAGAAATATTCAGAAGCTACTAAAAAGGTCCTCTGGCTCTTAAACTCAACATTAATTCTTCATTAAGTGACTCAAGTTTGTCATTATCCTTCTGTAGAGTGTCAGGGCAACTTAGTAATAATTAGCTAATTCTTCTGTCCCTTCATGCATTTTTTCACCATAGATTTCAAATGACTGAATACCAGTCACAGTGTTCCTTCCATTGAGTCATTTTTTTCCAGCTCAACTCTACTAAAATTTTTAGCAGTTGGCCTCTCTCCTTGTGCAGAGACTATCTGTGCCTCCTCCTAGTTGGGCAGCAAGGTATCTGCTATATCAGATCACTTCTGGTACCAAGTGTCAGCTTACATCCTCTGGGAAGGAAATACAAATATGGAATTAGATGTGCAAGAGATTTACTGGGAGAAATGTCCATAGAGAATACAGGAGAGAAAGAGAATATGAGTGTGATGTCTGACACCTGTAAAAGGAGATAAGAAAGGAGGATGGGGTGGGCAGAGCCTCAGACTGCAGTGCAGCTCTGAGAAGGCCTCTGGCAGGTTGATGGGTAGCCCCAGAGAAAAGATCGCCTGTTACAGAAGTCCCCTTTTGGGCAGGGGATGTGGCAGCTTTAGAACCACCGATGTACTCTGTCATTGGCTGTGAGCAGTCTGGGTATAGTGTGGCCTCCACATGAATGCTGAGGTGGCTTCATGGTATAGCACCAGAGACTGTCTGCTGAATATGCTCCTTGAAGTAGATTTTCCCTTCAAGGGGCATCTGAGGAGCACGCTCCAAAGGCTGCACAGTTGTGTTTCATGTGTGGAGGCACCATAATTTTACAGAAGAGAAAAATAATAATTACTCATTTTCCCCTCACATAATAAATTGTCCAATTACCCACAATATTCGGATGGCTTTTAAAGCCATGGATGCCTAATGTGAGCAATTTCCTCTCGTCATAGGTCCTTTATTCTTCACCATAACTATTAGCTCAGAACTCTTTGTTTTATACTTATAGTTTAAATTATTTATTGCTAAATGCATTACCTTGCTTTCCCATATTAAAATTTATCTAACCAGTTTTCTACATGCTATTATGAATTAAATGACCTTTTCATAGGGTATCCCTACCACTATAATTTGTATAACGGGGAGCATATTTATAGTTTTTCTTTTATAATGAATATTTGCAAGTTTTGATAAATATTTCTCTAATTTGAATCCAAATTTCTCTAAGGATTTATTTATGGATATGTTTTAGGCCATTTTGAGATGTTTGAGAAGAAACTTCTGAGGATGTCCCTTTACACAGCAGCAGGAGATTTGCTGTCTGTGTCAGCCCTTGCATCTCTGTACTGGAGAGACTAAATGGCAATCTATAAGCTGAAAAGCCTGAAAGGTACATGCCAGCTCTTGGAATTTCTTACATACAGAGTCATTTCTTAAGAAGTAATTTTTTCTTTTTAATGAAACTGTCTTGCTACCTCAGACTTACTGCATCTGTGGTAAGTGAAAAGGCAACAATGCCTGATTATGCATGAGGTACATTTGAAGAGGCTATGCTTGATATTCTAGATGATCATGGAGAAGGTTGATCACTTAAGTCCAAGATGTTATTACAAGCTAAGTAAGACAGCTGTTCCCTTTCTATGTAATCTTTTACATGTACCATAACTCTCTGCAGCATGAGGCAATGCACCCATGCTCATTTTCAACCTACTCCAGGTTGCTAGCAATGCAGTCAATATCCAGAGGAAATCTGTGCAAGTCCCTTTCTTTAATGGTAAGGAATTTGACCAGCTTGATTAGTTTTATTTGGCTGTATAATTTCTATTTATATCTAAGCTAAAATTTATGACTTCCCTGATCTGTCTCTGGACTATATGCATATATTTTTGAAAAGTACTCTATTCCCTCATCTGCCACTTGGGTAGGAAAGAGTTTATGCAGAAAACTTGCTCTGGTAACTACTTTTTGATTCTTAGGCTGCATTAGTTTCTGGTTTTTTAATTCATGCAACCATTCAGATACCCACAGATCCTTGTGTTCCTTCCATGGTAGAGTTATTACTGGAAGCAGCTGCTTAGCAGGAGACTATATTTCCCAGCTATGTCAGTGCCTAGATGTGGCCTTGTGACTAGTTCTTGCTAATGGACTGGAGCAGAAATGATGTGTGTTACCCTCCTTTCTGCTGGAAGGATGCACAAAATGATAAAGCCCTCAGGGATGGCACATTCCCAATACAATGAAACACAGGTCTCTGAATTATATGCAAAGAAAATCTCCCTACTCATCTGAAATAACTATGTTGCACTGAGGGAGAAATGAACTTCTATTCCATAGACCACTGGAATTCTAGGGTTTATTTACCGTAGTTACTGACATTACCCTAACTAACGCAAGTCTTTTCAGGCAAAGAAAGACCTTGAGCATAGTTTTAGAAAATATCACTGCATTTACCTTGAGCTTTGGACTATCTCTGGGCATGAATAGGCAGAAGAATTTATAATGTTCTGTAGGAGAGGTAAAACAAAAAAGTGTAACTTTTTATAAAAAATGAAATAAGATTGAAATGCTTTTGGGTAGAAACATCATATTTTATAATGAAAATGATAAGAATATATTATAAACCACTAGACCAAGATAAGTGTGACTGAGGTTCAAACAAACAGACAAAAGGTTTGGGTGAGCTGCAAATACAGGTCAAGGTATAAATCCAAAAGCTTCATTTAACAGGAAACAGGCTTGTGGGATGTTTTATCAGCCTGAAGATAAGGGAAAGATTTTGGATAAGATGAAAAATTGGGCCAAAAGAGGATGTTTAGGAATTCATGGTTTAGCAAGAACAAATCTAGAAAGGGCCAGTGGGTGAACCAGTAAGAAATGGCAATCATAAACTATTAAACCAGCATCTGAAATGTGGAAAGTAAGCACCACAGATGTGTTCATTTTTCTCATCTATAAACTAGTAAAATCCAGCTAAAAGTAAAGATCTAGAAAGCCCTGGGAGAGGTTAAACAATGTTATTCTCTTAGCTCTTTAAAAGTTATAAAACACTTTTACATACATTATGTCATATGTTTCTTATGATGTCTCTGAGAATTAGAAATGTTGGATATTATTATCAAAGTGATAAAGATAAAGAATTGAGGCTCAGAAAATATAAACAATTCTCTACACCAGGGCTTTCTACGGACAGTAGCAAGGATGGTATTTGAATCCAAGGCTAGTGACTCTTAAATACTTTTCCCCACCCCACACTTTTGTAATAAAGGCATTATGGACATATGGGTCTAATCCGAACATGAAGACTCTCCTGAGAAATCTCATGGAATGATTCAGGGAACTCCTACCCACTGCCTTGAGGATGCTGGGCTATTTATGGACTAAATTTTTGTATGCTTATGAAACTCAGAACTAAATTAGCATGAGCTGTGAAGAAAGTTCTATGCAAGCACCAAAGAGAAGTGTTGAGAACTCTTTCTAGTCAGATGGGCTGCATGTGTCAGAAGTCTTTGAAGAAAATGTATTTGGTAACTGGCTTTTCAGCTTTATGAATTAAAATATATTTGGAATAATGTCATTTGAAGAGATACTATAATAAGCTTTCCTATTTTTAAAATAATGCTTCGCAGCTTTCAAAACATTTATACTACATTTTCCCCCTATTTATTCTGCAAAACTCTCTGCCTGTTTTGACCCCTGGGCGGGTGTTAAGAATATGAATAAGTGAGTCTCTACCCACAGGGAGCTGACTGAAAGTCCACTAGAAGGTCCAGACAAGTTAATGGATGTGACATTTGCATGTAATCAAGTGTCCTGACACATTTTATTGCAGGGAAATACATGGGTTGACCTAAAGACAATAGTAAAAATATTAAAAATTCATAGAGAGTCAATCACAATTTTATAATGACATCATTACTGAAACATTTAGTTTTGATGACAGGATGTTAGACAGAAGCAGTTGGAATTCTGAATTCTTCTCCAGTTTTCTAATAGTCATCTGTTTTTCCAGTTATATTCTCTCCTCTCTTCTCATCATGTTGTCCTCTCTCTCACTCTCTCTCCTTCTACTCGTAAGCCTAATCTCACTCCCCTACAGTGTAATGATAGTTTGAATATCACAGTCTTTGGAGTAAGGCTGCTTGGATTCAAATCTGGGCTCTGTTACTTACTACTTGTGTCACAGTCTACCTATAATCCGTGTCTTAATCTTCTTGCCTAGAAAATGTTTTTCACCTTGTTAGGCTGTTGTGAAGATTTAATGAGTTTATAAACATGTAGCAGTTAGAGCCTGACCCATGCAAGTGCTCTGTTGTTATTAGTTCCCTGTTGCAGCTGTAACAAATTACCACATTCTTAGTGACTTCAAACACCCACTTATTATCTCACAGTTCTCTAGATCCGAGCCTTCTGCCAGGTTCTCTGCTTAGGGTCTTACAAAGCAGAAAAAAAGGTGTTGGCCAGCCTGGGCTCCTTATCTGGAGCCTCTAAGGAAGCATCTTGCTTACAGGCTTATTCAGGTGATTGGGCAAAATTCAGTTCTTGTCGTTTTAGGACTGAGGTCGCTGTTTCCCTGACATGTGGGTCCCTCCACTTTTAAGCCATCAATGTCATGGTGAATCCATCTTGTGCTTTGAATCCCTCAGACTTCTGCCTCATCTCTCTGGTCTCTCTATTTTGCCCTCCTCCTATGTGTTGTTGTTGTTGTTGTTGTTGTTTTTGAGACGGAGTCCCACTCTGTCGCCCAGGCTGGAGTGCAGTGGCGCGATCTCCGCTTACTGCAAGCTCCGCCTCCGGGGTTCACGCCATTCTCCTGCCTCAGCCTCCTGAGTAGCTGGGACTACAGGCGCCCGCCACCACTCCCGGCTAATTTTTTGTATTTTTAGTAGAGATGGGGTTTCACCATGTTAGCCAGGATGGTCTCGATCTCCTGACCTCGTGATCTGCCCGCCTTGGCCTCCCAAAGTGCTGGGAATACAGGCGTGAGCCACCGCGCCCAGCCCTTCCTCTGCTTTTAAGGGCTCAGGCTTATGTGATTACAGCGCACCTACTTGGATAAACCAGTTATAAACTCTCTATCTTAATTAGTAAGGAGCTCATTAGTAACCTTAATTACATCTGCAAAGTCTCTTTTGCCATGTAATGTGACATTCACAGGCATAACATGGGGGTTGGGGGCAAAGGCTATGGGAACCAAAATTCTGCCTACCACCAGTTGTTCACCATTATTATTGTTATTATTTAAATGAGTGAAGGACTAACAGGGCAAGAGAGTAGAATGTTCTGGACAATTGAGTTTTTTAGTGAATTGGAGGTTATTTCATTGAAAGAGTTGAACTTTAAGGGTAAAGGCTGTAATGCTATGATAAATAAACTCAAATATTAAACTCATATTTGTATGGACATATGTAATACTGAGCTCCATATTTTTAAATGTAATATTCCATCTCTAAATCTTAACACAAATCAGTCAAAACACTTTCAAAAATATTTATAATATTAAGAACATTTCTGATTCAAAAATTGAATAAAATTAGTGAGAAGGAGAAGTCTTTTTACAAAATTCCACTTGGGGAAAGTTTCAGAAATCTGAGAAGTTATAGACCTTTCAAATGTAAATTTTATTCTGAAATATAGACTACAATTGATTTCTGATTAAATAACTAGGAATGATGACATATTAAATGCTTAGGCTTCAATATACAGTGAAAGCTTTACACTGTAACTACTAGATATTTCACAGTTAAAATAAGCCTAATTTAGATCTTGCTAGAAATTGAAAACAGCTTCAATGGATAATGAGAAAGAAAATAAAAAATAAAACATAGTTTAAGTACTTCTGCATGTCTGCAATATGAAGCTGGATAACTAATTCACATGGATAAACTATTTCTAAATATATTTTCTTCTTTCAGTTTTTGGACATAAGATAGGCAGCTTGTAAATGTAGATATTCAAATCTTCTGGGCATGGTTAATTCTCCCTATGATATGGTTTGGCTGTGTCCTCACCCAAATCTCATCTTGAATTATAACTCCCACAATTCCCACGTGTCTTGGGAGGGACCCAGTGGGAGGTATTGAATCATGGAGGTGGGTCTTTCTTATGTTGTTCTTGCAATAGTGAATAAGTCTCATGAGATTTGATCATTTTTTAAAAGAAGGGTTCCCCTGCACAAATTCTGTCTCTTTGCCTGCTGCCATACATGTAAGACATGACTTGCTCCTCCTTGCCTTCCACCATGATTGTGAGGCCGCCCCAGCCATGTGGAACTGTTAGTCCTTTAAAGCTCTTTCTTTTGTAAATTGCCCAGTCTCAGGTATGTCTTTATCAACAGTGTGAAAATGGACTAATACATCCAAGCATCTGTCCATGGTTACGTTATCTCACCATGGGGCTAGTTATTTGTATATATGTGTAGTACAGGAGACACCTCACATTTTCTTCTGGATGGTGAATCTGTATACCTGTGCATACATGTATATACACAAGTGCATTGATGTGCGTGTGCACACACACACACACACACACAATGATTTACATGATCAACTAAATGATTTTGAAATTGTTTCTTTCTTTTTTTTTTACTTAATGTGTAATCTGCATACTATTGCCAGCACATCAGCTATCTTTAAACAGAGACATGCCTCTGAAAAAGAAATGGATAGAAATAAGTAATGAGTATGTCTAGACCTTCTAATGAATTATACCATAATTTGCAGTGTTTTTTTTCTATTTTGCTCCCATTTCCCATCCCTATATTTTTCCCTATCCATTTTTAGATCTAACTTGTCAAAGTCTCTTTCTATGTATGTTTGCTCATGCAGTTACTGCTTTTCTCTCACTTCCCTTACATTAACCAGATTTCGGCACAATTCAGCCTTTGCCTGGTGTCCTGGAATAGGGTGATTTGGATAAAAAATTCCATCTGCTGCTTTATAAGGACAAAATGACATTTAAACATCCAGGGGTTTATTTATGCAAATATCAAATATCAGTAGTGACTATGAGTCACTATGAAATTTCCCAAATCTCCTTTTAGCTATAATTAATAATTTACAGGTTGAAGGATACATGCTGGATTATGATCAAATCCTTCAGAAGAGAAGATGATGGGATGATGGCCTTTCATTATTTAGCATCCATTTATGTGATATCACTGAGACTTTTGGCATAGTTTTCATGCCCAAAATGTTTTTAACATCTGCATGACTGTTCCTTTTTCAAGACTAAAGATTCAGTATTCATTAATCTCTCAAACCCCAATTGGCCTTCAGAAGCAGCTGAATGCTTTCTTTGAGCAGTGCACAAAATATAATCTCAAAATAAATCACACAAAGTGTAAGGTAATGGTTTTTAGTTCTAGGAAATGCAAGAGTTCCTGGTATGCTTAGGGAGTTAAGTTTAATGTGGTGAAATATTTTATGTGGCTTTGCATTATCTTTCACCTAAATCTGTCATGAAAAAAGCAAGAAAAGTTAAGGATCTCAGCAACAATGGGCAGATTAGATTTAGCAGGGAATGAATTGATATTCATTTTTATGATGTTTCTACCTAAAGCAGGTTTCCAGATTCTGTGTTGTTTAGAAATGCGTAATCCAGGATGGTAGGCACATTAAAGTTGCTTTTGGAAAATGAGGATGACATTTATTTGACATAAGAGGTGCTTAATCTCTGTTAGGTAAACCAGATTTGGAAAAAACAGGTTTTTATTCATTCATTTGGATCATTTATATTTTTCATTTATTATTAGTATTATTATTTTTTCTTTTTTTTTTTTTTTTTGAGACAGAGTCTCCCTCTGTCACCCAGGCTGAAGTGCAGTGGTATGATCTCGGCTCACTGCAACCTCCGCCTCCCAGGTTCAAGCAATTCTCTGCCTCAGCCTCCCAAGTATCTGGGATTACAGGCACCTGCCACCAGGCCCGGCAATTTTTTTTTGTATTTTCAGTAGGGATAGGGTTTCATCATCTTGACCAGGCTGGTCTTGAACTCCTGACCTCGCGATCCAACCACCTGGGCCTCCCAAAGTGCTGGGATTACAGGCGTGAGCCAGTGTGCCCAGCCTATTTTGCACTTAATAATAATTTTTTTTAATTTTTATTGTTTCTGTACCTTTGGTAAGATAATCAAAATGAATGGATCAAGTGGGCTGCAAGCAAGGAGGCTATGCCCATAGGCATGAAATGAACAGTTTACAGGAGAAATGAGGTATACTGAACTGAACCCAACCAGAATGCCATTATATATAGAAATAGGGTATCAAGATAATTTAGTAAGAGGAATTTTATTTAGTGTGAAATATAAATGTGTGCCAAGTAACTCCATAAAAGGTGACTTTTTGTTTGTTTGAAGCTGTGATGAATGACAGTTTATGTTATACTCTTTTCCTTTACAACATTCATTACTTTGGGTATCTTGAGTGTATATGGGTTTTGTGTCCATTATTAATTTAAAGGGAAATGTAAGCAAATTCTGATGTTCTACTTTTATGGCCAAATCATATTATTATGGACTGTAGGAGTTTGACCAATTTCTTAATTTGGATTTTAATTTTATGTCAAATACTAACAAAAATTAATTTCAACTAGTAGCTTAGAAATTTTCTTATTTTTAATGTGGATTTTCATTACAATGGAATTTATTTTGGAAGCATTTGATCTGCAAAAAGCATACATAATGTTTATTAATGTTTAAATATTTCTTCACTGTATGATGAACAGATTTTTTGTGTGTCCTCTGGTGAGGAAAATAAAAACACTTGGTGTAAAAAATTTACTATGTTAAGAAAAATCTAAAAGCAATATTCGAGGAGCTTTTTTTTATAAGACAGAATCATAAGGATAATACTAAGAAGATCAAGAAAATTTGCTTTAAACCCTTAATCATTGATCAAAATGAAAAGAGTCAAGCCTCAAACCTTCATATTCAAATATAATCCAACATTTAGCTGATTATTATCTGGAAAAATTATTTCTAAAATTTGATGGTCATTAAATATTATGCATGACTTAGCATGCTAAAAACTAGTTAACTCTAAGTATGTTGAAGCAGAATTTTATGGTTTTTCAGCAAAGTGTGTCTACAATTAGTCTTAAAGTGAAACATGGGGAAAAATGAAATGGGAAAAATGTGATGGAAAGGCTGAGCCTATTTGTCAGGTGCAGGAAGCAAAGAAGTGAGCAAAAACCTTTTAAGAGTTAAGGAAATACATAAAGCCTCAAAGAAATGATCCAGAAGTGTTATTTTCAAGTGTATTATCATTATTCTCAAAGGATGGTTTAGAACTTATAAATAACTTTACAATTAGATAATAAAAATCATAAGACATGCACTCTTCTAATCCATTGTAAGTGGCTGCTTTTAAGGACATGGTTGCCTCAAATGCACATTTTCAGTCTCAAGAGCTTGCCAATGAATGTTTTATCTATTCAGAATGCTATGAGAATTAGTAAGTTACAATAGTGAAACTGACTTGAAAACAGTTGAAAATTTAAATAGTGCCTTTGATTTCTATTAGGTCCTGATAGCAGAGAAATTGGGAAGCAAAATTCCGATGTTTGTAATTTATCACTGGCATGGTTAAACCACCTCAAAAATGTGCCTTAATTCTTATATTTCCCAATAAGCTGATGTAGATATTCCTGTTTGAATGATGCTCTTTCATTTTCCCCCGTATTTTTCTTTATTTGACTAAAAAGTCAAAACTTTTACAAAGGTTTATTTCCCCCGTGTATTTCTTTATTTGACTAAAAAGTCAAAACTTTTACAAAGGTTCTTATGAAAGACACCTCTTTACTACTCTCCCTAGAGGAAACCACTTCCGGCTAATTATTTTGTTACTTGTCTCTCTGTTGCTGAGTGTTATAGTTGTAGTATTATCTCTGAGTTTTCAGGGTCAGGTATAATCTGTTGACTTCCCACTATTGAAAAGGTGGTTTTTGCTCACCTCATTGTTCCCTGCACCTCTGACAAATAGGCTCAGCCATCCCATTTCTCCACCTTCCCACTATTGAAAAGGTGGTTTTTGCTCACCTCATTGTTCCCTGCACCTCTGACAAATAGGCTCAGCCATCCCATCTCTCCACCTTCCCACTAAAGTTATGTGGTAATTTTGATTAGATAAATACTGACTGTTTACATTATTGTTATGACTATGTAAACACTTCTCACAGCTGACTTATTTAGTGAACTCCATCACTTTTCTTCTCTGGTACAATGTTTAAGTTTTCTACAAAGTGAAAAGCTGTCTGGTTTTGCTTAGTTTTTACGAACATATTACCTTTTCAACCACAAACTCCTGTGCATGAAATATTCTATTAATTTAGTATTCCAGAAGAAGTATTTTCCTGAACCCTCTGACCTGCTCCGTTCTGGCCTGGTCACCCTCTATGTCTGGTGACTCAGCTGTCATTCTGGGATCTTCTGTCCCCATCATCCTGGGGACTCATCCTTTCTTTCTTGTGTTCTTCCCTATTTCCTGTGCATTTTAAAATGTGTTTTGGTGAAGCAGAGCCTCTAGGCACTCCTTGAGAAAGGATGGATGGGGGTAAAACTTTGGAGGCTGCCTCATGTGAAAACGTCTTTAACTTTTTTCGACCTTATTGAGAATTTGCCTTGGTATAGAATTCATTTTCCATCAGAAATTTGAAGGCATTTCTTTCTTAGCTTTTGATGCTCCCAGTTTCTGAAGTTGCTGCTGAGAAGAGTCTGAAGCCATTTTGATTCCTGTTCCTTTTTAGGAGAACTATTTCTTTTTCTTTCTGAAAGCTTGTTGAATCTTCTCTTAGTCCTCAGTATTCTGAAGTATCGAAATGATTTGCTCAGATACAGGTCTATTTGTCTCCATTACATCAGACATTTAATGTTTCTTTCATCTTGGAATCTTAAGGTCCTTCAATTTTGAAAATTGTTTTTGAACTATTTTATTTATAATTTTCTTCCCCTCTTTTTCAGTTTTCCATTTATGGAATACTATTTAAAACTGGACCTTCTGGATTGATCTTTTCATTTTTCTTGTTACTTTCATTTTTAAAAAATTTAAAATTATTTTTGCTACTCTTCTTGTTTGCTGTTACATGAAATCAATGTTTTCTTTGTATTCTTGCCTCTGAGGATGATTTCTAGGAAGGTTTTTATTTCTACTAGTTGTTATGTTTATAATTTGAAACAATTTCATTAAATCTGTATTTGTCAGTTTACCAGCTCATGTACATTATGTCCTTCGGAGTCAAGTGACCTGGAAGTCATGCCATCTTTTTAACACTTTGTACTATCAGGGTTTTTTTTGTGTGTGTGTGGGGAGGTTGGGGAGGAGGAGGAGATTTTAGTGTTATTTTTTTATCATATTTTTGCTACCTGGGAGCTCTTTTGGTTCTCCGAATGTTCCTTTTAGCATAACATCCTGTTTTTCTCCTCACAGTTGTATCTTTTCTTTTGTTTCAATGAGTATTAATAATATACACATTAGAAAACTTCTCTCTTCTTTGCATGGTCTATTTTCTTCACGTTGCTTTTCCAATTTTTCTTACCTTTCATGTTTCAGGCTTTCCTCAGATATCTTGTAATTCTGGAGGGCCAAGAAAGTTGATTGGAAACTCTGAGGCATGAGTGGGTCTTATCATCTCAGAACATCACATTAGGATGATGCAGTGGAGCCTTTTAATCTTGTGACCTTTAAATACATTATCTTGAAGTGCTAAGTTTTCTCAGAGATGATGTTTCCAGTCCTCTGCCTGGACAGTGAAGGCCTAGCTGCTACTTTTTTGGAAGCCAACTAAGGAAGGACAGCTGGAGGTCTTAGTCAGCAGTGGACATACTTAATCCCCCTCTTTTCACCATGTTACCTCTGCCCTTGACTCTGTAGTTCAAAGCCCTCCCTGTTTTATTGCTTAAAGAGAACATGCCTCCAGTATAGTGCAATCATGGGAGACGTGCAGTCGTTTGGCTGCCTAAATCTGAGGAGGCCTCTGATGGATTCGATTGCTTTTAAAAATCCTCATTGTTTTAGCTCTTTCCTTCTCACACTTATAATGATATCTAATGCTACCATATGCTTAGTCTTTGGAGGATTCTGTATTATAAATCCAACGAGTTTTCAGCTTTCCTTGTTGTTAGTATGAGATTCAGTTTTCTGGGGTCTGTTAAGTCCTTTGCCAGTTGAACATCTGCTTTCCAGCTTCTAAACTTTCATTGTTGCTTCTTCTTTCCTTCTCCCTGTGTTTGGGGGTTTACGCTTTGGGAAAGAAATCAATTTAATATTGTCTTAGTGAAATTTCAGGAGGGACCAAGATTAGATGTGTGTTCAATCTGTGGCAGATTATATTTTCCAAACATAGTCATGACAATATCACTTACCCCTTATGTTCTTTTGGTGAGACTTTGACACTTCTCCCATCAAGAGGTGGGTCCTATTTTCCCTTCTTTTGAATCCTGATGGGCTTTTGACTGTGGCGGAAGTGGTGTTTTATAACTTCTGAGGTTAGGCCATAAAGACTGATACAGCTTCTGCTGGTTCTCTAGGGATACTTGCTCTTGAAATTCAGCCACTACAATGTGGAATATAGTGAGAAAGGTGGACAGTTTTTAAAGCTGTCGTGGAGGAGAGAGACAGAGGATATATGTCTCTTTGGAAGCAAGTTGTAGAATCTATTCTTCAACTCTAGCCTGTGATACATTGGATGTTGAGATGTTATGGGAACTTATCCCTCAGTTATAGCATTTTAGGTATATAATCATATAACTTGATTTGCAAAGATCCACTGGATTATAGCCTTTTTATGAATGTCTCATGAGGGAAAGTAAAGACCATTTCTATAAGACACTGTTGTATTTGCTTATCAGTTTGGTGGGAAAACAAAGCAGCACAAGCGCATATTAACACTGAATAATACATTCAGGAACAATAAGCTTTTTAAGGCTTTGGAGATGTCTTAAAGTAATACATAATTAACTGTTGAATCACTTGTTTAGATTCTGTTCATCATTCTGACTATTCTTGCTACTTCAAAAATATTTGCAAATCCCATGTTTCTTTCTAATATCTTTGTTTTAGAACTTCTGAGATATTTTAAAACTGAAGCTAGTTTTTTAGATATTCTAAGAGTCCTTGTTTGTAGATCCCTGGAAACCATCTTTCTTGGCAAGAATTTTTATCCATATTCTCCCTCTATTGTAGATGATTTGTATGCTTTCCCCAGGGGATTCATGATTTTCTATATAAATTATTCTGCAAAGCCAGGCTCCTGAGAGAATGATTTCTTCTGCACATGGAAAAAACCCAAGAGCCCATATTTGCTTAGGATAAATAATCTTTAATATTTTTTAGAAGAAGCTGCACCATGTTGTGTTGTATCTCATCTTCATTCCCAAAGCACCCGAGGGCTCTCACAGATTGCTCACCCTGAACATTAACAATTAAAAAAAATTGACACTCATACCAGCCTCCTGCAGGAAATACAACAAGCTCTTTTCCCCTGCATGCAAAAGAGCTCTGAGACTCTGGGAAAATTGTGCAAGCACTTGATTTACTGTTAAATTCAAGTTTCAAAATTCTATCTTACCCTGATCTGAACAATACTTCTCAGTGGTTCCTGAGAAGCTTATGTGTCTGGCACTTTGTGTTTGGTTAATAAAACAGGTAAGGATAGTTAAGACTTTAAGGATCATCATTGGAGGAAAAGCCCTTCTGAACTACTCTTTTTTAATTAAGTTAAGAAACTTAAGAAAGATAAAAACATATATGAACCACAGAGACGCCTTGGCTAAAATAATCTTTTCATCAGCAAAGGATTACTTTTTTGGTGAGGATTTCTCTATTATTCTAAGCAGCAGTACTGAAACTTTATGAATGTCTGAGATCTAGAGAGCTTGATAAAACTCAGATTCTTAGGCTACAATACCAGGTTTTCAGATTCAGTAGGTCTGGGATTAAGCCTAGAAATTTGCATTTCTGACAATTTCCCAGGTGACACTGACACTATTGGACTAGGGAGCCACATGTTGAGAACCATTGCTTTTGGGAACGCTGATACTGAGGGTCACCACTTAATAAATAGTAAAGATATTTTTGGAGGTGTTGATGCTTGCAATAGCAACAAAAACTTTTATACTTTGTGATTTGGTTCTGTTGTGGTTTCTATTTTTTCAGTGAAGAGCCGGAGTCTCAGTCTCATACAGCAATTTGCAGTGGAACTCACCTTCATCTTACAAAAAGCAGAAGAGGTTCAGTGATTCAAACAATAATTTATATTATGTAACATCATGATGCCCAAGCTGACATTCCAGAAAGTACACAAATATTGGGATTGATTGTCAAATTCAATACCTTACATCACTGGGTATTGGATTGCTCTATAGTAGTGGACTATTTTGAAAAACATGTACTAAATATGATTATTGGCCTATGAATACAGGTATGTGTGAAATACTACTTTTCTTATTTCATGTAAATAATCGTAGGTCCATCTCTGAGTCCTCTGTTTCTGGTCAGTGGCACAACTTTCATTCTCAATAATTTGTAGGTGCTTCCACCCTCCAGGCTTGGGCACAGGTGTCTATGTTCTTAATATCTCTCTGGACATTGGTCAACATTAACCACCTTAATGTCAATGAGGGAGCTCTATTGCCTTGGTACCCTACTGGGCTTAATAATTTTGGTGATTAAACAAATATTTATTGAGTGCCTATTATGCACCAGGCAACAATTAGTTTTTGGAGATTACATTTCATTACATGATATTTGATAGACATTAAAGAAAACCACAGCAAATATGTGTACTATGAAACATAATCAAATGAACACCCCTAGAGAATTCCCAAGTTAAGAGTTAGAACTTATCCACACTGTTGGCTCTATCTGTGTGTTTCCTCCCTATTCAATCCACTTGCCTCCCCCACTCACCCTAAATTTTGTGTTTGCCATTCCCTTGTGTTATAGTTTGCTTTCTGTTGCTTATAACAGAATACCTGAAACAGTAATTTATAAAGAAAAAATTTTTTCAGTTATGATTTTGGTAGCTTTTATTAAGGTATAATGAAAACACAATAACTGAATATATTTAAATTTTACAACTTGAAGAGTTTAGACTCTCAAAGCATTTTGGTATATATTTAGAGCAACTAAAACTCTTCTGTTAAAAAATTATAGATTTAGGGGTACATTGAAGGTTTATTACATAATATATTTGATATATTGATATATCGATACATATATTTGATGTATCGATATATTGATATATCATATATCGATATCATATATCAATATATTTTGATATATTGTGTAATACTGGAGTTTGGGCTTGCAGTGAACCCATCACCCAAATATGTGAACATAATAGCCAATAGGTAGTTTTTCAACCCTTTCTCCCTCTCCCACCCTTCCTACATTTAAGTTGAAAGTGTCTATCATTTCCATCTTTATGTCCATATATACCCATTGACTAGCTCCTACTTATAAGTGAATACATGTGGTGTTTGATTTTCTGTTTCTGAGTTATTTCATGTAGGATACTGGCCTCTTGCTACATCCATGTTGGTGTGAAGGACAAGATTTTATTCTTTTTTATGGCTGTGTAATATTTCATGGTGTATATATATATCACATTTTCTTTATCCAGTCCATTGTTGATAGACACTTAGATCAATTCCATGACTTTGCTATTGTGAATAGTGCTGCAATAAACATACAAGTGCAGGTGTCTTTTTGATAAAATGATTTCCTTTCCTTTGGGTAGATACCCAGTAGTGGGACTGCTGGGTTGAATGGTAGTTCTATTTTTAGTTCTTTGAGAAATCTCCATACTGTTTTCCATAGGGATTGAACTAATATGCATTTCCACCAACAGTATATAAGTGTTCCATTTACTCTGCATACTTGCCAACATCTGTCACTTTTGGACTTTTTGTTAATAGCCATTCTGGCTGGTGTGAGATGGTATCTCATTGTGGTTTTAACTTGCATTTCTCTGATGATGAATGATGTTGAGCATTTTTAAATATTTTTTTGGCTACTTGTCTGTCTTCTTTGGAGAGGTGTCTGTTCATGTCATTTGCCTGCTTTTCAACGGGGCTGTTTTATTCTTGTTAATTTGTTAAATTCCTTGTAGATTCTGAATATTAGTCCTTTGTTAGATGCATAATTTGAAAATATTTTCTTCCACTCTGTAGGTTGTCTGTTTACTCTGTTGATTGTTTACTAAGCTCCTTAATTAAGTTCCATTTATCTATTTTTGTTTTCATTGCATTTGCTTTTGAGGTTTTAGTCATAAATTCAAGGACAATGTTCAGAAGAATCATTTCCAGGTTTTCTTGTAGGATTTTTACAGTTTCAGGTCTTACATTTAAATCTTTAATCTATCTCGAGTTCATTTTTTTTGTATATGGTCCCATACCTCCCTCTATATCCAAAAATTAACTCGGATTGATTTGAGATTCCTCAAGAGGAATCCTTTCTTCTGGATATTGCTATCTAGTTTTCCCAACACCATTTATTTAATCCTTTCCGCATTGTCAATTTTTGTCAACTTTGCTGAAAATCAGTTGATGGTAGGTATGTGGCTTTATTTCTGTGTTCTCTATTCTGTTTCATTGATCTATATGTCTATTTTTGTACCAGTACCATGCTGTTTTGGTTACTATAGTTTGAAGTTGGGTGATATGTTGCCTCTGGCTTTCTTCTTTTTGCTTAGGATTGCTTTGACTATTCATGCTCTTTTTGGTTTGGATAAATTTTAGATATTTTTATTCTAATGCTATGATAAACAGTGTTGGTAATCTGACAGGTATTGTGTTGAATCTGTAGATTGCTTTGGGCCATATAGTCATTTTAAGAATATTGAGACTGGGCACGGTGGCTCACGCTTGTAATCCCAGCACTTTGCGGAGCTGAAGCCGGCAGATCATTTGAGGTCAGGAGTTCAAGACGAGCCTGACCAACATGGTGAAACCCCGTCTCTACTAAAAATACAAAAAAATTAGCCTGGCTTGGTGGCGCATTCCTGTAGTCCCAGCTACTTGGGAGGCAGAGGCAGGAGAATTGCTTGAACCTGGGAGGCGGAGGTTGCAGTGAGCTGAGATCACACCACTGCACTCCAGCCTGGGTGACAGAGCGAGACTCCATCTCAAGAAAAAAAAAAGAGAGAATATTAAGAATATTCCTGTCCACGAGCATGGGACCTTTTCCCATTTGTTTGTGTCATCTACAGTTTCTTTCATCAATGTTTTATAGTTCTCTTTCAGAGGCCTTTCACCTCTTCGATTAAATGTATTTGTAACTATTTCTTTTATGTGTGTGGTACTGAGAGCTGAAGCCGGCTGGGCTTCTGGGCCGTGTGGGGACTTGGAGAACTTTTCTGTCTAGCTAAAGGATTGTAAATGCACCAATCAGTGCTCTGTGTCTAGCTAAAGGTTTGTAAATGCACCAGTCAGCACTCTGTCAAAATGGACCAATCAGCTCTCTGTAAAATGGACCAATCAGCAGGATGTGGGTGGGGCCAAATAAGGGAATAAAAGCAGGCAGTGGCCACTCGCCTGGGTCTGCTTCCACGTTGTGGAAGCTTTGTTGTTTTGCTTTTTGCAATAAATCTTGTTGCTACTCAGTCTTTGTGTCCGCACTACCTTTATGAGCTGTAACACTAACCACAAAGGTGTGCAGCTTCACTTCTGAAGCCAGCGAGGCAACAAACCCACCAGGAGGAACAAACAACTCCAGAGGTGCCACCTTTAAGAGCTGTAACACTCACTGCGAAGGTCTGTGGCTTCACTGCTGAAGTCAAGTGAGACCACGAGCCCACTGGAAGGAAGAAACTCTGGACACATCTGAACATCTGAAGGAACAAACTCCGGACACACCATCTTTAAGAACTGTAACACTCACCGCGAGGGTCTGCGGCTTCATTCTTGAATTCAGCGAGATCAAGAACCCACCAGAAGGAACCAATTCTGGACGCAGTATTTGTAAATTGGATTGAATTCTTGATTTGGTTTTCAGCTTGAGCATTGTTGGTGTATAGAAAAGCAACTGGTCTTTCAGTATTAATTTTGTATTCTGAAATTTTACTGATGTTGTTTATCAGGTCTAGGAGTGTTTTAGAGGATCTTTAGGGTTCTCTAGGTATGGGACCATGTGGCATATAATTTGACTCCTTCATTTCTCATTAGGATGCCTTTTATTTATTTATTTTTGTCTTGCCTGATTGCCCTGGCTAGGGCTTCCAGTACTGTATTGAATTAGAGTGGTGAAAGTGGATATCCTTATCTCACTCCAGTTTTTAGGAGAAATGCTTTCAACTTTAGCCTGTTCAATATGATGCTCACTGTGAGTTTGTCAAAATAATAATTATTATTTTGGGGTATGTTCCTTTGATGCCTAGTTTGTTGAAGGTTTTTATCATGAAAAGATGTGGATTTTATTGAAGGCTTTTTCTGTGTACGTTGAGATGATCATACGGTTTTTGTTTTTAATTCTGTTTATGTGGTGAATCATACTTATTGATTCGTGTCTGCTGAATCATCCATGCATTCCAGGAATAAAGCTCACTTGGTCATGATGCATTCTATTTTTGATATGCTGTTGGATTCACTTTGATGGTATTTGTTGAAGATGTTTGTGTCTATGTTCATCAGGGATATTGGGCTGTAGTTTTCTTTCTTTGTTGTATCATTACCAGATTTTGTTGATACCTGTTTTGTAGAATGAGTTAGGGAGGAATCCCTCCTTGATTTTTTGGGAATAGTTTCCATTAAATCAATACCAACTCTTTGTATGTCTGGGAAGATTTGGCTGTAAATCCATCTGGTCTAGGGCTTTTTTGTTTGGTAGATTTTTCATTACTTATTCAATTTTATAATTTGCTCTTGGGCTAGTCAGGTTCTCAACTTCTTCCTGGTCCAATCTT
The DNA here is from genome assembly GCF_029289425.2 of Pan paniscus. Classification (NCBI taxonomy): domain Eukaryota; kingdom Metazoa; phylum Chordata; class Mammalia; order Primates; family Hominidae; genus Pan; species Pan paniscus. Next base: position 93,725,229 of record NC_073253.2, on the reverse strand, counting down.
CGGAGGTTGTACATTTCTGAGAATTTATCCATTTTCTCTAGGTTTTTTGGTTTGTGTACATAGAGATGTTCACAGTTGTCTCTGAGGATCTTTCGTATTTCTGTGGTATAAGTTATAATGTCACCTTTGTCATTTCTGATTGTGTTTGAATATTCTCTCTTTTTTGTTGGTTATTATAGTTAATGGTCTGTCAATTTTATTTATCCTTTCAAAGAAAGAACCAACTTTCATTTCATTAATCCTTTGTATGATTTCTTTTGGTCTCAATTTCATTTAGTTCTGTTCTGATCTTTGTTATTTCTTTTTTGTTGGTAGCTTGGGGTTTCATTTGTACTTGTTTTTCTAGTTCCTTTAGGTGTGATATTAGGTTCTTAATTTGAGATTTTTTTTATGTAGGCATTTAGTGCTATAAACTTTCCTCTTAACACTGCATTTACTGTATCCCAGAGGTTTTGGTATGTATGTTGTGTCTCTATTTTCATTTGTTTCAATTGTATTTTTTTAATTTCCGTCTTAGTTTTTTGTTTACCCAAAAGTCAGCCAGGGGCAAATTGTTTAGTTTCTATGTACTTGTGTGATTTTTGGAGTTCTTCTTGGTGTCGATTTCTAATTTTATTCCACTGTGGTCTGAGAAGATGTTTGATGTAGTTTTGATTTCTTTGAATTTATTCAGATTTTCTTTACAACCAAGGAGTTGGCCAATTTTAGAGAATGTTCCATGTGCAGATGAGAAGAATGTGTATTTTGCAGTTGTTGGGTGGAGTGTTCTATAGATGTCTACTAGGTCCATTTGGCCAAGAGTCCAACTTAGGTCAAGAGTCCAACTTAAATCTAGAGTTTGTTTGTTAGTTTTCTGCCTCAATCATCTGTCTAGTGCTGTCAGTGAAGTGTTGATGTTGAAGTCCTCAACTATTATTGTATGGCTGCCTATCTCTTTTTATAGGTCTAGTAGTATTTGTCTTATAAATCTAAATGCTGTGATGTTGGGTGCATATATATCTAGGATGGTTAAGTCTTGTTGTGTTGAACTCTTTATCATTGTATAATGCCCTCTTTATCTTTGAAAAAACTATTTTTCTTAATGTTATGGTGGCTGAGAAGTCGAATTGAGGGACTGCATTTAGTGAAGGTCATCTTGCTGGTGGGGACCCTGCAAAGTCCTGAGGTAGTGCAGGGCATCTCATGGCAAGGGGTCTGAGCATGGTAACTTTGGTCTCTTCTTTTTCTTAAAAAGCCACCAGTCCCACTTCTCTGATTACTCATTAATCCACAAACGGATTAGTTCATTCATGAAAGCAGAGTCCTCGTGACACAATTACCTCTTTTTTTTTTGGATACAGAGTCTCACTCTGTCACTCAGGCTGGAGGGCAGTGGAGTGATTTTGGCTCACTGCAACCTCCACCTCCCATGTTCAAGGGATTCTCATGCATCAGCCTCCCAAGTAACTGGGACTACAGGCACCCACCACCACAGCCCGCTAATTTTTTGTAGTTTTAGTAGAGGTGGAGTTTCCCCATGTTGTCCTGGCTGGTCTTGAAATCCTGAGCTCAGGCAATCTGCAAGCCTCCGCCTCCCAAAATGCTAGGATTGCAGGCCTGAGCCACCGCCTGGCCACAATTACCTCTTTAAGGCCCCATCTCTCACTTCTGCCACTTTGGGAATTAAGTTTAATTATGAGTTTTTGAGGGGACAAATATTCATGAATTTTGGAGGAGACAAATATAACCATAATACTTTCCTCTTTAAAAATAATTTTATCACCTGTGTTGCTGTATGAAATGTTTTTTATTTTTGTAGTTGTATTAGTTTTCTTGGCATAAATATATAAAAACTTATTTGTCTATTTTCCTGTTGGTGGACTTTTAGATAGGGCTGTTATAAACAAGGCTCTTCTGGACATCTTGTATATATCTCTGTGTTTTCACTTGTAGATTCTCTCCAGGATTTTTTTTTTTTATGTTGAATGGGCAATACATTGGTGCTGTACAGTAGAAGGTGAAATTGTACTATCCTTCTCGCATCATTTTTTTTCTTAACTGTAAAAGATTTTATAAAGCGTGCTATAGAAAACAAGTCTCACTAAATGTACTTTCAAAATGTGTTCCATGGTCAGATAACATTGATAGGTACTCTATTCTATATACTTCCTTTGGAAAGCTACAATCAATTTATGATATCAATACCTCTGAGAAGTACTGTAATATAGAATATATTTACTTTATTGAACTGGGTGTTTCTCATGTTTTTTAATAATAAAATCCTTTTTGTTCATCACATTCACTAATATTCCATTGAACATATTTTGACATGCACTGATATATTGCATCAACACTGTATCTGTTTTTGTGTTGTGTCTTTTTGATACATCATTGAAATTTGCTGTATCACCTGTGTCCTAGAATAGGCAGGAAATATCCATGGAACAGTAGAAAATTATAGGAGAAATATAAATTCTTACCTAAAATCAGGAATTCTGTCTTAATATGTAATAATGGTGGTTGACTGTAATGCACTACCTTATCCCAGCCCTATTCCCACTCTTTGTAGCAGGATGACCAATCTCATGCTAGGAACATGGAGGAACTTTGAAAATAGTCTAGAGACAACCCTTGTCCAATGCCCTGCCTGAGTTTGAAAATAAACTTTGGCCTACTTATCCCTAGGAGTAAAAATATCAAGTCTTGTTCAGTGATTCTGGCTTGTCTATCAATCTGCCATGCCAGAGGCTGATATGTTTCCTAGATCTAGATATGTACTCTTAGGGCCATGTTCCGGATTACATTAAGACTTCAGGCTTCTAGAAAAAGTCACAGTTGCTCTACTTTCACTGGCACAGATAGTAACTGTTCTATATTGTACTGTCTTCTACTCAAAATCTTTTAATTCATATCTACTTTCTCTTTCACTTAGTTTTTGGATTCTCCTTCTCTATTTTAATTCATCAGATTTTTGGTTTATTTTTATGGTATGCCCAACATTGAAACATTGTTTCAACATTTCCTTAGAATTCGTCCCTAGGGGTTTTCTTTTCAACTTCTTGCAAGCTATTTAATAGCACTTGGGGAAGTGAAACCTCATCTCTGAGTTTCTCGGAGCTGAAAATTCTAAGATGCTACAAACCATCTCATGCTCAACTTCCGAAGTCCACTTAGCTGAGGAATTGAGTACCAAGTTTTAGGATTTCTTTGTCTTATTTCTACCCTTACAGTCCCTAGTAACTGTTAGGAGTATAAAATCCTACACTCCATCCAGCTGGCTAAGGCCTGTTTTCCCACTTTATCTAATTTGCCATACTTTGGATCTGTTCTGATTCTCTCCTTTCTTACATTTTGTGGGTTTTCCAAAATAACCCTTTTCCCTGACAGATGGTACCTCTTTCTACCCTGTGGCACATACTGCAGTGTCCCACAGCAGCTTCCAGTGTATTTTTGAAAACATATATAAGGCTTCAATTTCACTGTCTTATAAGTCATTGTGATAGGACATGTTAGGTGATACAAATGGTTTCCATAGTTTCTATTCTTTGCCTATAAGTTTGTGAAACATACTCTCTTGAGTGAGCTTATCTCTGTGAATCTGTACTATAGATCATTTAATCTTCAAATACAACATGAATGTAGTGGTTTGGTCAGAGACACATGTGTTTGAAGTACATTTTATTCCCTGCAGAACATGCTGCAAGTCTCTCTTCCTGATGACGTTGGCAGTATTCAAGTAGGCAGACATTTCTCATGGCTATGCCCAGTATGGATGTATTTTCACTGCTACCTTTTAATTCCAACTGACTCTGGTGAGTTTTCTTGTCCTTTCCCCACCAGTTTCCCCACCCCCACCAATTATTCACAACTCTACCTACATTCTCAATTTAACTTCCATTCTAACCATTCTAGTTGGGTAATCTTATCATGAAATCTAAATGTAGTCATTCTGAACCTTTTGCTCTTTCCATCTATGAACTTAAGGAAACATATGGCCAACCTTTCCACCTATTTCTTTGCCTGATAAGATGAGCAGTTTTCCTTCATCCAAGTCGAATTCATCCCTTTGGTCCCTACACTCCTTCGTCCTAGAGACTTGTTCTTCCAGTCACTACCTCTCTCTACTGCACTTTCTAGGCATTCAGGTCAAGACATGTCTCAGTCTGTTCAGGCTCTTATTACAAAACACCTTAAACTGTGTAATTTACAAACAATAGAAATTTATTGTTCACCGTTCTGGAGGCTGGGAGGTCCAAGATCAAGGTACCAGCAGATTTGGTGTCCAGTGAAGGCCCATTCCTCATAGGTAGTGCTTTCTCTCCATCCTCACATGGTGGAAAGGGCAAAGAATCTCCCTTCAGCCTCCTTTATAACGGCACTAATCCTGTTCATGAGGGCAGTTGCAGAGCTCTTGTGACCTCCCCAAGACTTTACCTCTTAATACTACCATATTGGGGATTAAGTCTCAACATAGGAATTTTGAGGAAACGCAAACATTCAGACCATAGCAAGGCTTAAATACAACTTCCTCAGAAAAGTCTTTCCTGTTTGTAAAGCTAGAGTAGCCCAGCTGGCACTCGCTTTACATCACCCTATTTTATTGGTCTTTTTTTTTTATGGCACGTATCATCATCTAGTATATCTTTTGCGTTATCTGTTGATTCTGTCTTTTTTGATGTCCTTGGGACCTTGTCTATCTTGTTTATTCCCAAAGTCTCAATGCCTAGAATAATGCTTGGAACATAGTATAAGTACAGTAAATATTGTTAAATAAAACTAGGTGCATTCTTTAATTTTACTGACAGTTAATTTTTACTGACTCTTTTTTCTAGCTTATAAATATGAACATTACTTTCCCATTTTAAAAACAGCAAAAGTAAACAAAAGGAAAAAAACCTTTCCTTAATCCTATTGCAATTATCTAATCCAGAGGTTGGCACTTTATGACTTACCAGCAGGCCACCTGTTCTTATAAGTAAAGTCATGGGAAGACCCATGAACATTCATTTATATATTGTCTATGGCCACTCTTTGCTCTACAATGTCACAGTTGTGTAATTGCCACAGAGACCATAGGCCCATCATCCTAAAATATTTACTATTTGGCCTTTTCTGAAAATATTTGTTGACCTCTGGATCTATGCAGTTTCTTGCATTCTTTCAAATGGCATCTCTTCTTTATCTTCCTTTAATTGGATTCCATCTTCAATGCTACACTATAACTGCTTTCTCTAAAGTTAAAAATGATGCCCTGATTACAAAATATAATATGCTCTTTTGTCTTCCTGTTTTTGAAGTACTATTCCTCATCTGACTTGGGATTCTCAAATCCTCTTAAAATTCTCTCTCTTTGGCTTTCCTGATATTCACCGTTTTCCCTTCTCATACTTCCTTAACTATATCTTTTCTTTTCTTAAAGAGAATTTCTTCTTTGGCATCTTATTTATTACTATTATTATTTTTAACCCAGGCTGGAGTACAGTGGCACAAACATGGCTCACTGCAGCCTCCGCCTCCCGGGCTTAAGTGATCTCACCTCAGCCTTCTGAATAATTGGGACTACAGGTACATGCCACCATGCTTGGCTAATTTTTGTATTTTTTGTAGAGACGGCTTTACCCTGTTGCCCAGGCTGGTCTTGAACTCCTGAGCTCAAGCCATTCATCCACCTTGGCCTCCCAAAATGCTGGGATTACAGGTGTGAGCCACTGTGCCTAGCCTCGCCTCTTCTTAAGAATTTGTATATAACCCCAGGGTTCTGTCCTAAGCCAAAAGTTCCCAATCTACATACTTCTCCTATGTAAACTCAGTCCACCTGAATGGTTTCAATCCCCCTACTCAAGTTTAGGACCCATCATGTCTCCATTTGATCTTCGCAGCAGCCTCCTGACTGGTCCTCTTACATTTAGCCTTACCCCATCAAAGCAACCAGAATGTTAATTTAAGTTAGCGGTTCCCAAACTTTTCTGCACATCAGATCCACTTGGAGGGCTGTTAAAATACAAATTGCTGGGCTCTCCTGGAGTTTGGACTTAGTACATCTCATGTGGGACTGAGGATTTGCATTTCTTTGCTCCTGGGTGATGCTGATGTTGCTTTTATAGGCTGCATGATGAAATACAGTGATTTAAAAAGAAGTTTGACTTGCCCACTTTTTTCTTAAGACTGTGCAGTGATTCTTCCATAATCTACAGGATTACATATAAGCTATTACATCACATAATACCCTCCGAGATCTTACTCTGTCTCTCCTACCAGAATTCTCTTTCATTCTTTGACTCCCATTTGACTCTCTTATGACCTCAGACTGCAAATTGCAACATGTCCCTCATTGATTACACACGTCTTTGCTCTTGCTTATGCCTATAATTTGTGTGCCCTCTCTACCCACCTTTCCCCTCCTTGCCCTTTAATGAGGTATCTCAAGTGCTGTTCTACTTTCCAAGCTTCCACAATAGCCAGGACACATTTCTCTCACTACATAGTTTCTCTGTCCATTCTCTATCCGCAATAGTGTTTTACTGACATGTATTTGTATTTATTTTGTCCCTTCTAAACTGTGAGCCCTAACAGAGTGCATAGATTCTATGACTCTTTTCCCTCAACTTCTCTCTTTTGTTTTTCTCATATTACCAAATGAAGGCTCACTTTAAGTTATCGATTTAGAAATGTATTTCTCACCGAGTGTGAGAGCACAGAAATTACTGCTCCCATATATTACTGATCACACTGTAAATTGACCCCATACTTTCAGAAAGCAATTTGGCAAACTCCTTGATAAAAAAAATCTTTCATCTTCTTGGACTTAATCATTCCACTTCTGGGAATATGGTCTAAGAAAATAATTCAGAATATGCACAGAGACGCGTGTCACACATTGCTTATAATAGCAGAACAATTGGAAACACTGAATGCTCAACATTAGGCAATGATTAAGATGCACCTAAATGCTGAAATATTGCATATTTAAATGATGATTTTAAAGCTTATATGGTAAACATAAAATTATATTTTGTTTCAAAGCTAAGTAAAAAATAAGGGTACCAAATGTTAATATAAGTGTTAATTCTAATTATAACATTTAAAGAAAAAGACTGAAAGGAAATGCACTTAAATTCTAAGTTGAGAAATGCATGATACGACTTTATAATGTGGTTACATGTTAAACAAAAATAAAAAGTTCTTTTAAGCATCTATGCTGTTTTATATTATGTAGCTGTCTTTAAAATTACAAGGATGAGTCAGTCATGATTACGCAGGCAATGCTTAGTTGAGCCTTCAATAAATAGCTATTCTTGTATCTGTTCCTCCCTAAGTCACCACAGGATACAATTTTAGGAACTCAAAAATATTGAGAACCTTGACATTGAATAGTATTTTGACACATTTAACCTAAGTTGTGTGCAACAGTCAAGGGTAAGATGGCTTTTGTAAGAAAAGGAAGTTGAATATAACGTGAAGATACCAAGTTACAAACCAAAGCATAAGTCACCAATGAATTATATGGATTAAGGCAAACATTATGGCATAGATTAGGGGTTAATGTGGAGTCAGTATAGTATGGTTGTTACAGTTCTCATTTTATTACCATACTCTAGATTTGAATCCAATTTTGCCTCTTACCAGTTAGGTGACTTTCTGCAAGTTTTTAACTTCTTGGAGTCTGTTTTCACATCTGTGATATAAGGATAGAATGTTTGCTTCTGGGAGGCACTGCTAATTGCTTACCCACTGCCATCCTAGCACTCTCTCGGCTTACTTCCCTCTGCACACTGCATATGCTTGGTCTTGCTTTTACACACATATACACCCACGTTCTGTCAAAGTCTGCCTCTAATTCTAGAGGCAGTTCCTCCACATATCAGTTCCTTTCTCAACCTCTCTTCAGTCAGATCAGGGTCATATGACCCAGGCCTGGTCACTTGGATCCAGGGAGATACCACTGAACTCCTCTTGGGAAAGGTTCTTTCTCCAATAAAATATATTCATGGACAAAAAGGCCATCTTTCCTTACTATGTTCTTCTCAAGTGTGTAGTCTGAAATTGCTTTAGTCCTCTGACCCTGAGGGGAGGCATCACTGACCTACAGCGTATAGCAGAGCAGAAAGATGGACAGTCTGCATCCTTGATTACATCACCACCTGGAAGACTTTCTTTATGTAATATGGTACAGATGCTTGTCATTTAAGTCAGTTTGAATTAGCTATTCTAGCACTTGCACTTAAAACCACCACAATATTTTGTGTTAAATGAGAAAATAGGTGAAGTGCTTAACAAGGAAGTGGAGCATAGTGATCAAGAGTAGAGGCATTGGGGCCAGACTGAGTTTTAATCTGGTGCTAGCAATGTAACATTGCACAAACGACTTAAACTCTGCAATGCCATATATTAGGAGGACAGAAAAAGTTGTTTTTTTGTTTGTTTGTTTTGTTTTGAGACAGAGTTTCACTCTTGTTGCCCAGGCTGGAGTGCAATGGTGTGATCTTGGCTCTCTGCAACCTCCGCCTCCCAGGTTCAAGTGATTCTCCTGCCTCAGCCTCCCGAGTAGCTGGGATTACAGGCATGCGCCACCACGCCCAGCTAATTTTTTGCATTTTTAGTAGAGAGGGGGTTTCTCCATGTTGGTCAGGCTGGTCTCGAACTCCCGACCTCAGGTGATCTGCCTGCCTTGGCCTCCCAAAGTGCTGGGATTACAGGTGTGAGGCACCACACCCAGCCAAGAAAAAGTTTTCATCTCACAACTTAATAGGTACAAGTCATGGTATGAAGATAATAATACAAGGAGATATGTTAGAGGATGACTGGTCAATGTAGTTGGCAACTTTAGATGAGGTGATCAAATGTCGTCTGAAACCTAAATGATGGGAAAGACCATACCAGTGGTTTTCTGGTGGTGGTGGGGTGGAACAGTAATAATTTGGGGAAACTGTTGAAAAGTCTGAAGGTAGGAGCTAATCTGGCATAATCCAACCAACCAACTGACCAACCAACCAACAAAAATCAGAAAAAAGATTCAAATGCCTGAAGCATCACTAAGAAAGAGGGAAATAGTTTTCATTGAAGTTGGTGCAGTGGATGAGGGCCAAGTCATGCAGAGTGCGGAAAGAACTTTGAAGTTTTCTCTAAGAGCAATTAGAAAGCTTTGGTATCTTATTCATGCAGTAAATGAATAATCATATGTAATGTGTTGAGTACTTAACATTGATACTGTTTGAGTATTTTACATGAATTACTCATTTAATATTTATAACAAACTTTTGAGGAAACTGAGGTAAAGCTATATTGAGTAATTTTCCCAAACCTATACAGCTAAATGTGAGAGAGCCAGAATTTGAAATTGGGAAGTCTAGTTTCATAATTCTTGCTTACTCCATTAAGCTTACAGATTCCTTTTTATGACTATGTGAATATAGCATGCTAAGGAAGGTGACGAAATAGAATTTGTTTCTTCTCCTCAAAGCTAAGCACAACTTTATTTCACCTGTAATTTAATTCAATTTAGTCTAACAATAACTTATTGATGTCTTACTCAGTGCATGATACTGGCTGAAGTTCTGGGGTATGGAAATGAAATTACCACTTTTCTCTTGACCTCACAGTTTAGCAAAAAGATACAAGTGAATACATAAATATATTTAATGCAGTAAGTTTCTCTGATACTTAATATGAGTGCTCACCAATACCCAGTCATCCTCTTTTTTGAAGGCACACTTGCATTAAGCTAGGCAATGTGACTGATTTTGCCTGTAGATTCTCAGCACGTCACTTTTGAGCTGAGTCATTAAAAGCCCCCGCAGAGTCTTCAGTTTCTTCTGTCCTCCTGAGGTGATTAAGGAAGCCTCATGTTTCCATAGCAGAGACATAATTTGGAAGCAGCCTGGTGGACCAATGAAGTCATTTCATAGAGAACAGCCCTGGGAAGATGCCAGACCTATCTGAATTTTCTATAAGCAAGAAATAAGCTTTGTTAGGTTAAATTGTTGAAATTTTAGGCTTTAGTTGTTGCCACAGGAAGGCATAGACTCTACTGTGTTTTCTGATATGAATGAAGCATATGTGAAGCACTCTGAGACACAAGAAAAAAAAAGGACATTAATTCTCAATGATAAAATGTAGATGTTTCCTCAGAAGTGCTAACATTTTAATTATGTATAAAAGATGAGGAAGACTTCAACAGTTAGAAAGATTAGTAGATGGACTTGAAGAGTGACCAGAAAGGGTTATCAGGGGAAAATGTATTAAGTGAATAAACACAGCATTATGTGAAAGTAAAAAAAAAAAAACATTTGAAAGACAGAAAATGAGGCCATGTAGCTGAAATATCTGATAATTACTAGTAAAGTGGTAGACAGATGTGAAGCTAATGGTAGAAAGATGTGAATAAAGAGAGAGATTAGGGGCCACTTGGGTTCTGATAAACCTAGCTCTTGAACTTGAGTTTGTACAATCTGGGAGAGCTGTTAGAAGCTTTTGATAGAGATGTGTGCGACAGCCACGAATAGACATGTATTGAATAGACCACAGTAATGATGATGTAGTCCCTGCCCTGTGTTGCTTGCAAACTATGATAGGAGATGTTAGATTATTTTGAAATCATTTGTTTAGGTGGCATTAACTGTAAATTCAATAAGATAAAACACTTTTAGAGAAACCGAGGTAACTGACAGTGGAAGTTACATTTTCGCTGAGTCTTCAGTGTTCAAAAGGTGGTTAAGACTTCAAGTGGGAAGTAAGAAGGAAAAGGTAGAAGGGAAGGCCTCATGTGAGGTAAGAGTTGGGCTCTGTGATAGCCTGCAGTCTGTGCCTAGGAAAAACAACTCAGGCAGCAGTATGACCAATGACTCTAGCATTATCCAGGTGTGAAAATGTGAAGAGCTCAAAGGGAACAGTAGTAGCAGGCACAACTTGTGTTGGATTAAATGGGTCAAGAGACCTCGCCAAGGTGCCTAGCTTAGACAGGTAAAGGAAAGATGCATATCATTAGTTGAAATTGAGAAGGTAAGAGAGGTAGCACATTGAGGAGCCATAAAGCGCCAGCTGCTTCACCTCAGCCTAGGTCTGTAGGAGACGTAGTGGAGCCAGCTGAGTGAGAAAACAGCACTGCTTCTTACCATAATACTCGGGTGTGGATTGAATCCTCTTTGAACACATGAAGAATTTTTATTTTATACATTTATTCTTAATTTTTATGGATACATGTGAAGGATCTTAAGACAAAAATGAGCCCTCTGGAAAACAGTAATGGTGCTCTCAAGAGGGAAAAGGAAAAGCAATGGGTAGAGAGTTATTTATTTGATAATATTTACAAATTCCTATGGGTATAAATCTCATTATTATGGAGTAAACATGTTATTTTTTCAAGTATATGTAGATGTTGATATTGTAGATAAAATATAAATCATTACAAAATGATACTGCATACTTAGTAACTTCTTGTCATCATTAGAATTTCTTAATCACCTTATAATAAAAATACAACCATTACCACCAGCAGGGTCTGCAAAGCTTTTGATATTAAAAAGAAAACCCTGGCTGGGCACAGTGGCTCATGCCTCTAATCCCAGCAATTTGGGAGGCCGAGGCTGGCAGATCACCTGAAGTCAGGAGTTTGAGACCAGCTTGGCCAATATGGTGAAGCCCTGTCTCTACTAAAAACACAAAAATTAGCCGGACATGGTGGCAGGCACCTGTAATCCCAGCTACTCAGGAGGCTGAGGCAGGAGAATCGCTTGAACCTGGGAGGCAGAGGTTGCAGTGAGCCGAGATTGCACCACTGCACTCCAGCCTGGGGGATACAGTGAGAAAATCCTATCCTTGGAAAACCTGAGAATCTGCGCTTTGTTTTCTGGAGAATTATTTATATCACTGGCATATTAAATTACATATCTGAAGGAACCTGAAATTAATAAAATAGAAATTCATTCTTTTACTTTGAATGTAAAGCAAAAGGATCGGAGGGGGATGGTTTTCATTTGGTATAGTTAGTAATATAAAGTTTGCACATCCAGACAGGAAAAATGTTACCAGGAGTTCTGAAGAAGCTCCTAGAACAACATCAAGTCTTAGTCATCAGTTCTAGCGATTTTTAAGGATTCCAATGCTTTGCATGTAAGTGAGTGGGGTTGGGGTTAAAAGGATTAGGAGAGATGTACATGTGCTGCAATGGGCTTCTCAGCCTGAAACTCTTGGGGAAACCAGGAAGTTTGCCAGCCCTTCACCTTATTTTCAGACAAGTTTTTCATTTGAAACCTGTGGATTCTATGCTTCATTTTTCTTGTGAAAGCATCTCTTACAAATTGTGGTGAAAATTGTTACTTTTTCCCTATATGGAACTTTGATTCTTTGTGAGAAATTAGTTTACTGCAAATACAGAATGACTTTGCTGAAAGCATTTTGTTCAACTCAAGTACTAGAAGGTGATGCCCTTTACTGTTGTTTCAGTGAAAAGTCAAGGAGGGTTTAAGTAAATGTTTTCCTAATAAGTTGTATGGGGAATATGTAACTCTACTCAGTGGAAAAATCTAAAAAGCAATTAGCAAAGGCACTGTTTGTTACTAACGACATTTTCCTGGAAGTCCGTTGTTACTATCAGCATGAAAGTTTTCCTACTACTTGTCCCCTCTCTTTTGAGTTGGAAATCAGTTAACACCAAGTAGCTTCTGATTTCATTTTGCAAAGCTTTCTTTGTTAACATCTCCAGGTATTATATAAGGCTTTCCGTTGGCATAGAAATTTAATTAAGTATCGTGAGTTTGCCTTCACTTTGACTATGATTATTTGAATTTCAACTGCATTTAGGGAGAAAAATACGGAAGTATATTACTCACCACTTCACATCTGTTGCAGTTTAAAAGACTCGGTTGCCAAGAATTGTATGAAGCATCACTTAGTAATGATTCAGGAAATGATTAGTCAATGCATCTTATGCTCAAAGTGAAGGGCACCCTCTGTTGTCCATCTTGCTATGATAGGGCCTTGATGTTTTCCAAGATACAGAATCAAGCTATAAATTTGCAATTTCTTCTTAGGTGAATATTGATAAATACATAGTGATAAATGACACACATAAGACAGTCTTTCAATATTCTAGTTAAAATGTTCAAGAATAGAGACAGGATCCCCCCAAAGTAGACCCTGATACTGATAATGAAACAGCAGCAAACTGGCTTCATTTTCTTCTTCCATCAATTAACTAAGATTTCCATAGTCTTTTGATATCTCTGTGTGTCAGTCTTCTCCTTTAGAAAATGAAGATGTTAATAACTGCGCAATGTACAGTAGCAAAGATTTTATTTTTGCTGTGTGATTTAAATTTGAAGTGCAAATGAAGTTTCCAGCTTTTTTGTGTGTGTTTTGCAATTTTATGATGCAATTATTATTGCAACTACACTATGAAAAGGCCAGGGAACTGATGACTATCTTGTACACTTAAGTCTTTGGCTGAAAACTAATACTTCAAGAAGTTGCTTCTCTAAACTTTCTCCTTATATGACTCCCATTATTTTATTACCTCTTCTAAACATCTCTCACTTCTCTAAATGTTGTGATGGATATTTATTATTTATCCGTGCTTTGATTCTTGATTTCTAATAGTTAGACCTCTGCTATTTTTCTTAACAAATTGAATAACACTTGAATGTTTATTTTCATTTTCCAAAACCTTCAGCATCATATTTTCAATTCCTATGCTGTTCCGTTTGTGTAACACAGCATGTTGAAGTCAAACTCGTCATCTTTATCCAAAACCTACCTTAGGTTTGATAGTTTTAGCAAGAAAGACCACACAATGATAATCTATTTTTTCTTTGGTGGGAATATAATATTTGGTTTGCTCATTGCAGTTCTGTTGGTCATCATTTCTAGATCTTTTCGATGGACAGAGTTAAGGTTTTCAGAGCTGATCTTTTTCAGTGGACAGAGCGAATGCAATCTGTATGCATGTGTGTGTGCGCACATGTGTATATATATAAAAATACACACACACATATATGCATATTTTATATTTAATAAGTTCATATTAAAAATAAAATACCTCATAAACTCACACTGGTACTTCCTATACAAATTTTGGAGTACAAAGGTTTTACTTAATTTGTTTTATATTACATCTGTATCTCTTCTCTTTCACACTAAGAAACTCAGTTCCCAAGGACACAGGGGATAATATAATTAGAATTTCTGAAAATTTCTCATTTCCTTTATCCTACATCACCTGCATAATTGTCTTAGGATAGCAATTCTATTACCACCAATATTATTTAGAAAAAACAATTTTTTAATTTGCTCTCCCTACTCTCATCTGTTTTTTTAAAAAATTGTCTTACGTTGTCCTGTATCTACATATAATATTAAATATTATAATCTCTCATTTTTAGCTCTCTTTTAGTATTAATTTTACAAGTAATTATGTATTAGTGTTCACCACTAGTTTTATGTCAATGTTTCTCTAGTCATTTTGGTTTTGTGAAGTTTGCTCTCTGGTAGGTTTCTCAAGAAGGCCTCATGGGAACAATATTTCTAGAGTTCTTGAATGTTGATAACTTGCAAATTTGCCTTTTCTTCCTTTGTTTCCTAACCACTAGACCGGCAGGAATGCTCTTTATTCTTGAAAGTCCCTTTGCTAGGTATGAAATCTTTGACCTATGTTTTTACTCTTGATTATCTTAAATGTATTAATCCATTTACTTCTGCCATAGTGTTGCTGTAGAAAAATTCAGTGATGACCCAATTTTCTTTCCTTCTAAGTCTCTTGTCCAGAAGAGCTTGCCTTTTTTTAATCTCAAAAAAATTTAAAAATATGTCTTGAAGTTGGTCATTCTGGGTTGTTATAAGTTGGATAAAAGCGTATATAATATGCTTTTTTGATATGTAATTTTGAATCTTTTTTATTTCGGGGTTTTATTATAGGATTTAGCATTTTTTCCCCTTGCATTGATTGTCTTATTCACTGCCTCCTATTATGGATATATTTAGTCATGTTTGCTTGTTGTAAATGACAGGATTTTCTTCTTTTTTATGACTGGATAGTATTCCATTGTGTGTATATACTGTATTTTCTTCATTCATACATTGATGGACACTTAAGTTGATTCCATATCGTGGCTGTTGTGAATAATGCTACAATCAAGGTGGGATGCAGCTATTTCTTCAACATACTGATTTCATTTTCTGTAGCTATATATCCAGTAATGGGATTGGTGGATCATATGATAGTTCTATTTTTAGTTTTTTGAGGAACTTCCATATTGTATTTCATAATGGCTGTACTGATTTTCATTCCCAACAACCGTATACAAGGGTTCCCTTTTCTCCACATTCTTACTAACATTCATTATCTTTTGCCATTTTGATAATAACCATTCTAACAGGTATGAGGTGATATTTGGTGATTTTAATTTGCATTTCCTTGATGATTAGTGATATTGAGTATTTTTTAATATACTGTTGGTCTGCATACCTAATATTCTTGTATGTCTTCTTTTGAGAAATGAATATTTTGCCCATTTTTCAATTGTGTTATTTGTTTCTTACTGTTGAGTTACTTCAGTTCTTACATGTTTTGGATATTATCCTCTTATAAGATAAATAGTTTGCAAATATTTTATTTCATTCTGTAGGTTGTCTCTTCACTCTGTTGATTGTTTCTTTTGCTGTGCAGAAGCTTTTAGTTTGATGTAATCTCATTTATCTATATTTGTTTTTGTTACCCATGAGTTTGAAATTTTATTCAAAAAACGCTTGCCTAGACTAGTACCATGGAGCTCTTTTCCTAAGTTTTCTTCCAGTAGTTTCATAGTTTTAGGTCTTACGTTTAAGTCTTTAATCAATTTTTGAGTTATTTCTTATATGTGGTGAGAAAGAAGAGTCTAGTTTCATTCCTCTGCCTGTGGAAATTGTTTCCCTACACCATTTATTGAAGAGACTGTCCTTTCCCCATTGTGTGTACTTGATGCCTTTTTCTGAAAATCAGTTTGCTTTATATGCATGGATTTATTTCTGGGCTCTCTATCCTATTCAATTGGTCTACGTGTCTGTTTTTATACCTGTACCATGTGGTTTTGGTTACCATAGCTGTGTAGCATGTTTTAAAGTCAGATAGTGTAATGCCACTAGCTTGTTCTTTTTGCTCAAGATTGCTTTGGCTATTTGGAGTCTTTTGTGGTCTATACAAACTTCAGGACTGTTTTATCTATTTCTGTGAAGAACGTCATCAGTATTTTGAGAGGTAATGCACTGAATCAATAGATCACTTTGGGCAGTATGAACACTTTAACAATATTAATTCTTCCAATCCATAAATACAGCTGTCTTCCCATCTGCTTTTGTCTTCTTCAATTTCTTTAATCAAAATTTTATAGTTTTCAGGGTACAGGTCTTTCACCTCTTTGGTTAAATTTATTTATTTTTGTTCTTTTGTAGCTATTGTTAATGTGAAAACACAAAAAATAACAGTTTTTTGATGGCATCTTTAGAATTTTCTATATCTAAAATCCTATTATATGTAAACAGGGACAATTTTATTTTATTATTTTATTTTTTATTTAATTAATTTATTTATTTTTGAGATGAAGTCTTACTCTGTCACCCAGGCTGGAGTGCAATGGCGCAATCTCGGCTCACTGCAACCTCTGGCTCCCTGTTTTAAGCTATTCTCTTGCCTCAGCCTCCCAAGTAGCTGGGACTACAGGTGCCCACCAACACACCCAGCTAATTTTTTGCATTTTAGAAAAGACGGGGTTTCACCATGCTGGCCAGGCTGGTCTCGAACTCCTGACCTCAGGTGATCCACCCACCTCGGCTTCCCAAAGTGCTGGGATTACAGGCATGAGCCACCGTGCCCGGCCCAGGACAATTTTATTAATACTTCCTTTCCAATTTTGATGCCATTTATTTCTTTCTCTTGCCTAATTTCTCTGGCTAGGTACTGCCAGTACTATATTGAATAGAAGTGATGAGAGGGGGCATCCTTGTCTTGTTCTAGATCTTAGAGAAAAAACTTTCAACTTTTCCCTGATGAATATGATGTTAGTTATGGGTTTAGAATATATGACCTTTATTGTATTGAGGAACATTTCTTCTATACAAAATTTGTTGAGAGTTTTCTCATGGAAGGGTGTTGACTTTTTCAAATGATTTTTCTGTATCTGTGGATGATTATTGTCCTTCATTCTACTAATTTGATGTAGCACATTTATTGCTCTATATATTTTGAAACATACCTGTACCCCTGGGATGAATGCCACTTGATCATGATGAGTGATCTTTTTAATGTGCTGTTGAATTTAGTTTTCTGGTGTTTATTTGAGGATTTTTGTATCATGTTCATCAATATTATTGGCCTCTAGTTCTTCTTTGGTAGTGCCTTTGTCTGGCTTTGATATCATGGTAATACTGGCCTCATAGTATAATTTGAAAGTATTCCCCTGCTTCCATTTTTTTTTTCGGAATAATCAGAGAAGAATTGGTATTAGTACTTCAAATGTTTGAAGGATTCAACAGTGAAGCCGTTAGGTCCTTGGCTTTTCTTTGGTGAGAGACTTTAATACTAATTCAATATCCTTAATATTCTATTAAAATTTCCTATTTCTTCATAATGCAGTCTTGATAGATGTATGCACCAAGAATTTTATCAATTTCTTCTAGGTTATTCAATTTATTGTCATGTAATTGTTTATAGTAGTCTCTTGTGATTCTTTTACTTGTTATTGTATCAGATGTAATGTCTCTTTTTTCATTTCTGATTTTATTCATTTGAGCCTCTTTGTTCTTAATCTAGCTACGCGTTTATTGTTGTTTATCTTTTCAGAAAACAACTCCTAGTTTCATCGATCTTTTCTAGATTTTTTTCTAGTCTCCATTTATTTCTGCTGTGATCTTTGGACTTAATTTGTTCTTGTTTTTCTAGTTTTTTGAGATACAACATTAAGATTTTTATTTGAGATCTTTCTTCTTTTTGTGATGTAGGCATTTATTGCTGTAATCATCTCCCTTAGATTGCTTTTGCTGCATCCCATAGGTTTTGGTATGTTGTATTTCCATTTTTATTAATCTCAAGAAAATTTTTAAATTTTTTTTAAATTTTTTAATTGACCCATTGGTTGTCAATGAAGCATGTTGTCCAATTTCCATTAAATGAACATGTTTAATTTCCATGTATTTGTGAATTTTCTGAAGTTTCTTCTGTTACTGATTTCTAGTTTTATACCATTGCAGTAAGAAAAGATACTTGATATAATTTTTATCTTCTTCAATTGTTAAGACTTGTTTTATGTCCTAACATATATTGTATCCTAAAGAATGTTCCATGTGCAGTTGGGAAGAATGCACATTCTGTAGCTGTTGCATGGAATGTTCTGTATGTCTGTTAAGCCTATTTGATTTAGAGTGTAGCTTATATCTGATGTTTCCTTATTGATTTTCTATCTGGATGACCTGTTCATTGCTGAACATTGCTGTTCATTGTCTCTTTTTATAGTGTTTGACTTAAAGGTTATGTTATCTAAGTATAGCACCTCCTGTTCTCTTTTGGTTTTCATTTATGTGAAATATCATTTTCCATATCATCATTTTCAGTCTGTGTGTGTCCTTACAGATAAACTTAGTATTTTGTAGGCAGCATGTAGTCGTGTCTTGTTTTTTGGCCAATTCAGCCACTGTTATCTATGTATTTTGATGGAAGAATTTGATCCAATCACATCCCAGGTACCCGTTAATAGATAAGAATTTGCTGTTGCCATTTTGTTAATTTCCTTTGTTCCTTTCTTCCTCTCTTGCTGTCTTCCTAAGTGATTTTTCCCTTGTGATATGTTTTTATTCTTTGCCTTTTACTTTTTGTGTATCTATTATAGGTTGTTGCTTCATGGTTACCAAGTGGCTTGCAAAAAACATCTAATAGTTATGACAGGTTACTTTAAGCTAATAACTTTGGTCACACACAAAAAATTTTCATATGTTTACTCCATTCCTTCCCCTAAATTTTGAGTTTTTGATATTACATTGTTTTATAGTGGATATTCCTCAACACATTATGGCAGTTATTTTTTGATAGTTTAGTTTCTTAGCCTTCATAATAAAGATATCCGTGTTTTATACATCACCGTTAAAGTATTAATGGATTTTGAATTTGACTTTGTCTATACTCTTACCTTAAATACTTTAAGGTACTTATTGTTACTATGACAGGTGCAACACTGGGGCAGGCCAGAAGCTTTGGGCAGATGCAGGTGGGCGTGGAGCTGGGGCATGACAGAAGCTCAGGACCACAGAGGGCTACTTGCCATTCAAGGCTGCCTGAAGCCCAGGGCCACTGAAGTCAGCATAGTGTTGGTACAAAGCATAGATGAAGTCCACCACACAAGCCTGAAGCCTGGAGCTATGTTGTCCCACTGATGCCAGAGCAAGTCTAGAGGCTTAGTCCTGGGTACCAGCCCAGAATATGGAGCTCTGGAGGTCTGCATGGTGCTGAGTTTTACTGTAACAGGTTCAGTGTTGGAGTCAAGGCAAAGTCCTATGCTCACTTCTCTCTCTTTTCCCCATGTTGATAGTATCTTTCATCATGCTGTGCTCCCTGGGGTTGTGAAAGGGTGATGTGGGTTATATAAAACTAACCTTCTTACCCTGTTTAATGCATCTTTTAAAAATCGTTGTGCTAGAACTAGGTACTGTGATGTCTTACCTGGTTTTCTTATTCCTTGTAGAGGTATTTTTGTGTGTGAGTAGTTTTAAAATTGATCTTTCTGTGGGGAGATGATTGCCAGAGTCCTATTCTGCCATCTTGCCCCATCCTAACAGCCTATCTTTATCTTAAGGTCAGAGAGGCAAGCCTGAATCTTTTCCCTCCTTTCCTTCTTTATCATTCTTTCTTTTGTCCTGGGAGCCTTCCACAGAGCCCAGAGAATGTCCATATGCATAATTTCAGAAAGAAAGAAACTAGGCAATTTTAAGGATTTCTTCCATCTTTGAAAGTGTAGTGTTTTGAACTGTTAAAAATTTTAAAGTTTAAAAAAAACCTTAGAAGCTTTTCTTAAAAATATTGAAACAACGATATAAAATTAAATATATTTTAGCTTTTTTTTGGCCCACAATTTTAACAGTCTCACCATCAATGCCTTAGCTTTCTCGTTAGAACCATTTGACTATTTCTCAGAATTATAATGCAGACATACACTTGTAGGCTGGAGATGAGCCATAATAAATATATATAGATATACAGATATGTACACTCAGGCAAAAAAGTTTTCTCCAATTTCTTCAAATGAGCCAGTAAATTTTGAAAACTTGTCTTTAGAGATCTGTAAGAAACAGTGAGAAGCTCATCTAGTGAAACTATTTGTGCCAATGATTTTATCTTGTTTAGACCAACTTCACTTTACTTTCTATACCTAGGAAATAATATATGTTTTATTTTCTATACCTTGCAAAATATTTACATATTTATTAAAGTTGCTAAATTAAAAAAATAAAGTTTGTTTATTCAATGGATTTTATTTGCAGATATTTCTACTAGGAGAGTGAAACCATTTTTAAATTGTTAGCTGCATAATGCTTCTCCTCTACTTGTCAGTTTTCAATGAGTAGAGGGTTTGAGAAGGATGCACATGGAAAAATGAAAGGAGACCAGGTTTACCAGTCAGATCAGCTAAGTCTCCCAGGGAAAGTACTGGTGACAGGTAGTCTTGTATCAAATTGGGCAGATTCAAGAACATCCTATCCTCAATTTCTGCAAATGTGTCTCATTCCCTGGGGAAAAATGTTGAGTTATTTATTGATCATAATTACACCTGTTAGTCTGTAAGTTTAACCTTTAATCTATATCTGCCTTAATTACTCCTGTTTTGCCTTTAGGAAGCACTAAAATATTTTTAATGGCTGCTTTTAAAAAAGGCATTTGTAAAGGAAACAGATAATCAGAAGATAGAGTGATAACATAAGCACAAGCTATTAATTTGTTAAATCACTGATTGACATTAGTCAGTTCTTACATAGTATCCAAAAGAACATGCATATAAATGTCTGTAAGAATTTTTTTTTTCCCGTCAGGGGGATGGAGTCTTACTCTGTCACTCAGGCTGGAGTGCAGTGGCGCGATCTCGGTTCACTGCAACCTCTGCCTCCTGGGTTCAAGCGATTCTCCTACCTCAGCCTCTTGAGTAGCTGGGATTACAGGCACGCAAGAATTCAGTTTTATGCAGAAGTACACATTCATTTTTATATAAGAATATTTTAAATTATTGGAATTAACCTCTATGTGTTCAGGTGCAACTGAAAAGGCCATTGGCAAATGACAGTATAATATAACAAATATCGTCCAAAAATAGATATTTTATTAACTTATAAATGTTTTTCCCCTATAGAAATACCCAGACAAGTTTAATGAGATAAAATTTCCTGCTTAAAGCTCATTAAGTATAGACTTTGCTAACTCATTTCTGCCTGCAACAACTGATATTAAAATACTGTTTTGAAAACAGCATATTTCCCTTCGGCAATTCATTCTTCAGATTTACTTAAGAATTATATGTCTCAAAAAGCATAATTATATAGGCTGGGCATGGTGGCTCATGCTTGTAATCCTAGCACTTTGGGAGGCCAAGGTGGGTGGATCACTTGAGGTCAGGAGTTCGAAACCAGCCTGGCCAACATGGTGAAACCCCATCTCTACTGAAAATTTAAAAAATTAGCCAACCGTGGTGGCAGTCACCTGTAATCCCAGCTACTTGAGAGGCTGAGGCAGGAGAATTGCTTGAACGTGGGAGGCGGTGAGCCAAGATCGCGTCATTGCACTCCAGCCTAGGTGACAGAGCGAGACTCTGTCTCAGAAAAAAAAAAAAAAAAACATAATTATATAGATAGTTATAGTTTTACTACATAGACGTTAAAATAAGAAGTCACCTCAGTTACTCAGCATGTAAATGTAAAAGAAGATTTAATTTGAAACCACTGACCTTACATAAATTCTCCAGTAGTTTAAACAAGAACGAAATGTAGACATTTAGCATAAAATACTTTTTTTCCTGTTCACATAAGTTCTATAGCCAATATATAGGAAAATGAGAGAAATATCTCTGTTTTGTCTTTAGTTGTTTATTTTTTTGAAACATGCCATGATTCAACCATTTATTTTCTGATTTTTAGATGGAAAAACTGGATTTAAAAAAGAGGAAAAAGCTATCCATGATGTTCAATAAAGAGTTGCTATTTTATAATACATAAATTATTTGAAAAGCAATATATTTTATTCACCAGTTGTAGGCACTGTTCTTGGTGTCTACTAATGTGCATACTATGGAACAATTGCCCCCTGAGGAGCAGTGGTATCCACTTCGGTCATTCCACTCAGGTACAACTTGAATTACTATCTCAGAAAGTCTTCTTGAGTGATTTGAGTTTTGTTTTTATAATATGATAATGCATAAAAATAAAATTTTCATATAAATAAAAATTTAAAAATATGGGCTTTGTAACCAAGCAGATTTGAGTTTCAATAATGCAAAAAGCAGATATTTGATAATATATGTTGAATTAATGAAAAAATCAATCATTCA
The DNA here is from genome assembly GCF_029289425.2 of Pan paniscus. Taxonomy (NCBI): domain Eukaryota; kingdom Metazoa; phylum Chordata; class Mammalia; order Primates; family Hominidae; genus Pan; species Pan paniscus. Next base: position 93,702,706 of record NC_073253.2, on the reverse strand, counting down.
ATCATTTAATGAATCCTTGCTATATTTCTTATAAGTTAAATTAATGAAAGAGTCAGTAAATCATTTAGTCATTTGATGAATCCTAGTTCCATTCCTTATAGATTGTATAATATTGGGCAAGTTATTTGGAAAACTGAAACACAGAAAGGTTATTTATAAGACAGGTTCACAGATTTGGAGTGAAGACAAATGGCATATTGTTTACATCTGAAAAAATATCTAGAGCATAATAATTGGTCAATAAAAGTTTATGTCTTTTATTTTTCTTGAAGACATTTCAGCTCTTTGCAGCAATACGCTGTCATAGATCTGTCAAGTAATATGCAATTTTACATAAGGGTACTTATTTATGCAATACCATAGAACCGAGCTTTCAACCAGGCAAAGGTACTCACACTATGCAAGACTTAATCTGGAAAATAGCTTGGAGTTTATCGGATTCAGTACCCTTAAGTTGCTTGGAGAATTTTAGGACTCTTAAGTGTATATCTAGAGAGACATTTCTTGAACATCTTGAATAAAACGTAATTTGAAATGTTTTAAGGGGACCAATACTGAAAATTTACATGAATAAAGATGACTTTTTCCATTGGATAGGCTTTCTTTTATGAAATGAGCATATATGTGCCAAACCAGTTTGATTAATCTTTTTTTCTGGGTTTTGGCATTTGTACTTCTTATGTTTGACAAAACCAGATCAGTGTAGGAGATTTTTAATGGCAGGTGAATTTTTTCATAGAAAGAATAGAATATATTATGCCTATTATCTTTTACTCAGCATATTGGTGTTCCATCTTTATTTCTCTACTTTCATCTATCTTTAGTGGCTAAACATGGTTCCCACTTTCCCCCTACTTTCTCCCCTATTACATGGTAGCATTAAAAAGCATTACTTATTTTTGTTAAACCCAATGTCCTCTTCTTGTTCTTTAATCTTAAACTTTCTACAAATTTTGCCTCTGTTATATTTCTCTTCCTTCTTGAATCTTGGTTTCCAAAGTGCACCTGTATCTCAGTATTCCTCCTACATCTTCAGAAACTTTTGCTCTGTTTCATTCTTCCCTATTCAGATCCTTCAATATAGTTTTCCTGCAATATTTTGTGCTTACTCATCCTAGTGGATGTGTGGTGTACCACTAAGAGCACAGGAAAGAAGTAATTAATACCCCTGCTGCTGGGTGTACTGCCAGAAGAAAACTCTCAACTGTCATCACATCTCAGGAGTTACCTCAGATGAGAGAGAAAGAGTCACCTATCCAAAGAGAATGCTTTCTTTCCAAGGCAGCTGCTTCCCATGGCTGATTGGTACAGAGCCCAGACTCTACTTCAATTTGAGACAGCTCTAAAGGGTCATACTGTCTGTAGAACATCCTGTAGGGCTAGCTGAAGCTTCCATTGAGACTGCATTTCACCTTGACTTCTCCCTTTGCCCAATCTGTTGATCCCAAGCATATTCCATAGTCATCATCATGCTCACTAATCTTCATTTTAGAGCCTGCTTCCTTGGGAACTCAATTTGTGACAGTCAACTTTTTTTCTCTTGTATACTCCTTCTTGATATAATCTCAACACTCTTCATACCTCAACTTGCATCAGATAATTCCCAACTCTTTCTCTTGCTCTGAGCTCCTTTGGAACCCTCAGTATTTGATATGGTTTGGCTGTGTCCTCACCCAAATCTCATCTTGAATTCCCACATGTTATGGGGGGGACGCAGTGGGAGGTAATCGAATCATGGGGGCAGGTCTTTTCTGTGCTGTTTTTGTGATAGTGAATAAGTCTCATGAGATTTGATGGCTTTAAAAAGGGATGTTTCCCTGCACAAGCTCTCTTCCTTTTGTTTGCCACCATGTGAGATGTGCCTTTCACCTTAGGCCATAATTGAGAGCCCTCCCTAGCCACATGGAACTGTAAGTCCATTAAACCTCTTTCTTTTGTAAATTGCCCAGTCCCAGGTATGCCTTTATCAGCAGCATGAAAATGGACTAATACAGTAAATTGGTACCAGTAGAGTGGGGCATTGCTGAAAAGATACCCAAAAATGTGGAAACAACTTTGGAACTGGGTAACAAGCAGAGGTTGGAACAATTTGGGGGGCTCAGAAAAAGGCAGGAAAATTTGGGAAAGTTTGCAACTTCCCAGAGACTTGTTGAATGGCTTTGACAGAAATGCTGGTAGTGATATGAACAATAAGGTCCAGGCTGAGGTGGTCTCATATGGAGATGAAGAACTTGTTGAGAATTGGAGCAAAGGTGACTGTGGTTATGTTTTAGCAAAAAGACTGGGAGCATTTTGCCCCCTGCCCTAGAGATTTGTGGATTTTTAAACTTGAGAGAGATGATTTAGGGTATCTGGTGGAGGAAATTTCTAAGCAGCAAAGCATTCAAGGGGTGATTTGGGTGCTGTTAAAGGCATTCAATTTTATAGGGGAAGCAGAACATAAAAGGTTGGAAAATTTGCAACTGGACAATCTGATAGAAAAAAAAAATCCCATTTTCTGAGGAGAAATTCAAGCTTGCTGTGGAAATTTGCATAAGTAACTAGAAGCCAAATGTTAATCCCCAAGACAATAGGGAAAATGTCTCCTGGGCATGTCAGAGTTCTTCATGGCAGCCCCTCCCATCACAGGCCCTGAGGCCTAGAAGGAAAAATGTCTTCATGGGTTGGGCCCAGAGTAACTGTGTTGTGTGCAGTCTAGGGACTTGGTCCTCTGTGTCCCATCCACTCTAGCCATGTCTAAAAGGGGCGAAGGTACAGCTCAGGCTGTGGTTTCAGAGGGTGCAAGCCCTTCACCTTGGCAGCTTACATGTGGTATTCAGCCTGCAAGTGCACAGAAGTCAAGAGATGAGGTTTGGGAACCTCCACCTAGATTTCAGAGGATGTATAGAAATGCCTGGGTGTCCAGGTAGAAGTTTGCTGCAGTGGCGGGGCCCTTATGGCAAACCTCTGCTGGGGCAGTGGGGAAGGGAAATGTGGGATTCAAGCCCCCACACAGAGTCCCTACTGGAGCACCACCTAGTGGAGCTGTGAAAAGTGGACCACCGTCCTCCAGACCCCAGAATGGAAGATCCGCTGACAGCTTGCACCGTGCACCTGGAAAAGCCACAGACACTCAACACCAGCCTGTGAAAGCAGCCAAGAGGGTGGCTGCACCCTGCAAAGCCACAGGGTTGGAGCTGCCCAAGACCATGGGAACCCACCTCTTGCATCAATATGACCTTCATGTGAGACAAAGGACATCATTTTGGAGCTTTAAGATTTGACTGCCCTGCTGGATTTCAGACTTGGATGGGGCCTGTAGTCCTTTTATTTTGGCCAAATTCTCCCATCTGGAATGGCTGTATTTACCCAATGCCTATAAACCCATTGTATCTAGGAAGTAACTAACTTGCTTTTGATTTTATAGGCTCATAGGCAGAAGGGACTTGCCTTGTCTCAGATGAGACATTGGACTGTGGACTTTTGAGTTAATGCTAAAATGAGTTAAGGCTTTGGTGGACTATTGGGAAGGCATGATTGATTTTGAAATATGAGTACATGAGATTTGGGAGGGGACAGGGTGAAATGATATGGTTTGCCTGTGTCCCAACCAAAATCTCATCTTGAATTCTCATGTGTTGTGGGAGGGACCCAGTAGAGTGTAATTGAATCATGGAGGCAGGCCTTTCCCGTACTGTTTTTGTGATAGAGAATAAGTCTCAGAAGATCTGATGGTTTGGAAAGGGGAGTTTCCCTGAACAAGCTCTCTTTCTCTTGTCTACCACCATGTGAGACATGCCTTTCACCTTCTGCCATGATTGTGAGGCCTCCCCAGCCAGGTGGAACTGTAAGTCCATTAAACCTCTTTCTTATGTAAACTGCTTATGTCTTTATCAGCAGTGTGAAAATGGACTAATACAGTACTTTTCACACTTACGTATGATACATCTTTATAAATATATTAGCTCAAACTCACTATTGTCATGTGTGTCCATGTGAAGAGACCACCAAACAGGCTTTGTGTGAACAATAAATCTTTTTAATCACCTGGGTGCAGGCAGACTGAGTCTGAAAAAGGAGTCAGCAAAGGGAGATAGGGGTGGGGCAGTTTTATAGGATTTGGTTAGGTAGTGGAAAATTATAGTTAAAGGGGGTTGTTATCTTGGGGGCAGGGGTGGGGGTCACAAGGTGCTTGGTGGGGGAGCTCCTGAGATTCATTGTCCAGGAGAAGGAATGTCACAAGGTTAATTGATCATTTAAGGTGGGGTAGGAACAAATCATAGTGGTGGAATGTCATCAGTTAAGGCAGGAACTGGCTATTTTCACTTCTTTTGTGGTTCTTTGGTTGCTTCAGGCCATCTGGATGTATATGTGCAGGTCACAGGGAATATGATGGCTTAGCTTCAGCTCAGAGGCCTGACATTCCTGTCTTTTTTTTTTTTTTTTTTTTTTTTGAGACAGAGTTTTGCTCTGTTGCTCAGGCTGGAGTGCAGTGGTGTGATCTGAGCTCCCTGCAAGCTCCATCTCCCAGGTTCATGCCATTCTCCTGCCTCAGCTTCCTGAGTAGCTGGGACTACAGTTGCCCACCACCATGTCTGGCTAGTTTTTTGTATTTTTAGTAGCAACAGGGTTTCACTGTGTTAGCCAGGATGGTCACGTTCTCCTGACCTTGTGATTCACCTGCCGGCCTCCCATAGTGCTGGGATTATAGGCACAAGCCACCGTGCCCAGCCCCTGTCTTTTTATATTAATAAGAAAAACAAAACAAAATAGTAGTGAAGTGTTGGGGTGGCGAAAATTTTTGAGGGTCGTATGGAGAGATAATGGGCGATGTTTCTCAGGGCTGCTTCGAGCGGGATTAGGGGCAGCATGGGAACTTAGGGTGGGAGAGATTAAATTGAAGAAAGATTTTGGGGTAAGGGGTGATATTGTGGAGTTGTTAGAAGGAGCATTTGTCATATAGAATGATTGGTGATGGCCTGGATGCGGTTTTGTATGAATTGAGAAACTAATCGGAAGACACGAGGTCCAAATAAGAAAAGGAGAAAAACAGGTATTAGGGGACTAAGAATTGGGAGGAGCCAGGACATCCAATTAGAAAGTGCCCAGGGAGGTCCAGCATAATTATTTGCCTGGTTGGCGAGTTTTGGGGCTCTGTCTTTGAGTTTTTTATGTTGCCATATACCAGGCCAGATTGATTTAGGTAAAAACAACACTCTTCATTTAAAAATATACAGAGTCCTCCTTTTTCAGCAGTGAGTAAATTAAGGCCTATTCCTGCCTTCTTATATTAATGAGAAAAATAAAACAAAATAGTGGTGAAGTGTTGGTGTCATGAGGGGAACAGGAAGCTGTTTGGTCCTATTTGCAAATTGATTTTTGGGGGTAAGGAAAACTAGTGTACATGTGCCTGTCCAATTAATAGGTAGACACATGTAGGTGGAGGAGCCACAGAGGAAGAAGAGACCTTTGTAAGGCAAAACTGGAAATGTAAAGTGAAAAGATGAGAGGGAGCACCAAAAGAGGTGTCTTGCACTGAGACTCTTAGGGATATAGTGAAGGCAGCAGCCATTAGAGGTTGTAATGGGGATTGATGGGGCAACTGGGTAGAGAGGGAGGTTTGATTTTTATGGTGTACAAGAAAGCACATAGTGTCTACAAGCAACCTTTCATTGCTATTCATGGAGTTGGGTATAAGTAACAAGAAGGGGGGCTGGGAGGAGAGTCTGAAGAACAAGGGGCAAATGTCTTAAAGGAAATGAGAGGTTCTAAGAAGCAGACTAGCAGCTTGTAACCCGTATGGAAGAGGTTACAAAAGGACGATAGAATGGAATGAGTCTGTGAGGCTGGAAGGAGGAATTTTTCTTGGTCCAAGAACCATTTGCCTTGTGTGGGAAGAGATTGATAGGTGGAAGTTTCAGTGGGATAGTGGGTGGGAGTGACCGATGAGAAGGAGAAAAACTGGCCATGAGGGACAGAAGTTAGAACGCTAGCTGCTTCTTTAGCTATCTTATCAGCATAAGCATTGCCCTGAGCAATGGAATCTGATGCCTTTTGATTGCCCTTGCAGTGAATGACCCCAGCTTCCTTGGAAGTAGAGAAGCTTTAAGTAGAGTTTTTATTAAGGAGGCATTAATGATGGAGGATTCTTGTGTAATGGGGAAACCTCTTTCAGCCCATATAACAATATGGTGGTGAAGGATGTGGAAGGCATACTTGGAATTGGTATAAATATTGACACACAGTCCTTTTGCAGGAATGAGGGCTTGAGTTAAGGCAATGAGTTCGGCTTGCTGAGAGGTATTGTAGAGGGGCAGAGCGGTAGCCTCAATGATAGATGTGGAAGACACTATAACATAGACTGCCTTTGCCGGTGATTGGCGATTGGGCCTGGAAGAATCACCATCAATAAACCAAGTGTGGTCTGGGTGGGGAACAGGAAAGAGGGAAGTATGGGGAAATGGGGAGAATGCCATGTGGATTAGAGCGATAGAGTCATGGGGTTTAGATGTAGTATCAGGAATAAGATGAGAGGCCGGATTGAAGTCTGGGCCAGGAACAATGGTAATTGTGGGAGATTTAACAAATAGTGAGTACAGTTGAAGGAGCCAGGGGGCAGAAAGTATATGCATCAAGTATGAGGAGGAAAATAGATTTTGAAAGTTATGAGTACTGTAGAGAGTAAGTGGAGCATAGCTTGTGATTTTGAGGGCCTTTAAATGTATTAAAGTGGCAGCAGCCGCTGCACACAGATATGAGGGCCAGCCTAAAACAGTAAAGTCAGGTTGTTTGGAGAGGGCGCAGTCCTGACTCTTGTGTAAAAATTCCAACTGCACAGCCCTGCACTTTGGCTGTGTGTAATGAAAAGAGTTGGGATGAGTTAGAGGGAGCTAGTGTGGGAGCAGCTTCTAGGGCTGTTTTTAAGGAACGGAAAGAGGAGTGGGGAAAGGATCTAGGATCTATGGGGTCAGCTAGGTTTCCTTTTGTGAGTTTATATAATGGTTTAGTCAGGATGGCAAAACCAAGTTTTCAAAGGCAAAAGTACCTAACCATGCCTAGGAAGGGAAGGAGTTGTTGCTTTGTAGAAGGGGTTGGGGTTTGGGAGATTAGCTGGACACGATCAGCAGGGAGAGCACGTGTGTTTTTATGAAGAATTATGCTGAGATAGGTAATGGATGAGGAAGAAATTTGGGCTTTGGAGGGGGATATGTGATATCCTTTTGAGAATAGATGTTGGAGGAGCAGGAGGGTGTCCTGTTGGGACGATTTGTAGGAGGGGCTGTAAGATGGAAGGTCATTAAAATATTAAGGTGAGAAGCAGATGGACAAAAAGGAAGTAAATCATGAGAAAGGGCTTGACTGAAGTAATGGGGGCTGTCTGTGAAGCCTTGTGGCAGTACAGCCCAGGTAAGTTGCTGAGACTAATGGGTGTCAGGATCAGTCCAAGTGAAAGCAAAGAGAGGTGGGAATGAAGGGTGTAAAGGAATAGCAAAGAAAACATCTTTGAGATCCAGAACAGAATAATGGGTTGTGGAGGGAGGTATTGAAGATAGGAGAGTATATGGGTTTGGCACCACGGGGTGGATAGGCAGGACAATTTGGTTGATAAGGCGAAGATCCTGGACCAACCTGTAAGACTTGTCAGGTTTTTGGACAGGTAGGATAGGAGACTTCTAAGGAGAGTTTGTAGGCTTTAAAAGGCCATGTTGTAACAGGCAGGTGATAACAGGCTTTAACCCTTTTAAAGTGTGCTGTGGGATGGGGTATTAGCATTGAGCGGGGTAAGGGTGATTAGGTTTTAATGGTATAGTAATGAGTGTGTGATCGGTCACCAGGGAGGGAGGAGAGGTGTCCCATACTTGTGGGTTAAAGTTGGGAGATACAAGAGGAAGGTGCGAAGGAGGCTTTGAACTGGGGGAAATGGTGGCGATGAGTTGTGGCTATAGCCCAGAAATAGTCAGCAAAGCAGATAATTTAGTTAAAATGTCTCAACCAAATAAGGGAGCTGGGCAGGTGGGGATAACTAAAAAGGAGTGCATAAAAGAATGTTGTCCAAGTTGGCACCAGAGTTGGGGAGTTTTAAGAGGTTTAGAAGCCTGGCCATCAATACCCACAACAGTTATGGAGGCAAGGGAAACAGGCCCTTGAAAAGAAGGTAATGTGGAGTGGGTAGCCTCTGTATTGATTAAGAAGGGGATGGACTTAGCCTCCACTGTAAGAGTTACCCAAAGCATCTGTGATGGTCCAGGAGGCTTCCAAGGGGATTGGGCAGTGTCAATCTTCAGCCGCTAAGCCGAGAAGGTCTGGGAAGGAGTTAGTCAGAGAGCCTCAGGCCAGAGTTCTGGGGGCTCTGAGAGTGGCTGCTGGGTGAGTTGGACAGTTCGATTTCCAGTGGGGTCCTGCACAGATGGAACTCGGCTTAGGAGGAATTCTGGGCTGCAGGCATTCCTTGGCCCAGGGCCAGATTTCTGGCACTTGAGGCAAGTACCTGGGGGAGGAGGTCCTAGAGGAATGCCTGGCTGCTGCAGTTTAGGCATTTTGAAGTTCTTGTGTGCTGGAGATGTGGTTGGGGTTTCTCTTACAGTAGAGGCAAGTAATTGCAACTCAGAAATATGTTGCTGCTTGGCTGCCTCTTCTCTATTATTGTACACCTTGAAGGCAAGGTTAATTAAGTCCTGTTGTGGGGTTTGAGGGCCGGAATCTAATTTTTGGAGCTTTTTCTAATGTCAGGAGCGGATTGGGTAATAAAATGCATATTGAGAATAAGACGGCTTTCTGGCCCCTCTGGGTCTAGGGCGGTAAAGCATCTAAGGGTTTTTGCCAAACGGGCCATGAACTGGGCTGGGTTTTTATATTTGATGAAAAAGAGCCTAAACACTAACTGATCTGGGAGAGGTTGGATAAAGAAAAAGGAGCATTGGCCAGGCGTGGTGGCTCATGCCTGTAATCCTAGCACTTTGGGAGGCCAAGGTAGGCAGATTACAAGGTCAGGAGATCGAGACCATCCTGGATAACATGGTGAACCCTGCCTCTACTAAAAATAGAAAAAAAAAAAATTAGCCAGGCGTGGTGGCAGGCGCCTGTAGTCCCAGCTACTTGGGAGGCTGAGGCAGGAGAATGGCGTGAACCTGGGAGGCGGAGCTTGCAGTGAGCCGAGATTGCGCCACTGCACTCCAGCCTGGGTGACAGAGCGAGACTCCGTCTCAAAAAAAAAAAAAAAAAAAGAAAGAAAAAAAGAAAAAGGAGCGTTAACCTTGAATATGCCTTCAGCTCCAGCCACCTCTCTAAGAGGAAATTGTTGGGCAGGTGAGGGAGAGCTAATCATGGAACAAAACTGTAAGCCATACCAGGTGTGAGGGGAGGTAATAGAAGGGTTATAGGGTGGGGGAGCAGAGGCTGAGGAAGAATTGGGACCTGGCTCGGCCTGGTGAGGAGCAGCCTGGGGAGGAGGGGAGAAGTCAGATGTGTCCATAGAAAAGGAGGATTCAAAGGACTCAGAGCTTGGGGTGGAGACTGAAGGAACAGCCAGGAGAGAAAGAAGAAAGATTTGGGACAAGTTGCATTGGGAGCAGAGACTAGGGAGGGACCTATGTGTAAAAGAATGCCTGGACGTCAGGCACCTCAGACCATTTGCCCATTTTTCAACAAAAATCATCCAGGTCTTGTAAGATGGAGAAATCAAAAGCGCCATTTTCTGGTCATTTAGAACCATGGTCAAGTTTGTATTGGGGCCAAGCAGCATTGCAGAAGAAAATAAGTTGTTTAGGGTTTAGGTCAGATGTGAGTTGAAGAGGTTTTAAGTTCTTGAGAACACAAGCTAAGGGAGAAGAAGGGGGAATGGAGTGTGGAAGATTGCACATAGTGAAGGAGGTAAGTTTAAAGAGAAAGGTAGAGACATGGAGAAGGGGGTGCTGAGCAGCCAAAGCAGGCATCCCCACAATTGACTTGCCACCAAGGGAATGTGGGTGAATGACCAAGGCAGGCGTCCCTGTGGTGATCAGACACCAGTGGATGAATGGTGGGTGAATGATCAGGGCAGGCATCCCTGCGACGATCAGACACCAAGGGAAGACTGTCTTCTCGAGTCTGTGACCGGCACCAGAGTTTTGGGTCCACGGATAAAATGTGTCTCCTTTGTCTCTACTAGAGAGGAAAAAGAACTGAATTGGAAGGACAGGGAGATTGAAGGGTAGCGAGAGAGGCTGGAGAAGAGAGTGAAGAAATCGCTTACCTGATGTGAAATTGGTGAGATGTTCCTTGGGCTGGTCTGAGGACCCAGGGTCATAGGTGGATCTCCTCGTTGAGTGAGGGTGAGGACAGGGGAACGGTCTCCCAAAAGGAGTCCCCTGTCCCAGGTCTTTGGCACCAATTGTCATGCGCCTCCATGTGAAGAGACCACCAAACAGGCTTTGTGTGAGCAATAAAGCTTTTTAATCACCTGGGTACAGGCAGACTGAGTCCGAAAAGAGAGTCAGCAAAGGGAGATGGGGTGGGGTAGTTTTATAGGATTTGGGTAGGTAGTGGAAAATTACAGTTAAAGGAGGTTGTTCTTTTGCAGGCAGGGGCAGGGGTCACAAGGTGCTTGGTGGGGGAGCTCCTGAGATTCATTGTCCAGAAGAAGGAATGTCACGAGGTTGATCAGTTAGGGTGGGGCAGGAACAAATCACAATGGTGGAATGTCATCAGTTAGGACAGGAACTGCCAATTTTCACTTCTTCTGTGGTTCTTCAGTTGCTTCAGGCCGTCTGGATGTATATGTGCAGGTCACAGGGGATATGATGGCTTAGCTTGGGCTCAGAGGCCTGACAATTATGATATCAAATATTGTCAACCTCTTATCCTCTCATTATCTTGGTAACATTTCTTCACAGCACCTGGCATTTTCAGAACTGCACTTTTTCTCAGTTATATTCATTTTTTAAACTTGGATTTAAAAGAAAGCCTTGGAAAAAAACAGACTATTTTTCCTACTATGTTTGGTAGTAAACAAGGCAACCGGGCACATGAGTCTTTCTGTGTTTGATTTCTCTTGTGGTGAAGGAGTTTCTGAGATTGTCTTTGTTGTCAACGTTTAGCTCTTAATCAGGTTAGGAATACTCATTTGAGCAAATGGCTTTATTTAATTTTTTTGAGCTAGCTCTGATGTTACCTACATATTTGGAGTGGCATTTTTTTTAAAATGAATTAATAAAATACAGAAATACCTAGAAAAATATTGTATTCTGTGTGAACAAAATGGTGACCCTGGCCAAGGAAGGCTTTTCAAATCTTCAGAACAGTCCATTCATTTAACGACAATTTTAATTTACTGAAATTTTACAAAATTTTAATTTACTGAAAGCTTATTATGTATCAGCTCCTTCATATGGTTTATGTTATTTAATCCTGTGAACAGCACAGGGAATTTGGAATTATTAATGTTATCATTTTTAAAGATGACTAATGCTAAGAGAGGTTAAATAACATTCCTAAGGTGACACAATTTGTGAGTCATGAGTGAGACTCAAACTATATTTTTGAGTATTAATTTGCTTTATTTATTTATTTTCTTCTTAGTTTTTTTTTTTACTAAAATTGAGGTGCATTATACTTATAAAATTTAGCACCTTCACCATTTCTAAGGGTAGAGTTCAGTGAAGATTCAAATTTGAATTTAATTCTCAAATTTGTGTTTGTAATCCCTATATTATCCTACACTGAATCCAGATGATAAAACACCAACTGAAAAAACCTCAAGTAGAACAAAATAAGAGTCAATTTTTATATAATAAAACCAAGGATGAATCAACGTTAGTAAAATTATGAATATGCTATGTTATCCTAGAAAATTCAAAGAATTGTATGAGATAAATAGATGATAAACATAGTCAGTCATCTTTGTATAATACCAGTTATACGATTTCTTATGGAAAATTAATTGCACACCTTTTTTCTTCCCTAGAGCATTGAACTTTATTTTTTTAAAAAATCCATTTGCGAAACTCTGCTTTGGAGCCTGGAATATTAAACTGTCATCTCACAACCAAAAAAGGACAAGAGTAAAATGAAAATGGATCCTATCCCAAATAACTAAAAGTTTTTTGGCATTGTTTAATATTTGGAGGGAAATAAGTGAGCTGTAATAGAGCAGAAATCTCCTTGCTGTCATGATTTGACTACTGCTTTTAACCCCAGAATTAAACAGAGCAGGCAAAACACATTTCCTACAGCCCACAATGAAGTAATATTCAGTCTTGCAGCACCGCTTTTGGAGGCAAGTACACTATCTTTAAATCTACTCTTTTTTGTCAAAACCCCTAAGCAGGAGACCTCATCCAGTGTGGTCACAGCACAGTCAATCTGTTATTTAAAGAATATTTCTTTTGCATTGGTGGACCCCAAATGCCTGCTCTGTTGAAATTATAGAGTGAAATGTTCTTAAGGCTTATTCTATTTGGCAAATCAATGTTTTAAAAGAAAGAATTTAGAGTAATGTTTCAAAAGATGGAATTTAGAGAGTTGTAGCAGAATGCCATCTACATGGAACATACTTAGCCACTTGCTTTTGTAAAGAGATGTTTTTCCCATCCATTTGCACGTTGTTTTTTTAATTTAAAGAAATTGCTGTTGAATAAGACACTCTCCTGTCTTTCATGCCACATTCTCTTACCTTTTTTCTCCTTAGTTTGCATTTTAAGAGACATTTGCATGAGAACAAATCCTCTTCATTTGAAGCTTTAGCTGTTTGAACTTCTGACGGATTGACCTCCAGTCGTAATTATTGATACGGAAGCTTCAAAAGGCTGCAATACCCCATCCTTTATCTTAGGCTCCATTCCCTTTATCTGATACATTCCTTGCTGTTAACCTCAATGGCAGTCCTACCTTTCACTGACTCTAGGAAAGCCTCAGCTCCCTTTCCCCTCCTTTTGACCTTTGGTCAGCGGCCTCATAATTTGCCTGAAATGGTTAGCTTTTCACTTGGAAATGTTTGGCAACAGTCATTTTGCTGGCTGCTCCCAGTTATTGCTGCCTTCAGACGTGCCTTCCTATAAGGCCACAGGCTTCCCAGTGTGGCAGCAGTTTCATGTTTCCATTGTACAATGGCACCTGCTAACTTATAACCATTGTTGAAGAATTAACTTGTTTTTCTTGAGATGCTTCCTTGACCCTCCTAACCTGGGCAGGTGTCTTTGCCTTGCACTACCACAGCATCTTGTGCTTCTACCATCATAAGGCTCATCACATTGCTGCAACTGCTTATTTAAATTTCTGTAAACTCCATAGAAGTAAAGATTACATTAAGCTTATTTATATCCTCAACCTGCTAACACAGTGCCTCACGTTTAGTAAGTGCTCAATAAGTATTTATTGAATGAATGAATATTGATCAACTATTATGTGTGTGGCACTTTGTCAGGCTCCATTGGTGAAGTCCACTAAAAGCAGAAACGTGTTCAATTTTTTGCAAGTAGTTATTTGCATGTCTGGAGCTGTCCAGCTCATATTTATCTGTTCCACAAACAAGCAATGAAGGAGATGTGGGGGCAAAGAGATGGGGGTAGGTATTTCAGAAGAATAAACTCATGCACAGACACAGAGGTAGGGAAATGAGAAAGAACAGGTGAGAGGTCTGAGGTGGCTTCCAACCCACCTCAGCCCTAAACAATTTTTGTTTTTCCTGCTATTCCAGGCCTATGGAAGTCTACAAGTTTCACCTCAAATTCACTTATTACAGGATGTTTTTCATATTTTCTAGAAAGCTATATTCTTTGAGTCCCTTTAGAGTTTTGTACAACTTTTATGGTACTGAGTTATTTTGAATTGTAATCAGTTGTGTGCGTACTATTGTATCTTACCTGCTCAACTGTAAACTCTGAGTTGAGAGTCTGTCTCTTACTCATCTCTGCATCTTCTGCTCAACATAGAAATTGACCACATTGTAGGTACACATTGTTATTATATTACTCTTTAATTTTAGGGTGAACATTCTCATTAGTGTTGCATAGCTGAAAGAAATGAAGAATGCTCCCTTCTTTAGGTTTAGTCCACCAAATATCCTACTCTGCAGCTGTTTGGCTTTATGGACCAACATATCTAGCCATTGGTAATTTAGCACTGGGCTTGCTTGAAGGCTTGTGTATGAAGTTTCAATAGTGTGAGAAGCAAAGTGGTATCTACCATTATTTTAAAATCAACAACAAATAGGTAAAAAAAATTTTACATATGATTTTTAAGCTAGAGGAGAAAACCGTGTTTGAATTAGTAAAAATGTTAACCACAGAAATAGATTTTTGTTCCTTCTTCTTTGCAATTTCTTCAGTTGGAGAAAGTTGGGATAGTCATGAAGGAGATTTGCAATATCTGAAAGCACCAGCTTCCCATTGACATGGTGCAACTAGACTGTGCCTTTAGCTATATGCTGGCAAGAATCCTATACTGCCCCTGCAACATCAAACAGTTAGGAAGCTAGGAGATTTCTATTTCTCATAGCTTAGCTGTGTGATCTTCAATGTCAGGTAATTCGTACAGACCTTATTCCCATAATTTTTTAAAGAATGCATTTCAATTAGATGATCTTTAGGATCCCTTCCAGCTTCAGATTTCTAGGTTTTTCTGATATTTTAGGAAAAACAAGGATAAAGATGATTGACATAAATTTTCTTTCCATATTATGCTTGTGGTTAGTCTTACTGCAATGGGACCTATTATGGCTGGGCTTTCCATAATATGAAAAGGAAGAAAATTCATAGTCATTATTTCCCTTTAAGCATTTGCTTTGTTCTACAGGGTAAGGGTTTTCCAAGTTCTGTACATTGCATGTATTACCCAGAAATGGTGCATATGGTAATAAAAGTGAGAGTCAAAAGGTCCAGGTGAGTTCTTTCTTCTCTCAAAAAGACAATAGACTCAATTGTAATGTTCAGCACATTTTGAAATAGCTTAAACTTAATTCCTTAATTTGTTTCATTGAGTTACACTTTTTTTTTCAAAGGAGGAGCACATAAAGAATGTATAATTTGTTTGGGTTTCTAATACTACCATTTATCTCTTCATTTCTAATGGCACTGAATGATAATAATGTATGTTAGAAAGTGGGGAGATAGTATAAATTGTCTTTGCTCTGAAATTTTTGAGAGATTCCTTAAGATAATTGAGGATACCAAAGAGGGATATGAAAATAGAAATGAAAACTCACTCTCTTCTGCTTATAGAAAAACATTTAAGCACTAAGAGGGGGTGAACAAGTGGAGAGAGAAATTTTAAAAAAGGGAGAAGATGAGAGAGACATTGGTTAGTATTGTTCTCTTAAAATTTTGGAAAATAAATACATTGAACTTTTGTTTTGCAAAGTAGTTGATTTTATTGAGTCTTTAAAATATAGCATCTCATTTTGAGTAATTTTAAATTTTAAAGTTTTTAGAAGATTTCAAATTTCAATTCTGTCAAACAGAATTCAATTTAAAATATATATTTAATTCCATATATAAGTGCTAAAACTGAAATGATGTTGATTTTTTTCATAACACCTGAGATGAAATAATTTTCACTTACTAATATAAACACTTTTCATAGAACTCTTAACCCATTTGTTTCTCCATTTCCACAAGTTAAAAGAAAAAAAATCATCTAGTAAATTTTACCTATTGTTTATTTTTCTCTGTATGTGGTTGCTTATATGATACCAACCTAAAACTGTTGGGTACACAATTCTTCAAAGTTTAGTTCCATTGTTTTACATCACCACCATTTTGCTCCATAAATCCCTCATAAAAAATTTGTCAAGTGTATAATTTGTAAAACTGAATAATTTTACTTCAATCCAAGAATAGCTTTTTCCTACAGAACACTCTATTTTGTGTCAAAAAAAAATATGTAATAGGACCAAATGAACAAGTTTGACACCAATCAGAACTCCTGCTCTTAAGTTTGACTCCCTTCATTTCATACTGTATGGGGCACACTTTGTACTGTATTTGGCCCTGTAGGCACTTTAACTTAAAGATCCGATTTAGCTTAACTCTTAAATATGCTCCTACATCTCATCTTCTAATAATACATTTCCCTTTTGGGAGACTTTGGGAAAAAAGAGAACTTACTGTACTCTAGCAAGAGTTACATATACAGGAAAGTAGGGCAAGACCAAGCAGGTAGGTAAGTGTAGACCAGCACTTTGAGATGCTTTAAAACTTCCAGAAACTGTCTTCTTGAGCAGAAATTGTTTTACGGTAGAAGCCTCCAGGGCCTGAAAGGCACAGGCTTCAAGCCATTTTCTGCCAGGTCAAAGGGTCGATCACAGTTGGGAAAAGACATTTTCATTTTCAACCACAAAATTGCTCTTCATTTCTGCAAAACAACATGGAAAGTGAAACTGGAAGCAAGCCAGGCACTTTGCTGGGTTTGCTTTGGGTGTGAATTTGTTCACATAGCTCTAAGTTCAGAACATAATGTTATGCTCTAGAAATGCCATAGTGTATTGTTAGAGGATGTAATGTCACACTGAGGACCATTTATTTCACAAAAGGAATGTTAGTTGCTAAAATGCAACCAAATACTGTATGTGAGTATGTGTGTGTGTGTGTGTGTGCATGTGTTTACATTACATGTACATGAAAATACTCTAAATTTTTTATTTAAAGACGTGAAAAGATAGCATCTTAAACAGCCACAGAACTAGAAAGCTAAATTCCTTCACTTTTTATTTAGAGGCAGAATTTATCTGAATACCTGATTTACCTCTAAAGTAGGAGAGAAGAGTATGGATTGCTCTTGGTGAATTCTTCCTCCTGCTATAACTATTGAGATAAATCACTGGATGAAATGCCCCTATGTTTGCAACAAAGCCTGCATTTCTGAGCTGAGAGTATAACACGAATATTTTGTCAAAAATAATTTAAATGACGTTGTCTCTAGTTTTTTAATGCCTGATACATTTGTCCATGTTTTATTAATGTCTCCCAGACCTACAGATAGCAGATTCTCAGCAGCATACTTAACATGATTGCCTTTTTTGCACTTTCAGAGCATTGAGTTTGGAGAGAGGAGCTTCAGTGCAAAGTAATGGAGGTTAACACCCTGATTTAAGGTGGGACTCCTTCGTAGCACCCTTGTGCCATTTCATTAGTATAGGTTTGCTCTTCTCAGGTGAGTTGCAGATTATTCCTGGGATGAGCTTGTTTTTTTGTCTTTTGTTTTTTATCTTTTCCATACTTTTTCATAGCACTCAGGATATCTGCACACAGTAGGCATTAAAGTATATGCTTAATCATTAAGAACATATTTTCAGTGTTGGTACAGTAAATATTATAATCCAATCGTTGTGGAAAGCTGGAAATTCTTTTGTTTGCTTGGCTGGCTCCTGCTAAAAAAGCTTCTGGGTGCTTGCGGACCTCACGTTCCACTAGGTCCTGGAGGAGACAGCTCTATCATGTGGCACTTAGCCGTGAGACTAGCTGAACTCATTTTTGGACTGCCAACCCCAGAATTCAGCAACCCAGTCAAAACCAATGAATTTGGTCTTCTTAACCCTTAAAAAAAAAAACCAAAAATGGTAGAAAAATGACATTTTGATTTTAAAATGCATTTCCCACAATACTTCATGGGTGAAGTCTTGAAGAAAGGATTATCTTGTTCCCATTTTATTTTATTTTATTATTATTTTTTATTATACTTTTAAGTTTTAGGGTACATGTGCACATTGTGCAGGTTAGTTACATATGTATACATGTGCCATGCTGGTGTGCTGCACCCACTAACTCGTCATCTAGCATTAGGTATATCTCCTAATGCTATCCCTCCCCCCTCCCCCCACCCCACAACAGTCCCCAGAGTGTGATATTCCCCTTCCTGTGTCCATGTGATCTCATTGTTCAATTCCCACCTATGAGTGAGAATATGCGGTGTTTGGTTTTTTGTTCTTGCAATAGTTTACTGAGAATGATGATTTCCAATTTCATCCATGTCCCTACAAAGGACATGAACTCATCATTTTTTATGGCTGCATAGTATTCCATGGTGTATATGTGCCACATTTGCTTAATCCAGTCGATCATTGTTGGACATTTGGGTTGGTTCCAAGTATTTGCTATTGTGAATAATGCCGCAATAAACATACGTGTGCATGTGTCTTTATAGCAGCATGATTTATAGTCCTTTGGGTATATACCCAGTAATGGGATGGCTGGGTCAAATGGTATTTCCAGTTCTAGATCCCCGAGGAATCGCCACACTGTCTTCCACAATGGTTGAACTAGTTTACAGTCCCACCAACAGTGTAAAAGTGTTCCTATTTCTCCACATCAAGCAAACAAACTCCTGGTTTATTTGACAATTGAGCACTTCTTAGCTCCAGGCATGTCCTCTGGCCTCTCCCCTGTAAAGCAAGCTTTCTCCAACCTGGGTTAACAGACTTAACAAATGAGGAGAGGGAAGGCCCTTTCTTGGACTTCAAGCTAGGTGGTGGAAAAGAGAAAAGCATGCAATTTCTAATTGGGGGTGTGGAGAGGTCCTGATGAAGATTACATGTAAGTGATATTGAGGAAATTTTCTCAAAGGCTCTTCACAAGAATACCTTTGGAAAGGACAATTAAAAAGTAGATAGAGTCATGTATTTTCTTAACCTAAGTTCAAGATATTTTTTTCACAGGTGATTCGTAAACAACTTCATCAATTTAAAAAATGTCTGTTGATATTTCTCTCTCCTTCCTTCCCTCCCTCCTTCCTTCCTTCCTTCCTTCCTTCTCTCTCTCTGTCTCTTTCTTCCTTCCTTCCTTCCTTTCTTCCTTTCTTATCAGAGACAGGGTCTTCCTCTGTCACCCAGACTGACATGCAGTGGCTCAATTAAGGCTCACTCAAGCTCCTGGGGTCAAGTGATCCTCCTGCCTCAGCCTCCCAAGAAGCTGGGACAGCATATGTACACCACCACGCTCGGCTAACTTTTTTTAATGTTTTGTAGAGACAAGGTCTCCCTATGTTGCCTAGGCTGGTCTCAAACTCCTGGGCCCAAGCTATCCCCCTGCCTTGGCCTCTCAAAGTGTTGGGATTACAGGCACATGCCCTGCACCTGGCTGATATTTTCTTTATGTTTTTAATGTCATCAGCTTTTACATTAAATGTCATAAAACACTTTGTATTTCCTCAATTTCATATTTCCACAGTTCCTACTTTTGGAATGTAACCTAAAATGTTCAGCAGAGCCTCACTCAGTGAGTACAGTGCAGTAGTGCATTCAAAGCTAATTAAGAGAGAGAATTAATCAGTTGTTTTCATCCACGAATAAGGACACCTGCACTGATAGGTGTAATCCATTCATCAACCAACCCAAGTGCTTGTCTTATGCACAGGTGGCAGTGTTGTTTTCTGTAAGGCTCTTAAATCTCTCTTTTGTTGGTAGGAAATCAAAGGAGTGTGATTTTTAGAAGGCACTGGGGCTGTGGCTTAGCCAAACTGTTTTGCTGATCCAAGACAAATTCTTAATGCAAATTAATTCACCACTACACATTCCGAAAGCTGACACCAGGTTTAATTTAGATGGTGTCCTTTTTGTATCTTGGGGTCACTGTAGTATAGATACTAAATGGGCATCTAAAATATTTGGGCTTTCACAATTGGGAAACACCAGGTGGAGAAATCTAAGAGTGACATTTACGGAGTTCCTACGGGAAATTTTGGCATCGTGGTCAAGACCAGAGTTTCCCAAACTTTAGTGTGGGTCTGAATGGTCTGAAAAGCTTATCAAACCAGATTAATAAATCTCAATCTTATAGTATCTGATTCGGAAGGCGAGGTCTAAAGAATCTGTGTTTCTAACAAGTTCCCAGGCGATGCTGCTGCTGCTGCTGGTCTTGGACTGCACTGTGAGACCCATTGGTCTATATCCCACTATACCCCACTATATTCTAACCACACTAAAGATTCCTCTCAGCCTCCTGGCAGATTTGGAAAAGTTGAAACAAATGGGTGCTAGAGTTAAACAGGATGAAGAGGTGCAGAGATGCTCTGGGCTGATTGGTAGGCCACACACAGAAATGAAGGAAACTACAAAATCTAAAGACGTCTTTCTTTGCTACTGAGATTTATCTCTGCTTAGCTCTATAAAAGAAAGCAAAGTTGACATTTATGTGATGGCAAACCATAAGGCACCCACTGCCAGCATGAGCAGTTCTGACTACCCACTGTTATTTTTAAATGTTTCAGACACCCTGGGAGAGAGTGCAAAAAAACAGACTCCTGATCTAAACAATATGAGAAAAAGGATTCCAGATAGTTCATTTCACACAAAGGCATTTTTTTCCCACTAATGCAGGTTAGAAGACACTGTAATATAGCAGCAATTATTTTAGCAAGGAAAAAAAGACATAAAAGGCCTTTTCATAAAGATTTTCAGACCTAAATATCTTACCACTATTTACCAATGAAGTTGAAATGTGGGTTATTTTATTTGGGAGCCTTTGTTGCTCATGGGAAAGGTAAGAAATGCTGTGTACAACATGTGGTTTTTATAAAAAGGTACCTTTGTTCAAAACATCTAAACAATTTGTGCCCACCCCCACAGACCTTCAGCAACTAAGGATGATGGTCTTTGTGCCCAAGGTAAGGTGCACATGTGAACATTTTGGTTGCATTTTCTGGGTACCGTAAGTCCAAAAGGAGAACTCTGATTTACAGTCAACAGCTCCAACAAGTGACCCTTGGCAGAAAGGGTCTGCTTTTTCAGCTGGTGCTGTTGTTGAAGTTCAGAGGAATAGCTCATCTGTCTCTATTTCAGGCATCTGGCAAATGGAGAACTGTTTCAGCATTCTCCATTCCACTAAACGCTTACAGATGACTTCCATATTCTGGAGCATCTGCTGGTTATCTCATTTTGAGTTACTTTTCCCGTTGTGTTTTGAAAAGACTCTCTCTCTAGCTTTTATTTTGTAAGTCCATTATTGTTGCTGTCTTGGTGTTTGGGGAGATCAACAGATGTGCCTGGTGTTACCTCAGGAGATAGGCCAAACCTGTGGATAATCTGAAAAGAGAAACAGTGATTTTGTTAAAAAAGAAACAAAAAATTAATTAAAAACTGAGCTGAATCACAATTGTAAAATATATTCAGGAAATGATTCATGGGCCAAAAGTAAACAGTCATCAATAATTTTGGGATCTTTTTTTGAAAGTTCTTATAAACAGTACTCAAAGAACTACATACTTACACAGTTGCTATATGTGATGCAGGTACATAATATAAGTGTTATTTTGAATTTATTATTGTAAGTGAATGCACTCATTTTTATTTCTTACCGATGCTTGCCTGGTTGAGTGCTTTGCTCTATACCTTGTAAAATGTCAAAACGGCCAAATATCTGGGTTCTTCTTGAGGGAATTTTTCTTCATTTTCATAAAAGACGACACTTACAACTCATAATATATCCGAGCGCCTTCATTTGCCTTTTAGAGCACGTGAATGGTGTTCTGCATATATTAAGGCTTTTCTTACTTCCAGTTAATCAGCTATATGGGGCACTTACACATGAATTTGAATATTAATGTGTTTTTAAAAGCAGGGTGACTAGTACCATTAAAATCACGATTTTGAATTGATTAATGCCCAATGAAGATTTCTTTGATGCAAGCTACTAATTGGACAACAAGGAAGGGTGTTCTAATTGCAATCATTTTCTTCAGAAGAGAAAGCACAATGGGCATGTGATTAGCTAATAGTCTTGTTTTCTTATATTTTGGAGATCTTCAAATGCAGAAAACGTTAAATAACAACATAAAGACACCCATAATAATGCATAATATTTAAAACTTACCACTTAGTCATATTTGCCTTATCGTTTTTTAAAGAGACAAACATTACAGATTTAGCCAAAGTCTCCATAACCACGTTTCATCATTCTATTATTTATACTCTCTTCCCAGAGACAACATCTATCATGAGGTTAATGCGCTTGGTTTCTAGTCCATTTCTCATACTTCTACATACATATTCTATGTATTTATCCAAGGCAATATTCTTGACCAATATTAAAAAAAATCTTTAAAAAACCCTGTATATATAAAATATCTTGTATCTGTTATTTCGTAAAGAATTAGACATTTTCTATTACTAAAGCCACAGAAAACCCAAAACTTCTAAGAAGTCATGGCTTTTCTTATCTGTATAATCTTTAATAGAATTTATGACAGTGATAATCACAGGAACATCTGTCTGGGCTTCCTTGGAACTTCTCATTGGATGCAAAGATTAATTTAAGGTGTTGGACTGTTGCTTGGACACAGACCAGAGGACAAAGCATGAAGGCCAGTTACATTCAAGACTATAAATCATGCTGCTATAAAGACACATGCACACGTATGTTTATTGCGGCATTATTCACAATAGCAAAGACTTGGAACCAACCCAAATGTCCAACAATGATAGACTGGATTAAGAAAATGTGGCACATATACACCATGGAATACTATGCAGCCATAAAAAATGATGAGTTCATATCCTTTGTAGGGACATGGATGAAATTGGAAACCATCATTCTCAGTAAACTATCGCAAGAACAAAAAACCAAACACCGCATATTCTCACTCATAGGTGGGAATTGAACAATGAGATCACATGGACACAGGAAGGGGAATATCATACTCTGGGGACTGTGGTGGGGAGGGGGGAGGGGGGAGGGATAGCATTGGGAGATATACCTAATGCTAGATGACGAGTTAGTGGGTGCAGTGCACCAGCATGGCACATGTATACATATGTAACTAACCTGCACAATGTGCACATGTACCCTAAAACTTAAAGTATAATAAAAAATAAAAAAAATAAAAAAATAAAAAAAATAAATAAAAAAAAAAAAGAGTATTGTCAGGGAAACAAAACCATCATGTTCTTTATTTGTGAAAATTAGGCAAAATAGATTTTAGTAGCAGCTTGAAAAAACATTTTTGCCATCTTCAGAAGGGGTTGGGTTACTATATTGACATTACCTCCCACTAAGAGAAATATCAATTTCTGCCCTTTGTTTCAGAAGACACCACCACTGATGGTAATCTCTGTCTTTGTATAGGGTGAACTTTAAAAAGACTAAAGTGAGGCTGAGTGTCCTTGCCATATCCGGGGAAAAGATTGTCTTTTTTTTTTTCAGCAGTCAGATGTTGTCTATAGCTTACATGTAGCCTAACAAAAAAGAGCCTCTGCATTTCCGATTGCTCTGTGTCTTACTCATTACTGTTATTCTGAGTATTTCAAGGAATTAACACTTTTGCTAAAAATGATAAACAATGTCTCAGTTCATCTAGTACAGGGGTCTCAACCCCCAGGCCATGGACCAGTATCAGTCCGTGGCCTGTTAGGAACTGGGCTGCACAGCATGGGGGGAGGGTCAGGTGAGCAAGCAAAGCTTCATCTGTATTTAAAGCGGCTTCCCATCACTCGCATTACTGCCTGAGCTTGGCCTCCTGTCAGATCAGTGGCAGCATTAGACTTTCATAGTAGCATGAATCCTGTTGTGAAATGTACATGTGCAGCATCTAGGTTGCACACTCCTTATGAGAATCTAATGCCTGATGATCTGTCACTGTCTTCCATCACCCCCAGAAGGAACTGTCTAGTTGCAGAAAAACAAGCTCAGGGCTCCCACTGATTCTACATTATTTGCATAATTATTTAATTATATATTACAATGTAATAATAGTAGAAATAAAGTGCACAATAAATGTAATGTGCTTGAATCCATCCCGAAACCATCCCTCTGCACTCCCCCCAAACCATGGAAAAATTGTCTTCCACAAAACCAGTCCCTGGTGCTAAAAAGGGTGGGGACTACTAATCTAGTAGAATTCCTTATGCAGGGGATGTGAGTTAACGTGGAGATTTCTGTGATCATAACTGCTTGGGAAATGGACTCCCAGCCTCCCAATATCTCTTTTGGTAGTGATCTTGTCTTAGTAGTAAGTATGGGTTGTATGAGTGATGGAAAAAAAAACGGAGAAAGATTTATAGGAATAGATCAGTAATGAAAAGCAAATACCTCATGGGAGCCAATACTCAACAAGAAGCTTACTTATTCAGTCATCCAGCTTGCTATTTTAGAAAACCCAAAGAAATAAAAAAGTGTCTTTATTTCCTCTATGAATAATGCTAATAGTTAAAAGGTTGCTTTTGACCACTCATTTCTGTTAGCTATAGAAAAGTCACCATAAATTTTATCTATACATGTTTATATAATTCTGTGTTGTCTTCTAACAATTCAAACATCAAGAAAACACCATGTCAATAGCCTATAGGTACATAGACGATTTAGATTTGAAAAATTCTATTATGAGTATTTGATAACAATTCTAGGTCTATAACTTATTGATATATTTCAAAGGTGTATTTACATATATCAATCAGAGAAACAAAAACAGAACCCTGTTTTTAAGTGTAAGACATTAAGCCCCCAGAAGAGTGGTGAAGTGGAGAGAATGTGTGGCTATGTTCTAAATCCCCTTATGCACAAACTTACCTACTCATTTATATGGTTCTTTTTCTCTAATTGTGTTGAATCCAACTTGCTAGGCATGCTTTAAAACATTACATAGAGGTGTGATGTTACAGGAAAAATATTTTTAAAAGACTATAAACTTTGTACTTTTTTGGATACTTTATGGTTGAAAATTTCAATATACTGCTTTTTGGTCCTTAGTTTTTATTTCTATTAAGCCTCCCTTTGCCTCGCTCAATAAAGGATCACCTTTTGTCTGATTTGTACTCTCATCGTAGTTGTGTGACATGGTAAATCTTGTGCTCAGAAACACCTGGAAGTTGAACTTCTTGGAAAACTCTTAAATGAAGACAGTCTTGGGTTTTTAAATTTCATTTATTTTTTATTACCAAGGAAAACTGAGCAAGAACCCCAAATTCCGGAACTGTAATTCCTGATGGAATACCCTGCCAGTGTAGACTACTGCCTTCTGACATTTCAGTGGCTAGGAAGATCTGATCATCCTATGAGATTCTTCACTGTTCTTGTTGATGCCTGGAATTTCAGTTTTGTTTTGAAATGCAGGCTTCTTGAATGTAACATCTTTACATCATCACTCATTTATTCCAAATATAAAACATGGCACGACCTGCCTTAGAGGTTTTGACTAGTTTGAATTTAATTGGGTAATTGGAAGAATTTGGAGATTGAGGGCCCAAGGATAAATATTTGCATAGTATACTTAGTCCTAGGTTTGGGTTCCTGGGTTTAGTGGATTTTATTTAAAGCTCTGCTATATTTTTCTGAATTGTTAGAATACATGTACCATATTGGATTCAATTTTAGTGATAGGTGTCTTAAGTGATCTCACTTTTCACCTACAGATTTTCTCAAGAGTGTCCTCAATTTCAATACAATTTTTAAACTCTCTCTTCATTAGTTTTTTAAGCAAACCATTTAGCGTGGAAGTGGGGAAGCTTCCACCCTGGGCGCATATTACACTCAATGAAAGTTTTGAGAAAAAAACAAAAACAAAAACACAACATCCTAGTTTTCCATTGTAGTCCAATTAAATCAGAATTGAGGCGGGATGGATGAGGCCTTTGCATTTTATTTAAAGGAAAATGCTTTTGGTGATCTTAAAATGCAGCTAGGCTTGAGAACTCCTAAGTACTTAAGCTTCATTGTATTATTTATACGTTGTAGTTACTATTCCACCTTAAAATATGACCTTATGATATATTTACATATCTGATTCCACCACTATAGGAAAATAATCTTAAGACATAAAATTGAGCTTACTATATTTCATATTTGCCCTAGTGTCTGGGTCTCAATAAATGTTTGAATGAACAAATGAATTACAATGCAAGCCATATGACCCTATTTTCATTTGCATGAGGTAATCAATAAAAGTTGTTTAAGTGAGTGAATGAAAGGGGAAAAAAAGCAGATCTTCACCTTTAACAGTGTTTGGCACCGATCTCATGGACTATATTATTAGTAAATGCCAGATAATATTTCCATTGTTTGTGTATGTAGCTATTTATCTCTATAAAATTAAGTATTTTAAAAGATAAAAAAAGACTCAGATTATTTTTTTGTTGAGTTTACTGCTTTTAATAAGTTTTTGGAATGCCTAGCATCAAGGACTATTGAATGTGTATTGTTGACTGACTAAAATTGATTAAAATAAGTAAATTTGATTTTCCAATATTTAAAAAAAAATTTTAATCTACACTTTTTTTTTTAACTTGCAAGAAAGTTCTTTCACTCCCCCAACCTTAAAAATCAATGAGTAAATTCCTTTATTACTTGACTTGGGTATAAATCTTTTTCCATATTACGAAGGGTCTGTTAAGACACCTAGAAGTAACAAGAATGCCTCAATTTTGCATAGTAATTCAAACATTACCAATTCTAATTCTCTACTGAATTTCATTTTTCTACTTCATGTGGGTAAAAGGAAGTTTATCTGCTTCACTCTGATATCCTACATAACTAGGATTCAAATAACTGTGCAGTGAACAGTGAATGTTGTACCTTGTACTTACAGAACTTCACTCTGACAAACTCAAAGAGCTTTAAAACGTGATTGTGTTAATCTTCACAATATCCCTTCTAGGAAGTAACATGACATTTTAATGTAAGAAAATCCAGGTGCAGTGTGAAAAATGCCAACCTGCTTTCTGGAGGGAATGTTTTAAAGATTTAAGATCTCTTTTAAGATTTTTTTGTTTATATATTTCAGACCTCAGGCTTCTCAGTGCTATGTTTTGTACCTGGTAAGTTTGAAATGATCCAGATGGTATTTTCAACCCAAAGGACACTTGTTTTTCTTTTAACAGAGACTTCACTACACATGTATTTTTTAAAAATTTCCTTAAAATTATTGTATACAGATGGTTTGACTACAGGTGTGACCCAACTGACTTTTGGGATTTTTGCTAATTAATTTCACTGCTTTAACAAAGAAGTGGCTTTCCAATGTGCAAAGACCAGTATAAGTTATAATGATAATGAAAATCATCATATGGAATAATTCTGCACCCCATTTTATTGGTTCGATAATTTTATTTTTCTCTTTGCCTTCAGTTTAATCATATTCCAGTCCATTGTCAACACTACTGTATGAGTGCTGTTTCCAAAATGCTTGAATACTTTCGGGATGGCCTTGCATGCCAGTGTTGTGCTGGAGACACCCACACACCCACCGTGACCTGCTTTCAGGTAGTTATTCTGCCACCCACAAACCTATACTCAAATGCCTCATTGTTTATTGATTTCGGATATAGTCACTGCTACTTGAATACGTCATTGAATTGTATTCTTCCATGCATTCAAACTGTTTCCTCTCCCTGCAATGCACATGTACCTTTTCTTCATCTAGCTAAATTCTACTCAGCTTTCAAGAGTTCAGATTAAGAGACACCCATACTATAATCAATGGACTATATAGTAATTGTTGAGTTATTTACTCCAATAGACACTGGCTTCTTGAGGAAAGAAACAATATATTATATGTTTCAATGTCAGTATCTAGTATAATAACTTCCATATAGTAGAGATACTAAAACATGTATCTATTAAATGAATAATTTTCTTCTTATAATGTATATGCTTACATAAAGTTTCAAGTGTTTATTACCAATATTACCCATCTAATTTTTATATTAATGGTAATACTTAAAACAATTGAGAGATAATATTTTGACATAGTCATTTTCTTCATGATAATAGAATTATCATATGATAGAAGTTGATGTTATGCAAGCAATACAGAAGTGTTGAGCTCCTTACCACATTGTAGACCTTATTCACTGAATGCAAGTGATATTCATTAAGATAAATCACATTTTGGACTTTAATTAAAAGATAATGCCTTAGGGCTCAATTACTTTTTAAATTCTATGCAGCTTTTCTAGTAAAATCTTGACCCTTTTCTCAGGTTTTCCTTTAGCCTACCTCCATTTGAAGGTGGGAGGTCTACTCTTCAAATAGAAATCTTCTGTAATATTCTTAAAAGGATGTCACCATTACTTCCAACTTGGCATAATATCAGATTGTATTCATCTGCCCCTAATTGGCAATGTGAAACATTTAGGGGTAAGAACTGATGCTTATGGAGTGCTGCTTGAAATATTTGAAGTCATCTAGTCTTAGTTTAGAAGCTAACTGGGAATCAAGCCATGCTACTGGGATGCAGTGTTATTTCCAATTTGGGGTTATTACAGATAAAGCAGCAGTGAACATCTGTGTACAGTATCTGTGGGGTATTAGTTCCAGAACCCCCTTGGATGCTGTTTTGGGCCCTCATAGATTTGTTATCTTGTGCTTTTTCATGATTCCTTCAGCTTGCAATAAGAGGCATTGTAGAAAATTGTTGTGTAGAACCTGCTGTCATCTTCACTGCCAAGTGATGCTCTTAAGGACATTGTACATTATATGGGGGGATTTCAAATATGACTGCTCATGAGAACCACTTGGGGAGATCTCCGTGCTCCACTTTAGACCTGCTGAATTAGAATCTCTGGGAGTAGTCCTGGAGATTAGTATTTTTTTCTTAAACTTTTTATCTTGAAATAATTTAGACTCACATGGAAGTTTCAAAAATGATATAGAGAGTTCCTTCATTCTAGTCTTCCAGCTTTACCCAATGATAACATCTTAATAACTTTAAAAGAATAATCTAATACAGAAAATTGACAATGGTTTAATACTATTAACTACATACCTTAATTTGGATTTCAGGAGTTTTTACTGGAGCTATTTTTGGCATATTATAAAATTTTATCACATTTGTAGATTTGTGTAACTACCACCACAATCAAGACACAGAATGGTTTCATCAACCTCAAAAACTCCCTTGTGTTAGCTTTTATACTTACACTCTATTCTCCTTGGTGGCCACTAATCCTTGGTGGCCACTAATCTCTTGTCTACTTCCATAGTTTTGTCATATCAAGAGAGCTATATAAATAGAATCATAAAGTATGTAATCATTTGGGATAGGCTTTTTTTTTACTCAGCATAATCTCATTAAGATCAATCCAAGTTATTGTATCTATCAAAACTTTGCTCCTTTTATTGCTGAGTAGTAGTCTATTATATGAATGTACCACAATTTGTTTATCCATTCACCCATTGAAGTGTATTTATTTCCAGTTTGGTATTATTACAAATAAAGCAGCAGTGAAGATTTGTGTAGAGTAGTTCCTCAGTATCTATGGGGGATTAGTTCCAGGACAAAATGAAGAAATCATAAAGCAAAGTAATTGGTTAGTCAATCTAGGTGTAATTATTAGAGGAAATTGCTAAAAGTAGAAGCACTGAAAAATTACTACAATTAGCAGACATTTGTGCCTTTAAGGTGATAGGCGAGACAGACCATGGATTTTTAAAACATGAAATGAAATAATAACTTTTGTACTTTTATGATATGTTGAACACAGGCCATCCTGGCAACTTGCAAAGTATTAAGATTCTAGTTTCTTGGGTAGGTGAAGTATAATAGATTTTAGATGATTACAAATCATTTCACTTGTGATTTGGCACTTACTTCTCAGATTAACAAATCATGTAAAAATGATTCAACCATTGCATATTAAAAGCTTGGAGATAAAGTTGATTGTATCTATTTCACTGAGTTTAAAAAGATTTTCTATAACTGTTCACACAGTCCTGCAACATTACACACAATTTTCACAAGTTATTGTGGAAATACAAGGTAAAGGCTTATTTCATTAATACATCATTTGGAGAAAACATGAAAAGTGCTTTAAAATGCTAATTTTGTTCAGGCATGATCTGAACAAGAATGACTTAGATGTTAGACATTGTGGTCATTCTCATTTTTAAAGAATACCAGTGAGTCATATTTTTGCAAGTTGATCTCAAAGAATTTGTCTAAGAGATTAAAAAGTATATATTACGTTGGTTATTAAGAACTTTATTTGATTATTTAGTAGAGTTGGCTGTGTTTTACAGAATATCACTATAAAAGATAGGACAGATAATAATGATAAGAATAAATAACTGTTAGTTTCTATGTTCCATCTTCTTTTCATTCAAGCCTCTCAACACACATTGAACATGATGGCTCTAGCTAAGTAACCAAAAGACAATTTAAAAAATTGCCTATTTAGCAATGTTTCTATCAAAATAGTAGGCTATCTCCTAGAACATTAAAAAAAAGCCGGCTAATTATTGAAATAAACAGCTCTTAAATATCGATCTTATTTCAGTGAAGATTTGTTGCTTGCTCACATCACATAGTCCATGGCAGTCTGGCATATCTCTTCAAAATAGTGATGCGGAAGCTCATCCTCTCCCTTCATCTTTTGGTGCCTGTTCAACACATGACCTGCATGCTTGCCTCAGAAGTGGAAAGAGAGTGGAGGATAGCTTGTGGGAGATTTAAGGGACTAGGGATTGAAATGGCACCTATTCCATCAACCAAAGTGGAGTCATATGGCCCCACCACCTTCAAGGATTGGGGGGGGGGGCGGGAATATAGTGCTCAGGAGAGGCAGAAAAAGAAAGGGGTTTAGTAAGAAAATAGCAGCATTTGAGTTTCACTCTTTAATTAAGTCAGAGTATTAATGCTCACACTATGTTGGCCGTGGAAGTAGGCCATTCAAATCTCCGTCAAGAGGACCTGCTGAGGGGACCATAGTTGATTTATAGCCCCAGCTGTTACACATTTGAGTCAATACCTCAAGCTGATGTAAGTCAATGATTGAGCTTAGTGGGAATGCAAGAACCAGACCATTAATGCTCAAAGTGAGATTTCTCCAAGAGCAACTGGTTCTTAAAGTCCACCATTGACCTGGCCTGGCCAAGATGTTCTTGGAACTGCAGTTTTCAGAGATTGCTTCTAACTCATTTTTTCTTCCCTCTCTTCTTTCACAAGTGTCAGACCTATAGGGTGGTTTAAAGGCTCTTCTTGTCACTCTTACTCCCACTTTTATCTTTCACAGAGCCACCGCAATAAATCTCTTGACTGTCTAATTGTATTTTGATTTTTCCTTACTGGAGGACCTGAACTGACAGAAATGGAGCTAGGATTGATTTATTTAGAAAATAAGATGAGTTTTGAGAATGAGTCACTCTCTACCTGACTAACAAAGATGAGCTTGTTTTAAGGGGAATGTGCAGCATGGATAATCCCCATCCCAAAATAATGGCCTAATTCCTGAAGGGCCCTGGGAAAATGTCCTGGTATAGAGAAATGATTTTGCTGGTGCAGTGTTTCAGGCATTTGTGAGATATGTGGAGAACAACTCCTTTTTAAGGACTGTGGAGTTGCCTAGTTACTACTACTTGTATTGACACTGAGGGTGATTAACAGTTAAATACTTTGGTAGCTTATAAAAATCCCCTCCTCTTCTGTAGAAAGACCAGCCTGGAGTCATGTATTAGTCAACCAAGTCTGTCATAATAGAATGCCACAGGCTGCATGACTTAAACAACAGAAATTTATTTCTCAAATTCTAATGACTGGAAGTTCAAGATCAGGGTGCCAGTGGAATTGTTGTCTGATGAGAGCTCTCTTCTTGGCCTGCAGATGATCAACCACTTTTTTGCTGTGTCCTCACATGGCCTTTCCTCTCTGCATGGTCAAAGATAATTTTAGATTAGATTAGAGGTTTTTTTGATCAAGGGGAGCAGAATATAAGGCAGGATATTTGAAAGTTCATTTACTTGGTGGTACTTTCTCAGGAGATGTGATTTAGTACCTTGCAAGGACTGAAGGGAATGAGGAAACCTTACTGCTGAGGTGGCCACTCAATGTATGGAAAATCAAAGGGCCATGCTGAGTAAAGTAGAAATTCGTTAATTTCCTTGCTATGTTGTAGAAATAGAATAAAATGTTTCAGGCATGTGGACATACTGGAATGGATATATTGTGCAAGGCCAGAAGGCCCACCAGATGATTATCTTCTATCACTAAGGCCATGAGGAATGTTCTGGTGAGAGGGTCTTTAGCATCACTGAGAAATTCAGGAGTGTATCTTCTCTTTAGGTTAGGGCTGATAGCAGGTGAGGGGCCCACAGACCTGGGCTCTTTAATAACCATGTGGATGATGAGGCACCAAAATAATAAACACCAGGGGGTACCATTTAAAATCAGAAACCAGGAGGTTACAATAACTATAACAATCAGAAAGTTCAGAGGGGCAGTCAAGATTCAGGGAGCTAGTTAATAGAGGATGGCTACAGAGGAAAAATAGATGGGCAGCCAACAAAGGTGTTGCTTAATATCTAGAACCAGAACATGGTAAGAATGGAAGAGCAGGAGGCTGCAGGGAGTCACTTCAATGAGCAATCATAATTCCTTGCTCAGTTTCCAGATCTGAGCTAATTTTCAAATACAGCAAATACTGACAGAAGAAGTAGCCAGATTTTCTAGAGGAAAGAGCTGCCAGTATGTACTGCAATGACTCCCAGTTCAACCTCAAAAGAGCCCATGATCACTTGAGTGCTTTCACACTGGAGAAAGGGTCACGCCTGGACATTTTAGAATGATTTTACAGAGAATTCAAGTTGATATTCATACTACGGGACTCAAAGCTCATTATTGTTCCCTGAGAGAGTAGGGAGTACAAGGGCTAAGTAATAAATGGAGTCCTGGCTAAAAGTTAAGCTATTGGGTTCCTGGGTAGAAGCACCTAATTATTATTTCCCTGGTCTTTGAGTGTATAATAGGAAATGATATTCTTGGCAGTTGGATAACATCCATCTGAGTCTTTGACCTGTGAAGTAAGAGTTATCACAGTGAATACCAGTGCCAAGTGGAAAACTCTGAAAATGCTCTTCACAGCCCCCTGACCAAGA
This sequence comes from Pan paniscus, assembly GCF_029289425.2. Classification (NCBI taxonomy): domain Eukaryota; kingdom Metazoa; phylum Chordata; class Mammalia; order Primates; family Hominidae; genus Pan; species Pan paniscus. The sequence continues at coordinate 93,669,965 of NC_073253.2, read as the reverse complement.
TATTCAATTGAAAAATACTATAACACCTTGCAGGAAATGGTTGGGATTAGTGCTTCAGTTACAGATCTAAAAGTTAAAGGGATGGTGGTCCTTATTATGTCGCCATTTAATTTTCCAGCATTAATCCATTTTATGTAGGGGCCTGATAGTCAAATTGGTGACTTACTTTGTTCATCTTGTTGTAGACTGTCACAAACTTAATAAAATCACATTCCATTTACAGCTTCCATGCTGACTGTGGTATTATTGCTAGAACAGATTAATAAGTACTTAAGTATATGGAATTCAGCCATTGACTTGGGGAATGCCTTCCTTTTTATTTCAACTAGAAAGAAGGATTAGAAAAAGTTCAAGTTTGTATAGAATGAACACCAATATTCACTTATAGATTTGCTCCAGAGTTATGTCAATGCTTGTCCTCTCTGACACAATATATTCCAAAGAGATATGGATTCTCTGACATCTCACAGAATGTCACATAGATCCATTATATTGATGACATCATGCAGACTGCACTAGATAAGCAGGAATGGTTAGTGCCCGCCCTGGAGACCTTGGTAAGATACATGAACTCCAGAGGAAGGGAGACAAGTCCTGTAAGATTCAGGGCAAAGTCATCTGCAACAGAAAATTATATACCTTTTCAGAAACAGTTCCTGACGATATTTGTGTTTCTTTTAAATTGAATGTTAACTTGGCCTGGTATGTGTTATTGCAGAGGTTAGAAAACTTTTCCTTTAAAAGGCCAGATAGTAAACCTTTCAGCTTTGTGAGCTATATGGTCTTATTTGCACCTACACAGCTCTGCTGTCATAGTTCAAAAGGCACTATAAACAATTTCTAAACAAATACACATAGTTGTATTCCAATGAAATTTTAACTACCAAAACATGTGGTGGCCACATTTGGCCTATGGGTTGTGATCTGTTGTCCCACATATTGTTGAATCACAGTATCCTTCCTAACTTTTTGAACTTATTTATTCAGCAGGTATATATTGAATACATACTGTGTGCCAACTATTCTAGGGACACATTGGTGGACAAAACAGACAATCAAAGAAAGATTTCTGCCTTGATAAACAAACAAACAATAAATAAGTGCACATAAAAAGAAGGAAAAGAGAAAGAATGGAAAAAAGAAAAAGAAATAGAGAAAGCAAAAAATGTACACGCAAATAAGCAAGAAAAAACAATAGCAAATAAAAGGCGGCAGTGGTGGGGGGATGAGATAGAGAAATCAGATGGTAGGACAGGCCACATTTGATAGCATTGCCACAAATACTTCTCCACGTTCAGTAATAATTGAGAAGGTTTCAACTATGTGAAGATCTGGGAAAAATATTCCAATAATGGGACAAAGCAAATTCAAAGTCTCTGTGGTGTGATTGAGAAAAGAGTGAAGTGCAGTGTTGTCAAACAAATTGACTTAAAGAGAGAGTGGTAGGACTTGAAGTGGGAGAGGAAAGTGTGAGAATTGTAAAGCATTTGAATTTTATTTTAAATTCAATGAGAAGACACTGGAGAGTTCTAAGTGAGAAATTACATTTTCTGATTTATGTTTTTTAAATAGATAACTCTGGTCCTATTTGAAGAGTGGATTTAGTGGAAAAACTTAAGATGGGAGACCATTTAGAAGGCTATTGCTGTAATTCTGGAAAGAATTGATTTACTTTTTTTATAAGAATAGGTTTATAAACCTATTTTTGACTCTCCCAGTTCAACTTCAAAAGGGCCCATGATCACTTGAGTGCCTTCACACTGGAGAAAGGGTCATGCCTGGACATTTTAAGAATTATTTTACACAGAAATCAAGTGATACCACTTGTGCTATAATTCAAGTGATATCATTCAAGTGATTCTTTATAATAAAGAATAGGTTTATAAAGAATAGGTTTATAAGCCTATTCTTTCTAAACCTATAAACCTTATTCTTTTATATGATAACCCCCCCCCCCACCACCACCTATCTTCATCAATCGTTTATTGTTTTCAACTAACCACAAAGATATCGGAACACCATACCTGCTATTCGGCGCATGGATGGGGATAGTTGGCACTGCTATAAGCCTTCTAATCCGAGCAGAACTAGGCCAACCAGGAACTCTGCTAGGAGATGATCAGATCTATAATGTTATTGTTACTGTCCACTCATTCGTTATAATCTTTATGGTGATACCAATCATAATTGAGGGTTTTGGCAACTGGCTAGTCCCTCTGATAATTGGTGCACCCGATATGGCATTCCCCCGGATAAATAATATGAGCTTCTGACTTCTCTCCCCATCTTTTCTACTCCTACTTGCGTCTTCAATAGTAGAAGCTGGTGCTGGAACCCGCTGGACAGTTTATCCCTCTTTAGCAGGAAACCCATCACATGCAGGAGCCTCTGTGGACCTGATCATCATCTCGCTCCACTTGGCAGGTGTCTCTTCTATTTTAAGGGCCATTAACTTTATTACGACAATTATTAACATAAAACCCCCAGCTATATCCCAGTATCAAACACCCCTTTTCGTTTGATCAATCCTCATTACGGTAGTCCTTCTACTCCTTTCCCTCCCAGTCCTAGCCGCCGGCATTTCTACACTATTACTACACTACTAACTGACAGTAACCTCAACACTACTTTTTTTGACCCTGCTGGAGAGGGTGACCCTATTTTGTACCAACATTTATTCTGATTTTTTGGTCACCCTGAAGTCTATGTACTTATCCTACCAGGCTCCAGGATAATCATCTCCCACATTGTAACATATTATTCTGGAAAAAAGGAACAATTTGGATACATGGGCTTAATATGAGCCATGATATCAATTGGCTTCTTAGGATTTATCGTATAGGCTCACCATATATTTACAGTAGGAATAGACGTAGACACACAAGCACACTTCACCTCTGCACCATAATTGTTGCTATCCCTACTGGCGTCAAGGTCTTTAGCTGATTAGCTACCCTGCACGGCGGTAGCATCAAATGATCTTCCGCAATATTCTGAGCCCTAGGATTCATTTTCCTTTCACAGTAGGAGGTTTAAGCGGCATCGTATTAGCTAATTCATCACTAGATATTGTCTTACACGACATATACTATGTTGTAGCCCATTTCCACTATGTTCTATCAGTAGGAGTGGTATGCGCCATTATAGGAGGCTGTGTCCACTGCTTCCCCCTATTTTCAGATTATACACTTAATCAGACCTACGCGAAAATCCACTTCACCATTATATTCGTCAGTGTTAATTTAACCTTTTTTTTGCAGCACTTCCTCTGCCTATCCAGTATGCCTTGATGTTACTCTGATTATCCCGATGCATACACCACGTGAAATATTATCTCATCCATAGGCCCATTTATCTCACTAACAGCAGTTATGCTAATAATCTTTATGATCTGAGAAGGCTTTGCTTCAAAACGAAAAGTACTGACAATTGAATAACCATCTACTAATTTAGAGTGGCTTTATGGCTGTCCACCACTTTACCATACATTCGAAGAGCCAGCCTATGTGAAAACCTAAATGAGAAAGGAAGGACTCGAACCCCCAGAAGCTGGTTTCAAGCCAATCCCATAACCTCTATGACTCTCTTGATAAGATATTAGTAAGATTGTTACATAACTTTGTCAAAGTTAATTTATAGGTTAATCCCTATATGTCTTAATGGCTCATCCAGTTCAATTAGGCCTTCAAGATGCTACATCCCCTATTATAGAAGAACTACTCACTTTCCATGATCACGCTCTTATAATTATTTTCCTAATTAGTTCCCTAGTCCTATACACTATTTCCCTAATACTCAGAACAAAATTAACTCATATTAGCACCATACATGCCCAAGAAATTGAGACTGTGTGAACTATTTTACCCACCATTATCTTAATTTTAATTGCCCTCCCATCCCTACGTATTCTGTACATAAGAGACGAGGTTAACAACACTTCTCTTACCATCAAAGCAATTGGCCACCAATGATATTGAAGCTATAAACATACAGACTCTGAAGATTTAGGCTTCTATTCTTATATGATTCCAACAGCAGACTTAAAGCCAGGAGAACTTCGACTCCTCGGAGTTGATAACCTTATAAGAATAAGGTTTATTCTTTTATAATGGTTCAGATAAGGGAGATAGCAGAGGCTTTGGAGAGAAGCTATTGACAGAAGACATATTCAGTAGTACTCTACAGTAGCCCTTACTAATAGGAATAAATGAGTGAAGAAGACAGCAGAATAACTGATGCCTGCTTGGTTTTTAGCTTAATACATTTGACGTTTACTCTTACCAAGATGGGAAAGACTGAGGGAATAACAGTCTTTTTAGAATCAGGGAGTACCTCAATATGTGCCAGTTTGATAAGCAAAATACATGAATACAGAAAAGCAGTAAAATATGCGAGCCTGAAATATGAGATGAAACCAGAGATGGAGGTCATTAATTTGTAGAAAGTATGTGGTGACACTTAGGGAAAAGGTAATACAAAAGAGAAGAGAGCTCAGGAATGGACGTTGTGCCATGTCAACATTTACAGCAAAGTAAAGTAAGAACATGGTAGTTGTGGTACTAGAGATGGAGGAAGCAAAGTAGAAGGAGGAAGACTAGTTAGAAAAGAAAAAAGAGAAGGCGCTTCAACGGGGTATGAGGAAGAAGAGGAAAGTACGATGGTAAAGTTAAAAGACAGCATTTCAAGAAGGAGGTTAACAGGCAAGTAAAGAAAGAAACTACAATCAGAAGGTAGCATATGTAACCATGACCTAATAGTTACTTTCTTTAAAAATAGTCATTAAGAACTCATGTAGGGGTTTGAAATTTGGGATGAAGTCAGAGATGTGGGTCATTAATTTATAGAAAGTATGTGACACTTAGGGAAAAGGCCATAGAAAGGAGAAGAGAGCTCAGGGAATACCAATGTACTCCCTGATTCATGTAAAGGTTTTTAAGTGACTATTTTTAAAGAAAGTAACTACTAGGTCATGGTTGCATATGCCACCTTCTGATTATAGTTTTTGCCTTCCCTGTGTAATAGGGGAAAGAAGGCTAGTCTGGTCTGTGAGATTACAATGAACTAGGGAGGAAACAGAAAGAGAGGGTGTCTCATGTGAGATGTGGGATATCAAAACCTCAGGAGCCAGGAAAGCTGAAACCAGCCAGAGCTGAAACTAGAGTCTGAGAAGTCAGAAGGGGTCATCTGGATGATTACCAAGCTTGAGGCACCAGAATCAGATATCAAAGCTGAGTTATGGAGCCAGGAAGGCGGAAACTACAAAGACTAGAACAAGCACAAGCAAGGTGAGAATAGAAGGGAGGTGTCTAGAACTTCCTCCCAGATCAGGATCTTTTAAAAAATATAACAGCCTAGGTGTAGCCACATTGGGTCAGGCTCAGCAGAATAACAGACGCTGGTTCCATTATGTATAGGCTCTCTTCTCCAGTTGGAGTGTGCCAAGGCTTCTTGTGGATTTTTGAGAAGAAAGGCCTCTCATGTTCTGGTGGATTCTTGGTGAAAACTCCTAATTTGGGAAGTGGGAAATGATTTCGCATAATCAGGGCTGCTTCCTGTGTGTGCAGCCTGTGTAGTTGCACAGGGCCCTGTGCTTAGAAGGACCCCATGTTCGGTTTAATGCTCTGCTGTCACCACCTTGACATTCTTATAGTTTTTGAACCAGGGCCCCCGCATTGTTAGTTTACACTGGACCCATAAATGATGTAGCCAGTCCTGCAATAATTGCTTTTCTAGCCACATAGTTTACTTTTTTTTTCTGACCATGGGGTTAGTTTGAGTGGATGCTCTTTCTGCCATGTGTTTGGGTTAACTTTCTGCATCTGGCTGTAGATTTGTATCTAAACATTAGCAGACCAGAAGAATACAAAAGCTAAATAATTCAAACAATGCTCTTTATAGTAGTTTTTAAACTGGGAGTCATAGCAATAGCCCAGGTGTCTGGATGGCACACAGAAGAAGGAGACTTCCTTGGTGAACAGTGTAGTGGTGGCTAGATCAGAAGGAGGCAAGGTGTGGGATAAGGGGCAGCATGTTGGTGAATGGCCAACCACCACCCAGATGGCAGCAAGTCATGGAGGAGAGGCAAATCCTCTGCACAAATCCTGTTGTATTAGTCTGTTCTCACGCTGCTAATAAACACATACCTGAGACTGGGTAATTTATAAAGAAAAAAAAAGAGGTTTAATGGACTACAGTTCCACATGACTGGGGAGGTCTCACAGTCATGGTGGAAGGTGAAAGGCATGTGTCTTACATGGCAGCAGGCAAGAGAGAGCTTGTGCAGGGAAACTCCCCTTTATAAAACCATTAGATCCCATGAGACTTATTCACTATCACAGGAACAGCATGGGAAAGACCCCCACCCCATGATTCAATTACCTCCCATCAAGTCCCTCCCACAACATGTTGGAATCATGGGAGCTACAATTCAAGATGAGATTTGGGTGGGGACACAGCTAAACCATACCACCTGGGAACAACCAGTGACAGCAAGAAGTTTTATTAGCCCTTGTGCTTTCACCTCTGTCCTTGGCCAGGATGGCAAGCAGCCACAATATTCCATGGATATTATATTGAGAAAATGGGGACTGTAGGACAACCTCTTCCACTCTGTTTTGTCTCTTGTGAAACTTTGCTTTTCCATGATGGTTTATGCATTCTGACCCATAAATAATTTGAGAGTAGAAGTATTTAAAAATTATTCCCATCTTACCCAGCAGGGGACTCAGTGTGTCTGCCCTTGCCTCAGTACTCAAGGCTGCAGTGATAAGATTGTGCCACCATGAAAGACCATCTGACTTTCATGTCTCAACGCAGCTCTAATGACCAGAAACTCTTTCTTTCTCATAAGGCATTTGTCCAGGTCTGAGGCCAATATCTTGAAGATGCAGGCCCAATGTTTACCTCCACCAATGAGGAGATAGGATGGCCTCCACTCTGATGTTGGGGCAAACAGTTTCATCTTGTGTGTCCTGGATTGGATCAGAGTAGAATAAAATCAGGGTGAGGCAGACAGGGTTTCCAATTACTCAAATATTTTGCCTTTGAGTAAATATATAATAAATCTCTTCCCTTTCAGAAGAACCTGTGAGCTACATGATAAATTGAGCACTTAAGATGGTCACTTAATGCAAATCCAAGAACCACTGGACATCCTTGATTGTTTGGTGTTTTTAGCATTCAGAACTGTTAGTAACTTGTCCACAAGCATGTAAATCTCTACACTAATACTGCAAGGCAGCAATTCGATTTTCATGGTCCTGAGTATACATGTCTCAGTACAGCTTGAGTGAGTGAGTGGACTGAACGAGAGATTTGAGGGAGGTGAAATCAATCCACTCTGTTAAAATGTCATTTAAGTTTTAGATGTGGCCATGGACCAGGAGGTAAGATAGTATTTCATTCAATTAAAGTTACCTAGAGGTTGCATGAAAAGTATATGAAAATCTACTCAGACTATGTGGGAAAAATCCGTAAGAGTGTCTTCTTTATTTTGATGGTTTTGCAATTCTGAACTGTTTTATTCAATATAGGTGTTTTATGTATCCCCGGGCTCAGTAGGCTCAGGTGCTGGGACTCATGGGGAACATGGGGACTCTCCCTTGGTTATCTCACTGGTCTGTGGCTATTTTGCATAGATGAAGCTCTCTAGGTTTTGAAGAGCTGAAGTGACAGAGGGCCTGAGACCCCTTTCCAGTTGTGTCTGCAGAGGGTACAGCTATGTGTCTTCAGAGGTCCTTGAATCTGGTCAAAAAAAAAAAAAAAACCCCAAAAAACCCAAAAAAGTCTGTATCACTATTAGGTCTATCATGTGATTACTCTCCAGATGCAGGGGGAGTATGTGAACATACCCTCTGGGAGGCAGCGCATCTGCCCTGCAGTGGGCTGGTCAAAGAAGAGAAGAACTGGGGATGGCATTCCTCCAGAGTTGCAGGCAGTGTTGACAGCAATGCTCAAAGAAGTTTAGCTTGTGGATCCTTCAGGTGAGGATGATATCATGGATGTCCAGTATGGAGACATTGAGGACCAGGGAAAATGTGGAAAACTCTTGGTGGACAGGCATTATGGCCCCCTGAGTCCAGCCTCATGAGGGCACTTATATAGAGACAGGTCCTTCTGTAGGTAGGTGCTGTTGGCAGAGACTTGAGCTTAATATGGTTGATCATGGGAGGTTGTGGATTCACCAGGGGCTTCTCCTTACCCTTGAAGACTAAGGAATAGAGTGTCATGGGATTTAGGACAAGGTTCTGCCAGATTCTTGTTAGCATTAAATTACAGAAATCTTTTTTAGTTTACATAGTAGTGTTCATGCTGGGAGTGTTCACTTGGAGTTCCTGCCCTGCCACAGCATAGGCACAGCAGCCCTCCCTGCCAGTGAGCCTCTCTCTGGGGTCAGCTAGAAGAAGGGGTAGGCAGCTGGAGGCAGTGTACACATCACTACTTTTAGCGTTTAGACTTTTTTTTTTTGCCTATTGATCCCTGAGACTTTTCCTCAGTTAAGCCTCCCAAGCCACACCATTGAAACCCAATTATGAGCTGAAAATGCCCTCTGCCTACCAGCATCACTCCCCAGCAGTTAGTGGCATTCCCCCAATGCGCTATCATACACTTTCATTTCTGAGATTTTTACAAAGTCCCCTTGAAGACTTCTTTTTCTGTAAGAAGGAGGTCTGCCAACTATTCATCTCCCATGCACAAGTGGTTCTGTAAATGCTATAGTAAAATGTCTTCTAAATAAAACAAAGCCACAGTGGCTAGAAATATGTTAAAGCTTTGTCTCATTAATTAGTTTTGATTCTGAAATTATATGGAATATTTGTGGGAGAGGTATATATATTTTGTAAAATAAGTACTTTTGTCTTACAAGTAACTCTCTCTAACATGAGCTCTAAGAACCTTGTTTGAAATTTCATTACATGGTCAATTCAGCATGTAATGAAAAGTTCAGGGAAGGATTGGAGTGCATAACTTGGGCCATGGGAGACATGGATATGTTTCATATTTCTTAATTTATACCTCTTTGTAGAAATGGGTGAATAATCCCAATTTTCTGCAGGAATAGAGCCACCGTATAATATTCCAAAAAAAAAAATCCATGGGTTGCTATGGAGATGATAATGCTTGCAGTCCCTGGGCTCTGCCCACTGGGGATCCCAGGGAACAGTTGCTGCCAGGGTTTCTCCCCTTCTGTGTCCCTTGGTAGAGGATCTGTATCCCAGCTGATGCTCAGGCTCTGCTCCCAGCCCCGGCTCCACCTGGAAGAGGGGGAGGTCTTCTTGGGGAGGGACGTCCTCTTAGTCTATCTCTTTCATCATGTGGAAATGATGCCTCTCTCTGTATTTGGAGAACTGGGTTGGCTACTTGTTTGGTAAAAAAGCTTCAAGACATTTAACCGATCATGGAATACTTCTAAAAATGCTGACAGACTCATCACTATTTCTTTTATAACTGTATTAGTTTCCTATTACTGCTGTAATGAGTTACTACAAATTACCTGGGGGCTTAAAACAACATGAATTTAGTCTCTTACCATTTTGGAGGCCAGAAGTTCAAAATCAGTCCCATTGGACTAAAGTCAGGGTGTCAGCAAGGCTGGTTCCTTCTAGAGACTCTAGGGGAGAATCCATCTGCTTGCCTTCTCTAGCTTCTGGAGGCCATAGCATTTCCTGGCTGTGGCTCCTTTCCTCCATCTTCAAAGTCAGCAGTAAATCATCTCCAAATCTCTTTCTCTCTGTCCCTCTGCTTGTGTCACCACCTGGTCATCTTTCTCAGTCCGAGACACCTCTCTCTCTCTTCTTGTTTTTTTTTTTTTTTTTTTTTTTTTTGAGATGGAGTCTTACTCTGTCGCCCAGGCTGGAGTGCAGTGGCACGATCTCAGCTCACTGCAACCTCCACCTCCCGGGTTCAAGTTATTCTCCTGCCTCAGCCTCCCAAGTAGCTGGGATTACAGGTGCATGCCACCATGCCCAGCTAATTTTTGTATCTTTAGTACAGATGGGGTTTCATCATGTTGGTCAGGCTGGTCTCGAACTCCTGATCTCATGATCTGCCCGACTTGGCCTCCCAAAGTGCTGGAATTACAGGCATAAGCCACCGCGCCTGGCCACACCTCTCTCTCTTATAAAGACCCTCGTGATTACACTGGGCCTATTCAGATAATCCAGAATAATTTCCCCATCTGAAGACCCTTAATTTGATCATGTCTACAGCCTCTTTTACCACGTAAGGCCACCTATTCATTGTAGTTGTTCCATATAAGGCCACAGATCCCAAGGATTACACTGTGACATCTCTGGGGTTGGGGAGGTGTGGGTATTATTCAGCTTACAACAATAAAGAATGAGTGTAGAAATATGAAGTTGGTGGCCTTATTTGCAGTATGTCTTTATGCAAAGCCTTTTACAAATCATTTCCAGGAAAGTCCTTAGTTCTGGCAGAGACCTTTTATAACAACCACTTCAGTATAAAATTGTCCTATTTTGCCACTGCCAAGTTAACAAGCAGTTTAACCACAGGCTGTTTTGCAAATGTGATTTTAAACAGACAATTACTTTGGATATATTTATTATTTTGTGTTCAGTGTAATGGCAATGAATTCAATGAATTAATATTCACATAGTTGTCACATGCCATTTCTAAAGAGTTCTCCTTGAGCCCAATACTCATTAGAATTTCCTAATAAGCACTATAAAATGACTCTATCCTGAAATATTGTCAAATTACAACGGAAAAATTCACATACACAAAATCCATGTAACCAGGCATAAGAATTCTGAGCATCTCCTTCCTTCTCTTTCTTTCTCTCTGTGTGTCTCTCTGTTTCTGTCTCTCTCTCTCTCTCCATCTGTCTGTATCTGTCTCTCTCTCTTTCTCTATCTGCCTCTGTTTTTTTGAGCCCTTACTCTGAGGGAAGCCAGTTACCATGTTGTGAGCAACTGTTATGGGGAGACTCATTTGAGGAGAATCTGGTGTTTTCAGTCTAGAGTCAGCAATGACCTGAGCGTGAGGTTGGAAGCAATTTGAAAAAAAAAAAATCCTGAAAACATTTATCCAAATTAAAGCTGCTGAGAAATATAAGGAATAAATAAGAGCTTCTTGGTACCAAAGAAACGAAGATTACAGAATGTCCTTTGTTAGTCTTCAGAATGAGGGGGAAAATGAAAATACCCTTTCTCAGTACAAAGAATCAGTGACGAGACTATTAAATTTGACATGAATTATGAAGTAGAAAAATTTGCTTAATTTATTAATTTTATGATATATGTAATCAATATCTAATTTGGCATAACACTGTAAATGTTTTTTTAAAAAGTCTCTGAATTGACTTTGGAGATAACTGCATCCCTGGCCAACACCTTGATTGCAGCCTCATGAGAGGCTCTGAGACAGACCCAGCTAGCTAAGCTGCTCACAGGTGCCTGACTCACAGAGCCTGTGAGATAACAAATGCTTGTTGTTTGCAGTCATGACATTTTGAGGTAATTTGTGAGGCAGCAATAGATAACTAATACACAAGCCTTGAGCATCTTAAAGTCTCATAAAAAAATTAGTAACTTACTCAAGACTGTACCTTCAACCAAATGTTGGATTTTGACTACTCTGCAAAGGCAGAGGTAGAGGAAGGGGAGAGCTGAGCATAAGGCAAAACTCTGTTCACCCTAAAAGTTGGACCTGTGTATTCCTATGACACTGACAAAGTGGACATGCTGAGAATACATTTGCATGGGGCAGTTAAAAGCATCCTGGGAATAAACTCTTCCTAAAATGATTTGTTACATTGGTCAAGTCCTAGTGTTAGAAAAGAGTGAACACAGCTTGATGCTTTACTTAAATGGACTGCTTGGCCTGGACAAACAGGAATGTGGAGAAAGCTGCTTTGGGAAAAATGAAATAAAGTTTTCTAGAAAAGACAAGTATGCCAAAATTTCTAGGAGATGATATACTGACCACAAAGCAGCTGTGCTTTGTGCTCCCAGGGTGTAACTTTATCATGAGGAAGAGGGGCTTCCCTTGGAGTACCTTGGACTGCAGAGGGCATAAGTGTGAAATGGCACTACCTTCCCTGCCTACGGAGAGGGGCCTGGAAGGGGTTTCACAGACAGAAGCCATCTGGGCCACCACAGTGTGTCAGAGCCAAAGTAGGGAAGGAGGGACTGGCAGAGGCAATGTGAGAGCTCAGAAGTTTCTGTGTATGGGCACCAAGGAAAAGGAAGCCTGCAAATTCCACAGTCATGAAACAGAGCCAAATTAGAGAAATAATATACTGCCATTATGATTTTTCTTAATCCTCTGGCTGGTGTGCTCTGTGAAACAGAAATTATATTCCTTGGGTTTCTCTGGGTAATTAGTAATTCTAGTATGGCATCTATTTATAGCATGGACTAATTGCTACCCAAAGATTAGAACTAACTGCCTTGTATTAAACAGATAATAGCATGAGCATAGAGAAAATGTGTACTGCCAGAGATTATTTATATATCCCCAAGCCTGTGCATAGCAATAGAAAACTGGGTTAGAAATATTGTTGCCGCTAGTAGAAAAGACTGTTTAGTTTCCAAGGGAAAAGTGATGGTCTTCCCTGGAGACCAGAGGGTCCCTGCCAGCATTAGGCAAAGAACGTTTTGACCCTAGCTGGAACTTTCCACCAAGGCATTATGTAAAAAGAGGTAGGGATGGAAAATAGAGAGAAAAGTGTGTTGATTGAAGCCTACAGGATCCATAGGGAATAACATCTGCTCTATCAAGGCAAAGAATGTCTTACAGTTGTGGGGGAATGCTTGGTGATGGGTACATAGGTGTTTTAAACCAAGGAAAAAGCCCCACGACCATATGGATTCCATTTTTAAAGGTATATCAGACTGTAGGACATTTGTGCTTGTAATTGTTGTAAAAAAGCTTTTTTATTGACAGTAATAGAAATAGTAGGTGAGATGAGGTTCACTCTAAGCAAATGGTTGCTATAGTAAAATATTTTAATGGTGGCTAGGATAATAGGAAAGAAAGTATGATTCCCATACTTAATACAAATTGATAGAGGAGGAGAAATACAAAGTCATTTATAGCAAAAAAGATGGGCAAAACCCAAGATGGGGAAGCACTAATCATTGGAACAGCTACCAAGTTATCCAGCATTTCAAGGCACTATCCTAGAAGTATCTTTGAGGTGACCCAAACTAGTGGCCGATCATTAAGTTCTTCCGTAATATTGTGTGTAATAAACATATAGAACTGTGAGTTGGAACAACCGACCATTTCATTACTGTTTCATTAATACCATTTTTTCTTGTGGCACACGACCACAGCAAAAGCAAAATTTTAGTAATTTAAAAGTCCAGTTTTACTTGATAAGCCATGTCAAGCCTAGCTTTTCTGGTCTTTTAAACATGAGGTTTAATTAATGATGGTTTGATTCCATAGCTCCCAAACTTTTTGTGCAGTAGGGTGGTGCCACTCAAAGTTTGGATCCAAGCTCCCTGCACATCAGTCACCTTAGAAGTGTGTTGAGAAAGAAAACACACACACACACACACACACACACACACACACATTTTATATATATATATAATATATATATATAAAATATATATATTTATGTGCGTGTTATATATACACACACACGTGTGTTTTATGTGTGTGTGTATATATATATAGAGAGAGAGAGAGAGAGAAAGAGAGGTGGGGCCTGGGAATCATAATTTCAACTATTATGCTTTCCTTCTTGAAGTGACAAGTACTGTAGGGACTGTACTTTGAGAAGCCTAGTTCCAGGGAGATTTTGATTGATGAATTCTGAGGAAAGGCAGGGGGAGGAAGACAACCACCAAGAAGGAAGTGCAGAGCAGGGAATGTAGTCAGAAACTCCATGATCTTGCCTTTCAAATTGCTTCAAATTGATTTCAAATTTGATATTAACAATAGAGTTTTGTCTATTCCAGTTCCCATAATAAAGACTGGAGGTAAGTTGAGATTCAATCTCCCTCTTGCTTGTGCCCTGAAGATCCAAAATTAAAATTTGACTCTGGGGACAAAGAGGGTACTGTTGATGGTATGGCCTGGAAAATCAGCTACAGGCTGGACCTTAGTCCGCTATTAGCCCCTAAGCTACAAAAGGGAGTTTTACAGAATGTAGAGAAGCCTTGTTATGGGATAGTGTCAGTAATTATTAGGATGATAATGATAATAGTGAATGTTCCTATCATTTAGTTTTAAACACAGACTTGAACAGTCTTAGGTAATTCTTATGATAACCATATGATATCAGATGAGGAAAATTAGACTTAGTAACTTACCAAGTGTATTTTGCTGCTATGTGGACAAACTGGGCTTTTAATTTCAGCCTGTTTTTCTTCAAAACCTATGAACTATATCACTAGTCTCTTTGCCTCCTTAAGTGATACTGTGAGGGAAAGGATAAAGCTATTCTAAATTAACTTTTCACAAGAGTTGTTAAATCAACGTTGATTACACTACTTCTGTCATTAGAGCTTCTGGAAAGTCATTACACAGGTGGCTCTTGGCTATTTATTGTGTAGGTAACAGCATCCCTCAGAGTCAAGCCTAGGAAAAGTTTCTGTTTATCCCAATAAAAAAGATTTTCCATTTCTGGGACTAGAGACCTTTTAAGGATATTAGCAGGAGGAGTGTAGTTGGAGTCCCAGTTGAACCTAAACTGAATGCACTTTAGGACACGTAGAGACAGATTTTTATGAGAAAGCAAACCTCTTGGGAAATAACTATTACAAGGGAGAAAGAAATTTTGCACATAGCTATGCCCAATAACATGATAGATACTGGAAGTGAAGAGCTGTTTTTAATAAAGAATAATGCCTATCACTCAGCTCATCCTTCAGCCTGAAACGACTTAGGTCAAGTGCTAGGAAAACTGAGGTAACACATGAAAGGGCTCTTTTATCAAAAGGTCTGAAATCACTGGGAGCTCCATAACAATATAATGTACTGTGCCATGTGGGCTGACTCCCTGGGATTCATTCTCCCCTACATGTGCAGAGAACAGACAACAGAGAGTGCCTGCCACCTGATGGCATCAAGCATACGGGAGGCCACCCAAGGTTCACAGCTTTGGGCACCACATCATATTTGGCACAACAGAGAGGATTTGGCCCAGTGGGGCATGTGCATAGTGCGTATTCAGTCACAATGATCAGGATTTGTGCCAGATATTGAAGAAAGGGGCCTTCATGGGATTTTATAAGCCTGAAGCCAAAAGAGAGAAAAAAATGGCAGTGATTGCGTAGTATCTGAGAGAACTCTGTGCTTCAATCCATATGAGATACTTTTAGAAATAATAAAGGGAAACTTTGAGGGACTCCAGGTATTTCAAATAGTGGGTAGAAGCAGGCCCTAAAGAGTCCATTTATTACAATTAAAACTGTGGTATCTGGCCTCCCAAAGGCCTCCCAGCAGTCCTTGGCTTCTGATATTCACGTCCTTGGGTAGAGCCCATATACATTAATTAGTGCTGACCCATGTGACCAGTAGAATACTGTGGAAGCGATGGTGTATGATATCTGAGGTTAGGACATAAAAGGCATTGCAGCTTCCACCTGGTTTTTTTTTTATTGTGGGAGAAACTAAACTTCATGTCTTAAGGAAAACCAAGCAGCCGTATGGAAAGGTCCACAGGGAGGGTAACTGAGACCTCCCACCAAAAGCCACACTTGCCATCCATGTGAGTAAGCATATCTTTCACACATAGTCAAGTCTTCAGATGACTGTGTCATGACCCATATCTGACTGCAGCCTCATGAGATATTGAGCCAGAACTGCTCAGACAACCCTCTTCCAAATTCCTAATACAAGAAACAAAGAGAAATACTAATAAGTGTGATTAATAGTTTTTTTTAAAAGTCACTAAGTTATAGAATAATACGCTATGCAAAAATATGAACCCCATTTTTACTCACAGGATAGAAAGACCTGAGGAGAGTTTGGGTAAGACTTGAATTGCTCCTTAAGTAAAGGGTGGGATTTGGCTGGGTGCTGAAACAATGAGAAGACTTTCTTGAAAGAGGGATGAATATTGCTTAAGGCAGAAACACAGATACATCTATATTCAAAGGGACAGATTTGTTCAGGTTTGGGTCATAATCCTGAAAGACACAATTCTGAGTGCCATAAGATCCCAAGAGATCAAATTTCCAAAAGATCAATATTCCTAAAGTCTAAAATTGCTAACATCAAAAATCCTGAAAATCACAATCACAGGACAGTTGCATTGTTAGGCGGAACAATTACCTTGTTACTGTCTTTTTGCAGAAGAAAATGAATTTCACTTGAATCCCCAAACTATAATGACAGATTTAGAACTAGGTGCAATCAAGGCTTTAAAAGTGAATTTCAAGGTGTTACCAATAAAGTTTGTTTTTTTTCCATTCAGCCAATGCATTTGGCAGAAAATTCAGATGAGAGGATTGGCCACATGTTACAGCAACAATGAGAACTTCAGTTTAAAAATGCGTCATTGCCTGCGTTGGCATTTCCTTCAGCTGATGATATTCCAGGAGCTTCTAATGAATTGAAGCTGCCTGAAGAAGCTGGTGAGGTTGCTGACTGATGCATAAATAATTATATGAATGGTAGGATAAAAAGACACTTAAGCAATGGTGTTGCTGTTTGATCACCAGTATTGTTTCTGCCAAATTTGTGGTCTTATATAAGTGCATGTGGAATAGATTTCTGTGTATGCAAAACAACACAGAAGCATGGCACAGAAGATGGGAAAATGTAATAGAAAATCTTCATGTCTGTGTATATCAAATCATAGAAGCATTTCAAAAAGAGCCAGCACCATGCAGGAAGTGAAGGTGAACATTTTGTCTGAGAAAAGCCATGTCCTGAAAGAAAACAAATCAGCTGCTCATTGTGATGCTAGGGTTCAAAATATTGTTAATGTTGTGAAAATCAGCCAGCTCTTATGAACTGTCTCAGTGCAATTGCCCATAATCTATCCTTGTAATACACATTTTTCAAATGCTAAATTTTCTTTTTAGTTTTCTGGAGGTTTTTTCTTTCTTTCTTTTTTTTTTTTTTTGATTTTTTTTTTACTTTGATTCTTTTTTTAAAATTTATTTATTTTTTTATTATTATACTTTAAGTTTTAGGGTACATGTGCACATTGTGCAGGTTAGTTACATACGTATACATGTGCCATGCTGGTGTGCTGCACCCACTAACTCGTCATCTAGCATTAGGTATATCTCCCAATGCTATCCCTCCCCCCTCTCCCCACCCCACAACAGTCCCCAGAGCGTGATGTTCCCCTTCCTGTGTCCATGTGTTCTCATTGTTCAATTCCCACCTATGAGTGAGAATATGCGGTGTTTGGTTTTTTGTTCTTGCGATAGTTTACTGAGAATGATGATTTCCAATTTCATCCATGTCCCTACAAAGGACATGAACTCATCATTTTTTATGGCTGCATAGTATTCCATGGTGTATATGTGCCACATTTTCTTAATCCAGTCTATCATTGTTGGACATTTGGGTTGGTTCCAAGTCTTTGCTATTGTGAATAATGCCACAATAAACATACGTGTGCATGTGTCTTTATAGCAGCATGATTTATAGTCCTTTGGGTATATACCCAGTAATGGGATGGCTGGGTCAAATGGTATTTCTAGTTCTAGATCCCTGAGGAATCGCCACACTGACTTCCACAATGGTTGAACTAGTTTACAGTCCCACCAACAGTGTAAAAGTGTTCCTGTTTCTCCACATCCTCTCCAGCACCTGTTGTTTCCTGACTTTTTAATGATTGCCATTCTAACTGGTGTGAGATGGTATCTCATTGTGGTTTTGATTTGCATTTCTCTGATGGCCAGTGATGGTGAGCATTTTTTCATGTGTTTTTTGGCTGCATAAATGTCTTCTTTTGAGAAGTGTCTGTTCATGTCCTTCGCCCACTCTTTGATGGGGTTGTTTGTTTTTTTCTTGTAAATTTGTTTGAGTTCATTGTAGATCTGGTTTTTTCTTTTTTTCAGTTTTTTTCCCAGTATTTTACATTCTCAGCATTTTTTTTCTTTTTCAATTCTCTGTGATATGTATTTTATCTTTGCATCATTTCCAATACTGGAAGTATAAATCATGTAGGGACTTCTAGAAATGTCTAATTTGTTTTATGCATTTTTTGTAAATATGATTCCATGAAAGTGCATTATCACAACATTGACTTCGAGTGTAAGCATTGGAGCACGTATGTAAAAATACTGGAATTTCCTCATTAAATGAAGACAATTTTTGTACATCTGCGTTTGTGAAAGATAAAATTTTTTGAGATCTTGGCTCTTTGGGTGATTGGTACAGTGGTGACCCATTCCAGTTTTCGATCAATCATGTCAAAAGACTTAGTTCATCCCTCACAGTATTTAGGACAGCAGTCCTAAAACACACTATTACCAACCACAGTGATAGGTATTCATACATTTCGCTTTTGACCTATTTTTTATGAATATAGTTCATCTGCTCATAACTGTTATATCAGTGTGACTATCAGTATACCTGAATATTCATACTTGAAATTTGTGTTATTATTGCCTGTTATTGGGTAAAGTGGCTTATGAGGTGTTCTGCTGTGTTTTTGTATGTTTCTCAAATAAATCTCCTTTTAAAAATGTAAATATCTTTTAAATATTTTTAAAATTACTTTTTGCAGAGTTATGGTGTCAGGATTTTGATCTTTTGTGAGTTCAACATTTGGATTTATGGTGTTCGTGGGTGTGTCTTTCGGGATTATCATTGGCTTCCATTTGTCCACAGTATTGAACATACAGTGAAGCAAGGAATTAGGTGAGATAGATTGGCGAGATCCAGGTTAGGGAAACCTTTATTTCTAATTTTAGGGCCTTGGATATAAACTAGAAGGCACTGGATATATGAGGTAGAAGAATAATGAAATAAATATTGGTTTTCCAGAATACTGTCTCATCTGGTGATTAGGAATTGAATGAAATAGAAGCAAGAAGACATTGGAATGAATAAATTGTTTGAATAATTTAATAATTGCAGATGGTAAATATGAATGAACTAAAAAACAAATACATTAGAGAAACTGGACTTTACATATTTTCAAATATAACCTTACTTTAGAAGACCAAGTAATATTAAACATTTCTTGTAAATCTTTGACTTAGAAGATTTTTATTTATTCATTAAAAAATGTTATTTTTTAGTAAGTTGGACAGATATTATTAATAAATTTAATTCAACAAATATTACAATTAATCTTTCTTTACACAATGTCAGCAACATGGGGGCAATTATTAATTTAAATAGTTTAAATAATTTATTATCCTCTGAATTTATAGATAAAAATTTTAAGAAAATGCATAAAAGTATTTCTCCTTTATAGTTTTGTTCAGTGATTTTGTTGTTTGTTAATTTCTACTTTGAAACCGCAAGCAGGTGTCTGAGAAAGAATTTCACTTTTCTCTGTCAAGATAGGTACTGACCTGGCCAGATAATCCCATTTGCTGGAACTAGGAAAGGAGAGATTAATTATTACTTTTATCTTTATTCAGCTGCATCTCATAGTCTTCCTTTTTATTTCTATCTTGCACTTCACTGTTTTTCTCAAGAACTCTCATCTCTGTGGAGGAAAAAATATCAATATTTGTGCCCATACCTAACAGTTGTCTGGGTCTACAGCTCTGAATGAAAACTAACATACCACACACCCAAAAGATGAAGTACTTACATCACCTTCACAGGCAAAGTATTCATGTCTATAACCACAAATCTAATCATTTAGCTGAGGTGCTAAGTGGCAGTTTTTGGAAATCTGTAAGGAATTTCTGGAGAAAAGGATATATTTAAGAAAGCTCACTTCTAATTTATATAATCGTTCTAATGTTCATGACATTTAAAAAAATTTGAAGGCTGTGATTATTAATGGTTGTGAAATTAATTTAGTGTTATAAGCATTTTTAAAATGAAATAAAATAGTATTTAACAGAAAATGTCAAAATTAGTGGAGCACGGCAAGGATAGGTACTATGTAATAAAGCTTTTGATTCATGTTTTATACATGTTTGTTTTTGTGTGGGCCACGCTGTAATATTACCTGTTATCATGGGTCATAGTTAACATTTTTGAAAACTATTGATACTTTGGAATACAAATCCTAAAGTATAAAACGATTTTCCACCAAGAAGCAGCTTCTCTGCTCTTTCTGGGATCTCCGTCTGGTTTAGCCCACCCGCCTGCCTCCACTCCTGCTTCCACCTTGTCCATCAGGGTGACCCAGAAGTCCTACAAGGTGTCCACCTCTGGCCCCCAGGACTTCAGCAGCTGTTCCTACACAAGTGGGCCCAGTGCCCACATCAGCTCCTTGAGCTTCTCCTGAGTGGGCAGCAGCAGCAGCTTCCTGGGTGGTCTGGGTGGAGGCTATGGTGGGGCCAGCGGCATGGGAGGCATCACCGCCATCACGTTCAACCAAAGCCTGCTGAGTCCCCTTAACCTGGAGGTGGACCCCAACATCCAGGCCGTGCGCACCCAGGAGAAGGAGCAGATCAAGACCCTCAACAACAAGTTTGCCTCCTTCATAGACAAGTTACGATTCCTGGAGCAGCAGAACAAGATGCTGGAGACCAAGTGGAGCCTCCTGCAGCGGCAGAAGATGGCTCAGAACAACATGGACAACATGTTCGAGAGCTACATCAACAACCTTAGGAGGCAGTTGGAGACTCTGGGCCAGGAGAAGCTGAAGCTGGAAGCGGAGCTTGGCAACATGCAGGGGCTGGTGGAGGACTTCAAGAACAAGTACGAGGATGAGATCAATAAGCGTACAGAGACGGAGAATGAATTTGTCCTCATCAAGAAGGATGTGGATGAAGCTTACATGAACAAGGTAGAGCTGGAGTCTCGTGTGGAAGGGCTGACTGACCAGATCAACTTCCTTAGGCAGCTATATGAAGAGGAGATCCAGGAGCTGCAGTCCCAGATCTTGGACACTCCTGTGGTGCTGTCCAGGGACAACAGCCACTCCCTGGACATGGACAGCATCATCGCTGAGGTAAAGGCGCAGTAGGAGGAGATGGCCAACCGCAGCCAGGCTGAGGCTGACAGCATGTACCAGATCAAGTATGAGTAGCTGCAGACGCTGTCTGGGAAGCATGGGGGTGACCTGCAGCGCAGAAAGACTCGGATCTCTGAGATGAACCGGAACATCAGCTGGCTCCAGGCTGAGATTGAGGGCCTCAAAGGCCAGAAGTTTCCCTGGAGGCCACCATCACAGATGCCGAGCAGAGTGGGGAGCTGTCCGTTAAGGATGCCAACCGCAAGCTGTCCGAGCTGGAGGCTGCCCTGCAGCGGGTCAAGCAGGACATAGCGCGGCAGCTGCGTGAGTACCAGGAGCTGATGAACGTCAAGCTGGCCCTGGACATTGAGATTGCCACCTATAGGAAGCTGCTGGAGGGCGAGGAGACCTGGCTGGAGTCTGGGATGCAGAACATGAGTATTCATCCATAGGAAGACCACCAGCGGCAATGCAAGTGGGCTCAGCTCAGCCTATGGGGGCCTCACAACTCCCAGCCGCAGCTACCGCCTGGGCTCCAGCTTTTGCTCTGGCGCGGGCTCCAGCTCCTTCAGCCGCACAGGCTCCACGAGGGGCGTGGTTGTGAAGAAGATTGAGACCCGCGATGGGAAGCTGGTGTCTGAGTCCTCTGAGGTCCTGATGTCCTGACGTCCTGCCCAAGTGATAGGTGCGGAAGCCCCTCCCAGCCTACTCCTCCTGCGGCTGCCCCAGAGCCCGGGAGGGAGGCCGTTGTGCAGAGTAGCACAGGCAACGGGGGACCCACCTGAGGCTCAGCCCTAGTCCTCAGCTCACCTGCCAGGGAGTTTACTGCCTGGGGACCCCCCTTGCCCATTTCTCCAGCTGCAAAACAATTTAGTTGCTTTATTTTTTTGTCCAAAATAAAACCTCAGGTAGCTCTGCCAGAAAAAAACCAAAACAAACAAAAAAAAGATTTTCCAGTTAAGTAGTAATTTTCTGAATAATTTTTCTCCCAAATTAGAAATAGTTGGTAATAGAAAATGGAAACAGATTATATAAGTAGCTACAAGAAGTTTCACACTCCTGTAAATTGTTCTATGACCTGTAGTTATGTACAAAATAAAAGTTCATAATTCCAACATTAGCTCCAAAAAGATATAATTATTGACCTTAGGATAACAATATCAACACTTCCTATCCAGGTCTCTTTATCTAAAACTATATAAGAAAAAAGTAATAGTAAATATCTTTTCAGAATATTGTTGCAGTATGTGACAGAAAATGACTAGAATGACTTGTGGGTACAGCATATTTAGCATTGCACAGCAGTATGCTTCAGTTAAGTTCCTGAGTAAGTTACGTTTATTCCTTATGTATGTTTCTCTGCCAACAAATTAGTTATCCACCTTTTCAATGCAGTCCAAAGCAAACTATATTTTATGACACAAAGTCATTAAAAACTATGATCCAGGACAATACCTACAAAATGAAAGTAAAAATAAGAAAGAGAACATCAAAAATGCTTGTTAGAGTAACATTTTAATGAATTCAGTATAATAAATTTTTCCCATGACCTGCGATATTTGCATTAATTACTGCATCAATAATCTTGCATAGCAATATCTGGCTACATGGAATTATATGCTTTGGGGTCTTCTCCTCATTTCATACCCTGATAGTCTCAGATTTCTAGTCATCCTATCCTTTAACAGGATAGCAATAGTTGATGATATTGACAAACTTTCAAATTATGGTAGAATAGAAATGTAGAAAGAGCAAATTGGCTTAAATTTAAAACCACATCCATGTTCTAGTAATTGATATAAACACCTGGAGTTTGAGCAGTGACTTGCTAATTAACTCCCATGTAACTTGGATTTTTCCTGCACATTTGCAATCTACATTTCAATGCAAATTAATTCAGTTCAATCCAGTAAATATTTGTTGATTCTCACTTAAATAGCAAGCACTGTTATTTTGCTGTTATGCTTCCTGCTCTCAAGGTGTTTATAATCAGGAAAAAGAGATAAGCAAGCACATAACTCAGAAATCAAGGCAGAATATGCTTAATGCCTTGGAAAAGATTACCAATAGAGTGCTTTAGAATGCTTATGCAAACAGAAAAAGGTAGTAGCATGAGTTTTGACAGATAATATATATCTCAGAGGGGGTATTGTAAGGATTAAATGCAACATATAATCCAGAGGGAGCAACTGAGACAGAGTCTCAGCAAATATTAGCTATCGTTATTTTCATTTTTATAGTTGCTGCTATTTTTATTTTCCAGTGTAGCTTATTTAAATAAGAATGATCACATTTGTGTAGCTATCTGCATTTGCTATTTTGATTGCCTTGAATTCACTGGGTTAGAGAGCTGACTAAATCAATTATATTGATTTCAAATCAATACATAAGTAGGGCATGGTAGATTTTTAACACCTACAGTGCATTAGTTGTACCTGCTTGTTGCTATCACCACCTCTTCCGAATTCCACAAGAAACTCCCTCTTCATGTTTGTTGGGATTTCCAAAAGAAGAAACGTATCTGGGAGTGAAAATTATTTCCTTGGTTTTCCTAGAGACATCATTGTTCCTGTTGACATTCCTCTCTCCCTAAGTTGAGGAATTTCACAGCAAACTTTTCCAGCTTGTGAACTCCATCATTCCTCTTAAAGCTTAGCCACACAAAGATCACATCATAGCTCATCAGAGGACTGTCTGCTTTGTCTGTGATAACCAGCTTAAGGGGCTCTGGAGGCTTGTCTTTGATTTTTATAATCATTATAACCATAGTTGAAAACATGTTTTGTTTTTCTATCTTCTCAGTTAAACACTTTGGGGAGTAGGAGGAGCTTATCAGTTACTTAAACACTGAAATGTTTAATGTTCAGTTGCTATTATGCATTCAAGGTGCGGCAATGCAAAAATCGCTCTTTCTTTAGTGGGCTGTGATGAATGTCCCTATGTGCTTCACAGAGTATGAACAATCAAATCTCACGTTACCTCTTTGAAAATGAAAACCGGTTTCTTTATCTCTGTTCCACATAGAGTCTGGCAAAGTTAATTCTCTGTCAAGGTATCAGAAAGACTAGATGAAGCCAATGTATTATTTTTTATTTACTCCTGTCTTTGTATTTAATGCAAATTATGTGTAAGATAGTAAATTTGGCTAAGAAATCATTGCACTGATCAACTTAAGAAAAATTCCAAGGACTTTCTCTCTCTCCATCATTTATTGTGATAATGCCAAAAGTTGTTGGTGTTTTTTAATGAATGACATTCTTTGGGGATATTCAGATTGTTCCATGTATGTCTTGGATAAATATTCATATTTTCCATTTAAAGGCAAAAAGGATGTATCCTAGGAAATAAACAGATATATAGCATGGTTCATAGGGTTGCATTTTAACCTCCAATTAGATTGCTCGGATAGGAGACAGTTCCGTGTGATTCAGAGAAGAGATCACTGGAACTCAGGAATGAGACTAGTTCCAGATTTGCTACTCCCTAGTTGCATGACTTTAGACAACTCTCTTATTAATTCCATATAACCTCAATGTTCTCATCTGTGAAATAAAGAGGTGCATCCAATAAACCTTGAAGCTTCCTGTGGACTCTATAATTCCACAAATCTAACAAGTTATTACCAGAAAGATAAAATTAACCGGGCATTGGAATTGTATACAATATCTAGCACATGCTAAAGAAAAAGACAAGATAGGGAACTTGACTTACTAATTTCTCAGATATTCTGAGTATTTACTAAGTCCATGACATTGGGCTAGATGGTGTGTGTGTGTGAGTGTGTGTGTGTGTGTCTTTAGTGTGGCAGGAATCCTAACCTTAAGGGGCTTAGAATCACCCAGTGAGGAAGACTAAGTGTTTGCATGAGTAATCCTCATGCTAAATACAAACAAGGAACCTTCATTTTTAGGAAATTAACTAGGCAATTGAGGCACAATTCATTTTATCTTTTTAAGACAACCCTTGATGTTCTGTGATAAATGGCTCAATCTAAAATTACTTCAGAGTGAAAATAATTTTACTGCATATCAAAGCATCACAATTTGTAGGCAAAATGTGTGGGTGTGCCTGTTTAAAAAACAAGTAATTAGACCAGAAAACTCCTCTTTTTGGTTCTGCCTTTCCTGAAGACAAACCAGTCCCAATCCCTGATTGATAATAATTTGTAAAACAGGTGGTAGGGCTGAACAGACAGATTAGGGATAGGTGTTAATCAAATTCACACTGGTGTGTTTTTATAGGAAACCAGTGAGGAAATGGCTAGAATTTGGGGCTGCTGGGTTCTGTTAGGTAAATGTTTAGCTTTGATTAATGATGCTACCAGGCCACATTTTCTAATCACATATGACATGTTAGAAATCTATATCTTCACATAGGCTCCTCCCATTTCTATTGCAAATTGTTCATACTGTCCTCATTTCTGAGGCAGCCAAGCACTTAAAAAGATTTTTCTCAGTTCAGGTTTTGATTTTTCCTAAATGCTCAATAATAGATAAAAAGAAGCTTATAAATAAACTGTTCTTGATTCAGTATATCAACAGTAAGCTAATTTGTCACAGAAACAAGCAGAAGATGTTTTTTGAAAATATGTATTTATTACACAGTTAACATACTGAGGCTGAGGAATGCCAAGTGGTTTATGAACACAGACTTCTTGTAGACATATATATGAATCATTGATGGCTGTTTATCAGGAAGAGAGGAACATGATTAGATTCGTGTTTTAGAAAGGCAATCTGGGGTGAGAAAGAAAAAATGGGAAAATAATTTAAAAATATGTTAACTTCAATGATTCAAGTGAATGGCTATAAATATTTGTGCTAGGAGATTTGGAGGTGAAGCAAGAGGGCCAAATAGAATCCTCCAGTGATCATCTCCCACCCCTTGCAGGAACACCAGATGGAACTATCCACAAAATAAAGGACCTTTATGCCATGTGTGGTGGCTCCCACCTGTAATCCTGGCACTTTGGGAGGCCAAGGCAGGTGGATAGCTTGAGCCCAGGAGTTTGAGACCAGCCTGGGCAACAACATGGCAAAAGCCCATCTCTACAAATAATAAAAATTCATCCAGGCATAGGGGTGCATGCCCGTAGTCCCCGCTACTTGGAATGTTGAAGTGGGAGAATCACTTGAGCCCAGAGGCAGGGGTTATAGTGAGCTGAGATTGTGACACTACACTCCAGCCTTGGTGAAAAAGCAAGGCCCTGTCTCATAAAGCACCTTTATAAGAACCAAAAAGCATGTGAGTTATCACAGTACTTGGTTTTAACATCACATTAAGGAAAGAGACACTAAAGAGGGTAGGAAAGACAGTCTTGAATCTCCTGAACTATCCCTCCTCCATCTCCCAGCTGCACAGTATAACACCGAGAGAGAATCTGTGTGCTTGACAGAGGGGAAGTGCAGTGATTGTGGGCTTTGCATTGGAACTCAGTACCACCTGTTACAGCAGAAAGCAATACAGGGCAGAACACAGCTGGTGCCCATGGAGGGAGGATTTAGACCAGCTCTAGGCAGAGGGAAATCACCCATTCCAGTGCTTGGGAACTGAGTTCCAGCCAGCCTCACTACCATGGGCTAGAATCCTAAGTGATCCAAGTGATCAAGAATCCTAAGTAAACTTGAAAGGCAGTTTACGCCACAAGGACTGCAAGTCCTGGTGCTCTTCTGGGCTCAGAGACAGTGTACTTGGGGTACACATGACCTAGTGAGACACAGCTAGAGTGGCCAACAGAGTGCTTGCTTAACCCCTCCCCCAACCCCAGGCGGCACAGCTCGCAGTTCCTGGAAAGACTCTTTCCCCCTGCTTAAGGAGAGGAGAAGGGACAGCAAAGAAGACTTTGTCTTGCAACTTGGCTACCAGCTCAGCCACTGTGGAATAGGGCACCAAGCAGGGTCCTGAAGCCCCCATTCCAGGCCTTAGCTCCTACATGACATTTCTAGACACACTGTGGGCCAGAAGGGAACTGCTGCCTTGGACAGGAGGAGCCAGTTCCCTCAAGATTCATCACCTGCTTATTAAGGAGCCATTGGGCCTTGAATAAACATCAGCAGTATCCAAGAAGCAGTGCCATGGGCGCTTACTTGGGTGAGACCCTGTACTGTGCTGCCTTCCGGTGTGACAGTGGATTCCCAGCTGTAGTGGCCACAGAGACACTCCTTCTGCTTCGTGAAAGAAGAAGGAAGAGTAAAAAGGTTTTTTTTCTTGCAGCTTGTAGCAGCTCATCTACAGTAAAATAAAACACCAAGGAAATTTCTAAAATCCCCAGTTCCAGACCTTACTTCCTGGACAGCGTTTCTAGACCCATCCTGGGGCAGAAGGGAACCCACTTGCCTGAAAGAAGAGACCCAAGCCTGGCAAAATTCACCACATGCAGACTAAAGAGCCCTTGAGCATTGAAAAGAACATCAGTGGTAGCCAGTCAGTACTTACCACATGGGCAGTGGTGGCCGTGAGGAGAGACTCCTGCTTGAGGAAAAGAGAGGGAAAAAAAAAGAACTTCGTCTAACAACCTGAGTACCAGCTCAGTCACAGTAAAATAAAGTACTAAGTAGATTCCTAACATTCTCACCTCCAGGTCACAGCTCCTGCACACCATTTCTAGACACACACTGAGCTGGAAGGGAACTCTCTACCCTAAAGGGAAAGACACAGCCAGGCTTGATTCACCACCTGCAGACTAAAGAGCCCTTGGGCTTTAAATAAACATCAGTGGAAGACAGACAATAGTCACTGCAGGCCTTCGGTGAGACCCAGTACTGTGCTGACTTCTGTCTGACCTAGCATAGTCCCAGTGGTGGTGCCACAGGGGTGCTTCTCTCACCCCTCCCTCAACTCCAGGCAGCTCAGCTCAGAGAGACAGAAACTCCGTTGGTTTGGGGTAAAGTAAGGGAAGAAAACAAGAGTCTCTGCCTGGTAATCCAGGTAATTCTGTCAGATCTTACCCAAGACAACCAAGGGGTATCTCTATGAGTATGCAAGAGTCACAGCATTACTGGGTTTGGGAAGGCCTCTAATGCAGATATGGCTGCAATGACCAAAGACTTAGATCACAGCACTCAATTCCCTTTGAGTAATTGGAAAGCTTTCCTAAGAAGAATGGGTACAAAATAAGCTCAGAATACAACAAACACCTCACTCTTCAATGCCTAGACATCGATGAGCATCCCAAAGTGTCAAGGCCATCCAGGAAATCATGATCTCACCAAACTAAATAAGGCATCAGAGACCAATCCCAGAGTGACAGAGGTATGTGATCTTCCAGACAAAGTATTCAAAATAGCTGCATTGAGGAAGCTGAACAAAATTTAAGGTAACACAGAAATTCTGAATCCTATAAAATACATTTAACAAATAAATTAAAATTATTTTTAAAAATTCAAGCAGCAATTCTGCAGCTGAAATGTTCAATTAGCATAGTGAGGAATGTGTCAGACTCTCTCAACAGCAGAATTGATTGAGTAGAAGAAAGTATTAGTGAGTATGAAGACAGGTTATTTGAAAACATACAATCAGAGATTGTATAAAAGATTAAAAAACAATGAAGCATGCCTACAAGATCTAAAAAATAGGTCCAAAAGGGCAAATTTAAGAGTTATTGGCCTTAACAAGAAGGTAGAGAAAGAGATGGGAGTAGAAAATTCATTCAAAGCAATAACAGAGAACTTTCAAAACCCACGAAAAGATATCAATATTCAACCACAAGAAGCTTATAGAACACCAAGTAGATTTAATCTAAATAAAACTACATTAACACTTTTAATAATCAAACTCCCAAAGTTCAAGGATAAAGAAAGAATTCTAAAAGCAGCAAGAGAGAAGAAACAAATAAGATACAAAGGACCTCCAATACATCTGACAGCAGACTTCTGAGTAGAAACCTAACAGACCAGGAGAGAGTGGCATGAAATATTTAAAGTGCTGAAAGAAAAAAAAAGAAACCTTTTATCCTAGAATAGTATATCCAGTGAAACTATACTTCAAACATGAAAAATACATAAATATTTCTCCCGATAAATGAAAGGTGAGGGATTACATCAATACCAGAACTTTCCTATAAGAAACACTAAAGGGAATTCTTCAATCTGAAAGAACAGGACATTAATAAGCAATAAGAAGTCATCTGAAAGGTATAAAACTCATTGCTAATGGTAAGCACACAGCAAAACATAGAATAGTATAACACTGTAATTGTGGTGTGTAAACTACTCATATCTTGAGTTAAAAGACTACAATATGAACCTATGAAAAATAATAACTACAACAACTTTTCAAGACATAGACAGTATAGTAACATATAGATAGAAACAACAAAAAGTTAAAAAGGGGGATGAATTAAAGTATAAAGTTTTTATCACTTTTCTATTTGCTTGTTTGTTTGTTTTGGCTATTAGAGTAAAATTGTCATCAGTTTAAAATAATGGGCTGTAAGATGTTATTTGCTAGTCTCATGGCAACTTCAAAACAAAAAAAATACAACTGATACACAGAAATGAAAATCAAGAAATTAAAACACACCATCAGAGAAACTCCTCTTCACAAAAAAAAAAGAAAAAGAAAGAGAGGAGGAGACCATAAAACAATCAGAAAACAAATAATGAAATGGCAATAGAAAGTTCTTACTAGCTGAATGAATTTTAAAAAAAGACCCAATGATCTGTTGCCTACAAACAAGAAGCTCTTCACCTACAAAAACACATGTAGACTGAAAATAAAGGGATAGAAAAAGATATTCCATGCCAATGCAAACCAAAACAAGAGCAGAGTAGCTACACTTCATCAGACAAAATAGATTTCAAGACACAAAGTATAAAAAGAGACATAGAAGGTCATTATATATGATAAATAAGTCATTTCAGCAAGAGGGTATAACAATTGTAAATATATACACACTCAACACTGGAGCACCTAGATACATAAACCAAATATTATTAGAGCTAAAGAGAGAGAAAGACCTCATTACAATAATAGCTGGAGACTTCAACAGCCTTCTTTCAGTAATGGACAGATCATCCAGACAGAAAAGAAATAAAAAAAATTGGACTTAATCTACACTATAGACAACATGTTTCTAATAGATATTAATATTTACAGAACATTTCATTCAATGGCTACAGAACGTACATTCTCCTACTTAGCACACAGATCATATTTAAGGATAGACCATATGTTAGCCCAAGGAACAAGTCTTTAAAAATTAAAAAAAAATCATATCAAGTATCTTCTCTAACCACAATGGAATAAAATTGGAAATCAGTATCAAGAGGAGGGTGGCAGACCAAAATGGTGGAATAGAAGCCTACAGAGTTTGCCTGAAAGGAGCACCACATTTCAACAACTATCTGCACAGAGAAAAGCACCATCACAAGAATCAATATCAGGTGCAGTAATCACAGTACCTGGATTTAACTTCACATCATTGAATGAGGCATTGAATTGGGTAGGAGAGACAGTCTTGTTTTGCCAACACTACCACTCTCCTGTCCACCAGCAGTGGGTGTGTGGTGTGGAGAATGAGTCAGAATTCTCTCAGATAAATTTAACAAGAGACTGAAATATTAATAATTGAAAAGAGTCAAACAGAAATTCTAGAAAAATGCAACTGACATACTGAATAATGCATCAAAATATCTTAATAGCAGAATTGATTAAGCAGAAGAAAGAATTAGTGAGTTTGAAGACAGATTATTTGAAAATACACAGTCAGAGGATACAAAAGAAAAAAAAGTCATCTGTAAGACCTAGAAAATACCCTCAAAAGGATAAATCTAAGAATTATTGGCCTTAAAGAGGAGGTAGAGAAAGAGATAGGAGTAGGAAGTTTATTCAAAGGGATTATAACTATTTAAAAATTCATATGGAACCAAAAAAGAACTCTAATAGCCAAGAAAATATTTGAAAACTACCAATCTGACAAGGTATTAAAAACCAGAATATATAAGGAGCTCAAACCACTCTATAGGAAAAAATCAAATAATTAGATCAAAAAATGGGAAAAAGATCTGAATAGATTTTCCTCAAAGAAGATATACAAATGACTAATAGTATATGAAAAGATGCTCAACATCACTGATAATTAGAGAAATGCAAATCAGAACCATGATGAGAAATCATCTCACCTCAGTTAAAATGGTTTTTATCCAAAAGATAGGCAGTGAGAAACGATGGCAAGGATGTGGAGAAAAAGTAGCCATAGAACACAGTTGTTGGGAATGTAAATTAGTACAGCCACTATGGAAAAGAGTATGGAGGTTTCTCAAAAAACTAAAGATAGAACTACCATATGACCCAGCAATCCCACTGGTAGGTATATGTTCATAAGAAAGAAAATAAATAAATCGAAGACATATCTATGCTCCTATGTTTATTGTAGCACTATTTATAATAGCCAAGCTTTGGAAGCAACCAAAGTGTCCATCAACAGACAAACGGATAAAGAAAATGTGATACATACACGCAATGCAGTACCATTCGGCTATAAAAAAGAAGAAAATTATGTCATGGCAACAACATGGATGGAACTGGAAGACATCATATTAAGTGCAATTAACCAGGCATTTCTTCTTTGCATATTCTTC
Source organism: Pan paniscus (assembly GCF_029289425.2). Classification (NCBI taxonomy): domain Eukaryota; kingdom Metazoa; phylum Chordata; class Mammalia; order Primates; family Hominidae; genus Pan; species Pan paniscus. Next base: position 93,638,354 of record NC_073253.2, on the reverse strand, counting down.
TCATTTGTGGTAGCTAAAAATTAAAACAATTGAACTCATGGGAGTAGGGAATAGAATAATGATTACCAGAGGCAGGAAATGGAAGTGGGGGGTAATGGAGCATGTTAATGGGTGCAAAAATGTATTTAGATAGAATGCATACAATCTAGTAGTTGATAACACAACAAGGTGACTTAAGTCAACATAAACGTATTGTCTATTTACAGATTACTAAATGAGTATAATTGGAATGTTTTTAACACAAAGAAATGATAAATGCTTGAGGTGATGGGTACTCCATTTACTCTGATGTGATTTTTATGCATTATGTGCCTGTATCAAAATATCTCATGTACCCCATAAGTATATACACCTACTACATACCTATAAAATTTGTATTATTCCAGTTGCTCCCTGTCAGAAATACATTTTCTCAAGAATTATGCCTGCCATCTTAGAGAAAAAGTGTTTAGGGTAATTGGTCTCATGGTTTAATTCAAATGCCCATATCAAACCATATGCTTAACAGTGTTACTACGTTTCCTAATCAGAGGCTTAATCAAAGGGTGAAAAAGTGTATTTTCACAACTGAAAATAAGTCATAAGGCTTTTGGTTTTTTGGCTTGGCATCTCTGAGAAGTAATAGCTAGATCTTGGAGAGAGGTTTGGTTGGAAGGGAGAAGGAAGAATGTGATCCTTCTCTGTAATTTACTGATTATTAGCATCAGGTTTTGTAATTTATTGTCTATTTGATGTCTAGCACTGTGCTCTGAACTAGAATGCATAGTTTCTTTCCATCTATAACCTCTAATATAATCGCCTATAATTTTAATTTTAATTCTTGTTGATAACTATTGGTTCAAAAATCATGGTAAAGCTTGAGAAATTCAAAAAACAGTGTCAATAATGGTATTATAGTAAATTATGAGCCAGACGAATCCTTTATTTTCATTTTTGTCCCTTAAAAAGTCATCTGTATCTAGAAAGAAATTATAACACTGCCAAAGAGAATACATACAACAAAACAAATGCCCACTTCTTATCTTTAGTCCTTTAGTTTCCTCTCTGAAGTCAACCAGATTTTGGATTCTTGTGTATACATATTCAGAGATATTCTAGTCTCTCCAAGCATCATGTATGTAAATATCTGTATCTTATACTTTCTTTTTTCCCACTTAGTAGTATCCGATTCTTACTTTTGTGCACTTTGTTTTTATGTTTACTTTTTAAAAAAACTTGGCCTATCTCAGTATATATACAGTATATACATATATACAGTATATATACACATATAGATACATATATATATCTGTGTATATATACACACATATACAGATATGTATATGTTTCCTGTAACAGTTATATAGTATTTCATTATATACCTGCACCACGATTCAACTGACTTCCTACCGATGGACGTACCAACTGGTGAACAACACTGTTTAAGGTTAAGAAAATGCAACGGAGCTTCATAGGTGGGAATACTGGGTCATAAGTCTATCTCTGGGTTTGATTCTTTGTATTCCATGTGGTTTTGAGTCTATTTTACTGTGTTTCTGTGCTTCTCCCTATGTTTTTTCCCATTTGTCTGTTTCTTTCTGTCTACACAAATACATTTCTAGTCACTAATCCCTTTTTTGTGTCTCACGGTTATGTGGACATACTTGAGAGTTTAAGTGTGGAATAGTGGGAAGCGTGGTGGGTGGAGGTGGGACTCAGTTCTGGTTCTGCCACTAACCAGATTTCGGATATTTTCTTTTTATACCTAAAGCCATTAATTTTCCCATTTGTTGAGCTACATAAACTTTAAAACTCCCCTTTGTATTATTTTGTGCATTTTTTTCTTTTACTAATCTGTTTATTCAGTCATCATTTAATACATTTTATGGAGAATATTCTATTTATCAGGTCTTGTGGAAAGCACTTATCAGAGGGGGAAATTGTAACGATAAATGAAATATTTCTTGGTTTTGACTCAATCCAATGGAAAACACAGATAGAATCAAATAGGTATATTGCATGCAATTGTATTTATAAAGGAAGTTTTAAGTTCCTATTTTCCTAATTTTTAAAGTGGAGCAATGGAATATTGATGGGCATTTATTTAAAACTTCCTTTTTAATTGTAATGGAATAAATATTTCGTGAGGACCATTTGCCCTCAAGAAAACAAATAGAACAATTTATGATTGTATTATTTCAAAAAGGGAAGTGCTCAAGATTTTGCATAATGGGTAATTTTGTATTTTAACTGGTTCTTTTCAGTTATTATTCACATGTAGCAATTCACATGCTTGATAATTTGGGGAAACAGATGCATATCTCATTCTGATTAGTAAGGGATAGATGATGTGCCACATATGGGTTGAGTCATAGACTGGCCATGAGGGAGAGACCTTTTCTGCTACTGATGGAAGCAAGGGTGAGAAAATAAGATCTGGAGCTCACTTAGGGTCCATACTACATAGGGGCAGGGACAGGATGCCAGAATAGTAAAGGGAAAAAAAATAACACCACCTTTATGGGAATGGTAAAATGTAATGCTTTCTTGGAGTCCTGCTTCATTTAAAACTAAATACAGAGAATCTGTTCAGAGCTATTTGCATGCTTCTCTTCCATCAACTCTGTGCTACTAACCTATATCAGATTCTTTAAAAAATATTTTAAATGGTAAATATTTAATCAATAAATTAATATTGGTATTAAAAAAATGTAACCCCATTTATAGGAAGGTTTAGATAATGAAAATGTGAGTGGGAGGACATTTAATAGCCCATTGGCTGAAATATCATTAATATTTTATCTCACATAGTTTTGTTGTCATTGTCATTTAATTTTGTTTTTCTCCTAAGAAAAACTGAGAAAATGACCTGTAAGTTTGAAGGCTAAATATATTTCTGTGGGCAAGATGACTAATCAAATTAAAGATGAAAGTGCATCAATCCATCTATACATTGCAAGAACAAAAATAAAAAATTGCCTTTTATCTACTTTAATATTTAAATTATAAAATATAACATATAGAGCTGAACATTATGTAAATGTAAAATCTTTCTGAGCCTCAGTTTTCTCATCTGTAAAGTGAAAATAATTACAATAATATGAATATATATTGGATAAGATTGTTATGAGAAATAAATAAAATAATGGATTTTTAATACTTAGCATAATGCCTGACACATGATTAGTGCTCAATTGTATTTGACATTATTAGGTGATATTCATAATCTGCTGAACCTGAAGAATAGAACTTGTTCTAGAGCAGGGAAATAAGAATGAATATGACTAATAAATAGGTGTTACTTTTAGGATTTGCGTAAGTTAAAGTACAAGTGCATTACTCTGTTGAGAATGGATGAGGAATTACTTCTGTGCCTAATTTCTGAGGAATTAGTGCTTTATTATCTGTTCTCAAAGGAGGACTTTAAGTGGGGGAATTCTGAGCATATTGGAGAATTTCTATATATTATCTTTCAATAAAATTACATGTATTTTGTCAAACTTGGGGAAATATTTTTGGATGTACCACATTGCATAGGTGCCTTTTAAATATTAATTTTTAACATGATTCCATTAAAGCCAAACTTCAACTGTATACATACATTTTTGACAAATAGCTGCCGCTCTTTCTCATCTTAGGAAATGATAGGGTAGATGTGCTTACTAAAAACTGACAGATACAAACAGCACCCTTACTCAGGAGCTCCCTCAAGTTTAGCAACAAAAAGGTAAACAATATCTTCTAGAATTGGCTCCCATGTCTATTTAGTGTTTATTAATTGGACTCACCTTTGCTTGAAACCTGATCTTTGCCCAGTCGTGTTCTTTCTTCCTTCTCACTAGCCCCAGCGTTTTCCTCTCTTTCTTGTTTTTTCTACCTTTCTCCCTCCTGCAGTGAAAAAAGCAGTATGAAACTTCCCTCTAGAGACCCTCCATCAAACGGCCATATGGGTTTAATGTATAATGCATGCAAAGCAGCGTGAGTTGCAGATGATTCAAAAGAGAAGCTTCTGAGGCTGGGCTCAGGAGGCATTCTTTAATAATAATTAGAAAATCAAAGAGCATCTTACTGTTATTCTAGTCATTTGACTGTAATGTAATAACCTTGGCCCAAATAGTGCCAGGGAGTAATATACCGCTATAATGCAACCTTCTCAACACAATTATTGTGCAAATGCACTTATTCATAGGTAATAGGTTCATTGTCTTTAGAATTTCCTGCTTAGATTTGACTAGAAATCTATGGACACCTCTCTAACTTGAGATATATCACTAAGGTCTTAGGCAGACACAAAATAATGCGAGGTTTAATTTAGATGTTAATTTTTCAGTAACATATTAAGAAACTATTTTGGGAGAGGCAGTTAGGGCAAGACTTGGGCATGGTCTTTCAGCTAGTGATGTCAACTTTTAAGAGAATGTCTTTTTTCTTTGCTTCTGGCCCAGGGATAAGATTTGAAATTAAGACTTGTGAACTTTTACTTTGCCACCATACCCCAAATTTTTACACTTAATCAGGGGTTTTAAAACCCCTAAAAAGTAGTAGAATGTAGAAATATTTATTGGGCACTTAATATGAGTAATGAGCTCTTGGTAAGTTATGAACAAACAAACAAAGCTGTTCCTCAAATAAATCAGTGTGCATGACTTCACTTTAGATGTCTACAAGGAAAGTTCTGCAATCCTTTGGCAAATCTTACTGGAGATACATTATTTATTGGGAAAAATTGGTCCAGAAGTTTTCTAAGGTGAGCAAAAATACTGGGGACAGTTCATCTCATTTACAAAGGAGCTGCAGTCAAGGCTCTCTGGATCTTTTATGAATAAAGATACATGCATAATTACTTTGTAAAGTTCCAGGGCTATGACATTTGATCCAATTTTAGGAATATTCTGTAAAAGAGAGAAGACTGAATGTTTGAAAAAAATCAGAGTTTCTTTAAGCTGAAAGGAAATTTAGATGGCACAGATTTAAAGAATCATTGAACTTAATCTGATGTAGGGCCTAGATAGTAGATAGCATGGTCCTCTTATATTGCACATGAAAGAACTGAGGACAAGTCATCAACCATACACTTATTATATGGGATTCATCAGGTGGACATTCAACCTCGGCTTAAACACTTCCAGTGACAGAAAGGTGACTTTTCTTGTGGCTACTATCCCAGTATTGAATGTCTTAAATTGTTATGCAAATTATTATGCAAATTTCCATATACAAATTTTCCTTTTACAAAATTCACTTTTCATTATTTTTTGCTCAGCGTGTCAGAAAGCGAATCATAAAATGATTTATCCAAAATCGACCTCTTTAGCATTTAATTTTTGCTAGCACAATGATATTTTGATGTTGCAGCACAAATCCATGGGAAAGAATAGATTGTTGTTGATGTTAGGAAAACTTGCCCTCTATATAGAGTACCTTACAATGTATACCTAATTAAATACCTACATGTGAAAAGTGATTGTATAAAGTAAGAGAAGATAATTCAGGAGCATATGTTTGTGATTTAGGAGCAGGGAAGGAGTTGTTCAACATAACCTTTAAACTGTAAAGCATAAGAAGAAAACTGATCATATTTTTTATCAGAATTAAATATCTGTTCAATGAAGGACATCACAGACTAAGATAATGCATAGGTAACAGGATGACAAAAGGTGGGAATCATTTGTAATATCTACAAGTAATAAGGCATTAATAACTAGACTAGAAAAGGAATTCTTGCAAATTAACAAGAAGCTGACAGAAACTCCAATAAAAAATGAGCATGAGATTTGAAAGGCAGCTTACAAAGTGGCATCTCAAGAGGTTAACAAGCAAAGAGATGCTCAAATTCATTTGTAATGCTGAAAATGCAAATCAAAAGAATGATGAGCTATCATTTTATACCTATGCTCCAGGCATTAAGTAGAAAGCTAAACAATGCCAACTATTGACAAGTTTGTAGGGGTATAGGTATCCATATTTATTGCTGGTGGGAGATAAAACTAATGTATCCACTCAGAAGGGCAATATGAGCTCACTTATTCAAATCTATGTTCTCATACCTTATGTCTAAATTATTTATTTCTTCAACATATATCCCAAGAAAAGTCTCACACAGATTCATTAGGGGACATGTACAAGGATGTTTATTGCTGTATTATTTGTGGTGGTGGGAGTTGAACCAATCATCACTGGCAGAGCAGATAATAGAATGTGTTGGGTGTATATTATGGAATACTATATAGTAGTTAGAAATAATAAATGATATTCATATAGCAAATATAGATGGATTTTAAAAACACAGTGCTTAGTGAACACATGAAAACACTATTTACCTAAATGAATTCATATATTAGAAATCACAATTGGAATTCATGCATTTAAAACAAAAAAATCACATGTTTATAGTTAAATATATAATGAAAACTAAACACATTGAACAGAATGAAATGACTGCCTAGAGAGGGAGTAGTGAATAGCATGTAGGAAAGGAAATAAAAGGAACCAAATAAAGAAAAGATACTTTTTTATAGTTCAATGTAATAACATGCCCTGACCTACACAGCCTGATTAGCTCAACCCTTTGCATCTGAAGGTCAAAGGAAAAAGATACCTCATAACAATGCCTTGAAGAGCCTTTGGAATCATGGAAAAAAAAATTCCTAAACATATTTAGCATCAGTGACATTTTATCATAATCTAAATATTTGACATTAGAATACTGCATGTAAATATAAGGAACTTGAAATTATCCAAAATTAGTTTGGCTAATCAAATACTGTGGTTAATTGTGAAGTTTTTATTAAACAGGTACATTTAGAAGGAACAAAGCTACAAAGCTTACTAATAAAATGTTGAACATTTATTCTTGTCACCTTCCCACTATATTTTTCACTGTTTTGCATTCTTAACCTTATTTGGGAACTGGTCACTTTTCAATTGTTATACCTCTGATTCTCCAGTTTTTTTCCCCCTACTATGTTGTATGTAACAGGCCAGAAGCCTGTTTTAAAAAAAAAATCCTGTTGTTGTTATTATTATTATTATTTAACCATTTTGGAATGGAGCCATTTCTAAATTACTTCCTATTCAGGAGCAGAAGTAAATGCTGGTAGGCATTTGACAGCATAAATATAGTGTGGGTTCCTGGGCAAGTGACATGGGCAGTCACATAGGGCTTCATTCTCAGAAGGGACCTGGGCTTGTTTTCAAGCTCTGTAGTCACCACCCTGAAATTTTTAATAATGTTTTTAACAAGGGGCCCCACATTATTATTATACACTGGACTCTTGCTCTCAAATTGTATAGCTAGCCCTGCAGAAATAAATGCAGAATTAAATGTATTTAACAGTGCTTTGTTGAACATCTCTCATGTACTAGGCACTGGCAACTCAAAGGTAAATAAGGAATTCCTCTTCTTTATTATAACAAAGGAGACACACATTGGAGTTCATTATAACAAAGGAGACACACATATCATCAACTAATTTATAGGGCAATACATATTCACGATTGTGAAAGCCTGCTTCCCATGAACATATTTTTGTTTGTTTGTTTGGGAGGTGTGGGGATTTACAAATGAACAAAGGAGTTAGAAGTGTTTGTTTCACATAGATGCGTAGAATCAAATAGATATTAGAATTAGTTCATTTAAAACACAATGGAAGTAAATCATTCCTATCCAGAAATGCTCTGTAATTTCATTTGAAATTAGTACTGAATATTATTTCAAGGAGAATTTCTGAAATACCAAGCTACTTAGTTTTTGCTTTTTAACTAAATGGTAATTTTGATAGCAAAGAAAAACTGGGTCCAATTTCACTGGCTTTGTTGATGCATGTCTTCAGTCAATTTATTTCATTTCCATTGCATTTTCAGTTTCTAATTTCTGATTTTTCTCTTCCATGCTCTCATTAATTAATCTTGTAGGCTTCTCTTTGTTTGCAAAATCTGATTTCTAAAGTTTTGATCATCACAATTTTTTTTTGCTCTTCCAGTGAATTTGTAATACATTAAATCTCTTATTTATCCATGTAATTCTTACTTGAACCTCAGTAAGCATTCTGGCTGAAGAACTAGAATTGGCTCAGGGGTGAAAGAATGCCATAGCTTTTCTCTAATTCTCTTCCAGAGCTAAGTTTTACCAGTATTTGAAAACCAAGATGGTATGTATTGCATCTATCATCCAGTTAGAATATAAAACTCATTTAAAACCACACATTTATTTTTGACATAGAGAGAGAGAAAATAATAATTTTGTTTTCAAAAGCAATGAATGAAAGCTTAGAATCTGTTCTTAGGTTCACCGTCATTGGGCTTTTTGGTGCAAAACAGCTAATATACTCCTACCTCATTTTTCTAAGTTTTGTCGTTTTTCTAATTTGAACCATGATGTTAGCTAGACTAGTTTACTTTAAAAAATTAAAAATAACTTTATTGAGGTATAATTTACTTACAATAAGCATTTCTAATTATTTTTATTTGTTGCTGAAGGTTTCCCTCTGACATCATTTTCTTTAACTTTGTTTAGCATTTCTAACAGCATAGGTCTGGTGTACACACATATTTTTTAATTTTTTTTCAGTTTTTCTGAAAATGTCTTCATCACTTCTTTATTCTCAAAAGATATTTTCACTTGTAGAATTCTGAGTTGGCAGTTTTGTTCTTTCACTACTTTAAAGATGTTGTTCCCTGTCTTCTAGCCTTCATGCTATGTGATCGGAGAAAGCTTCTGACCATTCAAGTCTTTCTTCCTGTGTATGTAATGTTGTTTCTTATTCTCTTTTGCTTTTGAAATTTTCTCTTTGCCTTTAGTTTTCAATAATTTGATGTGTCTAGGCTTGGCTTTCTTAACATTTCTGCTGTTTGGGGATTTGGACATCTCGGATTTATATATTCATATATTTACCTAATTTGGTAAAACTAGGTAAATATATAAATTTATATATATATATATTTAATAGTGAGACATGAGTTTTATATATTTATAGACATTATTTCTTTGAATATATATGTTTATATGTGTATATATGTATATACACATATACATATAGTCAAAGATTCAAAGAAATAATGTATATATATGTGTGTATGTATGTATGTGTGTGTATGTATATATATATATATATATATATATATATATATATATATATATATAAAACTCATGTCTCACTATTCTCCTTCTGGGACTCCAATTACCCCTTTGATATTGTCTTACATAATCTTGAGACTTTTAAAATTTATTTTATAATTTTTTTCTGTTTATCAGAATTGATAATTTATTTTGATCTATTATGTACACAGATTCCTTCCCTTGTCATCTTTATTCTACCATGAAACCAAATTTTAAATTTTCACCTGTTAGATTTTTTTCATTTCTGAAATTTCCATTTGTTTTTATTAGGTTGCCTATTTCTGTGCTATTTTCCATCCATTAGTTCATTATATGAATATTTTCCTTGTTCTCATTGAGCTTAATTATAGTTGCTTTAAGTCTTTGTAACAACTCCAACATCTGGGTTATCTCAGTGTTGGGCTCTGTTGATTGCCTTTCTTTGTGATGTGGTAACATTTTTCTGGTCTGTGAATGTTGAGTAAGTTTGGGTTGTATCTTGGACATTTGAGACTCTGTAATCTGCTATAAAATATATTCTAAAAACTGTTAATATTTACCGACCAGCTTATGCCTGTGAAGAAACAGCCCAAGAGTGAGGAGAGAATTACCATAAAGAATTAGAGGAAACAGTGCCTAATGCCAAGGTAGGGCTTGGAATATTGCTTTGTCCTATCAGCCACAATGGAAAAACCTCATAATACACGAGCAATGAAGAGAGTACTCAAAATGGTCTTGCCTTGTTTTGGGGAAATAATTAGCCCTAGACTGAAACTGTTCTGCTCTCATCTGTCAAATCTTAAAAACAAGATGTATAAAGATCAAACTATTTCCAAATTATTTAATTGTGTCCCAAAGCAAAATATTTATAGAAATACAACATGGCTAGTTCGATAAGGTAAAATTATAATGTCTGGTATCTAACCAAATATTACTAGGCATAAAAAGAAGCAGAAAAATAGGATCCATAGTGAGGAGAAAAACAAATCAATTAAAACCATCCTGGGACTGATACAGATGTTAAAATTAGCTGATAAGAACATTTTAAATGTTTTATATAATGATATTCCACACAGTTAAAAAATTTAAGTAGAGATATGGAATACATAAAAAAGATTGAAATTAAACTTCTAGAAATAAGAAGTACAATGCCTCATATATATGTGTGTGTGTGCACATGTGCATGCACAGACACATATACATATATAGGAACCTGAAATAGGATGCAAAAAAAGAAACAAATTACAACAGTCACAAATAAAATAGGAATAAAATTAATCAAGGAGGTTAAGGACATATACCTTGAAAACTCCAAAACACTGATTGAAGAAATTGAAGGGGACACAATTCAATGGAAAGATATTCTGTGTTCATGGATGGGAAGAATTAATATTGTTAAAATATTCATACTACCCCAAGTGGTCTATAGATTCAATACAATGACATTTTTCATGAAAAGAGAAAGACAATTCTAAAATTTGTATGAAACCACAACAGACCCCAAATAGCCAAAGCAACCTTGAGCAGAAAGAACAAAGCTGAAAGCATCACCTTACCTTATTTTAACATACACTACAAAGATATGGTAATCAAAACAGCATGCTGCTGGCATAAAAACAGACATATATACCAATGGAACAGAATAGAGAGCCCAGAAATAAACCCACAGGTAACAACCAAATGATTTTCAACAAAGTTGAACATACAATGAGAAAAGAACAGTCTCTTTAATAAGTGATGTTGGGAAAACTGGATATCCACATTCAGACTTTTATCTCACACTATATACAAAATTCAACTCAAAATGGGTTAAAGACTTAAATGTAAAACTTGTGAATATAAAATTACTAAAAAAAATAGTAAAAAAAGCATTGTGATACTGATCTAGGGAATGATTTTTTGGATATGATCCCAAGCACAAACCACAAGAGCAAAAATAGACAAATGAGATTGCATCAAATTATTACGTTTCTGTAGAACCAAGGAAACAATCAACAGAGTGAAGAGACAATCAACTAAATGAGATAAACTATCTGCAAATCATACATCTGATAAGGGGTTAGTATTTAAAATATATAAGAAAGTCAACTCAATAGCAGGAAAACACATAACCTGATTTAAAAATGGGCAAAGGACCTGGCCAGATATTTCTTCAAAGATGACATGCAAATGGCTAACACGTAGATGAAAAAACTCTCAGCATCATTAATTATCACAGAAATGCAAATGAAAACCACAAGATATCACTTCACACCTGTAAGAATGGCTATTATCAAAAAGATGAAAAATCACAGGTGTTGGCAAAGATCTGGAGAACAGGAAACCATTGTATCCTGTTGGTGGGAATGTAAATTAGTGTAGGCATTACAGAAAACATAATTTCAAAAATTATATTTAAATTAGTTTTTAAAATGTGATTAAAAAATTAAAACTAGAACTATGATATGATCCAGCAACCCCACAACTGTGCAAATATCCAAAGGAAATGAAATCAGTATGTGGAAGAGATATTTGCATTCCGACGTTCCTAGCATTATTCACAATAGCCAAGATCTGGAATCAACCGAAGTGTCCAGCAAATACATGGAGAAAGAAAGTGTTTATATATACACACACACACACACACACACACACACACACACACACGCACGCAATGGAATACTATTCAGGCATAAAAAAGAAAATCATGTCACTTGTGACAATATGGATGAACCTTATGCCATATACAAAGGACATTATGTTAAGTAAATAACCCAGACAGAGAAAGACAAATGCTGCATAATCTCATTCATATGTGGAATTTTTAAAAGTTGAACTCATAGAACTAGAGAATAGAGTGGTGGTTCCCAGGGACTGAGGGTTGGAGGTGGGATTTGGGCAGATGTTGGTCAAAGGATTTACAATTTCAGTTAGATAGGATGAATAAGTTCAAGAAATCTATTGTACATGTTGACTATATTAATAACAATATATTATATTCTTGAAAATAGCTAAGACAGTAGATTTTAAGTGTTCTCACTACAAAACGTAAGTTTATGAGCTAATGCATATGTTAATTAGCTCAATTTACCTGATACTTGAAGATGTGCCCTGTATCGAGGGAATATCACTATTGTGGCACTTAAGAAATACTAAACTTAGCTAACTGAAGTCACAATTATAGATATTTCAACAGCTAAAATTTTTTAATGCCATGAAAATACGTAGACATCCCATGAGTTGTCTCCAGCAAAAGAATAGCTCTCACTTCTTGGGTAAGTTGATCCAAGATAGAGTATCTATTGCTCTACAGACAACTTTCTTGTAATGTCTCTAGTTTAAGCACCATTGTTACTACCGAGTACTGGACATGTATCTTGAGTACATCAGAGAATGTGCTCAAAACATTCTTGCCATTGGTTTGCCAGTGGACAGCTACTATTGACACAGGCACCAATTGTGGTCCATTAGTTGAGATCATACATCTAATGTGAAATCCCAAATTAGAAAGCATGGTCACCTACAGAAAAGAAACTAATGTGACTGATTTTCTCAGCTGCAGGTTGGGGCCTGGCAAGCATTTAATCTTCATTAAATACGGAAGTACAGTTGTTTACCTTCATGGCTAATTTAGTAAGAGGAGGAAAGCTAATAAACTTTTGAGGTTCATGGATATTTAGGGCTTAATATAAAGTGGCTTTATCTATGAGACCCTTTTTCTGTGTTTGAGTCTTGACTACAATTTATTAGCCATATGATCTTGGTTAAACTATCTTACCTCCTTACTTATAAAATAGGTCTAATGCTATCTATCTTAGAGAGTTATGAGAATTGAATGAGTTAATAGATAAATGTACTTAGAAGAATGCTTGATTCACGGTTAGCATTTAATAAATATTAACTATTATTATTGCTGTTATTATTATCACCAGATAAGCTTAGGAAATGTTTTGAAATTTCCCTACAACCAATACATAACTGCTGATTTTTCACAAATTGTAAACTTTATAAAAATAAATCTCAATATTTAATGTACATGTATATATTCCACACATATATTTTAGTATTTATTTCTACGTCTATGACTTTATTTATCTTTACTTTCCTTTTCCCAGTATTATTTTTGAAGGTCTTTGAAACAAGGAAGATACTATGTTTTATAAATACATTCAAAGCATTCAAAACATAAGTGTTCAATACATAGTTGTTGAATAAAATTGTATTCAATTGAAGAGGAGAAGAAAAACTGTTGTGAGTCATTTCTCCCCCCGCTATAGAGCCAGCTGAGCTACGGAGCACAGAATATGAACTTGGAAACAGAAGTTCTGGTTTTGGGCCTTTTGTTTATGACCTCTGTGTCATCGTGACCATCATTTAATAGCTTTGAGCTCCAGTTTCCTCATCTTTACAGTGGGCAACTAATACCCTTTAGATTCATAATAAGAATTAAATTAAAAGTAAATAAAGCCACCCACATGTTAGATATGATTATTTTTATTTTGTTACCACCTATTATTCTTTCTTTTGCTTTCCAATTTTCTGGGAGATGTAAACTTTTAAATACTTTTCTATTTCCAGGGCCAAGTAAGTAACCTCTCAGTCAGAGTACTTTCTTCTCTTCTGTTGCCTGCTCAGTCAGTTTCCTACTACTTCCTGGACTTAACCTTCCAAACATGACTCAGTGCAGATGAGATCAACCATATCTATATCTTACATTTCCCCCCTTACTTAATTTTATATCTTCCTTTTTGAAAACAGCACAAACCCAAAGAGACATGATCAATAATTCTGCCATTATTACTTTATGTAGATCCTGCCTTACCTCTTCCATAGTTCTTCCTTGTCCAGCCTGGGTCAGTTCTACCTCATTTCATTTCAATCTGGATACTACATGTGGAATGAGTGACATCTGGCCCCGTTACAAAAAGAACAAATAAACTGTATCTAGCCAGTTACAAATGCCACACAAAAGAACAAGATCTTTCTCAGGCAATGCTTTTTTGTTATTCTAATGTGGTTTTTATTGCACATTATTTTTCTTAATTGTAATTTATTTGAGCCTTTCCTACTATGAAAAGATCAACTATCATGACCTGCATTTTTTTCTTAACACTGAAGCATGGGGGAAAACTCAGGGATGCTAGACTTCTGCGTTGAAACTTGGAACAAAAACACACACACACGCAAAAACTAATTTACTCTTCTTATATATTGTAAATCACTTCTTTGTTTTGGAACACAGTGCTTTTTCATTATTCATTTTGAAACTGATTCATATAATTGTTGCTATCCTGACATTACCTGATAATTTTTTTGTCCATGTATTTTAAAATATTGTCAACTTGCTTGTAGGCTCATCTGAAAGTTTGCAGGCCAAACAGAATAGCTGGCCCTGCAAACTCTTAGGCAGTGGACCTAATGAATTTCTTACACCAGTAGTTCTGACTGAGAAAGATGCTCCCCACCTCTTTTTTTTTTAGTACCTTGAGAGACTACTTGCAACTCCTAGACCTAAGTGCACACTGAATTTATGGCAACCAGAAGTCTCATCCTAAAGGGTCAATAACCTTCCTGGAAACTTACGGCAAATGATTTCCTGGACCTTTCTTTATTTTAGGAAGTAACTCAATTTAGAGTTCCCTAGTAAGGTGCATACTGATTAGGGTAGAGGAATGGAATCTTATCCTAGATACAAGTCAGGTGGATCAATGAATGTCATCCCCTGATTTAGTTTTAGAAATAAAATAATGTATTTGACATTGTGTAAACACAGCAATGATATGTTTCTAAACATCAAGGCCAGCATTAAGCAGAACTTTGCATTCTTAAGTTTTTAATCAATAAATGTTTTTGAAAAGATGTCAAATTCTTGATAACTAGGCTTCATTTTAAGTCAGTAAATATATTGTGAGGCTATATAAAATTTCAGTAGGTTTTCCCCAGATTTCATCATTTGCCCTAGGGTGTAAGGTTTACTCTCTATGAGCTTGAATACTGAAATTGGATTTTTAAGTTGGTATATGGTCTATGAAGAAAGGGTTAATTACTTTTTAAAATATCTTTTCAAGTAACAAGTTGAAGAAAATATCTTTAAGTGATTTTTAAAAAACAATTTTATTTGTGTAAATGTCTTGGGTACTAGTGTAATTTTGTTACATGGTTAGATTGTGTAGTGGTGAAGTCAGGGCTTTTAGGGTATCCATCTCCCAAACAATCTACAGTGTACCCACTAGGATATTCATATATGACATTTTATAAACATCCTAGAAATAGAACTCTTTCCCTTGAAAGAGTTTTGAAAAATGTTTTTTTCATTTGTGTTTTTTTCTGAAAATCATAATATACATTTTTTGCACCATAGCAACTGATTTTACAAATTTTTATTTTAGAGATGGAGTCTCATTCTGTCACCCAGGCTAGACTACAGTGGTGCATTGATAGCTCAGGGCAGGCTTGAACTTCTGGGCTGAAGCGATCCTCCTGCCTCAGCCTCCTGAGTAGCTAGGACTACAGGCAGGCACCACTACACCAAGCTAATTAAAAAAAATTTATTCAGAGAGGGTCTGGCTATATTGCCCAGGCTGGTCTTGAACTTCTGGACTCAAGCAGCCCTCCCACTTCGGCCTCCCAAACCTTTGGGATTAAAGGCATGTGCACTTACACCTGGCCTGAGTTGAAAATTTCAATACAGACTCAAATAAAAGCTTTTCAGTAGCCTGATGTGTCAAAAGGGGACTTAAATGAATTGTTCAGTGATTAATTTAAGTGGCATTTGAAGGAGGACTTTTAACTTTGATTGCCTCTGCATTCAGTCAAAATGACCTGATCAGCTTATGTGACATTCTGCCTTTCAGATCTCCTCACCTGCTATCACTGTTATTAGATACTTTACCCCGAATATCCTCCCATCTCATAGTGGCAAGGCAAGGCCTCACCAGAGATGCTATCTTTTGAACTGTGTATTTTTTTGCAAAAGAAACTTTGAAGATTACTTTAGTAAAAAGCATTTAGTGATTTTAAAATGTATTTTAAGACAGTCTTAGAAATTCTGGAAGATGATAGAATTCAGATTCAGATATGTGGGGATTTGTAGATCAGTTTACAATGGTGTATTTTTGTGGTGATTTCTGAGATCAGAGCTGGGTATAGACCAGATTCTCAGGATGAAGCTGTGAACTGAATCAACATCTAGTATCTAGGGGATTGTCAATTACCTTTCAGTCAAGCACTCTTGGATAATTGCAAAGTAAATACATCACCTGGTACCCCCATATGCTCAGGGTCCCCTAGCTCAGAGTTGATGCCATTCTTTCTAATGAGGCTTGAGCTTTTTACCAATTAATTGTATAGCAATCCTTTTTAAGATACTGAAGGCAACGGCATGTTTTGAAACCTTATCTGAGAGACAGTTATTTTATGAAGAGACCATGGCATTCATATCACACTAGCTTCTAGTTATTGCCAGGAACATTGGAAAGATATGTGAAAGCCTTTACTAAATATAAAGTTTCATAAAAATACAAAATACAAGGGTCTATTGTTATAATTTGACAGGCTGTAGTTAATATTTAATTTCAGTCACTATGGAAGCATGGAAGCCACCTGCCTGGTATGGAGCCCATGAGCTATTATCTACTTGGATCTGTCCCAAGGCTAGGCCTGCAAGGCAGGCAGAAAGGAGGGAATAGACACTGCTCTGGCTGAAGGGTAGCAGCACAGCCTCTCTCCCACCCTATGACTGAATGTGCTGCCACGCAGGACGTACTCAGATGCGTTGTGCTCTTTATTTATTTACTGGTTGATGAATTTGTAGCTAAATAATTCCTTCTTTTTAAAATAAATTTTAAATTTTTTTAAACTTTCCATTACTCTGCCAAGATCCCTCGTTGTCATTTTTTATCTATAAACCAGTAACGTATTTGTAACAGCTGTTTTAAAGTTCTTATCTGCTAATAAAAACAGCTGGGCCACTTATGGGGTAGCTTCTGTTGGTATTCCTTTTCTCTTGATTATGGGTCAGATTTTCCTGCTTCTTTGTCCTGTATTATTTGACTGTATATGGGACACGATGATTGACATGTTGTAGAAACTCTGGATTTTGTTTCTTCCTCTAAAGTTGTTGCGTTTTGTTCTTTTGGGCTGTTAAATTATTGACTAAACATCTTGACCTGTGGATAGATGATTTTAGGCTGGTGTAGTGTGGGCTGCTTTTTGTTCTGTCCTTAGTCCTAGAGAGCATAGTCCTTAGTACTGGCCTTGTTTCTAAGGTGTGGTCCTTCTGGGGTTTTGTTGGAAAGCCTTATGTCTTCATCAGGCTCCTCTAACTTGATAAGACTTAAAAGCCAAACTATGCATCCCCTGAACTAGGTGGCTGGTAAAATTCCTGCCTTTCAGCTGTTGCTTTCTTCTAAGTCATGGGTCATATTCTTATACATGAACAGTTTAATAGTCAACCAACAATTTGAATAAAATTTTAATGCAGATTTTGTTCTTCACTTTCTGTGAATTTCTCCTTTCTAGGATTTTTCTGACAACCCAATGTATTTTTTAGTAGCCCACTAAGGCTACCTCTTTGCATCTGAGATGTATTTCACTAGACTCCATAGCAAATTAGGACAGGCCCTCCGGGGAACAGTGATTAAAGGTGGCAGTCATCTAGTTTGCTTCCCTTCTTTCACATAGCATATCCTCTCTTGTATATGCCTTCTTTTGTTTTATTTCAGTGCATTCAAACTTTTTTTTTAGAAAATATTTTGCCCAGAGTTTATATTAATTATCAGTGGGAGAGTTAGTCTGAAATAAGCTATTCTGTCATTACCATAAGAGAAATGTAAACATTAACAAATTACATTATACATATACTTGCACAAAGTAAACAGATGCATGTAAGCACCATCCACACAGCACTTTTTTAAAAAAATTATATTAGCTAACATTCATTAAGTGCTTACTTTGTGCTAGATAGTGTGTATGGAGCTTTACTATTACTGAATTATATTTTTAAAAATTAGCACACATTTACAGTAGAAAAACAAGTAAAAAGCATCTCTATGTATCAGTCAAGCAGCTTTAATAATTAGTAACACATAGCTGAACTTGCCTGCACTCACTTCTATCCCATTATATTATTTTTAAGGAAATTCAAGACTACATATCATTTTATTTGCAAATACTTCAGCATGAGATTCTAAAAGAAAAGTGATTCTGTTTCATGTATTTTTAACTTAAGCAAAATAGTATCAGGCTGAAAAATAACAGTAATTCTTTAGTGTTATCCATATTCAATATTCAATTTTCCCTAATTTTCTGTTCTTTTGACAGTATTTCCCCCTCCACATCTCACAGTCTGATTCATAGGTTATCTTTCCCTTTTATTTTCCTTATAAGTTATTTGTTGAAGAAACTTGCTTGTTCATATCATAGCTTTTCCCACATTTTGGATTTTGCTGATAGCATTCTAAGTGGCAGGTAACATTTCTCTGTCCTTGTGTATCTTGTAAACTGATAGAAAGGCATAGAGGGGTGAGCAGATTCAGGTTAACTTCTCAGCACACTATTTCATGTTATGTGCTTTCCTTTGCATCACATCAGGAGGCCCATACTGTCTCATTGTCTCTAGCTTTGTGATATTAAGATTGATAAGTAGGATCAGGTGTTTTCAGCCCGATTCATATATTGTAGAGCCTCTCAACGGCTTTTGATTCAATTGTTTCAGCAACCGTTAACAGTCATTGCCTAGGGGTTACTTAATTCATCCATGCTTCATGTATTCTTTGTTCATTTATTGAACATATGTATATTCCAAACACTGCTAAGCACCAGTGGCACAAAGAAGTACAAATCATCCCTGCATATGAGCACCTTACATGTGTCTATTGGCCCATGCCATAGCCATGTCTTTACATGACGCTAAACTTCTTTTATAGCCACAGACTTTTTGAGAATATGAAATAATACATAATATTTTAGTCATTTAGGATTAGGAATTAGGTTTAAATTTCTATAAAGATATCATTATTCAGTATTAGATGAACTGGGTTTGAGTCCTGATTAGAGGACACTGAATCATCAATATATTGTGGGACTAGAATTGCAACCAACAATTTTGCCTGAATTATCTTGTGATGAAATAATGCAATGTACACAATCCATTTGGTATTCATATTACACTTTCTACTACCACAAGTCTGTTCTCAATTTGGCATATGCTTAGCTTATAGAGAAGTTTTTATTTTAGTTGCTTTTACATGGATTATTTATTGAACATATTTTCTTTATTATTTATTCTAAAATCTTTTCAAAATTTACTATACACAATTTAGGCATTTAAAAAATATTTTAACTTTTATTTTGGGTTCAGGGATACATGTGCAGGTTTGTTATATGGGTAAACTTGTGGCTTGGGGGTTTGGCATACAGATTATTTCGTTACCTGGGTACTAAGCATTTATGCATTGTAAATATAAACTTTTGTTTGGTTAATGTGACTAGTACAAAGTATTCACAAATATCTTCTTGAAGCTCATTTTGACTTTCTGAGATTTAACATTTATATTAAAGGTTGAATCAAGGGTCACATAGAACAATAAGTGTTCTAGGAAGCCACAATTTGTATACCTCTTTGAATACCTTATAGGACTTTGCATGCAGATTTCAGCAGATGCATGTAGTCTCCACTATTTATCTGGCAAGGTCCTGGGTACACTGATGAATGATAGAAAAAATTTCTGTCTCTTCGTGGAACATGCCTTCCGGTGCCTCTCTCTGTCACTGTGTTTATTGCAAGTTGAAATTCTCTTCTCTTCCCTAAAGTTGAATTTCTTCTCTTCCCTAAAGCTCCAGATATTCTCTGATATCATGATATACTAATGATAAATAATTTTTGTAATACACTTTATAATATGCAAAAAGGGAAAATTGAAATTAATCTGCACAGAGTTATAGAAACATGAACCAGTTAACACGGTATATTTGAAAACTTTAAACTCCTTAGTATATCTAGATTGCATCATAGGCTTGGCCTGGTGGCAAGAAGTGAATTTGAAGTCATAGAAGACCTTGACTGTTTCTCAAAAGACTTTGGAGACAAAAATAATTTGAGCCCTTTTATAAACAATATAAAGACTTTATATTCTCTTTCACAGAAGCCCTTGATTGTTTCTCAAAAGACATTGGAGACAAAAATAATTTGAGCCCTTTTATTAAAAAAATAAAGACTTTATATTATTTTTCTATTCCAAAATGACTAGCTGCTAGTATGGTGTGCAGGACAGTGCATTGTCTTTACTCTGAGAAGGCCAGTCTCCAACCCAGCCCATGACATGTGGCTGCCACCATGTCAGGCACTTCCCTAGATCTTGCTGCATCCAAGATGGTGCTCTCCAGCCCCCACCCAGACTACACAGCCAGGTGCTGGAACTCTTGGGATTTGCCCTCCACTCAGCTCAAGCTTCTCTCATGGCCAAGAGAACAATGAAGGTGTGTTACTTTGGTCAAGGCAATCAGGCTTCCTGATGCTCAGTTTGGTTATCCCCGAAGAGAACATAAGAAATATATGTGGATTATTTCTGCCCACGGGGTTCTGGTGGATCTCCACTGCTCCATCCCCTCTGCTTGGTGAGGACAGGTGGCTCTGCCATAGCTCTGTTGCTTGGTGACCTGCAGGTACCAGAAGATCCATAAGGAGAATTCCAGGAAATGGAGTTTAATCAATTTATATTAAAATACTGACCAAGAGACTGGACCATCAAGAAGATTGGCACACGTTGAGCAGGTCTTCATAACTAAGTCCTTGAGAGCTGACAGAGAGAGGATGCAGACCCTGGGCCAAAGAGGGAGGAAACTGGGGATCCTATATGGGGCTGCTGAGTACAAGGACTCATTCCCAGCCCCCAGTGCCTCTTAGGGAAAGACTGAGTTGAATAGGGGAGGAATGGCCCACTCTTACCGCAGACTTCTGAAATCCTTGCTGCAGGAGACCCCACGACCCCCATGGACATTTGAGCTCGCAGGAAAAACTGCTTGGAGAAGTGGCAGGAACTGGACTCTAGCCTGTGTGGAGCCCAGAGAGTTTGATGTGAGAATGGCTGCAATGTAGCACAGCTATGTATGCCCATCTACCAAGGCCTGCCATGCTCCTCCAGGTGGTTTTGGCCTTTCTTATCCAGTAGACCTGAACAGAGCAGGGCTGTCTTGCCTTGGGATGGGGCCAGTCTGATCTGAGTGCCCTGCTGTCTGCCGGCCCCTTCCAGGGTCCCTTTCTGGCTGCGTGGCCTTGGATGCCCAACCAGGCCACATCCCAGCAGCTACCGCCATTGTTCTGTCACTGGCAGACCCCAATTTACCATTAGAGAGCTCCAGCAGACAGACCTCATCACCGCACACCGACTCACAGCCTCCATCACCACTTTGCTCACATGAACTCACCTGTGGCCTCCCCCTACCACTTTGCTGGCATGCACATGCCTGGACTTTGCTGCCTCACTGCCAGTGGAATGTACATGTGCACAAACCCTACTGCCCTGCTGCCAATGGTGTAAGTGTGTGCACAGATCCTGCCATGCCACTGCCTGGCTGCTGCTGGCACATGCACATAAGCATTGACCCCCTGCTGCCAAGGCCCAGTGAAGTGCTTTGCTGGCATTCCCTACTAGAGTGTTGTTGCCAATTGATCAGGAATATCGCAGTCTCTCCACTGCAGCAGCTGCTTAACCTTGAGGGACAAGAGAACAAAGCTGTGGGCCTGGACCCAGCCCCCTAGCATGCAGCCCAGGAGTTACAGCATGCAGCCCGGGAGTACTGAGCTGAGTCTGGGCCCCCCCAATATCATCCAGAAATGAAGCCAGTAGACTGAAACTAAAATCAAACCCCAATGGCATAAAATAATATAAAAGCAAAGATCCCCTTCCAGAGGACAACAACTTCAAAGATTAAAGAAATATCAGTTTACACAGATGAGAAAGAACCAGGGCAAGAAATCTGGCAACTCAAAAAGCCAGTGTCTTCTTTCCTCTAAACAACTGCACTAGCACCCCAGTAATGGTTATTAACCAGGCTGAAATGGTTGAAATGATAGACTTAGAATTCAGAATTTGGATGGCAACGAAAATCATCGAGATTCAGGAGAAAGTTGAAACCCAATCCAAGGGATTTGAGGAATCCAGTAAAATGATACAAGAGGTGAAAGATGAAATAGCCAGTTTAGGAAAGAACCTAACTAAACTGATATAGCTGAAAAACTCACTACAAGAATTTCATAATACGACTCTGGAAGTATTAACAGCAGAACAGGCCAAGCTGAGGAAAGCATCTCAGAGCTTGAAGATGGGTTCTTTGAATCAACTCAGTCAGACAAAAATGAAGAAAGAAAAGTAAGAATGAACAAAATCTCCAAGAAATATGAGATTATGTAGAGAGACTGATTAAACTTGTAACTTATTGTCATCCCTGAAAGAGAGGGAAAGAAAACAAGCAACTTTGAAAATATATTTGAGGATGTTGTCCTTGGAAACTTCCCCAACCTCACTGGAGAGGTCAACATTCAAATTGAGGGAATTCAGAGAACCCCAGCATGATACTTACAAGATGACCATTCCCAATACATATAATTATCAGATTCTCCAAGGTCAACATAAAAGAATAAACATTAAAGGCAGCTAGAGGGAAGGGGCAGGCCACCTACAAAGGGAACCTCATCAGACTAACAGTGGACCTTTCAGCAGAAACTTTACAAGCCAGAAGGGAATGGGGGCCCATATTCAGCTTCTTAAAGAAATAAATTCCAACCAAGAATTTCATATCCAGCCAAACTAAGCTTAATAAGTGAAGGAGAAATAAAATCCTTTTCAGACAAGCAAATGCTAAGGGAATTTGTTACTACCAGACCTGCCTAACAAGAGGTCCTTAAGGGAATGCTAAACATGGAAACAAAAGACCATTACTGGCCACCACAAAACACTCTTATGTATATAGACCATTGACACTAAAGCAACTACCTAATCAAGTCTGCATAAACACTAGCTAACAATGTGATGACAGGATAAAATTTGAACATATCCATATTAACCTTGAATGTAAATAAGCTTAACACTCCACTTAAAAGGCATGGAGTGGAGTGGAGTGGAAAGTTGTATAAAGAAGAAACACCCAACTGTATGTTGTCTTCAAGAGATCCATTTCACATGCAATGATGCTCATAGGCTCAAAGTAAAGGGATGGAAAAAAATCTACCAAGCAAGTAAACAAAAAAGCAGGGGTTGCTATTTTAATTTCCGGCAAAAGAGACTTTAAACCTTTTGAAAACAACAGTGATAATAAAAGACAAAGAGGGAGTCTTAGAGACCTGCAAAGAGATTTAGATAACCACACAATAATAGTGGGAGACTTCAACAGCCCACTGACAATATTAATACTAAAACAGTATTAACACGAATACCAAGACAGTATTAATACAAATACCAAGTATTAATCATACTAAGAATCATTGAGGCAGAAAACTAACAAAGATATTTGGGACCTAAACTTGACATTTGATGAAATGGACTTAACAGACATCTACAGAACACTCCACCCAATAACAACAGAATATACATTCTTCTCGTTTACATATGGCACATACTCTAAAATTAACTACATAGTAAACCACAAAGCAATACTCAACAAATTTTAAAAAAAATCATACCAATGACACTCTTGCACTGCAGGGCAATAAAAATAGACATTAATACTAAGAAAGTCTCTCAAAACCATACAACTACATGGACGTTAAACAATCTGCTCCTGAATGACTTCTAGGTAAACAATGAAATTAAGACAGAAATCAAGAAATTCTTTAAAAATAATGAAAACAAATATGCAACCTACCAGAATCTCTGGGACACAGCTAAAACAGTTTCAAGAGGAAAGTTTAGAGTGCTAAATATCAATCATTAGACACAATAGGGTTATAGCCAACAATACTTTTAGGAGCCCAAAAGAAATTTTAAACTTTTTTAAAACCAGAAGAAAAAATAAGCTTTTAGGTTGAAATAGTTATTTTAATACATTCATCTTTATATCAAGATAGTCACAGACTATTATTTTGTCACAATAAAGATGTATATTGATATTTTCACAGAGAAAGAGACTCACAAAGGTAAAAGTACCAAGGGCCCACAAAAGCAATAATGCTGCCATGCTTTGGTATTATGAGAGATTCTGTAACTGTTAGCACCAAGGCCATTTACAGCCACCTTTTCCCTGATTTCCTCTACTAGAAATGCTGGAAAACTAGAAGATTCATCTTTCCAGATTGCAGTTAGGAATGGCATATATCCTGGCCAGGTGCAGTGGCTCACACCTGTAATCCCAGCAATTTGGGAGGCCGAGGTGGGTGGATCACCTGAGGTCGGGAGTTTGAGACCAGCCTGACCAACATGGAGAAACCCCGTCTCTACTAAAAATACAAAAAATTAGCTGGGCGTGGTGGTGCATGCCTGTAATCCCAGCTCCTCGGGAGGCTGAGGCAGGAGAATCGTTTGAACCTGGGAAGCAGAGGTTGCAGTGAGCCGAGATTGTGTCATTACACTCCAGCCTGGGCAGCAAAAGCGAAACTCCATCTCAAAACAAACAAACAAACAAACAGAATGGCATATATCCAGTTCCAGCTAGTAAGACAGAAAAACAACTCACTAAGTAGCACCTCTGAAAAACCATTTTAAAAGTGATTAAAATGTTCCCTTTGCTTAGGAAAATAGCTGACCCATGGTAAGCACGCTATAAATAATAGTAATAATAATAATAGCAACAATAATTTTGACCACAAAAAGATCATAACGTAGAACAAAATGATGACTGCTGATATTAATTTCCCATTTCCTACTTATTCCCTGGTTTAAAAAGTATTGGCTAGAATGGAAACTATAATGGTCAGATAAATCTAGATGATAGCATGCCCTAGAAGCTAGCAGAAAGTGCCAATGGTAACTTGTCACATTGCAAGCCCCCAAGAGAATGGTTGGTCCCTCTCAAAGGTAGGTGTTTCATGGCAAGGATTAAAGCTATTAATTATAGGATATTTGGACAGTGGTGAAACCCAGAGGACTGAATTATGTGATGGTTTACAGATTTTGCAAATTGTTGCTGTTCAGAATTTATGTGGGTGTTTGTGATATATGCTATCCAATCTTTCTCAATTTTGTGTGGTGAGGGGGCCTGGTTACTGATGCTGTTAAAGTGGTTAGTGGCAGTGGAATATATCATCTAGCTCTAGTCCACAAAATCTAAAATTCCTTAAAATGTTTTTGATTGGCTGTGCAATGCCTATATGATTTCATCCTTTCCCAACTTCTTCTCCCACTTTCCAATCCTCTTTCTTTTTTATCTAGACTACACTTTTCACTTTACTCCAATGTCCAAAGCATTTGTGATTCCCATTACTTACATAAGGACTCTGACACCCTCAATTTATAATTCAGATATTTCCACAATTAAGTCCCAGTCTAATTCTATCTTTCATTTTGCCTTTACATGTGTTTCCTCTGCAACTTCTGAAAGAACCATGAGTGCACCTGCTATGTCATGCTGTTTGAAATCTCCTTCTCAATACTTAATTTCCATTTATGTCTTACTGATTATTTGGGGTTCAATTTGAGTCACTTCTCCACTCTTGAAATATTCTCAGGCTACAGTGATTTTTTTCCTCTTTTGAACTATTTTGGCTTTCCCCCTAATTTTATGATCTATATAACCTCACCTAAGAAGCTAATGCATATACGCTTCTTAACATAGTATAGGAAAGGAAAGAAAAAAAAGGAACTGCCTTAAAATGTCATGAAATTTTGAATATGTATATTTTGAATCTCTTTAGTGAGAATATAAATTTTTTTAAAGAGGTTTTATTATCTCATTTTTCTCCTGTACCTCATAGTGCACAATACTGTGGGATACATATTTGCTAGATAACACATGAACACTCAAGGATAGTGGTTATTCACATGGTTTTCTGGGATCTCTTGAGAATACTTCCGAGAGATCTGAAAGTTCAAAATTATTTTCACAATAATGCTGAAATATCAATGCCCTTCATACTTATAACAAGTGTATTATTGTGGAGTTTTTCCAGAGGCTACATAACCAGAGATGTTGTAGCAGATTAAAGGTATAAGCAAATATGAGAAGCTCATTGTCTTCTTTCTATTAGCTAAACATTTAAGAGATTGGTAAAAATGGAAAATACTACTTTCTCACTAAATTTTTGGTTTTAAATAAAATATGTCATTAATAGTGAACAGGTAATGGTTTATTATGGTTATTTTAAAATTATTAAGTACATATTGTTTAATTTTTCAATTTAATCAATATAAATTATAGTAAATATTGGCAGATATAATCCATATCCAAAAAAGTTCTTCAGAGACCCTTGTCATTTCTTTTCGAAAAACTTTTGAAATCAATCTTTCTACATCCTTTCCTCCTTTGTATCCTTCCCCTACATATGAGTGAGAACATGCAATATTTGTCTTTCTGTGCTTGGCTTATTATCACTTAACAAAATAAGCTCAGAATTTAATTCTTTCTTATGGCTAAATAGTATTTCACTGTGCATGTACCACATTTTCTTTATCCATTTGCCTGTTGTTGATGAACAGTTAGGTAGATTCCATATCTTGGATATGATGAACAGTGCTGCAATAAATATGGGAGTGCAGATATCTCTGCACTTTTTTGATTTATTTTCTTTTGGATATAAACCCAGTATCGGAATAGCTGGATCATATGGCAGTTCTGTTTATAGTTTTTTGAAGAATCTTCATACTGTTCTCCACACTGACTGTATTAATTTACATCCCCTCCAACAGCATATGAAGATTCTCCTTTCTCCATATCCTGACTAGCTTCTGTTATTTCCTTTCTTTTCGATAAAAGTTATTCTGAATGGGGTGAGATGGTATCTCATTGTGGTTTCAATTTGCATTTCTTTGATGATTGGTGATTTGGGGCATTTTTTCATATAATTGTTAGCCATTTGTCTTCTTTTGAGCAACATCTATTCAGATTTTTTGCCCATTTTAAAATTAAATAATTACTTTTTTTGTTATTGAGTTGAGTTCCTGATATATTCTAGTTATTAATCAATTTTCAGACGGATACTTTGCAAATTTTATTTCACATTGTGTGCATTCTCTCTTCACTTTGTTTAATGTTTCCTTCTGCTATGCAGAAGCTTTTAGCTTGATGTAACCCCATTTGTCTATTTTTGCTTTGGTTGCCTGTGCTTTTGAGGTCTTACACAAAATAATTCACCCAGACCAATGTCCACTAGCATTGTTTTCATCTAGTAGTTTCATAGTTTCAGATCTTAGATTTCAGTCTTTAATCCATTTTGATTTGATTTTTTTGTATGTGGTGAGAGATAGGGGTCTAGTTTCATTCTTCTGAGTATGGATATACAGATTTCCCAACACAATTTATTAAAGCTACTGTCTTTTCCTTGATGTATGTTTGTGATGTCTTCATAAAAAATGAGTTAGCTGTAAATGCATGGAATTATATTTGGGCCCTCTATTCTGTTCCGTTGTTTCTGATTTTATGCCAGTCCACGTTTCTGATTTTGTGCCAGTAGCATGCTAATTTGGTTACCATAGCTTAGTAGTGTATTTTATAAAATAAAGTCAGGTAGTGTGATGTTCTTTTGTTCTTTTTGCTTAGGATTGCTGTGGCTACATGGGGTTTTTGTAGTTTCATATAAATTTTAGCTTACTTCTGTGAAGAGTGTTATTTGTATTTTGATAGGGATTACATAGAATCTGCAATTGTTTTGGGTAGAATTGTTGTTTTAGCAATATTAGTTCTTCCAATTCATAAGCTGGGCATATCTTTCCATTTTTTGTGTTTTTTTCAATTTCTTTTATCAGTATTCTATAGTTTTCCAAGAGGAAAAACTTATTTATAAAAATAAATCTTTCATCTCCAGTTAAATTGATTCCTGGGTATTATATATTTTTGTATCTATTGTAATTAAGATTGCTTGCATTATTTCTTTTGTGGATTATTTGCTGTTGGTGTATATAAATGTCAGTGATTTTTGTTTGTTGATTATTTTATCCTGAAACTTTACTAAATTCATTGGTCAGTTCTAACAATTTCTTGGTGGAGTCTTCAGATTTTTCCAAATGTAAGATCATGCCACCTGTATGCAAGGATAATTTGAATTCTTCTCTTTCTGACTTGGATGCCCCTCCCCACTTTTTAATTGTTCTGTCCCAAACTTCTGGTATTATGTTGAATAAAAGTGGTGAAAGTTGGTAGGCATCCTTGTCTTATTCGAGATCTTAGAGATAAGGCTTTCAATATTTCCCCATTCAGTATGATGCTGGATGTGGGTTTGTCGTATATATGGCCTTTATTATTTTAAGATATATTTCTTCTACACTATATTTTACATATGTATTTATATATACATACATGTACACACTATATATACTATATATTATTTTAGGGTATTTGGTGCAAAAGTAATTGTGGTTTCTACTATTAAAGGTAACTAAAGGCAAGTAATTGCAAAACTGCAATTACTTTTGCACAGAAGAATATATTCCTTCTAAGGTATATTCCTTTGTTGAGAGTTTTTATCATAAAGCAGGGAGCTAAATTTTATCAAATGCTTTCTCAGCATTCTACAGAAATGATCATATGGTTTTTGTTCTTTGTTCTTTTAATACAATGTGTCATATTTATTGATTTGCCTATGTTGAAACATCCTTGCATCCCTGGGATGAATCCTATTTGATCATATTGAAAGACCTTTTTAATGTATTTCTGAATTCAGTTAGCTAGTAGTTTATTGAGGACTTTTGCATCTGTGTTCATCAGTGATATTGGCCTGTATTTTTCTTTTTGTTGTGTCTTTGTCTGGTTTTGGTATCAGGGTAATGCTGGCCTCACAGAATGAGTCTGAAAGTATTCATTCCTCCTCATTTTTTTTTTTTTGAAGAGTTTGAGTAGAATTGATATTAGTTATCCTTTAAACATTTGGTAGAATTCAGCAGTGAAGACATCAAGTCCTGGGATTTTCTTTGATGGGTGACATTTTCTTATGACTTCAATTTATTGATTTGTTGAAGTTTTCTATTTCTTCATGGTTTAGTTTTGATAGTTTATATGTGTCCAGGAATACATTCAGTTCTTCTAGGTTTTTCAATGTATTGGTATACTGTTTTTCCTAATAGTCTGTAATAATTCTTTATATTTCTATAATCTCAGTGGTTATGTCCCCTTTTAATTTCTAATTTTATTTATTTGGGTCTTCTCTTTTATTCTTAGTTGAGCTAAAGGTTTGCCTATTTTTTTTTCAAAAATCTATTTGTTTCATTGATCTTCTGTTTCTTTGATCTAACTTTTTGTTTCATTGATTTTGTTTTTTTTTTAGTTGCAATGTTATTTATTTCTGTCCTGATCTTTATTATTTCTTTTCTCCTACTAATTTTATGTTTGCTTTGTTCTTGCTTTTCTAGTCCTTCAAGGTGCATCATTAGTTTACTTGAGGTTTTTCAACTTCTTTTTGATATAGGCATTTATTGCTACAAACTTTGCTCTTAGTACGCTTTTGCTGTATCCCATAGATTTTGAAATGTGCTTACATTTTTATTTGTTTCAAAAGAGTTTTATATTTTCTTCTTAGTTTATTCACTGACCATATTGGTCATTTAGGAGCATGTCAATATCCATGTGTTTGTGTACTTTCTGAGCTTCCTCTTTTTATTGATTTCTAGTATTATTCCACTGTGGTCAGAAAGATGTTTGATTTTGTTTCTAACTTTTTGAACTTGTTGAAACTTGTTTTGTGGCCTAAAATATCAACTATTCTGGAGAATGTCCCATGTGCTGATGAAAATAATGTACATTCATCAGCAGTTGGATCAACTGTTCTGTAAATGTCAGTTAGGCCTTTTTATTTTAGTATAGTTTAATGTCAATGGTTTTTTGGATTTTCTTTCTAGATGATCTGTTCATTACTAAGAGTAGGGGTGTTTAAGTTTCCTACTAGTATATTATTATATTGCAGTCTATCTATCCCTTTAGATATATTAATGTTTGCTTTATATACTTGGGTACTCTGCTGTTGAGTGCACAGATATTTACAATTGTTATCTTCCATTCTGTATTGACTCTTTTATCTTTATAAGACCTTCTTTGTCTCTTTTTACAGTCTTTTCTGGACATCTATTTTATCTCATGTAAGTATAGCAACTGCTGCTCTTTTTGGTTTCCATTCACATGAAATGTCTTTTTTTTCCTACACTTTCAATCTAGGTGTGATTTTTTAGGTGAGGTTTCCTATAGGCAGAATTTAGTTGGATCTTGCTTTTTTATTCATTTAGTCACTCTATATTTTTAATTGGAAAATTGAGTCCATTTACATTCAGCATTATTATTGATAAGTAAGGCCTTACTACTGCCATTTCATTGCTTGTTTTCTGGTTGTGTTGTAGCTCCTCTCTCTCTTTCTTCCTGTCATCTTTTGTTGTTAATTGATTTTTTTGCTTGTAGTATGTTTTAATTTGTTGATTTTTACTTTTAATGTATCTATTATAGGTTTTTGCATTGTGGTTACCATGAAGCTTATGTGAAATATCTTATAGATATAACAAATTATTTTAAAGAGATGACAACTTGTATTAGATAACACAAAAAAGAGTAAAAACAAGCAAACAAATAAAAAACTAAAAACAATCTTTATATTTTAACTCTATCATCCCACATTTTGATTTTGGTTGTCTCAACTTAAATTTTTATTGCCTATCTCTTAAGTGTCTGGAGCTAATATTATTTTATATGTATTTATCTTTTAGGCTTCATACTAGAGTTATGGGTGGATTGCACACTAAAATTACAGAATTGGAGTATTCTGGGGATGATTTTGTACTTAATTTTACCAGTGGATTTTGTACCTTTAAATATTTTCTTTTTTCACATTAGTATTTTTTTTGTTCAGATTGAAGAGTTCCCTTTACCATTTTTTGTGAGGTAAGTCTGGTGGTGATGAATTCTCTTAGCTTTTGTTTGCCTAGGAAAGACTTTGTGACTCCTTATTTGAGTGATAGCTTTGCTGGATAAAGTATTTTTGAATGGCAGGTTTTGTTTTTTGTTTTTTGTTTTTTTTCTTTTCAACACTTTGAAAATATTCTGCTCCCTCCTGGCCTGTGTGGTTTCCACTGAGAAGTCTGTCATCAGATGATTGGCATTTCTTTGCATGTTGTTTGCTTTTTTTCTCTTGCTGCTTTTTAGGATCCTCTCATTGTCTTTGGCCTTCGAGAGATTAATTATTATATGTCTTGGCGTAGTCCTATTTGATGTTCTCTGTCCTTCCTATACTTGAACTTTTATTTCTTTCTCAAGTTTTGGAAAATTTTCTGCTATTATTTTTTGAGTAAGTGTTCTACCTTGTTCTTTTGCTCAGCTCCCTTTTGAATACTAGTAATTCTTAGATTTTGTCTTTCGAGGTAATTTTCTATATCTTATCAGTAGTCTTTATTCCTTTTGACTTTTTTTTTGTTATTTCTCCTGTGACTGTGTACTTCTAAACAGCCTGTTTTTGGGAGCACTGATTCTTTCCTCTGCTTGGTAATTCTGCTCTAAAGAGCCTTCAATGAATTTTTGAATTCAGCAAATGTGTTTCTCAATTCCAAGATTTTTGTTTGATCTTTTGTTATTATTTCAATCTCCTTGTAAAATTTATCTGATAAATTTATAAATTGCTTTTATGTGTTATCTTGGAGAGCACTAAGTTTCTTTCAAACTCCTATTTTGAATTATTGGACAGAGAGCTCATGTATCAGTCTTGTTAGGGTCAGTCACTGGTTCCTTGCTTTGTCTATTTGGAGAGGTCATGGTTTCCTTTTTGCTGTTTTTTTTTTGTGTGTGTGTGTGAATGTACATCTATGTCTTTGCATTTAACAATTAGTTATTCATTCCAGTTTTCTCTGCCTGGCTTGTTTTGGTTTTTATTGGCTATGTTTACTTAGAGATTCTTCATAATTTACCTGTTGAATTTCTTATACTTTTTTCCGCTAGGTCAGTGCATCCTTTTGAGCACTAGATGGCACTTTAAGCCCATGTTTGCCTTGGCTCTAGCAAATTATCAGAGACTGATCATCAGAAATAGGGGAGGTCCCAAAGGGGATATCCTGGCAGTGTGGAACGGCTGGCTGTAGTTTGTGCTCAGGGGCCCTGTGGAATGTACCTCCTACAGCATGGTACTGCTAAGCAGCCACTCCGATTTGGCATGTCATTTGGCTGAATTACAGAGCAGTTTCTAACATTCAGGATGTTAGTCCTGCCTCTCTACTTTGTCTTTGGCTGTCCTCAGAGATGTTTCTCCTTTTAGGCACTCACCATGCTTCCCACAGTTTGAGGTAGGGACAGGTCTCCTGTCAGGGAACATAAGAAAGTAGAGAAGCTGACTGTCAACCTCAGTCTCACTTTCTCCAGTGTGGAAACTGAGAGTCAATCAACATTTTCCACATACTTGGGGCAGGGCAGATTCCAGGGAGGGGTGTCATTGTCATGAACATATGGCTCTCTTATCGTCTGCTGGAGATTTTTCACTTCTCTTTGGCTCCAGGAACTGATTCATCCTCATATTTGTGTTCTAGGATATTGCTGGTGATCATCTTGGTGCTATATATTTGTTTTTGGTTGTCTGTAAAAGGGAGTGAAGCCAGCTTATTTCTATGCCACCATTTTCGAATTGGAAGTATGACTATAGGGCACCACAGTCTTGAACTCCTGGGCTCAAGTGATCCTTTTTTTTTTCTTTGTCTGATGTATTTTTTTAAATTTTTTATTTTATTATTATTACACTTTAAGTTTTAGGGTACATGTGCACAATGTGCAGGTTAGTTACATATGTATACATGTGCCATGTTGGTGTGCTGCACCCATTAACTTGTCATTTAGCATTAGGTAAATCTCCTAATGCTATCCCACCCCCCTCACCCCACCCCACAACAGGCCCCAGAGTGTGATGTTCCCCTTCCTGTGTCCATGTGTTCTCATTGTTCAATTCCCACCTATGAGTGAGAACATGCGGTGTTTGGTTTTTTGTTCTTGCGATAGTTTACTGAGAATGATGATTTCCAATTTCATCCATGTCCCTACAAAGGACATGAACTCATCATTTTTTATGGCTGCATAGTATTCAATGGTGTATATGTGCCACATTTTCTTAATCCAGCCTATCATTGTTGGACATTTGGGTTGGTTCCAAGTCTTTGCTATTGTGAATAGCGGCGCAATAAACATACGTGTGCATGTGTCTTTATAGCAGCATGATTTATAGTCTTTTGGGTATATACCCAGTAATGGGATGGCTGGGTCAAATGGTATTTCTAGTTCTAGATCCCTGAGGAATCGCCACACTGACTTCCACAATGGTTGAGCTAGTTTACAGTCCCACCAACTGTGTAAAAGTGTTCCTATTTCTCCACATCCTCTCCAGCACCTGTTGTTTCCTGACTTTTGAATGATTGCCATTCTAACTGGTGTGAGATGGTATCTCATTGTGGTTTTGATTTGCATTTCTCTGATGGCCAGTGATGGTGAGCATTTTTCATGTGTTTTTTGGCTACATAAATGTCTTCTTTTGAGAAGTGTCTGTTCATGTCCTTCACCCACTTTTTGATGGGGTTGTTTGTTTTTTCCTTGTAAATGTGTTTGAGTTCATTGTAGATTCTGGATATTAGCCCTTTGTCAGATGAGTAGGTTGCGAAAATTTTCTCCCATTTTGTAGGTTGCCTGTTCACTCTGATGGTAGTTTCTTTTGCTGTGCAGAGGCTCTTTAGTTTAATTAGATCCCATTTGTCAATTTCGGCTTTTGTTGCCATTGCTTTTGGTGTTTTAGACATGAAGTCCTTGCCCATGCCTATGTCCTGAATGGTAATGCCTAGGTTTTCTTCTAGGGTTTTTATGGTTT
This sequence comes from Pan paniscus, assembly GCF_029289425.2. Taxonomy (NCBI): domain Eukaryota; kingdom Metazoa; phylum Chordata; class Mammalia; order Primates; family Hominidae; genus Pan; species Pan paniscus. Next base: position 93,604,347 of record NC_073253.2, on the reverse strand, counting down.
TAGGTCTAACGTTTAAGTCTTTAATCCATCTTGAATTAATTTTTGTATAAGGTGTAAGGAAGGGATCCAGTTTCAGCTTTCTACATATGGCTAGCCAGTTTTCCCAGCACCATTTATTAAATAGGGAATCCTTTCCCCATTGCTTGTTTTTCTCAGGTTTGTCAAAGATCAGATAGTTGTAGATATGTGGTGTTATTTCTGGGTGCTCTGTTCTTTTCCATTGATCTATATCTCTGTGTTGTTACCAGTATCATGCTGTTTTGGTTACTGTAGCCTTGTAGTATAGTTTGAAGTCAGGTAGCATGATGCCTCCAACTTTGTTCTTTTGTCTTAGGATTGACTTGGTGATGTGGGCTGCTTTTTGGTTCCATATGAACTTTAAAGTAGTTTTTTCCAATTCTGTGAAGAAAGTCATTGGTATCTTGATGGGGATGGCATTGAATCTATAAATTCCTTTGGGCAGTATGGCCATTTTCACGATATTGATTCTTCCTACCCATGAGCATGGAATGTTCTTCCATTTCTTTGTATCCTCTTTTATTTCATTGAGCAGTGGTTTGTAGTTCTCCTTGAAGAGGTCCTTCATGTCCCTTGTAAGTTGGATTCCTAGGTATTTTATTCTCTTTGAAGCAATTGTGAATGGGAGTTCACTCATGATTTGGCTCTCTGTTTGTCTGTTATTGGTGTATAAGAACACTTGTGATTTTTGTACATTGATTTTGTATCCTGAGACTTTGCTGAAGTTGCTTATCAGCTTAAGGAGATTTGGGCTGAGACAATGGGGTTTTCTAGATATACAATCATGTCATCTGCAAACAGGGACAGTTTGACTTCCTCTTTTCCTAATTGAATACCCTTTATTTCCTTCTCCTGCCAGAGAATTGCCCTGGCCAGAACTTCCAACACTATATTGAATAGGAGTGGTGAGAGAGGGCATCCCTGTCTTGTGTCAGTTTTCAAAGGGAATGCTTCCAGTTTTTGCCCATTCAGTATGATATTGGCTGTGGGTTTGTCATAGATAGCTCTTATTATTTTGAGATACGTCCCATCAATACCTAATTTATTGAGAGTTTTTAGCATGAAGGGTTGTTGAATTTTGTCAAAGGCCTTTCCTGCATCTATTGAGATAATCATGTGGTTTTTGTCTTTGGTTCTGTTTATATGCTGGATTACATTTATTGATTTGCATATGTTGAACCAGCCTTGCATCCCAGGGATGAAGTCCACTTGATCATGGTGGATAAGCTTTTTGATGTGCTGCTGGATTCAGTTTGCCAGTATTTTATTGAGGATTTTTGCATCAATGTTCATCAAGGATATTGGTCTAAAATTCTCTTTTTTGGTTGTATCTCTGCCCGGCTTTGGTATCAGGATGATGCTGGCCTCATAAAATGAGTTAGGGAGGATTCCCTCTTTTTCTATTGATTGGAATAGTTTCAGAAGGAATGGTACCAGTTCCTCCTTGTACCTCTGGTAGAATTCGGCTGTGAATCCGTCTGGTCCTGGACTCTTTTTGGTTGGTTAGCTGTTGATTATTGCCACAATTTCAGAGCCTGTTATTGGTCTATTCAGAGATTCAACTTCTTCCTAGTTTAGTCTTGGGAGGGTGTATGTGTCCAGGAATTTATCCATTTCTTCTAGATTTTCTAGTTTATTTGCATAGAGGTGTTTGTAGTATTCTCTGATGGTAGTTTGTATTTCTGTGGGATCAGTGGTGATATCCCCTTTATCATTTTTTATTCTGTCTATTTGATTTTTCTCTCTTTTCTTCTTTATTAGTCTTGCTAGCAGTCTATCCATTTTGTTGATCCTTTCAAAAAGCAGCTCCTGGATTCATTAATTTTTGAAGGGTTTTTTGTGTCTCTATTTCCTTCAGTTCTGCTCTGATTTTAGTTATTTCTTGCCTTCTGCTAGCTTTTGAATGTGTTTGCTCTTGCTTTTCTAGTTCTTTTAATTGTGATGTTAGGGTGCCAATTTTGGATTTTTCCTGCTTTCTCTTGTGGGCATTTAGTGCTATAAATTTCCCTCCACACACTGCTTTAAATGTGTCCCAGAGATTCTGGTATGTTGTGTCTTTGTTCTCGTTGGTTTCAAAGAACATCTTTATTTCTGCCTTCATTTCATTATGTACCCAGTAGTCATTCAGGAGCAGATTGTTCAGTTTCCATGTAGTGGAGCGGTTTTGAGTGAGTTTCTTAATCCTGAATTCTAGTTTGATTGCACTGTGGTCTGAGAGACAGTTTGTTATAAATTCTGTTCTTTTACATTTGCTGAGGAGAGCTTTACTTCCAAGTATGTGGTCAGTTTTGGAATAGGTGTGGTGTGGTGCTGAAAAAAATATATATTCTGTTCATTTGGGGTGGAGAGTTCTGTAGATGTCTATTAGGTCCGCTTGGTGCAGAGCTGAGTTCAATTCCTGGATATCCTTGTTAACTTTCTGTCTCGTTGATCTGTCTAATGTTGACAATGGGGTGTTAAAGTCTCCCATTATTATTGTGTGGGAGTCTAAGTCTCTTTGTAGGTCACTCAGGACTTGCTTTATGAATCTGGGTGCTCCTGTATTGGGTGCATATATATTTAGGATCGTTAGCTCTTCTTGTTGAATTGATCCCTTTACCATTATGTAATGGCCTTCTTTGTCTCTTTTGATCTTTGTTGGTTTAAAGTCTGTTTTATCAGAGACTAGGATTGCAACCCCTGCCTTTTTTTGTTTTCCATTTGCTTGGTAGATCTTCCTCCATCCTTTTATTTTGAGCCTATGTGTGTCTCTGCACGTGAGATGGGTTTCCTGAATACAGCACACTGATGGGTCTTGACTCTTTATCCAATTTGCCAGTCTGTGTCTTTTAATTGGAGCATTTAGTCCATTTACATTTACAGTTAATATTGTTATGTGTGAATTTGATCCTGTCATTATGATGTTAGCTGGTGATTTTGCTCGTTAGTTGATGCAGTTTCTTCCTAGCCTTGATGGTCTTTACAGTTTGACATGATTTTGCAGTGGCTGGTACCGTTGTTCCTTTCCATATTTAGTGCTTCCTTCAGTAGCTCTTTTAGGGCAGGCCTGGTGGTGACAAAATCTCTCAGCATTTGCTTGTCTGTAAAGGATTTTATTTTTCCTTCATTTATGAAGCTTAGTTTGGCTGGATATGAAATTCTGGGTTGAAAATTCTTTTCTTTAAAAATGTTGAATATTGGCCCCACTCTCTTCTGGCTTTTAGAGTTTCTGCCAAGAGATCTGCTGTTAGTCTGATGGGCTTCCCTTTGTGGGTAACCTGACCTTTCTCTCTGGCTGCCCTTAACATTTTTTCCTTCATTTCAACTTTGGTGAATCTGACAATTATGTGTCTTGGAGTTGCTCTTCTTGGGGAGTATCTTTGTGGCATTCTCTGTATTTCCGGAATTTGCGTGTTGGCCTGCCTTGCTAGATTGGGGAAGTTCTTGTGGATATTATCCTGCAGAGTGTTTTCCAACTTGATTCCATTCTCCCCGTCACTTTCAGGTACACCAATCAGACGTAGATTTGGTCTTTTCACATAGTCCCGTATTTCTTGGAGGCTTTGTTTGTTTCTTTTTATTCTTTTTTCTCTGAACTTCCCTTATCGCTTCATTTCATTCATTTCGTCTTCCATCACTGACACCCTTTATTCCAGTTGATCGCATCAGCTCCTGAGGCTTCTGCATTCTTCACGTAGTTCTCGAGCCTTGGCTTTCAGCTCCATCAGCTCCTTTAAGCACTTCTCTGTATTGGTTATTCTAGTTATACATTTGTCTAAATTTTTTTCGAAGTTTTCAACTTCTTTGCCTTTGGTTTGAATTTCCTCTTGTAGCTCGGAGTAGTTTGATCATCTGAAGCCTTCTTCTCTCAACTCGTCAAAGTCATTGTCCGTCCAGCTTTGTTCCGTTGCTGGTGAGGAACTGCGTTCCTTTGGAGGAGGAGAGGCGCTCTGCTTTTTAGAGTTTCCAGTTTTTCTGCTCTGTTTTTTCCCCATCTTTGTGGTTTTATCTACCTTTGGTCTTTGATGATGGTGATGTACAGATGGGTTTTTGGTGTGGATGTCCTTTCTGTTTGTTAATTTTCCTTCTAACAGACAGGACCCTCAGCTGCAGGTCTGTTGGAGTTTGCTAGAGGTCCACTCCAGACCCTCTTTGCCTGGGTAACAGCTGCAGTGGCTGCAGAACACTGGATTTTCATGAACTGCGAATGCTGCTATCTGATCGTTCCTCTGTAAGTTTTGTCTCAGAGGAGTACCCGGCCGTGTGCAGTGTCAGTCTGCCCCTACTGGGGGGTGCCTCCCAGTTAGGCTGCTCAGGGGTCAGGGGTCTGGGACCCACTTGAGAAGGCAGTCTGCCTGTTCTCAGATCTCCAGCTGCATGCTGGGAGAACCACTACTCTCTTCAAAGCTGTCAGACAGGGACATTTAAGTCTGCAGAGGTTACTGCTGTCTTTTTGTTTGTCTGTGCCCTGCCCCCAGAGGTGGAGCCTACAGAGTCAGGCAGGCCTCCTTGCACTGTGGTGGGCTCCACCCAGTTCGAGCTTTCCGGCTGCTTTGTTTACCTAAGCAAGCCTGGGCAATGGCAGGCGCCCCTCCCCCAGCCTCGCTGCCACCTTGCAGTTTGATCTCAGACTGCTGTGCTAGCAATCAGTGAGACTCCATGGGCATGGGACCCTCCGAGCCAGGTGCAGGATATAATCTCCTGGTGCGCCGTTTTTTAAGCCCGTCGGAAAAGTGCAGTATTAGGGTGGGAGTGACCTGATTTTCCAGGTGCCGTCTGTCACCCCTTTCTTTGACTAGGAAAGGGAACTGCCTGATCCCTTGCACTTCCCGAGGGAGGCAATGCCTCGCCCTGCTTTGGTTCGCACACGGTGTGATGCACCCACTGACCTGCGCCCGCTGCCTGGCACTCCCTAGTGAGACGAACCCGGTACCTCAGATGGAAATGCAGAAATCACCTGTCTTCTGCATCACTCATGCTGGGAGCTGTAGACCGGAGCTGTTCCTATTCGGCCATCTTGGCTGCCCTCCTCAAGTGATCTTCTTGTTTCAACCTTCCAAGTCGCTAGAACTGCAGTCTCATGCCACTGTGCTTAGCTGATAATTTCTAAGAATTTAAAAATTTCCTGAATTTAAAATGTGAGAGACTTGCTAATCAAGGAGAGTATATGCCTTACTGTGGAAATTTAATTCAGAAGGAGAGGTGATAGGTCAAGGCAAGGTGAAAGGAATGATAGAGATACTACCAGATCCTATAATTTAAAAAGTGAAGATGCATTGGACAAACATTTCAGCAAGTTTCCTTTGAATAAGAAGTTTATATAAAAGTCAAAATGTGTTAAATGCAGGGAAATTAAGGTTAGAGATTTGCAAAATGTTTCTTTTCTCAACATTAATATGCCCTTCATTTGTTAAATTCTATACTGTGTACTTTAGCTATTGCTTTGAATTGGAAATTTCTATAAAAATTATCTAAAGTCTGATATTCCTGATTCCCATCTTTAACTTGTTCTTACAGATAGCAGTCACAGTTTGCATTTTAAAATTTCCCTGCTTCTTACACTGTTTTGCCATTTAAAAGCTGAAATATAGTATTGTGTATTTCCAAACACTGATAGTAATAATGTGTAACATTTGTTGTATGTATGTTATGAGCCTAGTACTCTTCTTAGTTCTCTACACATATTAACTCATTAAATTTTTTAGAAATAAACACCTTTATTATTCCTGTTTTATAGATGAAAATCCAAAGAATGCAAAGATTCAATACTTAGCTAAAGTTATTCAGTTAATAAATGATGAAGCCTATTTTCCCACATGGGCAATCTGGCTCTGGAGCAACTTAGCATAGAATCGTATCCCGAAGGTTTCACAAATATTTATCCTCTCTCTACAAAAAAATAAAGCTATAAACAAAAAACAAGGGAGTAGTGAGACAATATCTAATTGATGAAATTAACCAATTTCATGTAATCCTTTAAAATTTATAATGCTGGAATTAATAAGTTGTAATCATACCAAATATAGTAGGTCTAGAATTACAATGCTGTTGCTATGTGGCATACATTTTTGCTGATTCAGCCTAAGAATAGGCACTCTCAAATTTTAAGGACTTGTTACAACATATCTAAAATAGTATAAAGTCAAAAACCTTGTCTCTAGAGCTGTTGTAACTATTTCTAATTCCCCAAATTGTGTGTTAGGCAATGTTAGAAGCTGTGACACAGTACTTGTATGATGATAATATAATTGGTAAATAAATGTTAGTATGGAGGAAAGTAAGAAAGCTGGTAAGTTCTGGGATCAGAGATGATTGTGCTGCAGATAAACAAGTCTGGCTGTGAAACTATGACCAGAATGAGGATCCAGAATAGTTAACGTGGATATCCACTCTTTTGACAGCAGCTATAAAGGCAATTCTAGGCTCTGTTACTGCCAGGACTTTCCTCTGGTGCAGTTCACTGGTGTAGTCTTTTCACCATTCTGGAAATAGACAATGGGTAGAACCCTTCACCCTATAGGGTGTGACTTGCTTTTCTAACTAAATATTTGCTGCTAATCAGTCTCAATCATGCAATTAATTTGAAAACTTAGACATCAGAGTCTTCATTAATCTATCCTATTTATCTTTGCACAAAGTTCATTTAATGAATAACTTGCTTTGAATTTGTGAGTTATTATTTAGTGCTTCAGAAATCCAATGACTAATGCCATGAGGCAAGCAGATGTGCTGTATCAGCTTCAGCAGTGTCATTTTCCTTGGCTTTCCCCTGTGAAGTTCTCAAGGCCTAAACCTCTTGAGCACGCAGTCTGTTGGCTTCAGGAATGTGAGTGGGATCCAGAGAAGGGCTCATGGCTTTGGGTGGGGAGAAGAGTGCAATTTGCATCTTGTTCACTTCCTCCCTGTTTTCTATGTCCAGATGTTATCAGGGTAAAATCAGAGCTCCTACTGAGTTGTCAAGTCTTATGCATTTCTGTTTTCTGTCCAGGCCTTTGGAGTTAAGGAGAATTTAAAGAAATGGTGTATGGGGCGAAGGAAACAAACAAGGAAATGAAAAGCAGAAGAGAAAGCAGCCCAAGATGGTAACAGAGCTCAGATGGAACTTGTAAAGATAGAAATCACCTCCAGTGTAATTTGGGGTTAGCACCAGCACTTGAGGTAGTCAATGAGTTTCTCAATTTCAGGGCAAGGGTTCTAGTTTCAAGACTTGGGCTTCCAGAGCAACACATATAGGAGAAATACATACAGTTGAATGCAGCTTAAATGCATGCAAGAGACAGTTACTTAGTGATATGGTTTGGCTCTGTGTCCCCACCCAAATCTCATCTTGAATTGTACTCCCATAATTCCCATGTGTTGTGGGAGGGACTCGGTGGGAAATAATTAAATCATGGGGGCAGTTTCCCCCATACTGTTTTCTTGTTAGTGAATAAGTCTCATGAGATCTGATGGTTTTATAAGGGGTTTCCGCATTCAGTTCTCTCTCTCTCTCTTTAGTTCTTGCCAAAACCATGTAAGAAGTGCCTTTGCCTTCTGCCTTTATTGTGAAGCCTCCCCTGCCATTAAACCTATTTTTCTTTTTCTTTTTCTCTCTCTTTTTTTTTTTTGGTGTGCGCTTTTATTCAACTGGTCTCAAGTCAGTGTATAGGTAAGCCCTGGCTGCCTCCACCCACTCCCAGGGGGACCAAAAGCCTTCATACATCTCAAGTTGGGGGACAAAAGAGGGGGGCCACAAAGGCTGATCACTCAAAATAAAACAAAATTAAAAAGTATTAAGGTGAAGATTAAAAAATTTTTTGCATTACATAATTTACACAAAAGCAATGCTATCGCCTCCCCTTTGTGGGCTCAGAAGAGGACTGGGCCATTCTCCTTAGAGAGTAGTGGGGTGGCTTTTAAGAGGGCAACGGACTTCCTGTAACAATGCATCTCATGATATTTGGGATGACTATTTAAAAATGTACAATGTACAATCAAAGTCCTCGGCCACATTGCAGAACTTTGGGGGATGCTTCCTCCAGCCGACTGCTGTCACCTTCACTGTTCCAGTTTTTAAATCCCGAGTCAAGCCAAAAACAAAACAAAACAAAAAAACAAATAAAGCCATGCCAATCTCATCTTGTTTTCTGCGCAAGTTAGGTTTTGTCAAGAAAGGGTATAATGCAACTAAGTTACAATCCGCCTAGAACACTTGTGATGGATGAGGAAGGGGTCGGGCTCGTCGTATTCCTTGCTGATCCACGTCTGCTGGAAGCTGGAAAGCGAGGCCAGGATGGAGTCGCTGATCCACACGGAGTACTAACTCTCCAGAGGAGCAATGGCACCAGGGTGGTGATCTCCTTCTGCATCCTGTCCTGCCATGCCAGGGTACATGGTGGTGCCGCCAGACAGCCCTGTGTTGGCATGCAGGTCTTTGCGGATGTCCATGTCACACTTCATGATGGAGTTGACAGTAGGATGCCACAGGATTCCATGCCCAGAAAGGAAGGCTGGAAGAAGTCCTGGGGGCTGTGGAACCTCTCATTGCTGATGGTGATGACCTGGCTATCGGGAGGTCGGGCAGCTTGTAGATCTTCTCCAGGGAGGAGCTGGAGGCCACTGTGGCCATCTCCTGCTCAAAGTCCAGGGTGATATAGCACAGCTTCTCCTTGATGTCATGCATGATTCCCTGCTCAGCCGTGGTGGTGAAGCTGTAGCGCCCATTCGGTGAGGATCTTCATGAGGTAGTCAGTCAGGTCCAGGCCAGCCAGGTCCAGACGCAGGATGGCGTGGGGGAGGGCATACCACTCGTAGATGGGCAGTGTGGGTGACCCCGTTACCAGAGTCCATCACAATGCCAGTGGTAAGGCCAGAGGCGTACAGGGACAGCACCACAGCCTGGATGGCCATGTATATGGCTGGGGTGTTGCTGAAGGTCTCAAACATGATCTGGGTCATCTTATGATTGGCCTTGGGGTTCAGGGGGGCCTGGGTCAACAGCATGGGGTGCTCCTCAGGAGTCATACACAGCTTGTTGTAGAAGGTGTGGTGCCAGATCTTCTCCATGTCATCCCAGTTGGTGCCCAGTTGGTGCTCCACGGGGTACTTCAGGGTCAGGATGCCTCTCTTGCTCTGGGCCTCATCACCCACATAGGAGTCCTTCTGACCCATGCCCACCATCACTCCCTGGCGCCCATGACAGAGGGGAAGATGGCCCGGGGGCATTGTCACCTGTGAAGCCGGCCTTGCACATGCCAGAGCCCTTGTTGATGAGGAGCGCGCTGATATCATCATCCATGGTGAGCTAGCTGCGGGTATGGATGCCCGGCAGAGCGGGGAGGGCGACGCTCTGTGCTCGCGGGGCGGACGTGGTCTCGGCTGTCCATTAACCCTATTTTTCTTCCCAGTCTCAGGTATGTCTTTATCAGCAGTGTCAAAATGGACTAATACACTTAGCTTAGCATGTCTAGAAAATTTTCCGATTACAGTTTTGACAAGAATATCATCTTTCTGCTCTACCAATCAGAGTGTTATGCCTGTCCCATTCCTAAAGTGTTACTTTCCCATTGTTAACCCACTTAAAATAACTTTATGGTCTTGTTGAGATAGAACCTTTTTAAAAACAAAAAACGAATATTCTACTTAAATCCTATTGTTAGCTCAATTTTGTAGGAAATAAATATTTCAAGAATAGAATTAAAAATAAATGTATACAACGGCAGATATTTTATAAATCATATTTCTCTAATTTCAGAGATTTAGCAAACATAGTAAACCTAATTCTCTTTTGGAAACAAAATTTATATTTCCAGATTATCTGGAAAAGCTAATTAATCAATACGGTCCTTGGGGTTTTACTCTGTGTTTTGACAGCACCAATATATTCATCATGGTGTAGGGCATGAGGAAATAGCACAATTAATACTCATAAACATGAAATGTAAAAATGTATGGTTTTGTGCTGAGAAGTGTCACTTCTAATTGCAAATATGGCAGCTTTATTGACATCATCATTAACAGGATTTTTAAGCAATCTACCAGTGGTTCCAGATATGAGATTCACTTCTACTTCTAGAACAAATGTATAAGTATGCTTTTATTAATTGTTTTAATTTCAAATTTTCTATATATTTGAAATAGTCTTTAAAGTTTTCACAAACAAGCAAGAATTAGAAAAGTACTTCATTATGCCTATTTATTGTTTAAATCTTTTATTCTTTTGTATTTTCGAATTGAACTGACTCTAATTATACTAAGTACTCATTCTAGTTTTTTTCTAAGCTTATCTATCAATCTGCAATTCTCTTTTTGACACTCGAAATTTTATTATGACTTTTATATTTTAAAGGAAGATAATTATGTCTGCATGTATTTAAAACTGAGTCCTTAGATTATTGTTTCTGAAATGTGGCTGCTGTCCTTTAAACTTTCTTAGTATGTTACAAACACGTGGCATTCAGAGACTTTCTCTAAAGGAGTAATGAAAACTAAATTTTAAAAAGGTAATATACAATTTCCTTCAACAAATATTTTGCTTTTTAAGGTATTGCTTCTACTTAATAAAATAATACTTTTTCTCCTATCATTCCGTGGTGATAAGTTTTTCCCAAGAGATTTCTGATATTTGGCTGAGAGTGTAGATGGCCTTCTGAAAGGGCCTGGAGGAGTGAGCAGAGTTGTTAATCTGAGCAAGAAGGGCTTGAAAACTTCTTCCCTGAAAATGCACTGAAGCCTAGAAGTTCCTCACTGTTTAGAAACAAAGCTTAGTGGAAGGTGTACTTGAGACATGAACTTGGGATTAGAGAGAAGTAGAGTAACAGACCGGTATTTTGAAAGGTCTATGGGAGCCTGATATCGTGGATAAAGGCATCAGGCAAAAAGTCTATACAGGAGAGAGACCCAGACTCTTACTTAGAGTAGAGGTTAAGACCCAGTACAAGATAATAGGACTACAGAATAAGCTATGTCAAGATCTCAGTGTAGACCCCAGCAACTAGTGCTACTGCATACCCTGAACAACTGTATGAGGCTAACCTGATATAGTTTAGGACTATCTCAGATCATCACTGTCTCTAATGCTTTCACTCCCCACTCTTGTCCTTAATATTTCAGTTAGAACCTTATCTTTTCAGGTAGGCTTCCCCTAATCATTCAATTTAAAGGAGATCCCTTATAATCTCTCTCAGGATTTTTTTTATCTTTCATTATACTAATTTTGTAATATTATTAAAATTATTTTTTTCATATTAGGCTCCACGACAGGCACAATATCTTTTTATTCACTATAGTGTGCTCCATGCCTAGCATAGTGTCTGGCCCACAAACAGCTCAATAAGGACTGTATTTGCTAAATAAACAAATGTCAAATAGGCAAATGTGCTATCTTAATAACTGGCTAGTGATTCAAGTAAACTGAATGGGGGTGGAATACACTGGACCAGGGAAAGAGCTAGGGTTTGCAGGACCCCACTCATTCTCAGAAAGGACAGAGGAGGTAACTTCAAAATCAAGGTAGAAAACTTAGTTAGTTAGTTGATTCTCGAGGAACTATTGTCTTTTCCCTCAAGAACTCAAGAAATAAAGCAGGAGCTAAGGGTGGCAAAGAACTTGTGTAATCAACATGCAGCATAGCCCAGGCCAGAGGTTTCCCTGGACTGAAACAAAAAAAGAAGACTAAGTGGAAAGACTAGAACTCTTTTGAGTTGAGTCAGTGCCTTGAGCTGGAGCCAATTTCAGTCCGGACTGGGTTAACATCTGAGCAGCAACATCTACAAAGGAAATAAGTAAATGGTCAAGAAGATGGTAAAAAGAACTTCAAGAGTCCACCATGCTTCATTCTCATTCATGTGGAATCCGGGGACCATTACCACTAGGATTTTTTTTTTTTTTTTTTTTTGACGTAGTCTCGCCTGTGGGCCAGGCTGGAGTGCAGTGGCGCCATCTCGGCTCACTGAAAGCTCCGCCTCCCAGGTTCACGCCATTCTCCTGCCTCAGCCTCCCTAATAGCTGAGACTACAGGCGCCTGCCACCACACCCGGCTAGTTTTTTGTATTTTTTAGTAGAGACGGGGTTTCACCGTGTTAGCCAGGATGGTCTGGATCCCATGACCTCGTGATCCGCCCGCCTCGGCCTCCCAAAGTGCTGGGATTACAGGCGCGAGCCACCACACCCGGCCCATTACCACTAGGATTTTAAAGATTGGTTATAACACTTACTTTACTTATTGCTTATTTTTATTTACTGATTTTTATTTTCTTTGCCTTTGGAACTTTAAGAAACATCTTTAAAAGTATAAAGTAACAGCCGGGCGCGGCGGCTCACGCCTCATTGGTAGGCTATACATTAATTCAAAAAGCTGATGCCCAGGAACTAGTGTCTTCAACCCAACCCTGAGATTTAAACTTTTAAGAGATCCATTCACTGAAATAAATTATTTCCTTAAAAATAATTCCAGCTGATTGAATGCAGGATGGAAAAGATATGTATATCAACAAGAATATTCTGTGAAGCTATAGCATTTTCATTTGATTGTACATTTTCCATTCAGTGTATTTTCATTCACTGTAAGTTTGTGTCACACAGAATTTAGTGTTGAGATAATAAAAAAACAATTTACTGATAGCTATATTAAACTCAGTAATCTTACTTCTCTTGCCTAAATGATTTATTTCTGAATCATTTTTGATAGCTTTAAAGAATCTTGTGTTTGATGACACATTTGTAGAGTTTGCAGATGAAAAGTTTTATATTTTTCACAATGCTATTTGGTTTTTTTATATATTAAACTCATCTTCTTTTAAGATTCACACAGAGCATAATCCTATTTCAAGGAAATTGCAGCATGCCATTGCCTTCGGTAGCTTTTTGTCTCAGTCATCCATTTGAGCTGAACAGCCAAGTGGTCCCTATTTATACTCTGGTTGCCCAACTGTCATTCCATTGTCTCCTTTTCTGGAGGACACGGAAATTATATTTATGACGCTGCAGTGACTAAGTTCTACTAGTTTTCTTCCTGCTCACTTGCTCCTCAACTCTTTTTAAATTTACGTTTTTGGTTTACGGATAAAATTGTATTTATTATGTACAACATGTTTTGAAATGTGTATGTGTGTGTAGTGGAAGAGTTAAATCTAGCTGATTAACAAATGCATTACCTCACAGAGTTTTCATTTCCATGGTGAGAGCACTTGATATCCACTCTCTTTGCACTTTTCAAGAATACAATATATCATCATATTTTAATGATATATGATGACTGTAGTCACCATGCTCTAAAATAGACCTGTTGAATTTATTCCTCCTATCTAACTGGGTATATATCCAAAGGAAATAAAATCAGTATGTCAAAGAGATATCTGCACTCCAACATTTACTATAGTAGTACTCATAATAGCCAAGATATTGAATCAACATAATGATCCAACAATGTATGAATGAATAAAGAAAACGTGGTATATATACACAATGGAATACTATTCAGCCATAAAAAAGAAGAAAATCCTGCCACTTTTGACAACATAGATGAACCTGGAGGACATATGTTAAGTGAAATAAGCCAGTCACAGAAAGACAAATGCCACATGATTTCACCTATACGTGGATTCTAAAAAAGTTTAACTCATATTTGTAGAGAGTAGGATGGTTATTACCAGAGGCTGATATGGTTAGCAGAGAAGGAGTAATTGGGAGATATTGGTCCCCAACTCTTTTTTTATTCCTTTTGACTTTCTCAGTAAGGGCCAGGAGTGGTCATATAATATTATATTGGTGACCTGTACAATCTGGGAAGAAAGGCTCCTAGTACACTGATGCCACACTGAAAAAGACAATGTGAGATGAGGCAGGTAATCCCATGTAGCCTCATGGCTTCCAGCAGTTAAGGATATCTGGTGAATTGTTATGCTATCTTCTAGGCTCAGTATTTAGAGCCAGCCTGTGCCATGTTTCTGAGTCATCAAGGACAATTGCTTTTTTGGATGTGCAATTCCCCACTGACTGACACATGAAGACAGTAACCTACTATTTTAAACTTTTAAATAATGTTTTGAAATTATTTGCTAATAAGCCATTTTTGAATATTGAACATTATAGACTATGTTATTTCAAAAGGAACAAGTAATATTTTCTTTTTTATGTGAATCACCTCTACTGAAGAAAAACTTATATCCTAGAAAATTAAAATTCAAAGTGCCAAACTGATCTTTGAAAGGATTCAGAGCAGAAGGAAATGACTCTAAGTGGGATTTCCAGAATTGAATTATTAACCAAATGGGCTCCACTTCATTACTGCTTGCTGAGCAATGGGCATACTTTGGGCCATGCTGTAATGAAAATGATAGGGAAGTAGGAACACAGGCAAGGCAAATGCTTTTCATTTTATGAATACTAGGAATTACATTAGGTTAACATGGCTCATGTGTTATTTCAACAAATAACACATTTGGGGAAAATATCTTCTGAACTTCCACAACTCTCATAATTTGATAATATAAAAACATTATAATATTAGGATATTGGAGCTAAAAGGAAGTTAATAATCATTTAGTATAACTCCTACATTTTTAAGATAAAAAGTGTACATTCATGTTGTGTGACTGGCTTCAAGTTTCTTAGCCAGGTTGGAGCAGAGTGAGGTCTTGGACCAATGCCTTTTAACATCCAGTCAAATGTTCTTTTGTGCTTAAATTAGTAATTTTTTCAGCCCCAAAACTTCTTGAACTAATAAGCAACTTTAGGAAAGTCTCAGGGTACAAAATCAATGCGCAAAAGTCACAAGCATTCCTTTACACCAACAATAGGCAAGCAGAGAGCCAAATCATGAATGAACTCCCATTAACAATTGCTACAAAGAGAATAAAATACCTAGGAATACAGCTAACAAGGGATCCAAGGAACCTTTTCAGGAGAACTACAAACTACTGCTCAAGGAAGTAAGAGAGGAGACAAAAAATGGAAAAGCATTCCATCTTTATGAATAGGAAGAATCAATATCGTGAAAATGGCCATTCTACCCAAAGTAATTTATAGATACAATGCTATTCCCATCAAACTGCCATTGACATTTTTCACAGAATTAGAAAAAACTATGTTAAATTTCATATGGAATCAAAGAAGATCCTGCATAGCCAAGACAATCCTAAGCCAAAAGAATAAAGCTGGAGGCATGATGCTACCTGACTTCAAGCTATATTACAAGGCTACAGTAACCAAAACAGCATGGTACTGGTACCAAAACAGATATATAGACCAATGCAACAGAACACAGACCTCAGAAATACCACCACACATCTACAACCATCTGATCTTTGATGAATCTGACAAAAACAAACAATGGAGAAAGGATGTCCTATTCAGTAAATGGTGCTGTGAAAACTGGCTAGCCATACGCAGAAAAGTAAAACTGGACCCCTTCCTTATACCTTATACAAAATTAAATCAAAATGGATTAAAGACTTAAATGTAAAACCCAAACCATTAAAACCTTAGAAGAAAACCTAGACAATACCTTTCAGCTCATAGGCATGGGTAAAGACTTTGTAACTAAAACACCAAAAGCAATTGCAACAAAAGCAAATATTGACAAATGAAATCGAATTAAAGAGCTTCTGCATAGCAAAAGAAACTATCATCAGAGTGAACAGGCAACCTACAGAATGGTAGAAAATTTTTGCAATCTACCCATCTCACAAAGGACTAATTTCCAGAATTTACAAGGAACTTTGGCCGGACTCAGTGGCTCACACCTGTAATCCCAGCACTTTTGGAGGCCGAGAAGGGCAGATCACGAGGTCAAGAGATGGAGACCATCCTGGCTAACACGGTGAAACCCCATCTTTACTAAAAATACAAAAAAATTAGCCAGGTGTGGTGGCGGGCGCCTGTAGTCCCAGCTACTCCAGCGGCTGAGGCAGGAGAATTGGCGTGAACCGGTGAGGTGGAGCTTGCAGTGAGCCAACATCCCGCCACTGTGCTCCAGCCTGGGCGACAGAGGGAAACTCCATCAAAAAAAAAAAAAAAAAAAAAAAAAAGGAAACGACAAACACAAACAACCCCATCATAAAGTGGGCGAAGGATATGAACAGACACTTCTCAAAAGAAGACATTTATGTGGCCAAGAAACACATGAAAAACAGCTCAGCATCACTGGTCAAAAGACAAATGCAAATCAAAACCACAATGAGATACCATCTCATGTCAGTCAGAAGGACGATTATTAACAAGTCAGGAAACAATAGATTCTGCTAGTGAGGCTGTGGGAAATAGGAACACTTTTACACTGTTGGTGGGAGTGTAAATTAGATCAACCATTGTGGAAGACAATATGGCAATTCCTCAAGGATCTAGAACCAGAAGTGTCATTTGACCCAGCAATCCCATTACTGGGTATATACTCAAAGGAATATAAATCATTCTACTATAAAGACACATGCACACATATGTTTACTGCAGCACTATTTACAATACCAAAGACATGGAACTAACCCACATGCCCATCAATGATAGATTGGATAAAGAAAATGTGGTACATAAACACCATGGAATACTTTGCAGCCACAAAATGGAATGAGATTATGTCCTTTGCAGAGACATGGGTGAAGGTGGAAGCCATCATCCTCAGCAAAATAACACAGGAACAGAAAACCAAACACCGCCTGTTCTCACTCATAAGTGGGAGTTGAACATTGAGAACACATGGACACTGAGAGGGGAACAGACACACCACGGCCTGTTGGGGGTTAGGGGAGGGAACTTAGAGGATGATTCAATAGGTGCAGCAAACCACCATGGCACATGTATACCTATGTAACAAAGCTGCACATTCTGCACATGTAGCCCATTTTTTTTTAGAAGAAATAAAGAGGAAGAAAATTAGTATTTTTTTTTTTCAGCTCTTCCTCTAGCAGGAAGAAGATAGTTACCCTGCAAAGTACTCCTGATTTATCACCATGTTTCCTGTCCCATATCTGCAATGTAAAGTTTGGAAGGGCTGGGGCAGGGGGATGGAAGTACTGACTGTGAGCGTTGGTATGAGGAAGAAATGCCAGAAATGAAAGGGGCTAATGGCAAGAGCCACTCTGATGCTTGGGATAGGAACATAGGTTTTTGGAGAGAGAATCTGTCTATGTTTAGTGCCACAGGTTAATCTAATACTTTCTCAATCATCACAAGGAATTATCTGAGATAGCTGCACAACTGAAAAGGGAGTGTTTATGGCTCATAGGCACTTCTCTGAGTAAAATAAGGTTTATTAGGCAAAGCTAAGTGTGTAGCTTCTACATATGTAATTGCCTGATGGATTCATCTAGATAATCATCCATGTCTTTGTTTTTCTGTTGGTACTTTTTTGGTAAAGTATCTTCAGGTGCATTGAGTATAAAAGTAAAAATGATATAACTAAGTACTAGCACTATTTGTACCATATTGTACTTCTAATTTTCTTTTGTCCAACGATATTTTCCCTATACAGTATACAGTATGTTCTTTATCTTATCTCTGTCATTTCAAAGTTCCCATCAGAATACTGGCTGATCTCGTCAAATTCTTAGCTCAGATGCAGTACAGTATGCAGTACATGAGAAGCTGATAACCCAAAATGATTGGTTTGAGCAATATTCACAAAATACCTCCTTTCATGCTCCCGGATGCCTTCTGTATTTTAGGGAAAAAAGGATATAAGCAATATAGACTGTAATCTTGAGGTCAGAAACTGCTTTCTAAAGGAGCCAAATCCTTTTGGACCGTGAAGTGACAGTTTGCACAAAATTTCATTTGTTGAAGATACAGTTCATCCAAGGCTGGCGCTAAATAAGAGAAACAATGCATCCAGCATTTGAAAAACATGATTTATTTAGGCTATAATCTAATAGTTATTTAGATGAACTATAAGAAAGATTTCCTGCACAAAGACTTCCCTTAGGATCACAGGATATGAAAGAGCATACAATGAAGTTTAGCAGTTAAAATGTCTGAGTTTGTTAAGTGACTTAATGTAAGGAATTACAAGAACATGTGTGATAATATTGTGAATTTAAACAGCTAACTTATATAGTCAGTCTTTCTTTTCCTTCCTTCCTTCCTCCCTCCCTCCCACCCTCCCTGCCTCTCTCTCTCTTTTTCTTTTTTCTCTCTGTCTCTCTCTTTCTTCTTCCTTTTTTTTCTCAATTTCTTCAAATTGGATTCTCTGACCTCAATTGCTTGCCTCTATCTTAGAGTCCCATGTTTGGGAGGCAGTACTAAGATTGTGATAATAAATTCCTGCCCCACTCTCATTTTTTAAATGTTTCTGTTTTTCATTCCCAAATGTAAGGAGCACATCAGGGGAGACTATTCTGTTTACATGGGAGGATTTCAAAGCGATTTTATTTTACTTTAAATTAGGCCTATGGAGTTATGCTTTACATACAATAAACATGATCACCTTTTTAAAGGTTACAGTTGATGAGTTTTGACAAATATATATAGTTGTGTGACCATTATCATAATTAAGATATGAAATTTATTTTATTTTATTATTATTGTACTTTAAGTTTTAGGGTACATGTGCACAATGTGCAGGTTAGTTACATATGTATACATGTGCCATGCTGGTGTGCTGCACCCATTAGCTCGTCATTTAGCATTAGGTATATCTGCTAATGCTATCCCTCCCCCCTCCCCCCACCCCACAACAGTCCCCAGAGTGTGATGTTCCCCTTCCTGTGTCCATGTGTTCTCATTGTTCAATTCCCACCTATGAGTGAGAATATGCGGTGTTTGGTTTTTTGTCCTTGCGATAGTTTACTGAGAGTGATGATTTCCAATTTCATAGATGTCCCTACAAAGGACATGAACTCATCATTTTTTATGGCTGCATAGTATTCCATGGTGTATATGTGCCACATTTTCTTAATCCAGTCTGTCATTGTTGGACATTTGGGTTGGTTCCAAGTCTTTGTTATTGTGAATAGTGCCGCAATAAACATACGTGTGCATGTGTCTTTATAGCAGCATGATTTATAGTCCTTTGGGTATATACCCAGTAATGGGATGGCTGAGTCAAATGGTATTTCTAGTTCTAGATCGCTGAGGAATCGCCACACTGACTTCCACAATGGTTGAACTAGTTTACAGTCCCACCAATAGTGTAAAAGTGTTCCTGTTTCTCCACATCCTCTCCAGCACCTGTTGTTTCCTGACTTTTTAAGGATCACCATTCTAACTGGTGTGAGATGGTATCTCATTGTGGTTTTGATTTGCATTTCTCTGATGGCCAGTGATGGTGAGCATTTTTTCATGTGTTTTTTGGCTGCATAAGTGTCTTCTTTTGAGAAGTGTCTGTTCATGTCCTTTGCCCACTTTTTGATGGGGTTGTTTGTTTTTTTCTTGTAAATTTGTTTGAGTTCATTTAAGATATGAAATATTTTTTATCACAGTAATAAGTTCCCTTATGTCCATATGCAATCAGTTTCCCATCCCTAGCCACAGCTTCTGGCAACCACTCATCTGTTTTTTTGTTTCTATGCCTATGTCTTTTACAAAATATTGTAAACTTATAAAAATAAAAGGCTTCTGCTCACAAAAGACACCATTAACAATATGAAAAGATAAGCCATAGGTTGGGAGAAGATATTTCAAAACATATATTTGATAAATTATTCATATTTAAAATATATAAAGTACTCTTACAACTCATTAATAGAAATACAAGTCAGTTAAAAGTTTAAAAAAATGTTTAAACAGAAACTTCAGAAAAGAAAATACATGACTGACCAATAGACATAGAAAAGTGTTTAGCATCATTAGTCATCAGAGAAATTCAAATATTGAAATATGAGTTATCCCTACATACCCACTGGAATGGCTAAAATGAAAAAAGGCCAATAAAAAGTGTTGATGAGCATTTGGAGCAACTTGAACTTTCATGCATTCCTGGTAGGAATACAAACAGCAATATAAATCCATCTGCTTGACTGATTGTGTTTATGTGTTTTTAATCTCAAAAAAAAAAATCAACTACATGACCACAGCCACATATAGAGGTAAAAGGTTTTTAAAAACATGTTGAGAGTCAGTCATGGAAACTTTTTTAGGATAAGAGGCCCTCTGAGAACTGAAAGACTGATTGTAAAATGTGCTATTCCTCTAACTTTCTCAGTGGTAAATGTAAAACAATTCCAGTGCTCCAAAGCAAATTTCACTGAATCTGTGAAAATATCTTTACATCTATACACAGAAGACTTTTTGCTGTGAATATGATTGTGGGGATGCTAAAGAAATCAAGCAAGTTGTTTTCAGATTAGTTTCCAACTCTCTTTGGGATGCAGATTCATAATTGGAGAGGTCAATAGTTTTGTGCAAAGTGATATCTGTTTCTCTTGTTTTCAGGTGACTTTAACAGAAGATGAGAGAAGCCATCCCTGTGCCTATACTCCACTTGTATTAGTCAGTTCTCACACTGCTATAAAGGTGTACCTGCGACTACGTAATTTATAAAGGAAAGAGGTTTAATTGACTCACACTTCCGCATGGCTTAGGAGGCCTCAGGAAACTTACAATCATGGTGGAAGGAGAGAGAAGCAAAGGCATGTCTTACATGGTGGCAGATGAGAGAGAGCAAATGAGCAAAGGAGGATGAGCCCCTTATAAAATCATCGGATCTTTTGAGAACTCACTCACTATCACAAGAACAGCATGGGGGAAACTGCCCCCATGATCCAATCATCCCCATGTTTCGAGGGCAGGACTCTCAACACATGGGGATTATATGTATTACAATTTGAGATGAGATTTAGGTGGGGACACAAAAACAAACCAATATCATCATTTCAGCCTCATTTCTTTTCCTGCCTAAAGATCTATAGAAATACTGACTCCTTTCTGTCTCTGCTTCCATTAGTTAATGGCCTGCTTTCTAGTAGTAAAGAAGATGGAAGAAAAGATTGGCATTAGAAATACAGAAGGCAATGGGGCACAGTGGTCTATGTCTGTAATCCCAGCATTTGTGACTCATGCCTGTAATCCCAGTGCTTTAAGAGGCCAAGGTGGGCAGATCACTTGAGCACAGGAACTTAAGACCAGCCTGAGCAACAAGGTTAAACCCCTACAAAAAATATAAAAATTTGCCAGGTGTGGTGGCAGGTGCCTGTGGTCCCAGCTACTCAAAGACAGAGGGTGGAAGGATGGTTTGAGCCTGGGAAGCTGAGGCTGCAATGAGCCATTGATCACGCCACTGCATTCAGCCTCAGCAAGGGTGAGACCCTGTCAAAAAAAAAAAAAAAATTATGGAAGTCAAGACAAAGATACAAAGATGGGAAATTGGGATGATAGCTCTCAATTTTCACTTGTAGTCATTTTCCATTCTTGTTAGGTTGGAAAAGAGAACAGGATACCCTTGTTATTGTATCTTTGCTTTCTTTTTGGAATATTTTCTAATTTTTTCTTCAGTGAAATATCAATGACATTTTTATATCTATAGCTCTAATATACTTTGGCTGTGTCACCACCCAAATCTTGTTTTGAATTGTAGCTCCCATAATCCCCAAGTGTTGTGGGAGGGACCTGGTAGAAGGTAACTGAATCACGGGGGCAGATTTTCCCATGACGTTCTTGTGATAGTGAATAAGTCTCACAAGTTCTGATGGTTTTATAAAGAGCAGGTCCCCTGCACATGCTGTCTTGCCTGGTGTCATGTAAGACGTGCCTTTGCTTCACCTTCACCTTCTGCCATGATTTTGAGGCCTCTGCAGCCATATGGAACTATGAGTCCATTAAACCTCTTTTTCTTAATAAATTACTCAGTCTCGGAGATTTCTTTATAGCTATATGAAAATTGAGTAATATGGGTAGATTGCAAAAAATTTGCTCCCATTCTGTAGGTTGCCTGTTCACTCTGATGATAGTTTCTTTTGCTGTGCAGAAGCTCTTTAGTTTAATTAGACCCAATTTTTCAATTTTGGCTCTTGTTGCAATTGCTTTTGGTGTTTTAGACATGAAGTCTTTTCCCATGCCTATGGCCCGAATGGTATTGCCTAGGTTTTCTTCTAGGATTTTTATGGTTTTGGGTTTTACATTTAAGTCTGTAATCCATCTTGAGTTAATTTTCATATAACGTGTAAGGAAGGGGTCTAGTAGCAGTTTCCTACTTATGGCTACCAGTTTTCCAAGCACTATTTATCATATAGGGAATCCTTTCCCCATTGTTTGTTTTTGTCAGGTTTGTCAAAGATCAGATGGCTGTAGATGTGTGGTGTCATTTCTGAGGCCTTGGATCTGTTCCATTGGTCTATATACCTGTTTTTGTTCCAGTAAATGCTGTTTTGGTTGCTGTACCCTTGCAGTATAGTTTGAAGTCAGGTAGCATGATGCCACCAGTTTTGTTCTTTTTGCTTAGGATTGTCTTGGCTATATGGGCTCTTTTTTGTTCCATATGAAGTTTAAAGTAATTTTTTTTCTAATTCTGTGAAGAAAATCTATGGTAGCTTGATAGGAATTGTCTAATATCTAGAATCTACAAGGAACTTAAACAAATTTATGAGAAAAAAACAACCCCATTAAAACGTGGGCAAAGGATATGAACAGACGCTTCTCAAAAGAAGACATTTATGCTGCCAACAAACATATGAAAAAAAGCTCATCATCACTGGTCATTAGAGAAACACAAATAAAAACCACAATGAGATCTCACCCCAGTTGGAATGGCAATCATTAAAAAGTCAGGAAACAGATGCTGGCAAGGATGTGGAGAAATCGGAACGCTTTTACACTGTTGGTGGGAGTGTAAATTAGTTCAACCACTGTGGAAGACAGTGTGGTGATTCCTCAAGGACCTAGAACCAGAAATACCATTTGACCCAGCAATGCCATTACTGGGTATATACCCAAAGGATTATAAATCATTCTGCTATAAAGTCACATGCAAACTTAGGTTTATTGCAGCACTATTTACAATAGCAAAGACTTGGGACCAACCCAAAACCCCATCAATGATAGACTAGATAAAGAAAATGTGACACATATTCACCATGGAATATTATGCAGCCATAAAAAAGAATAAGCTCTGGCAGGGTGTGGTGGCTCACACCTGTAATCCCAGCACTTTGGGAGGCCAAGGCGGGTGGATCACATGAGTTCAGGAGTTCGAGACCAGCCTGGCCAACCTGGTGAAACCCTGTCTCTACTAAAAATATAAAAATTAGCTGGATGTGGTGGTGGGCACCTGTAATCCCAGATACTCCGGAGGCTGAGGCAGGAGAATCACTTGAACTTGGGAGGCAGAGGTTGCAGTGGGCCGAGATTGTGCCATTGCAATCTAGCCTGGGTGACACAGTGAGACTCCGTCTCAACAAAAAAAAAGGAAAAAGAATACACTCATGTCCTTTGCAGGGACATGGATGAAGCTGGAAACCATCATTCTCAGCAAATTAACACAGGAATAGAAAACCAAACACCACATGTTCTCACTCATAAGTGGGAGTTTAACAATGAGAACACATGGACACAGGGAGGGGAACAACACACACTGGGGCCTGTTGTGGGGTGGGGGCCAAGGGGAGGGAGAGCATTAGGACAAATACCAATGCATGTGGGGCTTAAAACTTAGATGATGGGTTGATAGGTGTAGCAAACCACCATGGTGTATGTATATCTGTGTAAAAAACCTACACATTTTGCCATGTATCCTGGAATTTAAAGTCACATAAAAACAAAATAAAGAAAATGGAGTAATAAAAGCTCTTAAGAGTGTGCACAAATTGCTTTTAATTTGATTTAGTTATAAATAAAGAGCTTATAATAAATGGAATAAGAGTGTTAAAAATGTAAACAGATAAAAATTTTACTTTTTCTTTATAATTAGGAAGCACAGGATTTTTTTAAAGGTATTGGGACTAATTTTTATGGTAATATTGTGATGGCTAAATGCCACTGTGCATATCTGAAGACCCTTAGAACTTTGCAGCACATAAGAATGCACCTGAATCTTTACAAACAAAAACAAAAACAAAATTTACCAGGGATCCCAAGTTGGAATGCAGACTGTGCCAGAAGACTCTAATGGCATTACGCATGTATTATTCAACCTTATTGAAGGAAAGGAAAAAGGCTGTGGCCTAAATAACTTTGGAGACCTGTAGTTTGACTGAAAACCTTAAGGCTAAATACAAAAGGAAATATATATGAACACTGTTCTGTAGTTGATAAAATTTCATTCTCAAGGGCTGTAGGTTAACCATTCTGAAACTGCCATACATGTATAATCAACTATGTAACAGGATAATAATGGTGGGAGCCAGGTTTCTCACTGCTGGAGTGAGAAGTTACAGATAAGTAAGTGAGTAAGACTAGAATGAACCACATGGTGCTGGAATAAAGTCAGAGAGATTAGTATGAACTCATTTTTAGCTTAATATAGATACAAATTAATAAAGAAGTAATTATAGATATGCATGTGTGCATTGCTTTGCATGTACCTGTACATGTCTTAGCTCTGTCTTCTATGAGGGCCTGGAAACAGTGACATGACATTAGTATTGAGCTCACCAAATCCTAAGATCTTGGTTTCTAAAGTTATCCTCCAATAAAAGAAACCAGGGCTCCTCGGAGAAATGGCTGATTCCAGGGCTGTGGTAGGGAATGTACAAGATGAGCCTGATGCATCTCGTTGTGTGAGAAAGTAAGGAAGTGCTCTAAACAAAATGATGAGGATATGCCAAAGTGACACAAGAGACAACTGATGGAGCTTACAATGGTAAAAGATGAAAAACAATTTGAGCAAAAAGAGTAGATAATATTTTATTGGATTATAACCCAAATTATAAAATAAATATGCCTGAGTCCACACTTACATAAATAAATAATTGAAGAATAAATAAATGAAGCAAAGAGACAAATCTCCTGAAAAGAACCTCAAATAATTTGTCTATGTACACCACACCCCAAGATGGTGGAGCTTAACTCTCCATCCCTTGAGTGGAGGATATGCTTAGTGACTTACTTCCAAAGTGTAGAGTATGAAAAGAGGAAATGGTAACTTTACAGTATAGAAACCTTACAAATACTACCTCAGCATGGTAATCAAGGCTCATGTTATCAGTGATAACTTATGGTGATGGTATGTACATTAATATGATGTGATGAGAATGGCATTTCACTTTTGTGGTCTTCCTTTCAAAAACCCAAAACTATAGTCAATAAAAATATTAGACAAACCCCAAATTGAGGAACATTATACAAAGTATGTGACCAATACCCTTCCAAACTGTCAACATCATCAAAATCAAGGAAACTGTCTGAGAAACTGTCACAGATCAGAGGAGGATAAGGAGACATGAGGACCAAATGCCACGTAGTATCCTAAATGAGATTCTGGAACAGAAATAAAGGGCGTTAGAGAAAAATTAATGAAATCCAAATAAAATATGGAGTTTAGTTACTAATGATGTGCCAATATGGGTTATTTTTGCCAAATGGACCATAATAATGTAAGATGATAACACCAGAGGAAATTGAGTTAGCATATACAGGAATATTTTGTCCTATCTTTACATCTTTTATATCAGTATAAAACTATTCTAAAATGAAAAGGTTTATATGAAACTTAAGTTGGTAAGTTTTACTTTCTATTTATAATTATCCTTAAAAATTAGGAAAAATATGAAGTGGTATCAATGAGCAAATAAAAATAATAATCCTGTTCCAGACAGAAATATGGAAAGCAATGAGCAGAAACAAATTCTTTAATATCTTATTTTAAATTTTGATATACTCACGCATCAGATAACAGTTTGATGCTAGATAGTTTAAATGATGTTGCCTATAATTTATTTGTAATATAAATTATTTCAGAGAAAAGGGATATAATTTTAAAGAGGGTATTGCTGTTTCATCCCAGACCATTTCAGATCCTCAGAACTTAAGCAACCTAACTTGGTTCATTGGTTTTGCTATTTTAATTCAATATAAAGACAACATTTTAATCCAAGATATTTCTGTCTCACTTAAAAAGTAGAGGAAATTATTAGATTCCCAACCTTTAGGCAGGGTTATAACTCTTAATTTTCATGAAATGAGGTAAACTTTCTCAGGGACATGAAAATATAATGAGTTTTTCTTTTTAAAAGATATCTTACTTTTTTTAGAGGGGATAATTGTATCCTCATTGATAGTAGAAGATAACTTTTAGGAGTTTCAGACTCCCTGGGAATTTTCCAAGAAATATTGAGTGTTGTGGGAGGGAAGAGAGAATAAAAGAATATGCCACTGCCTAGAAAATCCCCATTGTTTTTGCTTCCCTGAAGTAACGTATCAGTCTTGCACCACAAAACAAGCAATAATTGTTTGCTACAAACACTCTGGAAGTGAATTTTTAATATATCTTTTGAGACTTTTAAGACCGCAAGTAAAATTGAAGTCAACTTTCAGCAAAATGTAACTCTTTTGGGAAGCAGTGATTCATGACACTTGTTCCTTGGGAATCATGGGAACAGATGTTCGAAATACCACACACAGCGGTGATGTCAACTTCAAAAGGAACTGGAGAACTGAGGCAGCTTTCCAGATAGTGTTGATCACAAGGAAATTTGGGCCTCAATTATCCTGATGTCACATAGGGACTCCAACCTTTCAAATGCTCCCCTTAGGAAGTAAAATACTCACTTTTAGGAATTTTTATAAAGAAAAGACAGAGACATAAGCAAAAACATGGTCATAGACATGGTTCAGCTATTTTAATCTACTTGAAAGAGCTTTAAGAGTTAATTACAAACTTTGCTAATAGAGCTTTTCATTTAAGCTATGCAGATGGTTTAGAACTTTATTAGAAGGAGAGAAAGAGAAAACAAAGCAACAAATAGTGGAGAATTCATACAATCTCAGGTTTGAAGGTACAATAGGGTCTCAATTCCTGGAATATCCCTGGGGTACCATGCTTGTCCCCATGTCATTAAATGTCTCCCTTGATCTACTTGACTCTCAAACATTTCCTGGATTGAATTAAGTGGCCATTCCATTGAAAGGTCATTAGATCCAGCACCTATTCATAGTGTTCTCTTGAAGTGATGGCCTGAAGTGCAGAAAAACAAAGCAAATCTAGAGAACTGACGCATGTGACCACACATAATAAAATATCATGCACCAAATGCTCAAATTTCTTATCGAACATTTTTATATAATTTTTTTTAATCAAAGGTGTAACTCCTGAGATTTGGAGTTTTTAATGAAAAAGTATTTTTCTTTTCTAACAGGTAATGAATTGGGAAATAAGGCAAGAACTAAGGCAGACAAGAAATCTAAGTATCACCTACATAATCGATAGAGGTAAGTTATAATATGTAACTTAGTGTGAAAAGAAAATGAGCTTCCTAATACCGATCCCCAGGACTGGATAGCTTTCATTAGTCACAGAAGTGCTGGATCAGGACAGGGTTCTCCATTTTACATGACATCCCTCACCCTGGAGCCGTTGCAGAGAATTCCAGCTGCCTGTGAGAAAACCAGTGAGATCGGGGATGAACACACACACAGAGAAATAGAGACAATAGATGCTGTGTGTGTGTGTGTGTGTGTGTGTGTGTGTGTTTGTGTGTGTGGTGTGGGAGAGAGAGAGACAGAACATGATGCACAGAAAGGAGTGTTTTCACAGTCATGCAAACTGTTTTTGTTCAGGTTAATCCCTTGCACTTAGAGGGCTTGGCCCAGATAAGAGTACTAGCATCAGAATCAGAAGAAATCATCAGCCATCCATAGGCCATTCAACTCAAGAGAAAGCAAGTGCTGAGCATAGTGTGCCTAGTTTATTCTTTTTAACTGTACCAGTCAGTACATCTCGAATAGATAGAAAGGGGCCAGGCTTGTAGCAATGAAGCTCTGTGAAAGGAAGTGTCACGACCGGAGAAGAGTTCCTCCAAAGAAAACTGCAATTATTAAGATGAGAGGGAATATAAAAGGTTTCTACTGGCTTAATTCTCATGATATCATGATAAAGCAACATTTTAGATATGAAATTAAGTTTCCCGAAAAAGTAGATTAATTTCTTAGCATTGTTGTGAATGTGGAGTTCCTATGAAGCTGCTTTCTGAATTGCAGATTATGTTTCTCTTTCGAATACCTAATAGTTCCCCCAAACATTTTCACATTGAAAATTTAGCTTTTTCCTAGGCCCACTTCTCCATTTTGATGCATCATAATGACACTATCAACAAAAGAGTGACGTTGTTTGAACTGGTTACCTGTGGTTAGGGTCGTTTTGTGCATGAGCTGTTTTGAGTATGGATTTTATTAGTAGTACTGTACCTGAATAAATTTTATTTTTCAGATTGATTGTTCACATCACTTGTGATCTCAAGCGATCTCTATGGAATCAGTTGCATTATCTGCCACAAATCATCATGTCAGCAGGGTTTTCATTCTCAGTCAAAATTACAGACTTCTTACCTATTTGTGGGGAAAGTGAAAACAGGGTTGTGCTGATGAGTTTCAAAGCTGAACACATTGATTCATTTCCAGAGAAGAAAAAGGTAAGAAGATGATATGTTTCCCATCAGTGGACTGAAACCTGGACCATCAACAGTACATTCTGTTTTACATTTAGATTAAATGCTCTTTTTCCCAGCAGCTACATGGTGATTACCACAGAGGGGATTTCGATCAGCATGGTGAGAGGAGTGATTGCATTTCCTCTGCATCCACTCAGTCTTCCCTTTGGCTTTTGAGATATGCAGAGGACTGAAAGGCAAGTGAAGTGATGGCTTCCCTGACTCAGCCCTTTGGGTACCTCTTTACTTTGGATAGAACTGGGGCTTTAGGAATGAGATGCTTCTCACTGATTTCATGAAACGCCATCTTCTCAAAGACAAGCTCTCATCCAAGGGCATTTACCAAAGCAGCTCTCCAAGCAAAAGCAAAGCTCAGGACTTGAGTTGGTAATTTTTTACTTTAGGTTAAAATTCAAATTCCTTTGTAGTCCTTTTTTTTTTTTAATACTTCACCCACAAAGAGAGAACTTCTTCTAAAATTTTACATTTTCGCGGAGTGTAGCATGGGTCATTTCTCTTCTTAAACCCTTTTATTTACTGTTCAGTATTCATTTTATTTATTTATTTATTTATTTATCTATCTATTTATTGAACAGATAAAAGAGGTTACTGAAATTTCCCACTGGGGTCCCAGAGTTTCTATATGGTCACCTAGCAACTCAAATGTAACACATTCTGAATTATATATTGTAGCTTTGCTTATATATTAGATTACATTATTCCATTTATTCCAGAAAACACGGGAGGGAAAAAATAAATCAATACCAAGAGCAGAGAAGCATTCCATTGTTTCTTCCCCAAGACTTCCAGGAACATCTGGTCTCATTAATCTCTAGTGCCTTGCTATATGTGATAGACATATCCTGAGTTTCCATTCATCTCAAGCATGGTCCATTGGAAACTGCTGTTGCATAGCAATGCCGACAGATGCTTTTAGAACACATGTTTTTAAAAATGTTCCAAAAGCACAGCATTGTCTAGCAGGGTGAGAATGGAACACAACATGTTTTACCTTATGGCTCTTGCTGTGGAGATGGCCCAGGTCAGAAACAACTGAAGGATCAGTTCAACAAATTGGGTGGTCTTAGCTTAATTTCTTACAGATTACCAGTGTGGAGCAAATGTTGACAACCACAGAGTGAATTATGTTTGAGCTTCCATAATGCAGTTTCTGAGAGTCTGTGGTTTAGGACCATATAGTGCAGACACATTAGGAAATTCGGTGTAAGAAACTTTGGCAATTGTATTACTTTAAAATTCAAAAAGGGATTCACCTTATATAAAAAATAAAGCTGGAATTCTGTGTAGGGGCTGACTTTAACATAATTATTGACTTTGCTTATAATTATAAGCAAAGTGAAAAGTTGTAGTGAAAAGATGATGAATTTTAGAATCAGACAGATGAGGTTTGAGTTACACTTAGGGGAAGCAATTTAACAAACTGTAACTTTGGGAAAAGTGATTTAACTTCACTAAACCTCTATGTCCTAATATATAAAATTGGGATAAAATTGTCCACCTTTGGTGATTGTGAAGCTTAAGTTAGAGAACAGGTGACACACCTGAAACAGTGGGTTTATATTTTCACTTCTTGAATCAACAAAAGTAGGTAAGTGAAAGTTTACTACATATACTGAGTCAATTATATTAAAAAGATCAAATTGCTCATTCTTTTGGGGTTTTTGGGAAAGTGGAAAGGAGGAATTATAGCAACGTCAGAAATTACACCATAGGTAAAATCATGGAGGTGTGCTAACTGGGGAGGTGAGCTACAAGCAGCGATGAAGTTAGGCCATTTAGTGTAGGTCTTGAAACAGGAGGAGCACAGTTCAGCAGGCCATTCTAGCACAGTGCTTTCTGCCCTGGGCACATTTTCACCTCATTCATCTGTACTATTCAGCAAACTGTTTCTCAGTTTGTGAGAGAATGTTTCCTGATTTATCAGCCCTCCCTCATGTTAAAGAGCTACTTTGCATTAATTGTGGCAGCATATTCTTGAGAATGTGAGACTTTCAGAAAGAAGGACCTTCTAAAAAGTTCCGAGAGTGGTCGTGAGGTAATATCTGATTGTAATTGTGGAGGCAAATTTCTCTTCTTTCCATAGGATTTTAAAATTTCAGGACACAACTCAATTTTCGTCTTTTTCATGAAGTCTCTTCCAACTTCTCCCCTTTTTGTGCTTCTTTCCTGCATTTTTATAGAATTTAGCATCAATAGTCACAATTTAACTCTCAAGTATGTACTACCTTGGGTTACAGATTTGATCTTCTTTTCTCCCATCTGGATTTTTAATACTTTGTCATTCTGCTAAATACTACTTATCAAAACTCCTAATGTAGCACTGTTACATAGAATGTAATCAGCAAGTACTTTTTGATTGATTGGCTGATATTTTGATGTTTTAGTGTAATTTATCCTGGTATTCTAAAACAGTAAGTGGATATACTTCTGGTAATGATGAGAAGTTCTCCCCTCTTTCCAGGGCACATGGGAGCACACACTTCCCAGTTGTTTTGTGGAGACATGTGACGAATTCTGGCCAATAAGCTGTGAGTAGAAGTAATGTGTCATTTTCAGATTCTGATACTGAGGCAATGAGAAGCCCCTGCATAACTGTGGGGGCCATGTGTGGAAATGGTGAAGACACATGTATCAGAGGCTGTGATGTACCACCTAGACTGACACTTTGGAAGGATCACTCACTTCTCAGCTAAGTTGCTAACTGGCTGCAGGCTATAGACAGCTGAATACCTCTTTGCGAATTGCACTAGCTAAAGCGAGTTTCCTGGTCCAAGGTTACACTGTCTGTATAAGACATGCTGTATTCAAGGTACAATCCTCTTGCTTCAACAGAGATAACTGAAGAAAGAATGTCAAGACTCCTTGGGGCAACTGCATTTAAAATCAATATTTCCCCCTGCCTAATTCTGCTTCTCTCCCTGCCTTACGGATGTTGTTCCCAAGGGCACCCCCCACCAGCCCTTTTGTATGTGTATATCTACCTCAGTCTGTTTTCCAGGGAACCATAACAAAGATTAAAAATTTACAGAAGAATTTTTTAATCTTTGTTCTGGTTCCCTAGGGAATTGAACAATGAGAACACTTGGACACAGGAAGGGGAATATCACACACTGGGGCCTGTTGTGGGGTGGGGGGAGTGGGGAGGGAAAGCATTAGGAGATGTACCTAATGTAAATGACGAGTTAATGGGTGCGGCACACCAACATGGCACATGTATACATATGTAACAAACCTGCATGTTGTGCACATGTACCCTAGAACTGAAAGTATAATAAAAAATATATATAGATATAAATAACCTAATAAATTATGAAAAAGTATCTTAAAAAAGTTTACAGAAGAAATGTAAAAGGGGAGCAGTTTGAGTCCTGGGGGATTTTTGTAGCCATCTACCTAAAAAATATAGAGACTAGGATTCAGGAAACTTAGTTTCTGCTAGTAGACATTTTTCTCAAATAATTTACTGTGACTCAGTTTCTTCATCTGCCAAATAAAGATAGTAACATATGTGCTGAGGGGGTCAAAGAACTATTTTGTGCATCAAATGTGAAAGTGGATCAAATATTATAATGCTTTTTAAATAAGCTATGATTCTACTGGGTTAGAATAATAATAATGCTTTAATATAATCATCATCATCACCACCACCACCACCACCACCACCATACTCTTCATGAATAAGTAAGTTATAGATTAATGCAGCATAATGAAAGCACCCTTGTAACATTCTTTCTGGATTTCATCTCACTTATACCTGTAGATAGACTTTTACCTATAGATATCCTTTGCAATGTAATTGTTGACTTATCTTTCTCAGGCTTCCCAGCAGATTGGCAGGAGACAGGGGACAGTTTAATAATTTTTAGCACTCACCACAGTATGTAGCATAATGTCATACATTTAATAAGAGCCCAGTGCATATCTATTAAATATTTTATTTGGGAACTTCAAACCAGGGAACATATATAGAAACTGTTATTTCAAAAATGTTTTTGATTCATGATTCATGTTTGTAAATAAAAGTGAGACAGATGGACATTAAGAGGAATCAGTGGGTCAACATCAGTCCCATTCCCCATTTTCACTTTAACTTGGAGAGGAGAGATTCAATACCCTCAAGGAGAATATCAATATCGTGTTTTAGTAAAACATGCTTGGAAATGGTAGAAAAGAGCTATTTTGAATTGAGTGTTAAACAGCAGAGTGTTAAACAGGCAAAAGCAGTGTAAAGGAGATGGTATATCTCCTACTATGGGGAAGAGTCCTGCATCTCAATACTGCCAGCATTGTGTGCCAGGGAAGTTTGAACCAAATTTTTTTTGTAATTTTTTTTTTTTTCCCAATCAGAAGAGGCTGTGTCGAGGGGAGAAAGGAGAATTGTGTTGCTGTCTTTCAGTCAATTTTGAATCAATTTCAAACCCCAAAGACACAAATGTAATTCTGGCTTCAGGAGTGAACATTCAAGAATAATAACAAAAAGTAACAACAGATTGATTAAAAAAAACAAAATTTCAGGCCTCAGGCAGCTTGAAAAGAAAGTTGTGAATGATGTTGAAATTAGAAATTAATCTCATTTTAGAGCAGTGCTACTATTTCACTAATCATACCACATGAAGGCATTTTTTTTTTTCAGAGAGAGGGTTCTGGCTACAGAGTCTTTTGAAGTAGTTAATACCCAGCTATTTTGTTTGCAAAATAGAATTATACTGCTGTACTTGATATTTTGTTTTTATCATCGCCAGGCTACATCTGCTTGAGGAGACTGAAAGAGGTCACTATGATCTCAAATGTGTCATTAATAACCAGCAGAGTGTTAAACAGGCAAAAGCAGTGTAAAGGAGATGGTACATCTCTTACTATGGGAAAGAGTTCTGCATCTCAATGCTGCCAGCATTATGTGCCAGGGAAGTCTGAACCACATTTTTTGTAATTTTTTTTCCCAATCGAAAGAGGCTGTGTTGAGGGGAGAAAGGAGAATTGCTTTACTGTCTTTCAGTCAATGACAGACTCATATACTTGTTGGCAAGAAAGAGAAATAAGTGCTCATCATTCCATAGCACATTTCAATGCAATTACTTCGTAATGACTTCTACTATTACAGGGATTATCTCACCAGATTCATTGTGATAAATCTTCACACGGAGACAGGAAATAGAATGTTATTATAAGATGTTGGTGAGTTTACTCAAGCAGTTAGGATAAAAGGAGCATAAAATTTGCCCCCCTAAAATACCTTTAAACCCAACCCGTCTGAATACTTCCTACCACTCAATTGTAGTCTAAACCACTTTACAAGTCATTTTATTTTATTTTACATATACCATTTAAATGATTGGCCTAAATCATACAATTGAAAAAGTGACTATTTTAGTTATAAGCTCTCCTTAAAGTTAACACTCAGTCTAGAACAAGCATAGTGAGGTTTTTTTTTTTTTTTTTTTTTTTTTTGCATAATATGGGCTGGAACATGTACAAAGTTTCAATAAAGCATATTTTGTTAATAATTGCTAGGCATAGTTATGGACTGCTGGGAAGAGGAGAGTAGAGAAAGTCCAATCTGAGGGGAAATAATTAGAAGTAAAAGAGTTACTTTTAGCCAGACGTTTAGCCTGTCAAGGTGGCAGTGTTGGAAATTGCATTTAGAGGCAAAGATTACTAATCATGCTGCTTCATCACAAATCCTCTCTGTAGCCATTATCTTCTCTATTTCTGTGCGTTGAGTTTGTACTGCCCATAGCATTACATGGTTCTGCTTTGTGCTTCTTCATAAATTAAAACATGTAACATGCTAACATGTATTTTGGATGATTCTGTTTGGTGAGATCCTTGGGCCTGGGCAGGTGATTGACCATTTAATGTCAATCAAAATAAGTTTTAGGTTCCCATGTATTCTCAGATAATCTTGGTGTCATTCTTGAACTTTCTCTGGCACTCATTTTTCACATTGGATGTGTCATCGGTGCCTACAAAATATGTCTGGTTCTCACATTGCTATAAAGAAATGCCAGAGAGTGGGTAATTTATGAAGAAAAGAGGTTTAATGGGGTCACAATTCCTCAGGCTGTACAGGTAGCATGGCTGGGGAGCCCTCAGGAAACTTTCAATCATGGAGGAAGGTGAAGGAGGACTGGCACTTCACATGGCTGGGAGCAGGAGCAAGAGGGAGAGTGGGGAGGTGCTGCACACTTTTAAACAACCAGATCTGGGGATAACTTCTCACTCAATATCATGAGAACAGTCCCCAGTGGTGTGGTGTTAAATCATTAGAAACTGCCCCCATGATCCAATCTCCTCTTACCAGGCCCCACTTACAACACTGAGGATTAC
The DNA here is from genome assembly GCF_029289425.2 of Pan paniscus. Classification (NCBI taxonomy): domain Eukaryota; kingdom Metazoa; phylum Chordata; class Mammalia; order Primates; family Hominidae; genus Pan; species Pan paniscus. The sequence goes on along the minus strand of NC_073253.2, from coordinate 93,569,515 downwards.
AACTGAACAGGAGTTTTGGGTGGGGACACAGATGCAAACCATATCACACTTCTTACCACCTCCACTGACAACCCCTGGCCCAAGTGCCATCATCCTGCTCATGAATCATAACTGTATCTCCTGACTGGTATTCCTTCTTCCATCTAGACTCCTTTCAGTCTGTTCTCAATGGAACAGCCAGAGTGATCCCGTGAAAACATAAACGAGATCATGTCATTCCTCTATTCAAAAGTCCCCAGTCACACACTGTGGAAAGGCAAATATTTGTGCTGTGACTTTGAAACCTACATGATGGGCCATGTGTTCCACCACACTCCTTCACTCCCTTATCCCCAGCCACCCTGGTCTCCTCACTCATTCTCAAATACCTGGGCAGCCCTGCCTCGGGGCTTCACACTTCATCTTCGTTATGCCTTAAATGCTCTTTTCCAGATATCCACAAGGTTGACTCCCTTCTTTAATTGCGTTTTTATTTCAAACTCAGGTTTTACATAAACCTTTCCCTGGCCAGCCTAACCAAAATCTTAGCACATCCCTGCCCAACCCCACTGTCATTTTCCCCTGCCTTACATTTTTCTCCCTAGCACTTATTAGTATATAACACATACTAAATATAATCTTGTTTATTTTTACCAGTTTTGTTCATAGATGAATCTTGTTAGCAGAGTGCCTAGGACCTGGTAGATACTCCATACATATTTGTGAAGTGAATGAACCTATTCTGAGTTCAATACATGGCCTTATAGCCTTTCATACTAAGTCATGCTCCAATTTTACATGATGTCTTATTCTCACTCTTAGTGATAGTAAGTTTAGCAAGTTACTGAATTAGGAATTTTTTGGGAGAAGAAGTTGCATCTTTCCACAAGCAAAGAAATTGGAAGTTAAAGACATTCTCATAGCCAAAGCGTTATGGAGGAGTTCGGCTGTCACTAGGCTAATTGGGCGCTCAGTTGGAGAGTTTAAAAATATTTGAGTCAAACAGAAGTACATTATTGCTCTTGATTCTTTTTCACAGTATTGAATATTGAGTAAGTAAAAACTATTAGCAGAGTAAATGAATTTAAAATATTTATTTAAGAAATGACACAAATTATCATTCACTTCTGAACACAAGGTTTACCTGTGAATCGTTCTTCCTTGAAATGGCTGAAAACTAAGAAATAAGTAATTTCAAGGTTCTGTTTCAGGCATTGCTAACTTCAATTAAAGTGAGCTAAGGCTACAGCAGTAAGAGAGAGTGGATCTGGTGGCAACTGCTAGTTAGAATTAGAGCATCTCATATGTGTAAAGTACCACAAATTTGAGTTTCTGATACCACACCTTTGTGATACTACAATCTCTGCTCTGGCATCCTTTTTTTTACGGTCATCCAACATATATTTAAACACACTCAATGATGAGAAATTTACAACATTTTTAGGTAGTTTATCTTTGGGCAATTTTGTTAGAAAGCTCACTTATATTGACTCAATCTCTTTGAAGTTTACCTAGAAGATATTCATTAAACAGTATTGACTGAATAAATGCATGATTGGATTGGGTAAAATTAATTTGCAAGGAAGGTGACATAAGAAACAGGTATCCTGACAAGGCTTGACGGTTCATAGACTGGCAGTGATTAAAGGTGCCAGAAATCTTCAGAAAATTGATGTAAGAATTAAATAAAAAATTATACCCTGAGATTATTTCCTGTAGAGGCAAATAGGCCTTCACCCTCCTACTCTGAGGAGAATAAGATGCAGTTTAGTATAATAACTGATATTTATAAAAACTGTGTTACTGAGAAGAGGTTCTATCATGTAAAGTATATTTTTAAGTTATCTAAAAATATATTTACATGGTAATATTCATTCTCCAATAGTAGCAAATAAGTAAGACCTTATTGTAATTCTGCAAACAAGTCAGACTTCTAAAGATTGTATACATATTACGTTCAAATCAAATCTTTCTGAGAATGGGACAGAAATAAGAATGTGATAATAATGCTTTAAATGTAATGGAGAGGGACTTATTAGAAGAATGCATTGAATTTGAAGCATAAAGATATTCAACTGAGCAAAATAAAATAACTTTATTTTGAAATCCCTTGTATGAATTTATCAAGTGCAATGCCTATGGTCAATTAGAAGAAACCGGACTAAACTTGAAATTCTGCCTGTTCATTTCTGAGGCACTTTTTGATATGTCAAGTTTGCTTTCCCATCGTTCTAGCTTTGATAAATATTGATATTTATATATTTACCTCTGTATTGTTACATGTATATGTATATATAAGGAGGGAAACACAAACACATATCATATATTGCAAGAAGGCCTAAATCGCATTTGCCGTTTTAGATCTCTACTTGCCTCTAAAATGACAGCATTTCATAGTGGGCTCCAAGTTACGAGATCTGGTTTCTTGTCCCAGATCTGGCATTGTACACTGGGGGGCAAGCATTTACAATCTTCATATGCTTGAGAATTTTTCTGATTAAATTATTACTAATGTCCTAGCTAACTTCAATATCTTATAATATCACAATCCTATGAGTATTTTGGATTGGGAAAGTCTCTCACATCTCTAATATGTGAATGTCAACCAAAGGATAATGGGAGTGAAATACCATGATGATATGTGCTGGGCATCTGCCACTTGCTACTCACACTCCATCCTTTGTACTGCGAGGCTGCAGGAGCCAGTCTTTATGGATTACATCAATAGGGTCCCTTGAACTCAGAGGAGGGGAAGAAAAAAGGGAAGGATGAAGAGTGAGGTTGGAGTGTATATTCCTTTGCTTCTTTTCTGCAAGTCATTATTGCAGGCAGACTGTGTGACTCAGGGCTGTAGCTCCTGTCAGTTTACAGTGAGTGCCCACCCTCCTTGCTTCCTCAGGCCTACCCAGTGCCATGTTCTTAGCCCTGTTGTACTACACTCCTCTTTGTGAATTCCTTATTCTCTGACCACATCTTTGCAAATATTTTCTTCGTTAAAGTCATTACAAATTATCCCAAGGTGAATGTGGCATCACTTTCCTGCTGGGATCCTAACTGGCTGGGAATACAAACCCCTGGGTGGCTGCAGCTGGGAGGATGGCTATTGTGTTGCACGGGATGAATACTGGAATTACTCCCTCTGTCTCAGTCATCAACCAGGCACTTCCTCTCTCTGACCAGAGGCACAGGAAACCACAGCACTCTCATTGCTATGGGACAGGTCAATGGAAAACAGTGACACACAAGACAGAGCACTGCAAGCAGAGGGAGAGAGAGTGTCTCTCACAGGCTTTTGCAGAGTGAAAGGAAAGCCAGTCTCCGGGAGAAAGTGTTATTTTGTGCTGAGAACACGGAAGAGTGAATCATCTCAGAAAGACTGCTCATTTGCAGAGTAAACTCTGTGTAGTCAGAGAGGAAGAGGTTGGGGATTTTTCACAAAAGTTACCAATCCATTGATAAAAGGAAGAAACAATCTATACTCGGCCAGCCTGTCTTTTAATTGGCAAGATCCAGTTTCTTAGCAGAACTGAACAACTTAGAAGGGATAGAAACTGCGCCAAGAGAAAGGAAAAGACCAGACTTGTTAGCACCTGACTAAGAGTTCTCATCAGTTATAGTGGAAAAAGCAAAGTATAAAAAAACCTTGAAATTAATACCAGAATCCTACTGTAAGTCATTTTGGTTTGTTATATGGACATTTGCTTTAGTTAAATAGATATGGAGGTGGATGATAGATGGATAGATAGATCAATAGAGAATTCCATAACATATGTTTAGACATTTTCATACAGTCCCAAATTAAAGAAGTGTGAATTGAGTAAACCTCACTAACCTTTCCAGTTAGGATACTTATATTTGCGGTAGGTATTTAAAACATGTTTGCATTTATGGAAAAAAAATATATTAAGTACCGAGTATATGCTGAGCATTGTATGAATAACCAAAACAAACAGCTTTATTTCTCTTTATGTGTTAATAAGTGAGAAGGACATATGAAGAATGAAGCACAGTGAAGCATTCCAATTATAGCTGCCATTCCTTCAGTCCGACATGATTTTCCATCCGATCACCATGTGACTCATCCTTTATCACTTTCCTGTCTTATCTCAAACAGCACGTGTTCAGTGAGGCCTTCATGATTCTTTATAACATTTTAATCCTCCCACTTTCTATTTAATTTTTTTCATATAATTTTTAAAAATAATTGTCATTCTCCACCTTCATTACAGAATACAAACTCAATGAGGGAGAGTTTTGTGTGTTTTTTTTTTTTTTTTTTGGTTTGCTTTGCTTAGTGCTTTAACTCCAGAACTCAGAAGAGTGCCCAGCACATAAGGAGTTATTTATTTTTATTATTTTTTTTTTAGTGAAAGGTAGGAAAAAGGAGGGGGAAGGGGTTCAGGGGAAACACTTAGGAGAGGAGTCACTTTCACATTTGAGGTGAGGTCAGGAAAGGCTCTGTGAAGCTCTTACCTTTGATCTGAGTCTTGAAAGATGAGTGGTTTTTTAGGTGGTAGCAGAGGGTGTTGAATAAATAAAGGCAGTGATCTAAAAGACATATCAATCACATTTATTTGAGTGCTGATTAAAGTTATAAATGTTTAATTGGTACCCTCATTAATAGAAATTTTTCTTTTTTTATTTTTATTTTTTATTTTTATTTTTATTTTTTATTTTTTAAGGTAATTCTTTTTTTTTGGCACATGTATACATATGTAACTAACCTGCACAATGTGCACATGTACCCTAAAACTTAAAGTATAATAATAAAAAAAGAAATTTTTCTATCACTATATATATTCAATCAGATTCTGGAGGAAAATGCCTGGGAAAGGTTGAGTAGTAGTTCTAGCTCAGGTGATTTTGTCCCCCCAGGGAAATTCTGAAGTGTCTGAGACATTTTTGGTTGTCACACTGATAGAGAGTGCTATTGGCATCTGGTAGATAGAGGCCAGGGATATTACGAAACATTCCACATTGCACAAGACAGTGCCCCAAACATAGGCTCATCTAGCTCAAAATGTTAATAGTGACACAGATGAGAAACTCTGATTTAAAGAGAATTAGTGAAATTGAGACTAATCTCTAAAGTCTGTGCCAACACTGAGTCTGAGGTTGTTTTTGAGTAGGATTTGTTTTAAACTAATTTCATTGAAGGTATACAGGATAATTAAGAGCACATTTGTTATGACTGAAACAAATCTGAGTGTCCCTCAAAGTATGTGTTAGCTTTTTTGAATATGACTGTCATAGAGTCCAGTAGTCTACCTTGTCTTCAGGGAATACGTTCTAAGACCTCCAGTGGATATTTTAAACCACAGATGGTGGCAAACCCTATATATATTATGTTTGGTTTTGATCTGATAACTGAGATGGTTACTAAGTGACTAATGGGCAAGTAGCATATACAATGTGGATACACTGAATAGAGGAATGATTCACGTTCTGTGGGGGACAGAGTGGGGCAGTGAGTGATTTCTTCAGGCTACTCAGGGTAACTGAAATTGTGGAAGGCAAAACAATGAATATGGGGGAACTACTGTGCATTGGCCTAATATAGTACATTGGGCTTAATGTTTTCCTGTAGGTCTGTCTTGGGCTGCTATAACAGAATACCTGAGGCTGAATAACTTATAGTAAACAGAAATTTATTGGCTTACAATTCTGGAGGCTGGAAATTCAAAGATCAAGGTGCTGGCATCTTGTAGGGGCATTCTTGCTGTGTCATCACAGAGCAAAAGTTGGAAGGGCAAAGAGAGAAAGAGAACAAACCCATTCCCAAGAGTCATTTTTATTATGGCATTAATCTATACATGAGACCTCTGCCCCCATGACCTAAACACCACCCATGAGGCCCCAGCTCCCAACACTGATGCACTGGGGATTAAGCTTTCAACACATGAATTCTAGGGGATACATTCAAATGATATCACCATTTCTGCACTGATTCTGGAATATTTCGGAAAAAATAGCTATCCTAAAATTACAATCTAGTGGGAGTTCCCCAAGTCAGGTGACAGAAACTTAGTTGTCATTGCTACTGTAATTAGTATAATATCTAGTAATAATGATGTTAGAAGTGTGGACAGCATCACTATTTTCATCCCCCACAGGCACATGTACCAAGTGCTAAGACAGCACAATTCTAGTATTTGCAAAGACATTTCATATTTATATTTAAAAATACTTTATCATGGTAAGAACACTTAACATGAGACCTAGTCTTGTAAGAAATTTTTTAAGTGTACAGCATTTTGTATTGTTGACTATAGGCACTATGATGTGCAGCAGATCTCTAGAACTAATTCATCTTACATAACTGAAACATTATACCCATCGAACAACTCCCTATTTCCCATTTTTTTCAACCCCTGGTAACCACTGTTCTACTCTCTGCTTCTATGTATTTGACTATTCTATCTATGTACCTAAAGTAAATGGAATAATGCAGTATTCGTCCATCTGTAACTGGTTTATTTCACTTAGTACAATATCCCCAAGGGTCACTCATTTTGTCATATATTACGGAATTACCTTCTTTTTAAAGGCTAAATGATAGTCCATTTTGTGTGTGTATGTCCATTATCCATTGTGTATATATACCGCATTTTCTTTGTCTATTCATCCATTGATGACTACTTAGATTGATTCTACACACACATGCACACACGCACACATGCACACACAAATGTGGTATACATACCACACTTTCTTTTTTTAGATTTTTAAATGATTTTAACTTAATTTTTTTAAATTGACAGATAATACTGTATGTATTTACTGTGTACAACATGATGTTTGGAAGTGTATATACATTATGGAGTGGTTAAATATACTGAAGTAACAAATTCACTACCTTATATAGGTATCAGTTTTGTGTTAAGACCACTTAACTACCATTATCTTTGTATTTTTCAAAAAGACAATATATTGTTATCACCTATAGTCACCTTGCTCTATAATGGGTCTCTTGAGTTTATTTCTTCTAACTATAATTACAAATCTTTTGACCAACACCCCTTCCATCCCCCTGTTGCATAACCGTCCTAGATTCTGGTAACTATCATTTTACTGTCTACATCTATGAGATTGACTTTTTAAGATTCCAAATATAAGTGAGATGTGCAGGGCTTATTTTACATAATCTGATGTCCCCCAGGTTATCCATGTTACTACAAATGACAGAATTTTCTTTTTATGGTTGAATAGTATTCCATTGTATATATATACACCACATTTTCTTTGTCTATACATCCATTGATGGCCATTTAGATTGATTCTATATTTGGCTATTATGAATACTGCTGCAACAAACTTGGGAGTTCAGATATCACTTTAATATACAAATTTCATGTCCTTTTGATATATACCCAGTAGTGGGATTGCTGTATCATATCATAGTTCTATTTTTAATTTTATGAGGAACCTCCATACCATTTTCCATAATGGCTGTAGTAATATACATTCCAACTGACAGTGTATAAGGGTTCCCTTTTCTCCAAGTCCTCACCAACACCTGTTATGTTTTGTGTTTTTGGTAATAGCCATTCTAATTTAAATGAGGTGATATCTTATTGTGGTTTTGATTTGCACTTCCCTGGTGATTACTGATGTTGAGAATTTGGTCATATACCTATTGGCCATTGTAGGTCTTTTTTGACAGATGTCTATTCAGGTGTTTTACTAATTTAAAAAAATGTTTCAATAGTTTTAGGGGTACAAGTGGTTTTTGATTACATGGATGAATTGTATACTGGTGAAGCCTGGGCTTTTAATGTACTCATCACTTGAGTAGTATACATTGTACTTGACAGGTAATTTGTCGTTCCTCACTTCCCTCCCACCCTTCCCACTTCTGAGTCTTCAGTGTCCACTGTACTACTCTCCATGCCTTTACACAATCCATAGCTTAGCTCCCAGTTATAAGTGAGAACACACGATTTTTTGCTTTTCATTCCAGAGTTACTTCACTTAGGCTTATAGTTCCATCCAAGTTATTGCAAAATACATTAATACATTATTCTGGTTTTTTTTGAGGCTGAATATTATTTCATGGTGTGTGTGTGTGTGCGCGCGCGTGTGTGTGTATATGTTTATATATATGCATGCCACATTTTCTTTATCCGCTCATCTGTTGATGAGCACTTAGGTTGACTCCATATCTTTGCAATTGTGAATTGCTCTGTGATAAATATAATGTGTGCAGGTATCTATTTTATATAATGACTTATTTTCCCTTGATATACTATACTTTCTTTATCTGTTCATCCATTGATGATTGGCATTTAGTATGTTTCCATATCTTGGCACTTCATAATTTAAAATAAACTTAGACAAGACAGCAAAATACTATACTAGTTAAATTAAAATTTGATTTTCAACAAAATTAAATTACAAGGTTTTATTTGCTTGTTAAAAATATTTTGCTGTATTTGTTCACTGTGCTAGGAATTGCATACAGGGTGATTTTATGAAGATAAAAACCTCTGGAATATAGCGTATTTTTATATGGAAGCTGTGTGAATGGAAAAATATATATTTTAAAGAAACTGTTTCTTTTTGAGCTCTGCCACTTGCAGATATCTATGGGAAGATTATTCTCATTATTTTTATGTGGTTTATAGCAAGGGACATTTTCCTGAACATATGTACCAGGACTGCATAGGCTCAATCCCCAGCTGACTGCTCTCTTAAATTGAAATGCAACGTGTGCTGCACTTCATCTCCCAATATTTACCCCTGGATCACATCTACTGTGATGTTTATTTATATAAAGTTGCATGTAGAAATCCGGATCCATTTTCCTGACACCAGTTCAAACATGCTTGAGCCAATCATTACAATCCAGATTTCAGCACTAATACTTGAGAGGCAAAGAGATTACCTATATGTCGTCTGCCTGAAGTGTTTTGGCTGCAACCAGCAGACTTTAAACTGGACAATCTTGTTTAATGTCTACATATAAATGGGACAAAGCTGATGCCAACAAGCCAGAAGACCCTGAAATAAGAACAAACCTTAACCCAAGGCATTTCATCTCAGGTACAATTAATACTTGTCGCTTTCTCTTTATGTCTTCCCAAACTTTAGCCAAATTCGGAAATTGGTTCAGACATATTTTTCTTCTGCTTTTCCTTTTTTTCCCCTAAAAGTAATCCAAAAGGAAATTATTTAATAAATTATTGTAGAAAATGTAATAAGAAACAGATCATCAGTGCATTCCATTGGAGAATTCGAAACATAGGCATGAATTTATCAGAAATCATAGTGAACAATAAGGTTGGGGGGTGCAGCACTTCACCCTCAAGCTGTCTTCTTTATTTCCCTTTCATTTCTTCAATTAATAGACTTTATTTTTCAGAGCAGTTTTAGGTTTCAGAAAACATAGGCAAAAAGCACAATTTCCCATATTACACACCCCCTACACTCCCCACCCTCTTTCTTCTATCAACATCTTGCATTAGTGTGGTACATTTTTACAACTGAAGAGCCAGTACTGATAGATTATTAACTCTAGTTCATAGTTGACCCAGGGGTTTACTCTGTCTTGTATATTCAGTGGGTTTTGATAAATACATAATGTCCTGTATCCACCATCATGTATCATATGGAATAATTTCACAGTCCTAAAAATCCCATGTTTTTTACTTTATATTCTCTTATTCCCCTCCTGAACTCCAGCATCCACAAATTTTTTTTTTTTTTTTTTTTTTTTTTTTGAGACGGAGTCTCACTCTGTCACCCAGGCTGGAGTGCAGTGGTGCGATCTCAGCTCACTGCAAGCTCCACCTCCCGGGTTCACACCATTCTCCTGCCTCAGGCTCTCTAGTAGCTGGGACTACAGGCATCCGCCACCGTTCCTGGCTAATTTTTTGTATTTTTAGTAGAGATGGGGTTTCACCATGGTCCTGATCTCCTGACCTCCTGATCCGCCGGCCTCAGCCTCCCAAAGTGCTGGGATTACAGGCGTGAGCCACCGCTCCTGCCTGCATCCACTGTTTTTACTGTCTCTATAGTTTTGTCTTTTCCAGAATGCCATGTAGTTGTACTCATATAGTATGTAACTTTTCAGACTGGCATCTTCCACTTAGCAATATGCATTTTCATGCCTTGACAGCTAATTTCTTTTTATCACTGAATAAATACATTGCATGAGGTAAGGTACCAGAATTTGTTTACCGGATTTTTTAAATTAAGGGAAACAAATATAATATATTTTTAAACAAATGGTTGATTTTTTTTGATGGTTTCAAAAAAAAGTAATGAAATGTCATTGAATGAAACAATTCGATATGGTGACCTCTAAGTGTCTGCCTAACAAGATTTAGTGGAGAAGATGCTGGATCATTTAAAGTGCATCTTCCTTAGGATGTTATTTAAACTTATTCCTTTGTGAAAACTTTCATGGAATTCACACAGAACAGTGAAGTCTGCTTTGTATAGAAATCAGTTATATGAACAGAGGTTTTTCTAGGAATTCAGAAGGTACTGTCAGTCAGCAAACCCATTGGCCTTTAAGGCATAGTCTGGTTTTGCTTGCTTCTCTAATGCTGTGTGTATTTTTCTGTAATAAAATATTTTTGTCACTCTTTCAAATACTAGAAATAGAAATCTAAATGTCTAAACCACTCTACTAAGTAATTAGGAATTCAAATCTATACCTAGCTGTTAAAAAAATTAGCCTGAAACTTAGTGCCCACTGTAGGAGCTAGGACTATGAAAATATTTTTTAGGATATTTTGTTAAATAAAACACAAATTCTAGATAAAATAGGATCAAATTGTGTAAAGCATATATGAGCATAAATATTTATTAATATGTGTATATACATACATACATATACAGAAACACATACTCTTATATATCAAGAAATAAAAAGCCTGGAAAACTAAGAACCAAATCTTAAATTTGGGCAATGGGACTGGAGTAGGATTTTCCCTTCTTGATAGTATTTTTTAAAAAGAAGATAGGTTATATGTCAACTTAATTTTTATTTTATTTTTCTGTTTTTTTTGAATTTTATTTTTCAAAAGGCTAGAAATATGTCTGAAACATTAAAAAAGCTAAAACAAAACACACATTAGCAGCATAATTTGGGAAATATCCTGGATTTTTACATTTGAAGATGAAGGAAAATGCAGGTGCACGGTTTAATTTTAATGTTCAAATTACATTTCTAAATCCCTAACTAGCTTCTTTTAAAAGTTGCTCAAATGTTTATTCTAGGAAAGTTGCTGAGCTTATTTGAGAGTAGAAAATCATATGTATGGAAGGACCATGGCATTGGACACCGTATTCAAACGGATGGTCCAAAAGTAGCCCACATGCACGTCTCAGCAGGGTTTTCCTCTCCCTCTCTCAATAACCTAAATTTTTTCCCTGCTTATGCAAGAACTGAGATTCATAATGATCAAATATAAAATGATGTTAATTCAGGAGAGCAGACTGAACACAGAGAACTGCTGAGAATCTGCAGCACTGATCTTGGCCTGGACACGTGTGAGAGTCTGATCTCCATTCTGTCTAATACAAAGAAGGTCTGTGGAAGTGCTCAGTTGGAGCAAACAGGAATGTGTTGTGTCTCTGCAGTTTCCTGTCCCCCACCCCCCCACTTTCTTCTCCACAGAGATAGGTCCTTTGGTGAAAAGACATCTGTGCTTTCTTCTTTCTCTTCAAGACTGAATGTCATGATTTAGGACGCACAAATGTAATTTCAACTTTGACTGCCTGCTGGTTTATTTCATGCACCTGCTCTTGGAGGAAGGAGAGACAGGATTTTAAGAGGCCATTTTGAGGACAGAACTGACATTTGACCTGATATATCCCACAGGAACATGGAAAACAAAAGCACTTATTCATAATGGGTGATTTGAACAACGGCAAAACACGTTTGCATTTTTATTTACATATCAACACGTAGAGTTATTTCTTTCCTTCTTCTTCTTACTTAATTCATGAAATGAAGAGGTAAAAATGTCTGTTTTTATAGTTATATCCCTTGTGTCAACAACTTTTGTTTCCTGGACTCAGATTTTTTAAATGTCCCTATATAATATTTTAAGTTTCTGGAGTTAGGTACAAACTGCCTATGAAAATCTACGTATATAATTTTTCAGGATCTATGAATTTAAGTGTTATTAACTAAAATATCTTCTATTCAAAAGATTTGTTTATATCTGAGCATTAAGCAATCCAAACATGGAATTATTATAAAAAGTAGTCTTAAACTTGCTAAAAGTCAAGACAGCTAATAAATTGGGGATTGATTTAACAAATAATTCTTCATCCCTTAAATTGCTTTCTGTAATGAATGGTTATGGAGTGAAAGTTAATTGTCATGAGCTTAATTTGTCTTAGGAAAATAAATACCAGGTTAAAAAAAAGTAGATGATTAACAAAAATATATTATCCTCTGCTGTTTCTTTTGCTGATTATAGATCATGGATTTCTCAATTTTTTATGCCTTGAATTAAAGGATCTACCTCTACTAGTGTAGAATAAAAGCTGCCTAGGATATTTAATTCTTTGTGAATTCTAACTTGCAGGAGCAAAGCAGGAAAAAAAGAAGTAGAAAACCTCTGGATTGTAAATATGAGACTAATGCTTTGGCTTTATAGTGACACCATGTATTTGTTAGAATTGATGAACAGCAGATGTCCTGAGACTTGTGAAACATCTGTAACAATCACCTGAAGGTGAGAAAGTAATCTGATTAATTTCCTTTTTGGGTTTCTTCTGCGCTTTTCATATAAATTATTTTTCAACCAAGTAGCTTTTCTTTCCATCATTCATATATGGAATGTGGTAAAATAAGAAGTATCACAGTTCCAAAATATTGTTACAGATGGATGGCTCAGGAGATTGGGATTTTTTTTCTTTAGTTAACAGTGCCCTCTCCTATCACTATAGACAATAAACCTGCCTTTTAATCTCTGGAAATTTTCTATGCTTATTTGCTAAGTTGGTAAGACTCAGTGACATGAAAACAAAGATGACTTATCCGTAGAATATTTTCATGATCAAAAGTGGCCTTCCTGGGATGTGTTCATATGTGGTGTCAATTAAACTACGTAGATAAGGCAGAAACCTATTTCCAGCAGGTTCCTCTGTGGCCTTCTACTGTTAAGCAATCAACTTGAATCCGCTAGAGTGAGCACACCAAGCCTCCCATAGGGTTTTGTAAAGCTTCATGCTCTTCGCTTCTTAGAAAAACTAATAACATATTGGGTTTAGTTGTAGATTATTTGCGAATCTGTAAAATAGAGGCATTTATCCTGAGAGGGACTGCCCATATTCTGGTACACACAGCTGTAGCTGAAGGGAGTAAATAAAAAGAGCTCTTTAAGAAAATATTGTTTTGCCTTATGCTGAGATGGAAGAGTAAACTAAGAATCCATAGAATTACACAAGATTAAGTCCTGTCTACTTTTATTTTGCTTTCCCTGGGGAGGGGTTCTCCATTTGTTCATAGCCACAGTAAAATATGACCTCAGGATGGTGGTAACCTCTGGGACAAAAATTTCTATTTTCATTAAGATCATTCTTAGACCTTTATTTAGTCTACACTATTCAGCTTCAACCAAAAATGGATTTAAAGAAATACGTGATTCATGTTGGGAAATTTGCTAGCACTACACCTAATCTTTATCTCCTCATATTTAGTCTCTTTTATTTCTTTCTTTCTGATTCATCCTCTTAGCTCTTCAATGTCAATGACTAAACTTAGCTGAAAAGGAGAACTACAGGAGTCAACTCTGTAAGATATAAACAGAGAGACATACTGAAATACCCATTTGCTCAGAGACTGCTGCTACCTTTGAGGGTCTCTCTCCGATACCCTCAGGTGTTTAGTTAACTGGAACCTCTGAGTCTCCACAGCCTTGAACCTGCTGGAATTCTGCTGTGTATCTCTTGAAGGTCTGCCTGAATGGCAGCTGGTTTAGCTATAGAACTGAGATCTGCTCATCCAAGTCCCTCACAAGAGGATAAGAAAAAGAGAGATAGACCAATAAATTATTCAAATCAAAAGAAGCACCCCATGGTGAGTCTTCTGAAGAGGATAGAGTTTGCTAAGGCTTCCTAGTAGAAGTTCACAGTAGACAGCAGACAGAAACGAGTACAAAAATATCTTATTTGTCCAAAAAGATCCCACCTGTAGCCAAAGAAAAAGACCTCTTCAGAAGAGATGAAAGACAGGGAGAGGCATTCTCTACAGAACGCTGAGGAGAGGAGCCAGAGGCTATAGACTGAAAGCTTCCACCAGCTCAAAATGAAATTAAATTTCTGATTTGTTCTGTACCAAAGTATTGTTTCATCCATCAGACCTTCCCTTGGCAGGATTTTGCACCTCCCATGTCCCAAATTAGTCAATCTGAAATTGTCACCAAAAATATCACAATGTTTAGCAAAAATAGAGAAGCAAAAGAAGAGAAGAAAACTAAATGTTCAGGGATTTTCTTAGTAGAAAAGATACCAGACATGCAAGGAAGATATGAACCATTAGTAAAATTTAATCAAACCCAAATGATAACTACTTACTACATGTCTGTTGTTTGCAAGTCACTGGGCTCAGGCTATAGTGGAACCAGGGTGAATAAGATGCATTGCCGATTAAGAGAACTGATGTTCAGTGAAACAGACAGGCATAAATATACAGAGATAGAAAGGAGCTACTAAAATTTTTGGAAGATGGAGCTTAAAATCAGAAAGCAATTAAGTCATAGCTCAGAGTCTGTACATACCACTTGTATTAGGCTGTTACTGCATTGCCATAAAGAAGTACCTTACACTGGGTGGTTTGTGAAGAAAAGAGGTTTAATTTGCTCATGGTTCAGCAGTCTTTACAGGAAGCATGGAGCTGGTATCTTCTTGGCTTCTAGTGAAGCCTTGGGGAACTTTCCATCATAGTGGAAGATGAAGGGGGAACAGGCAAGTCACATGGTGAAAGCAGGAGAGAGAAAGAGAGACTGGGGTGGGGGGAGGTGTCACACACTTTTAAATGACCAGATCTCTTGTGAACTCAGAACAAGAGCTCACTTATCACTAAGGGGATGGTGTTAAACCATTCAGGAGAAATCCACCCCATGATCCAATCACCTCCCACCAGGCCCCACATCCAATACTGGGGATTACAATTCAACATGAGATTTGGGCAGGGACATATATCCAAACTATATCACCATTCAATGGAAAAAATTTCCCTTCTTCTCCCCACTAAGCAAGTTTTTGTGATGTTTATGCTAAGATTTCAGTGTCTCTTTGCCGTCTCTCATCATTGGATAGTAGTTTCTTGCCCTAACATGGCCTCCTTTCCTCTCCCCATAAGATAAGCTCTACTCGATTGCTTCTCTAATTCAGTCAAAAGATATATATTGAAAGACCATTGTGCCATTGTGCACTGAAAACTTCACAAGTTTCTGTGCCTCAATCAAAACAAACTGCATATATAGTCCTTAAAATGAAAATTATTTCAATCTTCCTAGAGAAATTACATTTCTAGACAAATTACAATGCAGAAAATTAGGTAAGTGCTTGGAAATAATATTACAGAGAACATAAGATTTGGTTACTCAAGTGTGCTCTTCTTATTAAAATATATAGTATATCTGTGTTCTTTCTCAGTGTCAGTAAACAGTTTCTGTCTCACACACACATATACGCAGACATGATTTTGAAGTACTTATTGCTATAAGAAACAATTGCTGTAGTAAGTACTATTGCTATAGTAAATACTTACTGCTGTAGTAGAAATTATCTTAGAAATTGCTACAATCTTTTTTCTCTAGTCATTTATTTTTTGTCTGAATTAATCAATTGCATGTGTTAATTTTTGAACATTTTTTAAGCTCCTGAATTGAGAGTTTACAGAGGGATGTAAAGATAATTACTAAATTACTTTGCTGAAGTGTTCTGACATATCCATGAAAAAGAGAGTGTAAATATGATTTTAAAAATTGCACATGAAAGCTTTTGGTCATATTGCTGGAAAAGTAACTTCTTTTCAAATTTCTTATATGTACAAAATGCCAAGCATACCACATATCATCTTTTTTATACTATACGATTTCCCTAGAAACACTTGCAAATTTGTATAAATTTCACCTAGAGGAAAAAGACTGCAAGGATACTGTTGAATTTTGCACATGGCTTAAATAGAATTGATTTATAAAAAGGCAATATCGAAGCAACATAGATCAGGTGTAGCATTTTCTAACTCTAAATTTTCATACTGACCACAGCCCAGCTTAAGTAGAAAGACATATCTGTTCAATTTTCCTTCTTTTAGGTAATTTTGTTATATGTGTGAAATGTCTGTTGTGTCTTAAATGCAGGCAGGAGGGGTAGAGAAAGAAAACTAATTTCTGAAATCCTAGAATTATAAACTTTGGGTTTCCTTAACCAGCCATCACTGTGTCCCCCAGAAAGGGATCTAGATATAGAGACAAAGTCAGTCAATAAATTAAATTAAGTGGGGCTTTGGGTGACCTGTGAAGTGGCAGTGAAGCTACAGGGAATCCTTTGGGCAATGCCAGAGGCCAGCCTATACTTGGATGTCAGTATTCCATGTGGCATGTTGAACCCTTTACTCTTCATGTGGGTTTATACTTTTCTGACCCTACCATTCCAGTGATGAGAAGAGGC
This sequence comes from Pan paniscus, assembly GCF_029289425.2. NCBI lineage: Eukaryota > Metazoa > Chordata > Mammalia > Primates > Hominidae > Pan > Pan paniscus. The sequence continues at coordinate 93,552,895 of NC_073253.2, read as the reverse complement.
AGGCAAGGCTAATTCCAGGAAGAACTTGTCAAGTAAGTGAAAGAGAAGCTCTCCCCACGCTTAGAGATCATAAGGAATGAGTCATCGACTCTTACCAGCTTTTCTTTGGACTCCATTTATTTTTATTTTTATTCTTCTTTTTATAGTTTCTATTCAGCTATTTTCATCATCCAGTCAACATAAGGATTTTTAAGGTTATTCAGATTAACTCCTTTCTTTTCCACCTCTGTTCGTGTGGATGTTACTCATTTATAATAGATTCAATTGCCAGAGTCTACATTTCATCTTGGGTTCTCTTGACATTCCAGTTATTTTTTTTAAAAGTTTCCATATAGTAAAATTCTTTCTTTGCAGTACATAATTCTGTGAGTGTTGACAAAAGCATAGTCATGTATTTACTTGCAAAAGTTCCAACACCCCCTAGATTCCCTAATGCTACCCTTTTGTGGCCAACTCCTCCCCTCAGATCCAACCCTGGCACCTTTCTGACTTTATTGTTTTGCATTGTTCCCAGACTGCTATATAACTGAAATTATACAATATAAAGCTCTTTTTAGTTTAGCTTCTTTCACTTAGAAAAACACATTTAAGATTCTTTTGTATTGCTGGGTGAACTCATACTCTTTTCCTTCTTTTTGCTGAGTAGAGTTCTATTGTAGAAATGTACCACTGTTTCTTTTTACAATTATATGTTGAAGGACATTTTCATTGTTTCCAATTTTTGGACCTGATAAACAAGGCTCCTATGAATAGGCATGTACAAGTGTTTCTAGGTGTATTCTTACAATTTTCTAGGGTAAATGTCTAAGTGTGGGACTGCTGAGTTATGTGTTAAATGTGCATTTACACATTTATACATAACTGCCTCCTACCAGGTTGCTCTTCATCTTTGTCACACTTGGTGTTGTCACTTATTTTTTTCATTTTAACCATTCTAGTACTTGTAATAGTTGTATCTCCTTGAGATTAATTTGCATTTCCTTAATGACTAATGTTGCTGTGTATCTTTTCATGTGCTTATTTTTCATTTGCATATCTTCTTTGGTAAATTATCTGTTTAAAGCTTTATCCCATCCCCACTTTTTAAAATGAACATTTTTGATTGCTGATTTTTGTAGATTTTTCAGGGTTCTTTATACATTTGCATAAAAGTACATTATCAGATATGTGAGTTGCATCTATTTTCTTCCAGGATATGACCTGTCTTTTGAAATATGTCAACAGTATCTTTTACAAAGCAAAATATTTTAATTTTGATAATTTATCCAAGTTATAAATTTTTTTCTTTTACGAGTCTTGCTTTTGGAGTCATGTCTAAAAACTACTTGAAAAATCTAAATTCACACAGATTTTTTCCTATTTATTTCTAGACATTTTATAGTTTTAGGATTTACATGAATGTATATGGTCCATTTTGAATTAAATTTTGTATAAGGTGTGAGTTTTTTTGCCAAGGTTCAATTTTTTTGCATATGGAGATTGAATTGTTTCAGCACAATTTGTTGAAAACACTATCCTTTCTTTCAGTTTGCCTTTGTGCCTTTGTCAAAATCATTTGACTACGTTAGAATGGATTTATTTCTTGGCTTCATATTTTGTTCCTTTCATCTATGTGCCTGTCCTATTACTGATACTACATAATCCTGAATACTGTAGCATAACAGTAAGTCTTGAAAACAGATATTGGGAGTGTTCTAACTTTGTTCTTTTGTTTCAAAATTATATAAGAAGTTATTTTATTTTCTTTATCTTCCCATATACATTTTAGGATAAACCTGTGAATATCAACAGAAATCATTGCTGGGATTTTAATTGGGATTGCATTAACTCTATAGATCAAATTGGAAAAAGACTGAAATCTTAATAATATTGAGTCTCTTAATCCATGAGCACAGTACATTTTTCCAGTTATTTATGTTTTTTTACTTCCTTCATCAGGGTTTTGTAGTTGTAAGCATATAGATCCTTCTTATTTTTTGTTTACACACAGACATAAACACACAGGTTTTATTATTTTTGTGCTATTATAATTTTTTAAATTCCAAATTCTAATTGTTTATTGCTAGTATATAGAAATATGATTGACTATTATACGTTGTCATTACATTCTGTAATTTTGATGCATTTACGTATTAGTTCTTGGAAGACTTTTTTTTTGTATATTCTTTGAAATTTTCTACATAGAAAATCATACCATCTGTGAATAGATACTTTTTTTCCCCTTCCTTTCTCTTATCTTATTGCACTAAGGCCACTAGCATAATTTGCATGAAAGTGGTAAGAAAGGAAATTTTTACATTGCTCTTGATTATAAAAGGAAAGGTTTCAATCTTCCCTCATTATTAGGTCAGTTGCATAGTTTTAATTTTTTGAAGGCTTTTATCTATTTGTAGATATTCTTTCCTATTCCAAGTTTGCTGAGAGTTTTTTAAATCATGAATTGATGTTGAATTTTGACAAATGCCTTTTTCTCATCTATTAAAATGATCCTTTTTTGTTATTTATTGAGTGAATTACATTGATTAATTTTTAAGTGTTAAATCAGTTTGCATTCTTGGGATAAACTCCACTTGATTAAGATAGATTATTCTTTCATATTGCTATATTCAATTAGTTACACGTTTTTTGAGGATTTTTGTGTCCGTGTTTATAAGAGATACTTTTTAGTACTTTTCTTATAAAATCTTTGTCTGGTTTTGACATTAGAATAATATTGACCACAAAAAAAAATGAGCAAGGAATTCTTCTATTTTCTGTAGAGGATTTTGTGAACAGGGTAGTATTTCTTCCTTATATATTTGATAAAATTCACTAACAAAATCACTTGGGCCTGGAGGGTTCTTTTGGAGAGAATTTTAACTACAAATTCAATTTATTTAATAGTTATAGGATTATTGCATCTACCTGTTTCTTCTTAATTTTTTTTACAGTCTCTGTCTTTTGAGGGATTGGTCAATTTTATTTAAGTTTTAGAATTGTTGATAGTATTTCTATAATATCCTGATAATGTCTGTGGTGTCAGTGGTAACCTTCTCTTACCATTCCTGAAACTGGTAGGTTTCATTTTATTTGTTTTTCCCTCCTCCATTTTGGTTAATCTAGCCAGAGGTTTATCAATTTTATTTAGCTTTCCAAAAAATAAATTTTTATTTTTATTTATTTTATTTTATTTTTTTGAGATTTAGTTTCCCTCTGTTGCCCAAGCTGGAGTGTAGTGGTCTGTTCTCGGCTCACTGCAACCTCTGTCTCCCGTATTCAAACGATTCTCCTGCCTCAGCCTCCCAAGTAGCTGGGACTACAGGCAGAAACCGCCACACCCAGCTAATTTTTGCAGTTTTAGTAGTGACGGAGTTTCACCATATTGGTCAGGGTGGTCTCGAACTCCTGACTTCAAGTTATCCACCTACCTTGGCCTCCCAAAGTGCTGGGATTATAAGCATGAGCCACCACCCCGGCCACAAAAAATAAATTTTTAGTTTTGCTAATTTTTATTTATCATTTTTCTGTTTTCAAATTCATTGACTTCTGATCTTATCTTTATTTCCTTTTTTCTGCTTGCCTTAGGTTTAATTTGCTCTTCTTTTTTTTTTTTAAGGTAGAAACTTAAATTACTGCTTTGGGACCTCTCTGCTTTTCCAATATAAACATTTAATGCTATAAATTTCCCTCTAAGCACTATTTCTGCTGCAAACCACAAATTTTGATGTATTGAATTTCCATATTCATTCACTTCAAATTATTTTTAAATTTCTCTCGAGATTTCCTCTTTAACCTGTGGATTATTTAGAATTATGTTGTTCAATTTTCAAATATTTGGAGATTTTTCCAAAACCTTAGTGTTATTGATTTCTATATGAATTTCATTATAATCTGAAAACATGTTTTGTATGGTTTCTATTTGAGTTAATCTGGTTAGCCATTGGGCTGTGTTTGAGATATGTTGCTGCTGTGGTTACACTAAGCGTACCCTAGGTTTCAAATTCCTGCAGTCATACCTTGTGTTTGGCGTGAGAATTTGTATGCCAGAGTAATATCTCATCTGTGTGCTGTACTTTAGGTTGCCTCTTGAAGCTTTTCCTCCTAAAAGATCTTTTTGCCTGCTTATATTCCATTTCTGTTCTCTTCCTGCAAATTCTGCTCTTAGCTGTAATTCAAAGTGTGTTTGTTTGCTAGTGGAAGGCATCATGGCAGAGTATTCTCTGCTGTTCTAATTAAACTTCTGTCTTAAACTGGCATCAAATCGTGGATTTCAGAGGTGTGGTCCTCTCAGTTCTCTTCTCCTCCCATCTCACAATTGTCAGCATAGTCCTGCTCTTTGCCCAGGAGAAGGTATTTTTTTCCCCTCTATTCCCTTCTTCAAGCTGACCTGCATTTTCTCCAGTGCCCTAAGGACAAAAGTTTCTCCTCATTCATGACTGTTCTTTCTCAGCGAAATAGGCATATTCTTAATGCTCTTACAGAACTTTCTGTGAGAATCTGTTTTGAGTTCCTGGAAGAGAGACTATAAGAGCATGTCATGTCCCTCAAGGTCTCTTTGCTGGACTTCACACTATCCCACCAGCCCACACTTAGAATTCATCATTCATCTCATGGGGGTCTGCTTCTGGGTTGTGTCTATCCATGAAAGCATGTGCTTGTGTTTCCCTTATCTTTGCAGGGACCAATCTCTTCTCAGATTTTGGGCCATTGTTTGCTCTGTGAACTCAGCTCTCTAATGGGGAAAAAAATCATAACTGTTAAGTTAATCTGGCTCTTTTTCATTATAAGGATGAGAGAAACACTTCTTCCAGCTCACCATATCCTAGAAGTTTTTCGTTAAATTTTCTAAGAGAAGAAAGCAAGACAGATCTTTCCCCATCTGCGAAATGGTTCTAGGCCTCTCTTACTATATAAGTTATGCTGGTCAAGAAAGGGAGATGAGGCAAGGAGGTTGGATTCCAAGAGAAGAGAAGCAGTATGGCCTGAAAGGTCTTGCGTCTTCTTCTTCGACCAAATAGAAAACTCCATATCTAGCACCAAGGCCCAAAGTTGTCCTGGGTCTTGATCCTCCAAATTAAGCTTACTATTGGGGATATAGTGAGGAGCAAAGAAGAAGTGAGTTCCTCTAGAGGGGCCAACACTGTATAAAGTGAGGTCGACCATTATTTAATAAATAATCATTATCTGTTGCTAAAATTTTTAAGTGGAAACACATTCTTCTTCACTATAAGGTGCCTTTTAAATCTATTCTAGCAGGCAATAGGCTTTAATTCTCATTTTGTATTTATTAGACTCTGAAAAGGTATTCAACTTTTTTTAATCTCATTTTTCAAAAAAATCTGCAAATGGAAATAGTATAGAATCTCACTTCTGCAGTGATGAGGATCTCATGAGGCAATCTTCTTGAAAGCCATTTGACAAGTATAAACGACTATTCAAATGTATAGTGCAATTTCTACATTACACTATTGTCACATAGATTTTTTTTTTTTTTTTTTGAGAGACACGATCTAACCTTGACACCTGGCTGGAGTGCAGTGTTTTGATAATAGTTAATTGCAGTCTTGAACTCCTGGCCTCAAGCACTCTTCCTTCCTCAGCCTCCTGAGTAACTAGGACTACAGATGCTCACCACCATGCCTGGCTAATTAAAAATAATAGTAATTTTGTATATATGCAGTCTCACTATGTTGTCTAGGCTGGTCTCAAACTCCTGCCCTCAAGTGATCCTTCTGCCTTTGTCTCCCAAAGTGTTGAGATTCCAGGTGTGAGCCACCACACCTGTCAGTCTCTCCTTTACTCCTCTCCATTTTTCTATCAACCAGCTTCTACAGAAAGGCTCTTAATTTCTATTCTCTCAAAGCTTTGGGCTGTACTCCGCTCTAGCTTGCATAGGGCTGACTGTGGTCCCAAACTATATGTAATTTTAGAATTTTAAGAGAGAATGAAAGAACCTTTTGAAATCAAATGAGATTGGGGGTGTTCAATCTGGTATGGCTATAGACTAAGTATCTTAATTAAAATAATAAGTTAGTGGTCTGTAGGCTGCCACAATCAGTATCAACAGGCACCTAAGTAACCTGTCCTTACTGAAAAACTGTTCTGATTTAACTTGCTTTCGGTTATTCCTAACTCACACATTTGATTTTTTCTCCTTTCCAGTTCCTCTTGAAAAATGACAATCATATTTTAAGTTGTGCTTAAGTTTTACTGAGAAAACTTTGGTAAAAATCAAATTTCATGTACAAAAAAATTAAAAATACAAGAACTACAAAAATAAGATGCACTAGTTTTCTTTAGTTTGTTTATCAAGTAAAGACTATGAATATACTTGATTTAGTAAATATGATTTTAAAAGCTTGATATTAATGACAATTTTAGTGATATTTTTTTTCTTTATTATACTTTAAGTTTTAGGGTACATGTGCACATTGTGCAGGTTAGTTACATATGTATACATGTGCCATGCCGGTGCGCTGCACCCACTAACTCGTCATCTAGCATTAGGTATATCTCCCAATGCTATCCCTCCCCCCTCCCCCCACCCCACAACAGGCCCCAGAGTGTGATATTCCCCTTCCTGTGTCCATGTGATCTCATTGTTCAATTCCCACCTATGAGTGAGAATATGCGGTGTTTGGTTTTTTGTTCTTGCGATAGTTTACTGAGAATGATGATTTCCAATATCATCCATGTCCCTACAAAGGACAGGAACTCATCGTTTTTTATGGCTGCATAGTATTCCATGGTGTATATGTGCCACATTTTCTTAATCCAGTCTATCATTGTTGGACATTTGGGTTGGTTCCAAGTCTTTGCTATTGTGAATAATGCCGCAATAAACATACGTGTGCATGTGTCTTTATAGCAGCATGATTTATAGTCATTTGGGTATATACCCAGTAATGGGATGGCTGGGTCAAATGGTATTTCTAGTTCTAGATCCCTGAGGAATCGCCACACTGACTTCCACAATGGTTGAACTAGTTTACAGTCCCACCAACAGTGTAAAAGTGTTCCTATTTCTCCACATCCTCTCCAGCACCTGTTGTTTCCTGACTTTTGAATGATTGCCATTCTAACTAGTGTGAGATGGTATCTCATAGTGGTTTTGATTTCCATTTCTCTGATGGCTAGTGATGACGAGCATTTTTTCATGTGTTTTTTGGCTGCATAAATGTCTTCTTTTGAGAAGTGTCTGTTCATGTCCTTCGCCCATTTTTTGATGGGGTTATTTGTTTTTTTCTTGTAAATTTGTTTGAGTTCATTGTAGATTCTGGATATTAGCCCTTTGTCAGATGAGTAGGTTGTGAAAATTTTCTCCCATTTTGTAGGTTGCCTGTTCACTCTGATGGTAGTTTCTTTTGCTGTGCAGAAGCTCTTTAGTTTAATTAGATCCCATTTGTCAATTTTGTCTTTTGTTGCCATTGCTTTTGGTGTTTTGGACATGAAATCCTTGCCCATGCCTATGTCCTGAATGGTAATGCCTAGGTTTTCTTCTAGGGTTTTTATGGTTTTAGGTCTAACGTTTAAATCTTTAATCCATCTTGAATTGATTTTTGTATAAGGTGTAAGGAAGGGATCCAGTTTCAGCTTTCTACATATGGCTAGCCAGTTTTCCCAGCACCATTTATTAAATAGGGAATCCTTTCCCCATTGCTTGTTTTTCTCAGGTTTGTCAAAGATCAGATAGTTGTAGGTATGCGGCGTTATTTCTGAGGGCTCTGTTCTGTTCCATTGATCTACATCTCTGTTTTGGTACCAGTACCATGCTCTTTTGGTTACTATAGCCTTGTAGTATAGTTTGAAGTCAGGTAGTGTGATGCCTCCAGCTTTGTTCTTGTGGCTTAGGATTGACTTGGTGATGCGGGCTCTTTTTTGGTTCCATATGAACTTTAAAGTAGTTTTTTCCAATTCTGTGAAGAAAGTCATTGGTAGCTTGATGGGGATGGCATTGAATCTGTAAATTACCTTGGGCAGTATGGCCATTTTCACAATATTGATTCTTCCTACCCATGAGCATGGAATGTTCTTCCATTTGTTTGTATCCTCTTTTATTTCCTTGAGCAGTGGTTTGTAGTTCTCCTTGAAGAGGTCCTTCACATCCCTTGTAAGTTGGATTCCTAGGTATTTTATTCTCTTTGAAGCAATTGTGAATGGGAGTTCACTCATGATTTGGCTCCCGGTTTGTCTGTTGTTGGTGTATAAGAATGCCTGTGATTTTTGTACATTGATTTTGTATCCTGAGACTTTGCTGAAGTTGCTTATCAGCTGAAGGAGATTTTGGGCTGAGACAATGGGGTTTTCTAGATATACAATCATGTCGTCTGCAAACAGGGACAATTTGACTTCCTCTTTTCCTAATTGAATACCCTTTATTTCCTTCTCCTGCCTAATTGCCCTGGCCAGAACTTCCAACACTATGTTGAATAGGAGTGGTGAGAGAGGGCATCCCTGTCTTGTGCCAGTTTTCAAAGGGAATGCTTCCAGTTTTTGCCCATTCAGTATGATATTGGCTGTGGGTTTGTCATAGATAGCTCTTATTATTTTGAGATACGTCCCATCAATACCTAATTTATTGAGAGTTTTTAGCATGAAGGGTTGTTGAATTTTGTCAAAGGCCTTTCCTGCATCTATTGAGATAATCATGTGGTTTTTGTCTTTGGCTCTGTTTATATGCTGGATTACATTTATTGATTTGTGTATATTGAACCAGCCTTGCATCCCAGGGATGAAGCCCAGTTGATCATGGTGGATAAGCTTTTTGATGTGCTGCTGGATTCGATTTGCCAGTATTTTATTGAGGATTTTTGCATCAATGTTCATCAAGGATATTGGTCTAAAATTCTCTTTTTTGGCTGTGTCTCTGCCTGGCTTTAGTATCAGAATGATGCTGGCCTCATAAAATGAGTTAGGGAGGATTCCCTCTTTTTCTATTGATTGGAATAGTTTCAGAAGGAATGGTACCAGTTCCTCCTTGTACCTCTAGTAGAATTCGGCTGTGAATCCATCTGGTCCTGGACTCTTTTTGGTTGGTAAACTATTGATTATTGCCACAATTTCAGCTCCTGTTATTGGTCTATTCAGAGATTCAACTTCTTACTGGTTTAGTCTTGGGAGAGCGTATGTGTCAAGGAATGTATCCATTTCTTCTAGATTTTCTAGTTTATTTGCATAGAGGTGTTTGTAGTATTCTCTGATGGTAGTTTGTATTTCTGTGGGATTGGTGGTGATATCCCCTTTATCATTTTTTATTGTGTCTATTTGATTCTTCTCTCTTTTTTTCTTTATTAGTCTTGCTAGCGGTCTATCAATTTTGTTGATCCTTTCAAAAAACCAGCTCCTGGATTCATTAATTTTTTGAAGGGTTTTTTGTGTCTCTATTTCCTTCAGTTCTGCTCTGATTTTAGTTATTTCTTGCCTTCTGCTAGCTTTTGAATGTGTTTGCTCTTGCTTTTCTAGTTCTTTTAATTGTGATGTTAGGGTGCCAATTTTGGATCTTTCCTGCTTTCTCTTGTGGGCATTTAGTGCTATAAATTTCCCTCTACACACTGCTTTGAACGCGTCCCAGAGATTCTGGTATGTTGTGTCTTTGTTCTCGTTGGTTTCAAAGAACATCTTTATTTCTGCCTTCATTTCGTTATGTACCCAGTAGTCATTCAGGAGCAGGTTGTTCAGTTTCCATGTAGTTGAGCGGCTTTGAGTGAGATTCTTAATCCTGAGTTCTAGTTTGATTGCACTGTGGTCTGAGATACAGTTTGTTATAATTTCTGTTCTTTTACATTTGCTGAGGAGAGCTTTACTTGCAACTATGTGGTCAATTTTGGAATAGGTGTGGTGTGGTGCTGAAAAAAATGTATATTCTGTTGATTTGGGGTGGAGAGTTCTGTAGATGTCTATTAGGTCCGCTTGGTGCAGAGCTGAGTTCAATTCCTGGGTATCCTTGTTGACTTTCTGTCTCGTTGATCTGTCTAATGTTGACAGTGGGGTGTTAAAGTCTCCCATTATTAATGTGTGGGAGTCTAAGTCTCTTTGTAGGTCACTCAGGACTTGCTTTATGAATCTGGGTGCTCCTGTATTGGGTGCATATATATTTAGGATAGTTAGCTCTTCTTGTTGAATTGATCCCTTTACCATTATGTAATGGCGTTCTTGGTCTCTTTTGATCTTTGTTGGTTTAAAGTCTGTTTTATCAGAGACTAGGATTGCAACCCCTGCCTTTTTTTGTTTTCCATTTGCTTGGTAATTCTTCCTCCATCCTTTTATTTTGAGCCTATGTGTGTCTCTGCACGTGAGATGGGTTTCCTGAATACAGCACACTGATGGGTCTTGACTCTTTATCCAATTTGCCAGTCTGTGTCTTTTAATTGGAGAATTAAGACCATTGACATTTAAAGTTAATATTGTTATGTGTGAATTTGATCCTGTCATTATGATGTTAGCTGGTGATTTTGCTCGTTAGTTGATGCAGTTTCTTCCTAGCCTTGATGGTCTTTACAGTTTGACATGATTTTGCAGTGGCTGGTACCGTTGTTCCTTTCCATATTTAGTGCTTCCTTCAGTAGCTCTTTTAGGGCAGGCCTGGTGGTGACAAAATCTCTCAGCATTTGCTTGTCTGTAAAGGATTTTATTTTTCCTTCATTTATGAAGCTTAGTTTGGCTGGATATGAAATTCTGGGTTGAAAATTCTTGTCTTTAAGAATGTTGAATATTGGCCCCCACTCTCTTCTGGCTTGTAGGGTTTCTGCCGAGAGATCCGCTGTTAGTCTGATGGGCTTCCCTTTGAGGGTAACCTGACCTTTCTCTCTGGCTGCCCTTAACATTTTTTCCTTCATTTCAACTTTGGTGAATCTGACAATTATGTGTCTTGGAGTTGCTCTTCTCGAGGGGTGTCTTTGTGCTGTTCTCTGTATTTCCTGAATCTGAATCTTGGCCTGCCTTGCTAGACTGGGGAAGTTCTCCTGGATAATATCCTGCAGAGTGTTTTCCAACTTGGTTCCATTCTCCCCATCACTTTCAGGTACACCAATCAGATGTAGATTTGGTCTTTTCACATAGTCCAATATTTCTTGGAGGCTTTGCTCATTTCTTTTTATTCTTTTTTCTCTAAACTTCCCTTCTTGCTTCATTTCATTCATTTCATCTTCCATTGCTGATACCCTTTCTTCCAGTTGATCGCATCGGCTCCTGAGGCTTCTGCATTCTTCACGTAGTTCTCGAGCCTTGGTTTTCAGCTCCATCAGCTCCTTTAAGCACTTCTCTGTATTGGTTATTCTAGTTATACATTCTTCTAAATTTTTTTCAAAGTTTTCAACTTCTTTGCCTTTGGTTTGAATGTCCTCCCGTAGCTCAGAGTAATTTGATCGTCTGAAGCCTTCTTCTCTCAGCTCGTCAAAGTCATTCTCCATCCAGCTTTGTTCCGTTGCTGGTGAGGAACTGTGTTCCTTTGGAGGAGGAGAGGCGCTCTGCGTTTTAGAGTTTCCAGTTTTTCTGTTCTGTTTTTTCCCCATCTTTGTGGTTTTATCTACTTTTGGTCTTTGATGATGGTGATGTACAGATGGGTTTTCGGTGTGGATGTCCTTTCTGTTTGCTAGTTTTCCTTCTAACAGACAGGACCCTCAGCTGCAGGTCTGTTGGAATACCCTGCCGTGTGAGGTGTCAGTGTGCCCCTGCTGGGGGGTGCCTCCCAGTTAGGCTGCTGGGGGTCAGCAGTCAGGGACCCACTTGAGGAGACAGTCTGCCCGTTCTCAGATCTCCAGCTGCGTGCTGGGAGAACCACTGCTCTCTTCAAAGCTGTCAGACAGGGACATTTAAGTCTGCAGAGGTTACTGCTGACTTTTTGTTTGTCTGTGCCCTGCCCCCAGAGGTGGAGCCTACAGAGGCAGGCAGGCCTCCTTGAGCTGTGGTGGGCTCCACCCAGTTGGAGCTTCCCTGCTGCTTTGTTTACCTAAGCAAGCCTGGGCAATGGCGGGCACCCCTCCCCCAGCCTCGCTGCTGCCTTGCAGTTTGATCTCAGACTGCTGTGCTAGCAATCAGCGAGACTCCGTGGGCGTAGGACCCGCCGAGCCAGGTGTGGGATATAGTCTCGTGGTGCGCCGTTTTTTAAGCCGGTCTGAAAAGTGCAATATTTGGGTGGGAGTGACCCGATTTTCCAGGTGCGTCTGTCACCCCTTTCTTTGACTCGGAAAGGGAACTCCCTGACCCCTTGCGCTTCCCAGGTGAGGCAATGCCTCGCCCTGCTTCGGCTCGGGCACGGTGCACACACCCACTGGCCTGCGTCCACTGTCTGGCACTCCCTAGTGAGATGAACCTGGTACCTCAGAAGGAAATGCAGAAATCACCCGTCTTCTGCGTCGCTCACGCTGGGAGCTGTAGACCGGAGCTCTTCCTATTCTGCCATCTTGGCTCCTCCCCCAATTTTAGTGATTATTGAATTAAGTCTATTGTTATTCTTTTGATGTATCAGCATTATGTAACTTTTAGATAGTTATTCATTATTTTTAATGTAAGAAACTAAGCTCAAGGAGATATCATTGAGATAACCTTAGACTTTCTTCTTGGGGACAGATTGTTTTGGTGAAGAAACAGAATCTTATACCATCTTCCTACATGTTAAATAACTAGTTATACAGAATTAATTTTAATAGTAACCTTTTATTTCTTTACTGAAATAACTTTCAAATATCCTTCAAGTATTTCATTTAATCATCATAACTAATTTGTAAAATATGTTGTTTATATTTTTTCTGATTTAAAGGAAAGTAGACTGAGGCTGGAACTATTAAAAGTCTTACATGTTCCACATCTAGGATTGGGACTCAGAGACCTTTTATTTATTTTCCACAATAAAGTGCTGTCTCTCTGTAGCTGTCAGTTTAGATATATCTGCATGTGTAATGAGATTTATTGATTCACAAGGATTTCTATATAGCAGTATTTATGTCTTTCTTATAGAAAATATTTATTAATGAAAAGAGATGTAATAATGTCAAAAATGTATCTTGTAATTTCTTCTTTTTTGTCTTGATTTCCTCCTTTAGAAAGCCTCCTGATCATATAGATTATCATATAGTCAAAGAATCTTCTTTTTTTGTTTGCAGACATTTGCGGTTCTTGTATGCCAAAGTCGGATAAGACCTATACTATTAGTAATAAATATCACCTCTATCGTCAGCATATGGCTCTAAAAATATACTGTGCAATCCCAGTCTTGCACAATCAATGAATTGGGGTTGCAGTGTGTTAAAATAAGAGGCACTGCAGATGGATAATTTCTGGCAGTTTATTTTGAATTTTATCTCTCCCAATGCTCAGGATCAGTATCAAAGAAGCAGCATACATTGTACTCTTTGTCAAATGCTATGGGCAGTGGTGAGCCCCATGCTTCACTTCTGGAAGCTTAGAAAGATGAGAACATTATGAATTTGCAACAAAAAATCAAAGATCTTGCAAGTGTTATCCCTAATAGCAAGGCTGTCAGCTTCCTAAGACTCAATACAGTAAGAATTTAAATCATTTAGCCACTAGCTCATTGTTGCACATTAGCATGACTTTATTATTCCAACAGCTTCTTGCCCAGGAATATAAAGTGGCAAATACTGTATTATTTCAGGCTTACTTCCTGAAAATCTGTGTATCTGAACAATAGACTACTCTTCAATAGTTTGTCCAACTTGGATCACCAAATGACTTTTTACTACTCAAGCTTCCTTTCAAATCCTCACTGTGTTCACTAATCTTAAACTATCATATCACAACCTTAACCTAACTCCTACCTAGCCCTCAGCATTGAAAGACTCACCTTTAAACTAGATTCCCCAAACTTACAAATGTCACAATTTTGTCCTTTCCATCTAAGGTTCTCCTAAGACTCTCTTAAGGTAGTAGTCTCTCTTCTTGCAGTAAACAATAAACTTGGTGCTGATTAATGAACAAATTATTTTTTTGTAGTCTCTTTCAGACATTAGCAGTAGACACTGATAATGGTCCCATAGATGAAAGTCAAAGAAGGCACTCTTTTAGAAAAGACAGGTTTTTCTTCAAGCCTTCTCCCCACTGGGCAGGTCCTAGCCTCAATTTCCAAGAATGAACAGTTTGTTTTCAATGCTCCTCTTCCTGCGGCCTCTATTTTATTGTGCCCTACATATACTTAATTCCACCTACATACACTATAATGTCAGACAGGGTCCCATAATGACCCCACCCCATGTCTCCATCTCCCGTTATGCATAGTACAGGCATGAGCACATGATGACTGTGTCCACTGGGAAAGCGGCAGATGATAAAGTAATTCATAAAGAGCTATTAATAGGTGATAAAGCAACTGTCTGCTTTGCTCTTGTGAAAATGTTTCTAAGTGACATTGGAATTAAAGTGGATATGAAAGATGCATTTTGAGGGCCTCTCTTTTGGTTCCACGTTGGTTTCCAATCCTTTTTCCATCCAAAGTTTTAGCTTTGCAGATAGCTAGGGCCTAAAACACAAGTCTTATCAGGGACATGTGTTTTGCCTTTAATTCATTCTCAGAAATCAAATACTCAGTTTACTTAAAATCCTCAGGGAAAAATCATTATTTTCTTCTCTCACTAATAATTAGACAAATGTTCACATATGATGTAACCATGTTTATTTGAATTTTCACTGAAACATGGTGTAAGTGGGAAAAAAGTCACCAAAGCAAGAATTATTTACACTCAACAGTTTGAGTGCTAATATAATTTTAAATTTTAAGTAAACTTATTATATCTACATTATAAATAGCAAATATTCAAATAAATATTAAATTTAGGTTACATGACTGTCAGTAGGGAACCAAATACCGAATTCCTGTTATTCAAAGAAGAGATTATCATACACTTCCTTTTCTGTAATTACTTACCCTTCTCAGTATTATATATAGCAAATGAGATTTTAATTATGCTACAGCTGTTAGGCATATCTTATTTCTTCTCCTAAGATTTACTCTATATGAAATATGGAACTTGCATTTATCAACTTTAAAAGGAAATACAAGCTGAAGATGTATCTGTACAGTATAAGCTTTTATGCTAATGAAATGTATGTTTCTCAATTTCATGTTAATGTAAATTATGGCTACCTCCATAGGGCACTCTTGTTCAATAAGAAATAATTTTGATGGGCTGCCTGCTCTTAGAGAATTCTATTGCATGAGTTTTTTTTTTTTAGCATTACAGAGGCATTTTAAATAAAAATATGAGTCACTTTGAGAAAATTCATTTTCATATACAAGATAAATGATCTTAAAGCTGAATAGTCTTTTACAAAAGAATCTTGTTGAAGTGAAAAATGTGCTTTGTTATACATTTCACTGCTTTAGTAGCAAAGGGATTTTTTTAATCAGTAAAGGATGTTAATATATGATATATAATATTTATATAATAATAAAATTTATAGTTTTTTGATACAAAATTTACAGTACTTTGACTTTTTATAACAGCCATTGCCCTAGAGACACTAGTGTTGGAGGTACAAGTACCCATAAAAATATTAGCATCATTAACATTAACACACAACTTAGCTCCTTTATTTGATGTGAGTAGAAATGTATTACAAATGAGAGCAAGTCAGGGAGTCATGTTGCCTTCTTGATGTTGTTGGAACTTAATAAGCTTCAAAGAATCGTCTAACAGCAATACATCCTCTAATTTTAAATTTTATAATAACTTTTCAATTCTCACTCTTTGTTTCTCTCTCTATCACACACACACACACACACACACACACCCGAGTATTGCATTTCCCCTTTTTCCAGCTTCTCTAAGCCATGATGATGTTTTGTTTGTTTCATTATTTCATTGTGTATTGTTTTGGTTATTGCCAGCAGTAGCAAGTCATCCCTTTGCTCTTGAAATTATACCGTATGCTGTTTGCCGGACCCTTTCCTAAAGGCCTTTCTTCTTGTTCACTTACAATTGTGGTTATGATGTCCCTAGAAAACGGCATTTGCCTGATGGCAGTTTAGGGAGTTTAATTTCCATATGGTGTGTGTGTGTGTGTGTGTGTGTGTGTACTGTGGACCCTTACCTTCGACAAAGACTCCTTCCTTGCCCAAACTTTAGTCAGGCTCCTCTGAGCACTCTTTCCAACTAGATCTCATCCTTGGGTACTGTCTTCTGCCTCTGTAACTCAGTTTCAGCACAAATCATGCTCAGGCAGCTTAGAGAAGATCCCTCACCCTTCATATCTGATCAAATTCTTCACCTTCTGCCCTTGATCTCTGATGACCCTGACCTACCTTCAGCAAGAACCCTAGATTGGTTTGGCAATAATCCCCCTAATATTGCTATTTCTTCTTGTAATTTTTACTCAGTGACCCCACATTCTGCTCATTGGCTGTAAATCCTCAGAGGTCTTTGCTGTTTTTGGAGTTCAGCCCCATCTCTCTCCCTTACGGTGATAGTCTTGATATATATACCACGAGTCCTGAATGAAGCCTTCCTTATCATTTTAACAAGTGTTAGAATACTTTTTTCTTTAACAATCTCATTATCAACCCTTCGCCTAGTTCTGGGCCCCACAACAAGACCTAAAATATAACTGGAAATTTCATTTTGTGGAATTTTCAGAGATCAATGTCTTCTGACAGCTTTTGTGCGTCTTCTCTTCAAGAGTTTGCACAAAAAGATAGACATTGACATTGCAAGATGTTCAGCTTACTCAGAGCTCTAGTGAACATGAATGTGGAGAGATACATGGGTACAATGATTTCCAACTTCCCCACTCAAAAGGTTTAAGCAGGTCTCCTGTCACTGCTTTTTGGGAGGTCTCATAGGTGTGACACATTGAGAGAATGTTTGGGTCACAGAATAAGGCAAAAGAATACTTAACTATACTAAAGAGAAAGTAGAAAAAAAATGAGTGATATAGCAGACAATATACCCAGGGTGTGGGGACTGAATTTTGTGGGTGAAAGTTGGAAAAGTGCTCTCACTTCTGTCCAGAACATAATCTTTTAATAATTCTTCACTTTTCCCTTTTATTATTCTTCTCTTTTATTTCCTCTTTTTTTCTCCCACATTTCATTTTTCCTTTCTCAGAAACAGTCAACCATTATACCATTTATACATGCTACAATTTGCAGGTCCCTCTCTACTCTGAGAAATATTTTATTTCTATTATTTCAATAATCTGCAATGCAACTCTCATTAAGTTGATGTAATTATGTTCCTTTTACAGATGAGGAATCTCAAGTATGTAGTGATTAGGTGATTTATTCATGGTCACATAGCTAATAAGAGGCAAAGTCAAAATTTAAACTCAGCCCTGCCCCAAACGTATTATTTGATATATTACCAGTATTTTCCAAGATTTATTGTACGCTGATAAATGACCTGGAGATCTCATTAAAATGTAAAACTGGACTCCGAAGCTCTGTGTTGGGACCTGAGATTCTGCCTTTCTGAGGGATGCTGATGCTGCAATCTTCCGCGCCACACTTTGAGTAGCATTTGTTGGCCACTAATTGGTTTTCACAGATACTATGTTTACTCATAATTTCATCTCATTATTTTGGTATATGTCCAAAACATTACAGATTAATTTATATCCAAGTCTGTATTCTTTGCTCAATCCAAGGCTCAGAACTTTCTGGTATTAGTAGGATTTCCCCCATAAATAAATTCTCCCTTAAGGGTTTTGCTTAGACAAAAATATCAAATGTATTAATATCTTTTTTTGTCTTCAGTCCATCCATCAAATTTCTCATTTCACAATCATTTTTTTTCTCCACCTCCTCTGAACTCCTTTTAATTTATGTAGATCTTTTGGGCACCAACAAGCACAAATTGAATGCTGCATTCCAGGTGCAGGCCCATCATTCATATGGAAAATACTATCACATCACATCTCTCCGTTGTATGAAACAAGAGATACAATCTTTCTCAGTGTTAAGTCCAAAAGAGCCCTGCATGATTTTGTGACTGAACTATATTGAAGATTTCTATCTAATTTGACATTGTAATTTACAGCCTCAAATATCTGTGCTTCTTCGAAAGAACTAATTTACATCTTTGAAGCTGGATGACATGTTTTTTCTTATTCCCTGCATGTTTCATCCTTTTTTTGTTGTTGTTGTTACTGATGTTAGCACACAACAATCTCCATTTTAAAATTTGGGTTGGTAGTTGGTGGGGAGCCTCTTCTATATCCTTTATAGCTTGTGCACTGCTGTCAGGGTAGAAGCATACTTCATATCCGAATGGCTTGTGGATTGAAATGCTGGATCTCTAGGGCAGGATTTTCAGATTAGTTGAGAGCATGATAAGGTGTCATGGACTTTCATTTTGGGAAGCTCTGTGAGACAAGTCCAACCAAAATTATTGCCGATTAATTGGTTAAAGTGTTTGAACTCTGGTATATTATAAATTTTCATTTTCAGTAGTTGTTTTTTATCACTATGCTTATGGTACCTTTAGCTGCTTAGAAATGTTTCTTTCGAAAAATTCCAGTCTAATCCCAGATGATCCACAAGGAAAAGGATTGATTCGTGCCTATATCTGGAATGCTAAGTGGGAAGGCTTTTCCAAGCCCAAGGTCTCCTTTTAATTAGATTTATACATATTCAAAGAATAGTAGTACCTATATTTCAGAAACTTGTGTTTATGCAATTTATAGTTAAGGCTTGGTAAACTGCCCTTCACAACGGTAACTCCAGCAGAGATATAGTAAAATCACTCAATAAAGAAGCTGGAAAGGCCTGAACCTAGAAAGATCTAGTTGTGTGTGTGTGTATGTGGTGGGGGTGGGGGTGGGGGAGGATAGGTATGTGTGCGTGTGTGTGAGAGAAAAAGAGGGAGAAGAAACTAGAGGCAAATTTTAATTTTTTTCCTGATTTATTTATAATTAGAATTTTCTATCATAGGATCTTCTTTGAGTCCACAGCCTAAAATTATATGTCACATGACATAGATTTGGGTGTCTATGACACCTAAACGGTGTCTCCAAGTTCTATCACATACTTGTATTCTTTTTTATTTTATTGTGATTTATTTTAAATAGCAATCATTTGGAATTATAAAAATAATCATAACTAATAATAACTAACATTTCTTGGATGTTTACTATGGCAAGCACTATGCTAAATGTTTTAATAGCATAACATTTGGTCCTCACAAAAATCTTGTTAGTTGGGTATAATTGTAAATTTATTTTATTTATGAGGAAACTGAAGCTAGAGAGATTAAGTACATTGTCAGAGGCTCCTTATTACGTAGCTAGATAAGGATAATAATCTCAATTTTTTTGACTCCAGAAATAATATATATAACTCATACACTATATTTTTATGTCTGTCCAAATCTCTGTGTCATAAAAACAATCAGTTAATTCTTACCAGTAGCAAAAAGATGATAATCAATAAAATTATGCAACGCAAGTTCTATAGAAGAAACCAAAGATGACTACTATGTGATTCCCTACAACTGAGTGCCTAAATTAGTAGGTTAATGTGTTTACATCTACACCTCAAATACAGTGCTATACTAAATGCTATAATGGAGGAAGAAATTAATATTAATGAAGGGGAGAGAGGAGAGATTTATTTTAACAAAAGGATTCTGGAATGACTTTCAAAGAAGATACGAGCTGAAATGAGATTTAGGGAATATTTAGAGCTTTGGCATGTGGTTACAGAATTGCAGGTAAGGAAGGGGAGATGGCAACTGGCAAACACTCAAAGGCAAATAGTCCAGAGATTGGAGGACATGTTTAGAGAATAGCAGAAGTATTAGATAAATAAACCATAGGAAACACAGAAGGAAGAAGGAACACTGGTACATGGGAAATGAAAGTAGAAAGGCTCAAGATGAACTGTATTTCAAGTTTACTAGTAGGGAAATGGAATATCACAAATTTTGCATTGTCATATGACAAGGTCAGATCTATGTTTTAGAAAGCCATTTAGTCACTAAGTGAACAGAGCTTTAGACAGGTGCAGGGAGTCCAGTTAAATAATAATTGGAAGTGAGCTATTGAAGAACAGTTTGGGGTGTGGGCTGGAAAGATAATGTGTATATTCACTTGTGGTTACTCTGAAGTTAAGCTACAATGTATACTGTAAGTTTCAAATATGAGAAGTTGCATGATTAATCTGTTATCTAAAATAGCACCTATTTAGGACACACCCTACTTATTATTTTATTTGAGACTTAGGATGTTGTATAATATCAGCTGATAAAAAGTTTCTAAATTTTATATAATAGATTTTTTCTTGATTTACATTTTATTCTAAACTTTTTTTTTTTTTTGAGATGGAGTCTAGCTCTGTCGCTCAGGCTGGAGTGCAGTGGCACCATCTCGGCTCACTGCACGCTTCGCCTCCTGGGCTCATACAATTCTCCTGTCTCAGCCTCCCGAGTAGCTGGGACTACAGGCCCCGCCACCACGCCCGGCTAATTTTTGGTATTTTTAGTAGAGACACGGTTTCACTTTGTTAGCCAGGATAGTCTCGATCTCCTGACCTCGTGATCCGCCGGCCTCAGCCTCCCAAAGTGCTGGGATTACAGGCGTGAACCACCGTGCCCGGCCTATTCTAAACATTTTAACAGAATATTACCATTCTAACTCCTGGTGTTTTGAAAGACTTTCATGTCAAACAAATCATAATATAACTAGAATAATTTAAAAAGGAAAGATAGGCCTGCAGGAATCTTAAAAAATGAAAATAACAAGACCGTTTCCTTTAAATTCTTTGATACATTAATTCTTTTTTTGAGAAAGGAATGAATTAGATGACTTATTGAGTTATTTGCAACTTTAGTTTCCATGAATCTGTGATTCATAGATGAGAAAAAATCTTTTATCTTTTGACTGATGGTCCTTCTAATCACTGTTTTTTCCCCTGCTGCCAAAAATAAGATTTCTCCAAATATAAACATGTTTCAAGCAGACTTTTTGCTCTGTAAATCTCCAGTGATAAATACAACCCTGAACATTGCTGTTTGGAGTGGTAAATAACCCAAAGTTGAATTTATAGAATTCTAGAGATACATTTTGTTCAGCCACCCCCTATTTTATATCCAAGTTTAGAATTCTCTGACATTATTATATTAGAAACAAAGTTCAAAGCATTAAAACATAATTTAATGTATTGAAATGCTTCTTTTAAACAAATTCTATAGATTTTAAATTATTATGAAATTACATTTCATTTCCATAACTACCCAATTATCTGTTAATTATCTGCATAATTTGTTAACAAAATCCTCAGTAACTGGCAGTGTGCTGCTGACAGTATGTCAGATCAGATATTTTGAGGAGGCTTTCCTGTTATAAAATAATTAGATCCTGCATAAAATGTGTATGTACATATATAGGTGAATATATACTCCCAGGGAGTAAGAAAGTCCTCACGTAGCCAAAAATATATGACCAGAAAACACAAAGAATATTATTACATGAAGTCAGGTGCTGATCCCGAAATTAGGGAGTGGTTTGCAGGGGTCCCTGAATTAGGACTTGAGCCAATAACACAAAGTAGGGATAGCTGAATGAGACATCCTGAGACCAAAAGAAGGGGTGGGAGTAGCTTCAATTTGGTAAAACTGCCTGACTTTCAAAAGAAGCAAATGCGAATTTCTGTCAAGAAGAAAACACCCTCAAATTTGGTCAGCACATTATCCACATAATCAAATTAATCAAATATGAACTTATAAAGATTATCAGACATGCAAGAAACCAAATCAACATGGAAGAGAGTCATCAAAACAATAAACAATAGATTTAGATTTCCTAAGGATCCTAAAATCTCAAGTATCAGATACAAACTTTTAAATTCTTACTTTGGAAATGTTTACCAAAATAAAAATGGGATAACAAAAATAGCAATTAATAAGAAGTTGTTAAAATGTCCAGACTAATTTGATAAGTTAGGGTTGCCCAAAGAAACAGAACCAAGAGTCGATTCAACCATCTATCTGTTTATCTATCATCTGTCTGTCTGTCTATCTATCTATCTATCTATCTATCTATCTATCTATCTATCTATCTATCCTATCTATCTATCTATCTATCTATCTATCTATCTATCTATCATCACCTATCTAGCTTTATTTTAAGAAATTGGCACATGTGATTGTGGAGGCTTGCAAATTTGAAAATTGTAAGGCAGGCTGGCAGGCTGGAAACTCAGTCAAAAGTTCATGTTCCAGAGTCAGTTCTGAAACCCACAGGACAGGTTGGCAAAATAGAAACTCAGGCAGGATTTCTATGTTACGGTTGAGGCAGAATTCCTTCTTAAGGTAATCAGTTTTTGCTCTTAAGGTGTTCAACTAGGAAGGTCAGCCAATTTATTGAGGATAATCTCCTTTTCATACAGTCAATTAGTTGTAAATGTTAATTACATCTACAAAATACTTTCACAAAACATTATGTTATTGTTTGACCGAACAACTGGGCTCCATTGCCTAGCCAAATTGACACATAAAATTTGCCATTGCAGAAACAAAATAAACTTTAAAAAATAAAAAATATAATTATTAAAAATTTAAAAATTAGTAAATGGTTTAGTAGCAAAGTAGAGTACAATTGAGAATTTTGCAATGGAAGATATATCCAAAGAAATTACTCAGATGTACAAGAAAATAGAAAATGTAAGAGTAATTAATAAATAAGAAGGAAGGAGTAAAAAGTGCTAACATCTGATTAATTGAAGGCCCAGAAAAAGACATGGAGAAAGAAAAAGAATGGAGAAGGGATAATGCTTGAAGAAATAACAACTGAAAAGACACAAATACACAGGTATTAGAAGTACATTGTATCAAGCAGAAACCAAGCCACGTAAAAAAAATGCTACCCACAGCCATCACACGCCAGCATACATTGAGTAGGCTCATTAGAACATATCTAAATTGATTACACTAATTATAACTAAAATCTGCAGACAAAACACAAAACACAGCTATCTGAGGACTCAGAAAACTCCAGACACAGATGGTTTTGGGGGAGAATTCTACCAATTCTACAAAATCTCTTACATTTCTCATTTTGCTTCATTGTCCTGATAACAAAATATAAGAAAAAATAAACTATAAATGAATAGCTCCCATGAACTTCAAGATGCAAATGTCTGCAATAAAACATATCTAGTAAATCACATCCAGCAGTACATAAAAGAGTGATAATACATCATGACCAAGTGTGGTTTATTTTAGGAGTGCCAGGCTACTTTAATATTGAAAAAATAATCAGTGACTTACCATTTAAAGGCTAAAAAAGAAAAGTCACATGATCATATCAATAGCTACAGAAATGAATTTTAAGTGATTAAACAAGCTTTAATTATAAGAACTCTCAGAAAACTCAGAATCATCTAAACTTTCCTTAACTTAATAAAGGATGTGATATTAGGTTTCTATGGCTCCTGTAATAAATTACTAGTTAGTGGCTTAAAACAATGCATTTTATTATCTTATAATTCTGGCAATTCAAACACCACTTGCTCCATGAGCTCTTCCCTGATCCTTCCGAATGGGTGTAATCCTTTCATTTTTTGAACTTTAACAACATTTTGCATGTTCCATTTTGTTCTACTTGAATTCTAATATAATTATTTGTTTACTGACTTAGCTCCTTAAAAAAGTTCATGCTCTGCTCATTGAAATAAAGGACTGTGCCATTTTCATATCCTTTGAATATCTAGCTGCTAGTAAGGTGTATGGGCTGCATTGGATACCCCTAAAATTCGTATGTTGAAGTCCTCACCTCTAGTACCTCAGGATGTGCCTGTATTTGGAGAGAGGGTCTTAGAAGAGGTAATTCAATTGAAATATGATTGTTAAATTGGGCCCTACTCCACATGACTGTTGTCCTTATAAGAGGAGAATAGGAGTCCGGGCATGGTGGCTCATACCTGTAATCCTAGCACTTTGGGAGGCCGAGGCAGGTGGATTGCCTGAGCTCAGGGGTTCGAGACCACCTGGGCAACATGGTGAAAGCCTGTCTCTACTAAAATAAAAAAAAAATTAAAAAAAAAAGCCGGGCGTGGTAGCGTGCGTCTGTAGTCCCAGCTACTCCAGAGGCTGAAGTAGGAGAATTGCTTGGACCTGGGAGGCGGAGGTTGCAGTGAGCCGAGATCGTGCAACTGCACTCCAGCCTGGTGACAAAGCAAGACTCTGTCTCAAAGAAAAAAAAAAGAAAAGAAAAGAAAAGAAAGAAAAGAACAAGAAAAAAAA
This sequence comes from Pan paniscus, assembly GCF_029289425.2. Classification (NCBI taxonomy): domain Eukaryota; kingdom Metazoa; phylum Chordata; class Mammalia; order Primates; family Hominidae; genus Pan; species Pan paniscus. Next base: position 93,528,728 of record NC_073253.2, on the reverse strand, counting down.
AACAGGAGAATAGGAAACACAGAGGAACACCAGGGCTGTGCATGCACAGAGGCACGAACCATGTGAAGAGGCAGCAAGAGGGTAGCTATCTGCAAACCAAAGAAAGAGGCTTCAGAAGAAACCAACCTCCAGCTGGCACCATGATCTTGGACTTACAGCATCCAGACAGAGAAAATAAAGTTCTATTATTTAACCTATCCAGTCAGTGGCATGTTGTTATGCTAGCTGTAGCAAACTAATACATAAGGTAATTCATAAATATTTCTATATTCAATTGTATAAAATTGTTCTATGGTGTGGAAAGATGACATGAGTGTGCCAACACTATCCTAACCCTGCTCTAATTATATATTATATATAAAATTATATATGTTCATATATATAAACATTTATATAAATATGTTTATATGTTATATACATAAACATATATATTTTTTTCTGACCATTTAACTTTGCTGGCATTTGGTGGGAGGAAGTTAGTACAGAGGTTGGAGTCAGCACCTTAGAAGGTTTCTCTCCTTTATAAAGCTAAGGTTGTTGTTGTTGGATATTAGAACTCTTCAAAGAAGAGTAGCCATTTTATCTTTCTCAATAATTACTATTTAAGAATGTTTATATTCATTTAAACCAGTATTTATTAGAATAAAATTATCCAATAATTTAGAGAGAAAAGATTGATATTTGAATTTGACTTTCCAAATAAAGAAAATTAGGCATCAAAAAACTGAAAACTTTAAGGTACATTTAATGTGGAATTTTTTACATTTTTGGTGAGCAGTTCATTAGAATAGGAACTATGGATGGGGTACCTCTGTGTGTGTGGTGTGTTTGTGTTTGTGTGTTGTGGATGAAGCATGAGCAGTGGGATATACAAGAATTATATTACAGTGAACTATTTTTGTCTTGGCTGAGTATCCAATGTGATTTGAAGAAAAAAACAACAAAAACGAAAACCTTACCTCTATTAAATGGTCCTAGCAGAAAGCCCCAAATATTATGTGCCTCATCATAGAAAATAGCACAAAATCTAGTTGTTCACACTCTAGAGCAGGAAGCTCAGAGTTGGGGAGTGATCTAGAAGCTTTCTTTATATGTCCTTTGAGAGTTAGAACTTAGTCATGTATTTCTTCTTTGCTTAACATAACACAGCCGCTGATAAATGATCAGCACTTCCTTGCTGAAATGAATTATACCAAATTAAGGTAGAGAAATCCAATGCATGCTTTGATATTTTGCTGTTTTGTCCCTCTCATACTAGAAGAAAATTTTCTGAGGCCTCTGAATCACACATCAGACTTGTTATCTGTACACAATTGGCAACACTGTTTTTCAGAGTGATCAAATAAGTCATTGTCAAGAGTGTATATGCTAGCAAAAACTGGAGCTATGAGGGTTATGATCAATTTAAAGTAAATGTAAATAAAGCTGAAGTGGCTATTAGGGCTTTGGCATGACCTGTTCAGACCAGCATTTCTCATGTTCTGATTCAAATTCCCACCTGCACTCAAGTGAGTGAAAGCTCCAAACTGATATTTGGAAAAAAAGGATAAAAAAGAGATGCAACAATCTCATTAACAAATATTAAATAAATTGATTTTTCAACGTAAATGTTTAGATTAAATTTCTATGAATTTAATCAGATCCTAGAGTGCTGGCTCTGTCCTCCTTCTTCCCCCCTGTTTGATATTGTCTGAATGTAAACTGTTTTCCTATTGTTGATATGGTGCTAATAAAAATGATGCCCACACTGGCAGGCCATCAGGCTTTTCATTATATGAATAATTGTATGAATTTCATTTTATTTGAAATATAAAGAAAATCATTATATGAATTATTATATGAATTTCATATAATAATTTCATATATAACATACTATATTATATGAATTATTATATATACTTTATATATTATTATATGAATTTCAATGACATCAGAGTCAACAGTCTGAGTCTTTAAATTGACAGACATTTAACCTGGTGGTTTCTTGAAGAATAGCAGCTTATTTGAAGACTCATAATTCTTTTCTTATGTTTATTGTCCCAGAAAGGACAATAAACTTGCTTTTTTAAATTGCTGCCTTCTGCTCAGAATTAACTTCAGTTTATTATTCCCATTTGTTGTATGGAGATCATAACTTTGAGAAAATAAATGTCTAGAGCAAGCATTATTAGGACATTGATTATTGATTTTATTGGAACGAATGACTCTGATGGATAAGAATGCAGTTATTTTGTGGCAGTCTGAAAATTTTTGACATAAGAAAAAAATATGTATGTTGAGTGACTTTAGCTTGTTACTGTGTAAAAAAAAGCAAAAAGCTTTTAAATGATTTACTGGAATGAAACATGACCTTTCTCTTGAAGTATTTTTGTGCCAAGGAGTATAAGGTTTTTAATTTTTTTAAGATTTTTTTATTATGTTTTAAAAATTAAACAAAAGTTAGAGAAATGTTGGGATTACAGGCATGAGCCACTGTGCCTGACCTCCCATTTTATTATTTTTAAATATTTTCTCAATTTTCTTTATTTTTAATTTTTATGGGTACATTGCTGTATATATTTGTGGGGTAGATGATATATTTTGATACAGGCATACAATGTTTAATAATCATATCAGGGCAAATTGGGTTTTTAGCACCTCAATCATTCATCATTTATTTCTGTTATAAATATTCTAAATGTACCTGCTCAGTTATTCCAAAATATACAACAAATTGTTACTGACTGAAGTCACTCTCTTGAGCTATAAAATAATACATCTTATTTATTGTATCTAACCATATTTTTGTTCTCATTAACCGTCTCCATTACCCAACCCTTTACCCCCACTACCATTCCCAGCTTCTGGTAACCATCATTCTACTCTCTATCTCCATGAGTTCAATTGTTTTAATTTTTAGCTCCCCAAAATGAGTGAGAACATGAGAAATTTGTCTTTCTGTGCCTGGCTTATTTCATTTAACATACTGTCCCCCAGTTGTTCATGTTGTTGTGAATGACTGGATCTCATTCTTTCTTATGGCTGAATAGTACTCCATTGTGTATATGTACCACATTTTCTTTATCAGTTTATCTGTTGATGGATACTTAGGTTGCTTTCAAATCTTGGCTATTGTGATTAGTGCTGCAATAAACATAGGTATTTATGTTTATGTATTACAGATATCTCTTTAATATACCGATTTCCTTACTTTTGGAAACCTAGCATTGGGATTTCTGGCTCATATAGTAGTTGTATTTTTAGTTGATTATTATTATTGTTATTATTATTATTATTATTATTATTACTGAGATGGGGTCTTGGTATGTTGCCCAGGCTGGTCACAAACTACTGGGCTCAGGGATCTGCCCATCTCGGGCTCCCAAAGTGCTAGGATTACAGGTGTGAGCAACCATGCCAGGCCCTATTCTTAGTTTGTTGGGGCACATCAATACTGTTCTCTATGGTGGCTGTACTGATTAACATTCCCACCAAAACTGTACCAGGGTTCCCCTTTCTTCACATCCTCTCCAGAGTTCGTTATTGTTCATCTTTTGGATAAAAGCCATTTTAACTGAAGTGAAAAGATATCTCATTGCAATTTTGGTTTGCATTTCTCTGATGGTCACTAATTTTGAGCAACTTTTAATATACCTGTTTGCCATTTTTATGTCTGCTTTTGAAAAATGTCCATTCAGGTATTTTGCCCATTTTAAAACCAGATTATTAGATTATTTCCCATTGATTTGAGTTCTTTATATATTTTGGTTATTAATCCTTTGTTAGATGGATAGTTTGCAGTTATTTTTTCCCATTCTGTGGGATCTCTTTTTGTTTTACCATTTCATTTGCTGTACAGAAGCATTTTAACTTGATGTAATCATATTTGTCTATTTTTGCTTTGATTGCCTGTGCTTTAGGGAGTATTACTTAAGAAATCTTTGCCCGCACCAATATCCTGGAGAGTTTTACCAATGTTTTCTTGCAGTAGTTTCATAGTTGGAGGTCTTAGATTTAAGTCTTAATAATCCATTTTGATTTGATATATGTATATGGTGAGAGATAGAGCTCTAGTTTCATTCTTCTGCTTATGAATATCCACGTTTTCCAGCACCGTTTATTAGAGACACTGTCCTTTCCCCAGTGTATGTTGTTGTCCCTTTGTCAAAAATGAATTGACTGTAGTTATATGGATTTATTTCTGGGTAGTCTATTCTGTTACACTCGTCTACGTGTCTGTTTTTATGCTACTACTATGCTGTTTAGGTTACCATTGCTGTGTAGTAGAGTTTGATGTCAGGTAACGTGATTCCTCTAGTTTGCTCTCTTTGCTCAGGATGGCTTCAGCTATTCTGGCTTTTTTGTGTTTCTGTATAAATTTTAGGATTATTTTTTCTATTTCTACAAAATACTTGATACAATATATTTCTGTGAAGAATATCATCAGTATTTTTGACAGAGATTGCACTGAATTTGTAGATTGCTTGGGTAGTATGAACATTTTAACAACATTACTTTTTCCAGTACATGAACAAGGAATATCTTTCCATTTTTTGTGTGTGTCCTCTTTAATTTCTTTCATGAGTGTTTCACAGTTTTCATTGTAGACATTTTTCACTTCATTGGTTAAGTTTATTCCCAAGCATTTTATTTTATTTGTAGCTATTGTAAATGGGAGTACTTTCTTTATATCTTTTTCAGCTTGTTCACTATTGGTATATAGAAATGCTACTGATATTTTAATGTTGATTTTATATCCTGAAACCCTGAGTTTGCTTATCACATTTAATAGTTATTTGGTAGAGTCTTTAGGATTTTCTAAATATAAGATTATATTACATGTAAACAAGGATCATTTGTCTTTTTTCTTTTCGGTTTGTATACTGTCTATCTCTTTCTCTTGTCTAATTGCTCTACCTAGGGCTCCCATTATTATGTTGAATGATAGTGTTGAAAAAGCATTCTTGTCTTTTTCCAGATCTTAGAGGAAAGGCTTTCAGTTTTTTTCCAGTTTGGTATGATTCTAGCTGTGGGTCTGTCATATATGGCATTTATTGTATTGAGGTATGTTCTTTTTATACCCGTTTTTTTGTGGGGTTTCTTTTTCGTGAAAGGATGTTGAATTTTATCAAAAGCTTTTTCAGCATCAATTGAAATGATCATATGTTTTTTGTTTTTCATTTTGTTGATATGATATATCACATTGATTGATTTGCATATGTTACGACATCCTTGCATCCCCGGGATAAATCCTACTTGGTTATGAGGCATGATATTTTATTGTGTTAAATTCAATTTGGTAGTATTTTATTGAGGATTTTTGCATTAATATTCATTAGATATATTGGCCTGTAGTTTTCCTTTTTTGATGTATCCTTTTCAGGTTTTCTTATCAAGGTAATACTGGCCTTGTAGAATGGGTTTGGAAGTGTTCCTTCCTCCTCTATTTTTTTGGAATAGTTTGAGAAGGTTTGGTATTAGTTTTTCTTTAAACGTTTGATAAAATTCAGCAATGAAGCCATGGAGTCCCAGGCTTTTCTATGCTGGCCGACTTTGTATTATGGCTTTGATCTCATTACTTCTTACTGGTCTGTTCAGGTTTTGGATTTCTTCATGGTTCAATCTTGGTAGTTTGTATGCATTTAGGAATTTATCTGTTTCTTCTAGGTTTTTCAGCTTCTTGACATATAGTTGCTCACAGTAGCCTCTAATGATCCTTTGCATTTCTGAGGTGTGAATTGTAATGTCTCCTTTTTCATCTCTGATTTTATTTGGTTGGATTTTCTCTGTTTTTGTCTGAGTCCGGCTAAGGGCTTGTTGATTTTGTTAATCTTTTAAAAAATAGAACTTTTCATTTGGGCGCGGTGGCTCACACCTGTAATCCCAGCACTTTGGGAGGCCAAGGTGGGCGGATCACGAGGTCAGGAGATCGAGACCATCCTGGCTAACATGGAGAAACCCCGTCTCTACTAAAAATACAACAAATTAGCTGGACGTGGTGACGGGCGCCTGTGGTCCCAGCTGCTCCTGAAGCTGAGACAGGAGAATGGCGTGAACTCGGGAGGCAGAGCTTGCAGTGAGCCAAGATCACACCACTGCACTCCAGCCTGGGCTACAGAGCAAGACTCCATCTCAAAAAAAAAAAAAAAAAAAAAAGAAAGAAAACTTTTCATTTTGTTGGTCTTTTGTGTTATTTTTTTTTTCAATTTCACGTATTTCTGCTGATATTTATTTTTTGTTATACTCATGTTGGGTTTGGTTTATTCTTGCTTTTCTATTTCAGCTGCATAATTAGGTTGCTTGAAGTTTTTCTACATTTTGATGTAGGCACTTATTGCTATGAAATTTCCTCTTAGTACTTCTTTTGCTGTATCCCATGGGTTTTAGTATGTTATGTTTCCATTTTCATTTATTTCTAGGAATTTTATAGTTCCTCCCTTAATTTCTTTATCAACCCACTGGTAATTCAGGAGCTTATTATTATTATTATTATTATTATTTTATTTATTTATTTTTGAGACGGAGTTTCACTCTTGTTGCCCAGGCTGGAGTGTAATGGTGCAATCTCGGCTCACTGGAACCTCTGACTCCTGGATTCAAGTGATTCTCTGCCTTAGCCTCCCAAGTAGCTGGGATTGCAGGCATGAGCGACCACGCCCAGCTGATTTTGTATTTTTAGTAGAGACGGGTTTTCGCCATGTTGGTCAGGCTGGTCTCAAACTCCCGACCTCGGGTGATCGCCCGCCTTAGCCTCCCAAACTGCTGGGATTACAGGCATGAGCCACCACACCTGGATGAGGAGCATATTATTTAATTTGCTTCTGTTTGCATAGTTTCCAAAGTTCTTCTAGTTATTTTTTTCTAGTTTTATTCCATTATGGTTAGAGAAAATACTTGATACAATTTCAATTTGAGTGTTTTAAGACTTGTTTTGTGGCCTGACATATGGTCTATCCTTGAATAGTTCATGTGTTGAAAAGAAGACTGTATATTCTGTAGCCATTGGATGACATTTTCTGAAAATGTCTATTGTGTCTATTTGGTCCATAGTGCAGATTAGGTCTTCTGTTTATTTGATGTTTTTCTGTCTGATGATCTGTCCAATGCTGAAAGTAGTATGTTGAAGCTTCTAGATATTATTGTATTGAGTCTACCTCTCTCTTTAGCTCTAATAATATATGCTTTGTATAATAGGTGCTGCAGTGCAAAGACCATATATATTTACAATTGCTATATCCTCTTGATGACTTGACCTCTTTATCACTATATAATAATTTTGTATGTCTCCTTTTATAGTTTGTGTCTTGAAATCTATTTTACCTGATATAGTATAGCTATTCCTGCTCTTTTTTGGTTTCCATTTGTATGGAATATCTTCTCCCTCCTTAATTTTCAGTCTATGTGTATCTTTATAGGTAAAGAGCATTTCTTGTAGGTAACAAATTGCTGGGCCTTATTTTTTATCCATTCACCCACTCTATGCCTTTTGATTGGAAAGCTTAGTCCATTTACATTCAATGTTATTATTGACAAATAAGAACTTGCTCCTGCCATTTTGTTATCTGTTTTCTGTCATTTTGTTGTCTTCTCTTTCTTCCTTCCTTCTTCCCTGTCTTCCTTTTTGTGAAAGCGATTTTCTGTGGTGCTATATTTTAATATATTGCTTTATCTTTTTCAAAACTTTTGTAGGATTTTTAATTTGAGGTTACCATGAGGCTTGCAAATAACATCTTATAATCCATTATTTTGAACTGATGACAACTTAATACTGATTGCAGAAGGAAACAAACAAACAACCAGAGAGAAAACTATTAAAATCTCTATACTTTAATTTCATTCTCACCCCCATTTTTATCTCTTTGTTGTTTCTATTTTTATTATACTGTCTATGTGTTACACATTTTTGTCATTATTATTTTTGGTAGATTAGTCTTTTAGTTGTCCTACTCAATATATGAGTAGTTTACACACTGCAATTAAAACATTCTAATTTTCTGTGTTTGTCTGTGTACTTACTATTACCAGTGAGTTTTGTACCTTCAAATTATTTCTTATTGTTCATTAATGTCCTTTTCTTTCATATTGAAGAACTCTTTAGCATTTCCTGTAGGACAAGTCTGGTATTAATGAAATCCTTGTTTTGTTTGTCTGGTAAAATCTTTATTTCTCCTTCATGTTTAAATAATATTTTTGCTAGATATAATATTCTAGGATCAAAGTGTTTTTCTTCAGCACATTAAATATATCATGCCACTCTTTCACGGTGTGTAAAGTTTCCACTGAGAAATTTGCTGCCAGATATATTAGAACTTATTTATATGTTATTTGTTTCTTTTCTCTTACTGTTTTTAGGATACTTTCTTTATCCTTGACCTTTGGACATTTGATTTTTAAATGTCTTGAGGTAATCTTATTTGTGCTATATCTGCTTGGTGTTCTATAACCTTCTTGTACTGGAATATTGCTGTATTTCTCTAGGTTTGGAAAGTTCTTAGTTATTATCCTTTTAACGAAATTTTCTACCCCAATCTCTCTCTGTCTCCTGTTTAAGGCAATAACTCTTAGATTTGTCCTTTTTAGGCTATTTTCTAGATCCTGTAGGGATACTTTAAATACTTGTTTTCTTTTGTCTCCTTGACTGTGTATTTTCAAATAGCCTGTCTTTAAACTCACTAATTTTTTCTTTGCTTGATCAGTTCTGCTATTGAGAGACTCTGATGCGTTCTTAAGTTTGTCAAATGCAGTTTTCAGCTAGAGAATTTCTGCTATATTCTTTTAAATTATTTCAATCTCTTTGTTAAGTTTATCTGATGGGATTCTGAATTTTTTCTTTGTGCTATCTTGGATTTTGTTATCTTTCTAAAAACAGCTATTTTGAATTATCTGTCTTAAAGGCCACATATCTCTATAATTTCAGAACTGGTCACGGTGCCTATTTGTTTCATCTGGTGATGTCATATATATATATATTTTTGAATGGTCTACGTGATTGTGGTTGTTAATTAATTTCTAGTTAATGAAAAGTTTGGTATTTATTCTAATCTTTGCAGTCTGGGCTTATTTGTACACATCCTTCTCGAGAAAGCTTTCCAAGTATTCAAAGGGAATTGAGTGTTGTGATCTAAGTCTTTGGTCACTGCAGCATTAAGGGGCATATGCATTAGAGGGCATCCCAAGCCCAGTAATGCTGTAACTTTTTCGGAGTTCTAGAAGTACTTCTTTGGTATTTTTGGTTAAGATACAGGTGAACACCCCAGATTACCAGGTAGAATCTCTTGTTTTCTTCCCTTATCCCCCCAACCTCCCGCCCTCAACAAATGGAGTCTCTCCCTCTGCGCTGTGATGCCTGGAGTTGGGGTAGGGGTGACACAAGCTCTCCTATGGCCACCACCTCTGGGACTGTGCTGGGTCACACCTGAGGCCAGCACAATATTGTGTTTCACCCAAGGCCTGCGGCAGCGTGTTCCCTTATGGCTTCGGGCAGGTCTAGAAAGTCCTTCCAGTAGCAAAGGCCTGGCATCAGGGACTTTAGGAATCTCCCGTTTGTCTTATTTTACTGTGGCTTAGCTGGAACCATAATTTTAAGAAGAAGTTCTTTATACTTTTCCTTCCCTTTTTCTTAAGCAGAAAGGGTCCCTTCCTGTGGCCACCACAGCTGGAAATGTGTGAGGTTATACCTGAAGCCAGCCCAATACTGGGTCTTGTCCAAGGCCCATAGTTACTGTTGCCTATCACTGATGTTTATTCAAGGCCCAAGGGCTCTTTCATACCAGGTGGTGAATTCTGCCAAGACTGGGTTTTTTTTTTTTTCTTTTTCTTTTTTGCCTTTAGGATGTGGGTTCCCTTCTGGCCCAGGGTGGGTCTAGAAATGTTTTCTGAGAGCTATAGCCTGGAATGGGGTCTTCAGGGCCCTGCTTGCTGTTTTGTTATACTGTGGCTGAACCAGTATGAAAGCTGCAAGATAAAAATCGTCTTTACTCTTTTCTCTCCTCACAGAGCTGTGAGCTGTGCTGCCTGAAGTTTGGATAGGGGTGACACAATCACTCCCTTGGTCATCTCAGCTGGTGTCTCACTAGTTTGCATGCACCTCGAGTCCACTCTTTCTAAGCTCAGTTCAGCAACAGGACATGCCTCGGAATTTCAGTCTTTGTGATCTACACTACCTTTCAAGTTTACTTAGGACTTCAGAGTACTTTAGCCCATAGTGGTTGGGTTAGCCAGAACTCAACTTCTTACTAACAGGATGGACAATTCCCCTCTGGCCAGGGCTGATTTAAGTGCTCCCTCCATGGGCACCAGCTGAATTCTGCATTGTGTTGCTTTCTGCTGTGACAAGGTAGCACTGAGTTCCCAAGGAAAATCCCACAACCGCTGCACTTTTCCTTCTCCAAGCACACAGATCTCTCTTTATGCCAAGCTGCTCTGTGGGGAGTTGGAGGTTGGCAGTTCAAGACTGTCCTTGCTACCCTTTTTAGGGCCTATTTCCTTGATATGATATTAAAGCTAGGTACTGTGACCACTCACCTGAGTTTTGGTTCTTATGAAAGTACTCTCTTGTGTGGATGATTGTTTAATTTTGTGCTCCAGCTGGAGGAGGGGAATGATCACTGGAAGGTTCTATTCAGCCATCTTGCTCCACCTCCTATAAGTTTTTAGCATCTTTCTCTTTACCTGTGCAATCATTCTCTAGGTAGGACAAGGTACTCACCTGGACTCTAGCAATTCTCTACAGATTTCTTTGCATTGGTCTCCCTAAGTCCTTCATGGTCAGATGTGGAAATTAAACACATGTAGCTTTAATTCATTCTCATAGCTACGTAGCATTCTATATTATAGATGTATAATAATTTAATTAATTCTTAACTTATTGAAAGATGTCGAGATTTTTTAAAATTATTATAATACTTTAGGTTCTAGGGTACATGTGCACAATGTGCAGGTTTGTTACATAGGTATACATGTGCCATGTTGGTTTGCTGCACCCATTAACTCATCATTTACATTAGGTATTTCTCCTAACGCTATCTGTCCCCCAGCCCCCCAGCTCCCAACAGGCCCTGGTGTGGGATGTTCCCCTCCCTATCTCCATGTGTTCTCATTGTTCATCTCCCACTTATGAGTGAGAACATGCGGTGTTTGGTTTTCTGTCCTTGTGATAGTTTATTGAGAATGATGGTTTCCAGCTTCATCCATGTCGCTGCAAAGGACATGAACTCATCCATTTTTATGGCTGCATAGTATTCCATGGTGTATATGTGCCACCTTTTCTTTATCCAGTCTATAATTGATGGACATTTGGATTGGTTCCAAGTCTTTGCTCTTGTGAATAGTGCCACAATAAACATATGTGTGCATGTGTCTTTATAGTAGCATGATTTATAATACTTTGGGTATATAACCAGTAATGGGATCACTGGTTCAAATGGTATTTCTAGTTCTAGATCCTTGAGGAATCACCACACTGTCTTCCACAATGGTTGAACTAATTTACACTCCTACCAACAGTGTAAAAGCATTCCTATTTCTCCACATCCTCTCCGGCATCTGTTGCTGCCTGACTTTTTAATGATCGCCATTCTAACTGGTGTGAGATGGTATCTCATTGTGGTTTTGATTTGCATTTCTCTAATGACCAGTGATGATGAGCATTTTTCATAAGTCTGTTGGTTGCATAAATGTCTTCTTTTAAGAAATGTCTGTTCATATCCTTTGCCCACTTTTTGATGGGGCTGTTTGTTTTCTTCTTGTAAATTTGTTTAAGTTCTTTGTAGATTCTGGATATTAGTCCTTTGTCGGACGGATTGATTGCAAAAATTTTCTCCCATTCTGTAGGTTGCCTGTTCACTCTGAAGATAGTTTCTTTTGCTGTGCAGAAGCTCTTTAGTTTAATTAGATCCCATTTGTCTATTTTGGCTTTTGTTGCCATTGCTGTTGGTGTTTTAGTCATGAAGTCCTTGCCCATGCCTATGTCCTGAATGGTACTGCCTAGGTTTTCTTCTAGGGATTTTGTGATTTTAGGACTTACATTTAAGTCTTTAATCCATCTTCAGTCAATTTTTGTGTAGATTTTTAACATCTCCACGAGAAATAAATAACTTTGTCAATTCCACTTCTATAGAATAGATTTCTAAAAGTTTATTTGCTGTGCTAGAGACGGGGAGAGTGAGAGAGAGAGAGAAAAAAAATTGAAATTTAGAAAAAGGTTGAAAATACAAATTGCTTAGGCTAAGTTGCTGAAATCATGTCTGTATATTCCCAAATACTTAACCTTATATTTCCTACAAAGAGGGTCATTCTCCTTACATAACTAAAATATAACTATTGGTTATATTAACACTGATTCATACTATTCAATCCTGACTCAAATTTTGCCAGATGTTACAATAATGTTCTTCACAGCAAAACAATCCAGTTCAGACTTCTACTCTGAATTTAGTTATCAGTTTTTTTTACTTCATTTTTGAACAGTTCCTAAGATGTTTTTTGATATTCCTGAAGATTTTTAATTCCATTAGCCAGCCAACATTTCTGCACAAGCTGAGCAATTTGGATGTTAATATTTTAAAAAGAATTGTTTTTCCACAAATGAATATAAAGTGACATCTCTGCTGTTATATTTGCATTTTATTAACTACTAATGAAGTTGAGCACGTTTTCTCAAGTTTTTGGTGATTTGCATTTTCTCTTATCTATTTTTCTGTCAGATTATTTTTATATTTTATAAGCACTTAGAAAATTAATCATGTATGCTGCAAAAATTATTGTTCTGTATTTTTCTCTGGACTCTGCTTATGGTGTAAAACTATAACTCAAGATATTTGCGTTGTTAAATCTATCAGTCTTTCCTTTCAGATTTAGTATCTTGCTAAAAGACTTCATCTGAACACTTACAAATGTTCTTTTACACATTATTTTAATATTTTTAATTATTTTATATTTAGATTTTAATGTATCTAGAAATTAATTTTATGTAATATGAAGCAGTGTCTTAATTTTTGTTTATTTTAGAGAAACAGCTAATTATGCCAGTACCATTCATTAAATAATCGATTTTTCTCCAAATTAGAATGACACTTTTGCCATATGTTTTCTACATATACTTGATTTATTTCTGGATTTTGGTTTATTTCATTGACCTATTTGCCAAACTGTGTTTACATTTTTATTATGGTAACTTTATATTAAATTTCAGTAATCTTGTACAGCAAGCCATCTTTTATGATTCTTATTTCCATTTTTTTGGTAATTTTTGCTCATTGAATTTTCCATATTATTTTAAAAATATTATTAATACTGGTAACAGCAAGTATGCCAAAATTTTATTTCTGATTAGAATAAAATTAGATCCACACATTATTTTAGGAAAGATTACATTTTAAAGATGTTGTCTTTGTCTTCATTTTTATTCTTTGGCTTTGAATACCATTTTATCTAATATTAATATGACTCACCTATTTTCTTTTCCTGTTAGATATTCGTACAGCAATTTTTTTCCACTTTTAACTTCATTTAAATGTACTTCCTATACATATCTAGTAGTTGGATTTTTTTTTTTTAATAATTCAACCTATCATAAGGGAATTGCCATTAGCCATGTTAAACATTTTTAAATTAAAACCATCCCAAGAATGCCAAATTTTACATCCAGATGGCAGAAAATTTAAATTATAATTATTATATCTATGTAATATTAGTATTTATTCTCTTCTTGTTAATGCTGAAACTAGAAATAACATTACCCTTCAAAAAGTTAACAGAAGTGCCATGAGAATGCAACTGATGGTTCTGTCAGGTTTTGTCTGTCGGTTGAAACTTTTGTCTACTTCTTGGGTTCTTAGATGTAAAACCCTTTCAATTTGCATCTTTCAAGTTTGTGAACAGGGCATTTTTTCTGATGTTTGTTTCTGAGAATTCCTACATCATTTCTGGTTGGCGCTCTCCTCTCATACTCATATTCTTTTGTACTCCAATCCACATTCCACATTCAAAAGAGAGAGAAAATTCAGAGCTCATTAAGGAGTAACGAAGATTTAATTATTTCTGCTATAAGGTGTCAAATAGAACCAATAATGACATAACAGCAAATAATATTGAGAATAATGCTCTGATTATTACACTTAGTTGACAATAGTCCTCATTCATGAAAAGAAGTGTTCATTCTAGGCTTCTCAGTTCAGATTAAATATACATATATATTTAAGAAACACATTCCAGACATATATTGCATAACCAAGTTTCAGTCAATGATGGACCACATTTATGATGTTGGCCATAGGAGATTATAATCCAACTGAAAAATTTTTATCTCCTAGTAACATAGCAGCTGTTGTAACATCATAGGGTAATATGTTACCAGAGTGTTTGTGGTGATGCTGGTAGAAACAAACTTACTCTGCTGCCAGTAGCATAAAGGGCACAGTAATGTTCCAGGCCTTCCCATTTACTCACAACTTACTGGCTTCCCCCAGAACAACTTCCAGTTCACCAAGCTTTGTTCATGCTAAATGTCCTATACAGGTTTATCATGTTTACAATCTTTTATACTGTATTTTTACTATTCATTTTCTATATGTAGATATTTTTAGATACACAAATACTTAGCATTATGTTGCAGTTGCCTACAGTATTCAGTAACATGTTGCATAGGTTTGTAGTCTAGGAGCAATAGGCTATCTCACATAGCCTAGATGTGTAGGAGGCTATACCATCTAGGTTTGTGTAAATACACTCTGTGATGTTCACATGATGACAAAATTGCCTAACGACAAATTTCTTAGAACATATCCTCATTGTTAAGCAATGTATGACTGTGATGTCGTCCTTTATAAATACCCTACTCGATCAATTGTGACTTCAATACAGGATGCTCTTACAATGAAATATAAGTATTCAGGGACTAAGTGAGGCTTTTCAGCCTCCTCTAGAGAAAGATTTTTGAAAACAATGATTGCTTGGAATAATAATTTAAAACACTTTTTGCATGTGAATCAAAGTCATCATCTCATTGTTCTTGGATTCATAAGAACATAAAGGGGAAATGTGCAAATGTTTCAGATTCCAGTTAGAATACAAGAATAATGGGTAGGGATTTATAAAGGATGACATTACAGGCCATGTTTTCTTTCATTTTTACCTATTGAATAATTGATTTAGAAAAGCATTTTGTTTGCTTGTTTTTCTCCAGAAAGTCTTTGGTGTGTATATAGTAAGCCTGGACTTCTGCTAATGTTCTCATTATTTTAAATCACACTGTCATGTGTCTCCTCCAGCAGATCTGTTTTGCCGGTATTTTCTGTTTATTCTTACTGCCCTTCCTTTCTCTGGCTTTTGGGACCCTATGTAATGTTTAGGTATTTTTGTTTTCTGCTCTCTAGAGCTAAGGTTTCATGTTAAGGAATGCTAAATTACTTTTGTCTTAACAGGAGATGAAAGATGAAGCACTTGTATCTATCCTGTGTGTCAATGATATTAAAGTAGGTAGGTCTCCACTCCCTTGCTGGCATATTCAGAAGCAGCCAGTAAATCTCCCAGTTTTAGAGCCAAGGATGTCTCAATCTATCTGTTTGTCTTTTTGTTTGTTTGTTTTGGTCTCTTGGGGGCTAAGGAGAACCAGCACATGTATGGAAACCTGACGTTGATCTTTTCTCAGGATTCCAGACACTGGTCTGAACATTTCTCTGCTGGCTCCCCTGCTTATCTCAGAGAAATCCTTTATACCAGTTCTCTCTACCAGGACCCTAACCGAGACCCCAGTCTCACTGGCACCCAGCCGCCTGTATACTAAAAGCTGTTTAACTCAGAAGGTGAAGGTAAATTGAAGTTAATACTGGAGAGGAAGAGGCAGGTAATGAGGAGTCATGTTCCAAAATCTTTCACAGAAACCTGTTACTATTGGGTAAATTCTTACATAAGAGCTTTGCTTTTTATTTGTTTTGTGTTATAATTTATTTATTTATTTTCGTGTTTCTCAATTCAGAAAGTAGTATTGCTTATGGTACCTTTTTTCTAGAGAGAAAAAAAGGTCGTATGAGTGGCTCCTTATTAGGACTTGGTCATCCTGCTACCCCCTTTATGTTAACTGAAGGCATAATAGAATAAGACATAAAGGTAGCTGGCCCTGATCAGTTATGCCCTGTCCTTTAGGCTAGAACCTCAAGCCACCTACTGGCTCTTATTTCCGGTCTTGCACAACAACACGAAATGTTTTCTGCCCTCCTCAAAACACTCTCTTCTCTTGGCTTCTGTTTATTTCTGTTTCCTTCTATTCTTATGTCTGCTGCTTCTCATCTTTTTACCTGGTTCCTATGTATGTATCCAAATACTGTATGTTTGAGCTTCTCAACAATAGGGCATAGAGCCCTGTTCTTTCAATTCACAGGTAATCTCTTTTTTTTTTTTTTTTTTGTGAGATGGAGTTCGACTCTTTTGCCCAGGCTGGAGTTCAATGGTGCGATCTCAGCTCACTGTAACCTCTGCCTCCTGGGTTCAAGTGATTCTCCTGCCTCAGCCTCCAGAGTAGCTGGGACTACAGGTGCGTGCCACCACACCAGCTGATTTTTGTATTTTTAATAGAGACGGGGTTTCACCATGTTGGCAGGATGGTCTTGATCTCCTGACCTCGAGATCTGCCCGCCTTGGCCTCCCAAAGTGCTGGGATTGCGGGCGTGAGCCACCACATCTGACTGTAATCTCAACTTTCAAAAAAGTAAATCTGAATAGTTTTTTCAGAAAACTCTTCCTTTTTTTGTCTTAACCCTCCTCATTCCTGATCCTCATTTAGAAGTTCAGTAGCCTGTTTACTTCCTCTGTGATAATTATAGGAAACTCTTTTTGCTTTAGTTTTCTCGTCTGGAAGAATAGTAGAGCTTACATATTATGTAATAATATTAACCACTTTAATGCTTACTGTGAAAATTAAATGAGTACATTTAGAAGGTTTAAAACAGGGGTCAATAAACTTCTTTTATAACAGGTCACAGAGATAATATTTCAGGATTTGTGAGTCATGTATAATTTGTCTCTCATATTATTCATTCTTTCTTTCCTTTTTCCCACAATCCCTTAAAAAAGTAGATTTAGTTTTAGCTTATTGTCTATGTGAAAACAGAATGCTTACTGGATTTATTGTCTATGTGAAAACAGAATGCTTACTATTGCCACAGGCAATAGATTGATGACCCTTGGAACAGAGTCAGGTATATAGTAAGCGTTCAATAAATGTTAGTTATTATTATAAATTACATAGTACGGTGTTTTATGTATTATTTGTTTACTTTAAAAAATATGTACCCCATTAAAATTTAAATTCTTTGAGGGAAAGGATACTGTCTGTGTTCACCAGTGATTTATCACAGTGCCTGACACATATAGGTGCTCTCTCTCTCTCTCTCTATATATATAACATATATAATTCATTTTATATATTACCTTTATATATCAAATAGATATAAGTATATATTATACATTATATATAAATGTATAATATTACAAATATACATTGGTAATATTAATATAAAATTAGTGAAAAGAAGATAGATTATTCAGTTAATTCCATAAATTTTATTTAATATATGGTATTGGTTTGGGGATGATCGATTAATTTTTCGGGGGAAAAACTGAAAAAAAATTGATCCCGGTGTTTACTGAAAAATAAAATGCAGCTCAATCAATACGTGAAAGTTAAAAAAAAAATGATAGGGGAGGTAGAGCACAGTGGCCAAATAGAAGACTCTAGCAATTGTCCTCCCAGCAGGAACACTGAAAAATTATCCACAAAAAAAGCACTTTCATTAGAACCAAAATTTAGGTGAGTGAGGGGTGATCACAGTACCTGATTTTAGCATCATGTTAAAGAAAGAGAACTGAAAAGGATAGGAAAAGCAGTCTTGAATCATCTGCACTACTCCTCCTCTATCCCCCAGCAAAGCAACTTGGCACAAAGAAAGAATTTGTATGCTTAGGGGAGGGAGAGTGCAGTGATATGGAATCTTGCATTGGAACTCAAAGGTGTCCTGTCACAGTGGAAAGCAACAGGAGCTCAGCCGATGCCCATGGAGGGGGCATTTAGGCCAGCCCTAGCCAGAAGCAGATTGTCCATCCTAGTTGTCAGACCTGAGTTGTGGCAAGCCCCGCCACCACAGGCTGAAGTGCTCTGGAATCCTAAAGAAACTTGAAAGGTAGCCTACACCACAAGGATTGCAATTCCTTGACAAGTCCTAGTGCAGAGCTGGGCTCAGAACCGGTGGACTTGGAGTGCATGTGACCTAGGGAGATACCATCTGGAGCAGCTAAGGGAGTGCTTGTGTTAGCCCTCCCCCAACTCCAGGAAGTGCAGCTTACAGTTCTAAGACAGACTCTCCTCTGCTTAAGGAGAGGAGAGAGGAGAGTAGAGAGGATTTCTGCTTGCAACTTGGATACCAGCTCAGCCACAGTAGAATATGGCACCAGGTAGAATCCTGAGGCTTCCATTCCAGGCCCTAGCTCCAGGAAAACATTTAAAACACAACCTAGACCAGAGGGAACCAACTGCCTTGAGGGGAGGGACCTAGTCCTGGCAGAATTCATCATCTTCTGCCTGAAGAAAGAGACCCTGGACCTGAATAATCAGCAGTGGGATAGCCAGGCAGTACTTGCCACAGATCTTGAGTGAGACTCATAGCCATGCTGGCTTCAAGTGTGACCCAGTACATTACCAGCTGTGGTAGCTATAGGGAGAGATCCCTTCTGCTTGAGAAAAGGAGACAGAGAGTAAAGGAGACTTTGTCTTATAGCTTGGGTACCAGGTTGGCCACAGTGGGGTAGAGCCCGGAGTGGGCTCTTTGGGTCCCTGGTTCCAGTTATTGGCTCCTAAATGGCATTTTTGAACTTGCACTAGGGCAGAGAGGAGCCTAAAGTCCTGAAGGAAGAGACTCATGCCTGGTGGCATTCACCACAAGCACACTGAAGAGCCCTTGGGCTTGAGTAAACATGGAGAGTTGCCAGGCAATACTTGCCTCGGGTAAAGGGTGGTGGTGGTCATGAGGAGGCACTCCTCTGCTTGAAGAAAGGGGAGAGAAGAGTGAGAAGGACTTTGTCTTGTGGCTTGGATGCCAGCTCAGCTGCAGCAAATAGAGCACCAGGTAGATTCCTAAGGTTCCTACCTCCAGGCCCTACCTCCCAGAGGTGATTCCCCAGACCCACCATGGGCTAAAGAGAGCACATTGCCTGGAAGGGAAGGACACAAGCTTGCCTGGATTTACCACCTTCTGAATGTAAAGTCATTGGGCCTTGAGTGAACATAGGTGGTAGCCAGGCAGTGGTCGCCGTGGGCCTTGAGTGAGGGCCAGTGGTGTGCTGTCTTTGGGTATGACTCAATGCAGTCTCAGTGGTGGTAGCCATAGGGGTGCTTGTATCACCTCTCCCCCAGCTCCAGATCAGCACAGAGACAAAAACTTTGTTTTGGGGAAAGTAAAGAAAGAGAACAAGAGTTTCTGCCAAGTAATCCAGGGAATTTTCCAATATATTACCCAAGACCATAAAGGCAGTACCTGTATGAGTCTGCAAGAGCCACAGCATTACTGGGCTTGAGATGTCCACTAAAACAGATGTGGCTGGAGTGACCAAAGACTTAGATCACAACACCCAAGTCCCTTTTGAATACCTGGAAAGCCTTCCCAAGAAGGACAGTTACGAACAAGCCTAGATTGAGAAAACTATAATAAATACCCAAATCTTCAATGTCCAGACACTGGTGAACACCCAAAAGCATCAAGATTATCCAGGAAAACATGATCTCATCAAACAAACTAAATAAGGCACCAGTGACCAATCTTAGAGAGATAGAGATATGTGACCTTTCAGACAAAGCCTTCAAAGTAGATGTTTTGAGGAAGATCAACAAAATCCAAGATAACAAGAAGAAGAAATTTAGATTCTATCAAAAAATTAAGAAAGAGATTGAAATAATATAAAATAACCAAGCAGAAATTCTGGAGCTGTAAGATGCAATTGACATACTGAAGAAAGCATTGGAGCATTCTAACAGCAGAATAGATCAAGCAGAAGAAAAAATTAGTGAGCTTGAAGACAGGTTATTTGAAAATACACAGTCAGAGGAAACAAATAAACAAAAGGAATATAAAATAATAAAGCATTCCTACAAGATCGAGAAAATACCCTTAAAAGGGCAAATATGAGTCATTGTCTTTAAGGAGGAGACAGGGAAAAAGAGAGAGAGAGACACAGAGAGAGAAACATTGTGGTAGAAAGCTCATTCCAAGGGATAATAGAGAACTTTCCAAACCTAGAAAAAGGTATCAATATTCAATTACAAGAAGCTTGTAGAACACCAAGCAGATATAACACAAATAAGACTGCCTCAGGACATTTAATAATCAAACTCCTAAAGATCAAGGATAAAGAAAGTGTTCTAAAAGCAGCAATAGAAAGAAACATGTAACATACAAAGGAACTCCAATATATCTGGCAACAAACTTCTCAGTGGAAACTTTACAGGCCAGGAGAGAGTGGCATGACATATTTCAATTTCTGGAGGAGCAAAACTTTTATCCTAGAATAGTATACCTGATGAAAATATACTCCAAACACAAAGAAAAAACAGATGTTTCCAGACAAATAAATGCTTAAGAATTTAGTTAACACCAAACCTGTTCTACATGAAATTCTAAAGGGAGTTCTTCAGTCTGAAAGAAAAATATGGTAGTGAGCAATAAGAAATCATCTGAAGGTACATAACTCACTGGTAATAGCAGGTATATAGAAAAACTCAGAATATTATAATACTGTAATTGTGGTGTGTAAAGTTCTTATCTCTTGCAGAAAGACTAAAACATGAACCTATCAAAAATAATAAGTATGACAACTTTTCCAGACATAGACAGTATAATAAGATATAAAGAGAAACAACAAGTTAAAAGTTGAGGGGATGAAGTTAAAGTGTAGAGTTTTTATTAGTTTTCTGGTTTGCTTGTTTGGTAGTTTGCTTCTTTATGAAATCAATGTTAAATTGTCATCAATTTAAAAAATGTATTATAAGATGTTATTTGCAACCTTCATGGCAACTTCACATTAAAAAACCTCCAGCAGATAAAGAAAAAATAAAAAGCAAGAAATTAAAATATACTATGTGAGAAAATCATCTTCACACAAAGGAAGACAGGAAGGAAGGAAAGAAGAAAACTAAGATGACAAAACAACCAGGAAGCAAATTTTAAAATGGCAGAAATAAGTTCCTATTCCTGTCAATTCTTGTCAATAATACCACTGACTGTAAATGGACTAAACTCTCTAAATCAAAAAATATAAAATGACTGAAGGGATTAAAATAAAAACCAAGACCCAATGATCTGTTGTCCACAAGGAACACAATTCATCTATAAAGACACACAGACTGAAAATAAAGGGATGGAAAAAGATATTCCATGCAAATGGAAACCAAAAAAGAGCAAAAATAACTGTATTTATATCAGATAAAATAGATTTCAAAAGTATAAAAGAAAAAAATGTCATTATACAATAATAAAGGTTTTCATTCCACAAAAGGATATAACAATTATAAATATATATGCACCCAATGCTGGAGTACCCAGATATATACAACAAATATTATTAGAGCTAAAGAGAGAGATAGGCCCAAATACAATAAAAGCTAGGGACTTAACACCCTACTCTCAGCATTGGACAGATCATCCAGACAGAAAATCAAGAAACATCTAACTTAATATGCACTATAAACCAAATGGATCTAATAGATATATAAAAACATTTTATCAAATGGTTGCAGAATACGCATTCTTCTCAGCACACGGATCATTCTCAAGGAAAAATAATATGTTAGGCTACAAAACACGTTTTACAAAATTTTAAAAAAATGAAATTATATCAAGTATCTTGTCTGACTGCAACGAAATAAAACTAGAAATAACAGTAAGAATTTTGGAAACTAAAAAGACATGGAAATGAAACCGTATGTTCCAGAATGACCAGTAGGTTTATAAATAGATTAAGAAGGAAACTAAAACATTTATTAAAACAAATGAAAATGGAAATGCCATGTACCAGAACCTATTGGATATGGCAAAAGCAGCAACAAGAGAAAAGTTTACAGCAATAATTTCCTACATCAAAAAGTAGAAAAGTTTCAAATAAACAACATTAGGATGCATCTCAAATAACTAGAAAAGTAAAAGCAAACCAAACTCAAAATAAGTAGAAAAAAAATAAAGATCAGAGCAGAAATAAGTGAAATTGAGATTAAAAAAAAACACAAAAGATTGATGACAGTTGGCCATTTTAACAATATATAGATTCAAAGCTACTCATGTTAAACTAACAATGACTTTCTCCACAGAATTATTTTTAAAATCTATGTAAAAATTCATATGGAACCAAAAAAGAGCCCAAATAGCCAAAGCACTTCTAAGCAAAAATGTCAAAGCTGGAGGCA
The DNA here is from genome assembly GCF_029289425.2 of Pan paniscus. NCBI lineage: Eukaryota > Metazoa > Chordata > Mammalia > Primates > Hominidae > Pan > Pan paniscus. The sequence goes on along the minus strand of NC_073253.2, from coordinate 93,506,305 downwards.
TCGTCTTACTGGGCTTCAAACTATACTAAAAGGCTACAGTAACTAAAATAGCATGGTACTGGTACAAATCAGACACATAGATGAATGGAACATAATGGAGAGCCCATACATAATGCTGCAACCTACAACCATCTGATCTTTGAAAAGTTGACCCAAAACAAGCAATGGGGAAAGGGCTACCTGTTAAATAAATGGTGCTGAGATAACTGGCTAGCCATATGCGGAAGATTGAAACTAAACCTTTTCCTTACACCATATACAAAAATCAATTCAAGATGGATTAAAGTATTAAATGTAAAACCTAAAACTATAAAAACTCTGGAAAATAACCTAGGAAATACCATTCTGGGCATAGGCCTTGGCAACAATTTTATGATAAAATCTCCAAAAGCAATCATAACAAAAACAAAAATTGACAAAAGGGACCTAATTGAACTAAAAAGTTTCTGCACAGTGAAATAAACTATCAACAGAGTAAGCAGACAACCTACAGAATGGGAGAAAATATTTGCAAACCATGCATTTGCCAAAGGTCTAATATCAAGAATCTATAAGTCACTTAAACAAATTAACAAGCAAAAAGCAAACAATCCCATTAAAAAGTGGGCAAAGGTTGTGAGCAGTCACTTCTCAAAAGAAGACATACATGTGGCCAAGAAGCATATGGAAAAGTGTTCAACATCACTAATCATTAGAGAAATGTAAATCAAAACAACAAGATACCATCTCACATCAGTCAGAATAGCTATTATTAAAAAGTCAAAAAATAACAGATGCTAGTGAGGTTGCAGAGAAAAAGAAATGCTTATACACTGCTGGTGAGAATATAAATTAGTTCAGCCACTGTGGGAAGCAGTGTGGTGCTTTCTCAAGGAACTTATATCAGTATTAGCATTCAGCCCAACAATGCCATTGCTGGGTACATATTCAAAGGAATATAATTATTCAACTATAAAAAATGCATGCGTATGTTCATTGAAGCACTATTCACAATAGCCAAGACATAGAATCAACCTAAACTGTGGTACATATATATCACAGAATACTGTGCAGCCGTATAAAAGAACAAGGTTATCTCTTTTGTATCAACATGGATGGAACTGCAGGCCATTATCTTAAGTGAAATAACAAAGGAACAGAAAACCAAATACCACATATTCTTGCTTATTAATGGGAGCTAAAGATAAAGAATACATGGACACAAAAAAGGAAACTACAAACACTTGGGCCTTCTTGAGGGTGGACAGTAGGAGGAGGAAGAGGATTAAAAAAATACCTATTGGGTACTATGCTTATTACCTAGTTGATGAAATAATCTGTACACCAAACCCCTGTGACATGCAATTTACCTATATAACAAACCTGCACATGTACCGCTGAAGCTAAAATCAATGAAGTTTAAAAACTGCATTGATTGTAGTGTACTGTTCTATGGGTTTTGAGAAACCCATAGAATCATGTATTTATATACATGGAATATAGAATAATATAAAAATATATATATAACAGTGTAATTGGGATGTTTGTAACATAAAAAAAGATAAATGTTTGAGGCGATGGAAATCTCATTTACTCTGATGTGATTATTACACACTACATGCCTGCATAAAATATTTTATGTTCCCTATAAATATATACACCCACTATGTATTCATAAAAATTAAGAATAAAATTTTTTTAAAAAGCAGTGGGCTGCATGATATATACAGACTACTTACATTTTTTAAAGGTTATTCATTATTTTATCAGTTTGGAAAGTTTATTGGCTAAATTTTTCTTTTCTTGGGAGAAACTTTTGGGGGAGGGCTCCTGAGTGAGTAGGAGACTGACTTTCACATTTATGTTACTTAATTTTTTTTACCATGTTAATGTTATTTCTTTTTTTTTTTTTCTTTTTTTAATTTTTTATTATACTTTAAGTTTTAGGGTACATGTGCACATTGTGCAGGTTAGTTACATATGTATACATGTGCCATGCTGGTGCGCTGCACCCACTAACTCGTCATCTAGCATTAGGTATATCTCCCAATGCTATCCCTCCCCCCTCCCCCCTCCCCACCCCAGTCCCCAGAGTATGATATTCCCCTTCCTGTGTCCATGTGATCTCATTGTTCAATTCCCACCTATGAGTGAGAATATGCGGTGTTTGGTTTTTTGTTCTTGCGATAGTTTACTGAGAATGATGGTTTCCAATTTCATCCATGTCCCTACAAAGGATATGAACTCATCATTTTTTATGGCTGCATAGTATTCCATGGTGTATATGTGCCACATTTTCTTAATCCAGTCTATCATTGTTGGACATTTGGGTTGGTTCCAAGTCTTTGCTATTGTGAATAATGCCGCAATAAACATACGTGTGCATGTGTCTTTATAGCAGCATGATTTATAGTCATTTGGGTATATACCCAGTAATGGGATGGCTGGGTCAAATGGTATTTCTATTTCTTGAATATAAATAGAAAAAAAGTAAAGCAGTATATTTCCTAAGTACTATTTATAAATTAGAAGAACAGACTAAGCATTTTTAAAATTCTGGCATAGCTAGTTCTTATGGAAACTTTCTTGATATCATTGAAAAGCTCGAAGTTCTCAGCATCATTCTTCTCATTCTGCCACTTACTAATTTGTTATTTCCAAAGGGTTTCTAGCAGATGATTTTTCTCTAGAAGTTTCTTTTTTGTTTCTGTCTCTATTTTTGCTTTTAAGTGTGTCTTTGTTTCTGTAATTTGATTTTCAACAATATTTAAAATGTATAATTATGTTAAACTTCAGTGAGAATAAGAGGGTATGATAGGTGAAACAAACTCATGTAGAAACAACTTGAATTTTGAGTTTTTCTTCTTTTACCAATTTAATTATTCAATTATCTCTTTATTGCTCTGAAATTGCCTGAAATTTGGCAAATGCTGTGCCAGGATCTTTGTTTCCCATAGTAAGTCTTGTGTAGTTTTCTCCTTTTACTCTGCATCACCTTGAAAAGGAGATTTAAAGAGTAAAAATTAAATTAAATAATTTCAATTTTTCTTTACCCTATAAAATTCACCATTGATAAAGTTTAGATATACGTTCCCTCATGTTGAAATGTTCCCATGTTCAACATGTCCATCTCATGTTGAAATTGGATCCCCAGTGTTGGAGGTGTGCCCATATAGGAGGTGTTTGGGTCATAGGGGAAGATTCCTCATGAATGTCTTGGTGCCATCCTCAAGGTAGTGAGTAATTTCTCACTGCTAGTTCCCAAGCAAACTCATTGTTAAGAAGAGCCTGGCACCTCCTCCTCTCTCTTGCCTCCTCTCTTGACATGTGATACGCTGGCATTCCTTTACCTTCTGCTGTGAGTGGAAACAGTCTGAGGCCCTCACCAGGAGCAGATGCTGGTGCCATGCTTCTTGTTCAGTGTGCAGAACCATGTGCCAAGTAAACTTCTTTCTTTTTAGATCACCCAGTCTCAGGTATTACTGTATAGCAACACAAATCAACTAAGACAATAATCAATTCCCATTTTCTTCCACTGTTGTAAACCAAACTGACTGCTATTCTTCTTATACATCTGATTTTGAAATCTGTACAAAATTCTTTCTGTATTTCAGTTGATAAACATTTGTTGACCAAATTATGCAATTAATATTAAGTATTTTGAAATTAAAAATTAAAATAAGCAAATAGCTAAAAATCAAGGTAGAGTTATTGCTAGCAATAATAAATAAACAATAAACTAATAACCAAAATAACTAAAATTTATTGAGTTCTGATGCATAGGTATTCTCCTAAAACCTCCACATTCATTATTATTATACACATGCATGTAGAATTCAAATACGTGTCTCGAAGAAAAAGTCATTTTTAGAAGTATCACATAAAAGCTACTGGTATAATATTCTGGTAGATATGATGCATCTCCATGACTTTAATAATTTTACATGTGAAAAAACAAAGCTGGGGAGATGTAAATATTTACAATATTGGGGGCAATAACTTGCCTCAAATTATTCAACTACTTAGGGAGTAAATTTGGATTAAAATTCATTTTGTCTCCAGAACTCACATGCTAACCACTACTTTTTGCTTTTTTCAAACAATCATTGGACTATATTGAGCATTTACTGTACAGTAGACACTATTCTAAGCACTTTGATGTATTAATTTACTTAATCCTAACAACGGTCCTGTGAAGCTGCTATTGTTGCCATTTTACAGAAGAAAACAAGATATGCAAGGAGAAGATGGTAATTTATTTTATTTTGTTTAATTTTCATGTTTATTTTAGTTTTCGTGTGGGTACATGTGCAGGTTTGTTATAAGGGTATATTGTGTGGTGCTGCAGTTTGGGCTTCCGTTGTTCCTGTCGACCAGATAATGAACATAGTACTCAATAAGATGTTTTTCAGTCCTTGCTCCCCTGCCTTTCTCCCTCCTTTTAGTGTCTATTATTCTCATATTTATGACTGTGTGAACCTAATGTTTAGTTCCCACTTATAAGTGAGAACATGGAATATTTGGTTTTCTGTTTCTGCATTAATTCACTTAGGATAACAGCCTCCAGCAGCATCTATGTTGCTGGAAAGGACGTGATTTTATTCTTTTTTATTACTCTAGTATTTCATGGTGTGTGTTTATACCATTTTCTTTATCCAAGCCACCATTCATGGACATGTAGGATGAGTCCATGTCTTTTTTTTTTTTTTTCTTTTTTTCTGAGATGGAGTTTCACTCTGTCACCCAAGCTGGAGTGCAATGGTGCAGTCTCGGCTCACTGAAACCTCCGCCTCCCAGATCCAAGAGATTCTCCTGCCTCAGATTCCCAAGTAGCTGGGACTACAGGCATGTGCCACCACAGCTGGCAAATTTTTGTATTTTTAGTAGAGACGGGGTTTCACTATGTTGGCCAGGCTGGTCTCAAACTCTTGACCTCATGATCCACCCGCCTGGGCCTCCCAAAGGGCTGGGATTACAGATGTGAGCCACCATGCCCGGCCGAGTCCATGTCTTTTCTGTTGTGAATAGTGCTGTGATGAACATACATTTTCATGTGTCTTTTTTGGTAGAACTTTTTTTTCCTTTGGATATATACCCAGTAATGGGATTGGTGGGTGGAAAGATAATTATATTTTTAGTTATTTGAGAAATCTCCAAACTGCTTTCCTCAGGCTCTAAACTAATTTGCATTCACACCTGCAATGTATAAGCATTCTTTTTTCTCCACATCCTTGCCTACATGTTATTTTTTGAGTTTTAGTAATAACCATTCCCACTGGTCTGAGATGATATCTCATTGTGATATTGATTTGCATTTCTCTGATTATTAGTGATGCTGAGCATTTTTTCATATATTTGTTGGCCACTTGTATGTCTAATTTCAAGAAGTGTCTGTTCATGTCTTTGCCTACTTTTTAAAAAAGGTTGTTTCTTTTTTCTTGTTGATTAAGTTCCTTGTATATTATGGATATTCATCCTTTGTGGGATGCATAGTTTGCAAATATTTTCTACCAGTCTGTAGGTTGCCTGTTTACTTTGTTGAGTTTCTTTTGCTGTGGAGAAGCTCTTCAGTTTTAAGTACCATTTGTCTATTTTTATTTTGCTGCATTTTCTTTTGGGACATTCATCATAAATTCTTTGCCTATGCCAATAGGTATGGCTATTTCCTAGGTTTTCTTTTAGAAGTTTTACAGTTTTGGGGATCACATATAAGTCTTTAATCCATCATGAGATAATTTTTGTATATAGTAAGAGGTAGGGTCTATTTTCATTCTTGTGCACATGTTTAGCCGGTTTTCCCAGCACCATTTATCAAATAGGGTTCCTTTCTCCATTGTTTATCTTTGTCCACTTTGTCAATGATGAGTTGGTAGCAGGTGTGAGGATTTATTTCAGTGATCTTTATTTTGTCCCATTCATCTATATGTCTATTTTTGTACTAGTATCATGCTGTTTTGGTTACTATGGCCTTATGTTATAGTTAGAAGTTGGGTAACATGATGCCTCTGGCTTTGTTATTTTCACCTAGAATTGCCTTGGCTGTCTGGGCTCTTTTTTAGTTCCACATAAATTTTAGAAGTTTTCTCTAACTCTGTAAAAAATGATTTTGGGAATTTGACAGGAATAGTGTTGACTCTGTAGATTCCTTGTGTCAGTTGGGCATTTTAATGATATTGATTCTTCCAATCGAAGAGGAAGAAATGCTTTTCTATTTTTGTGTGTGTGTGAGTATTGTATGATTTCTTTCAATGTTTCGTAGTTCACCTCATTTTTTAGATGTATTCTTAGGTATTGTATTTTCATGTGTGGCTATTGTAAATGGGATTGCATTCTTGATTTTGTTCTCAGCTTGACCATTGGTGTGTACAAATGGTACTGATTATTGTATGTTGATTTTGTATCCTGAGACTTTATTGAAGTCATTTATCAGGTCTAAGAGTCTTTTGCTGGAATTTTTAGGGTTTTCTAGGTATGTAATCATATCATTAGTGAGGAGAGATTATCTGACTTTCTCTTTTTCTATTTGGATGACACCTACTTACCAAAACTAGAAAATTTAGAGACTTTAAAATTTCACACTCATCATCTTCCCCAATGCTTAATTTATTTACAAAATTCTACTAATTTTACTTACTATATCTTTCTTGAATCCATCTGCTCTTTTGCTTGTCTTCTGCCATTGCTTTCATACAAGCTTCCACCCTCATCCTCTCTACTGCCTTTTTCCTATTTTTTAGCTTTACTCATTCTTCAAATACCAGTTTATATATCATTTTTTTTCTGTGATGATTTCACTGATCTTTCTAGGTGTAATCAGTCACTTCTTTCTCCGTGCTGTTATAATTACTATGTTTCAAAAATGTGTTCTCTTTATGTGTCTATCTGCACTAGTAGCCATTGTGTTCCTCAGAAAGAGAAATGATGCATTATTTATTTTTCCCATAGCATAGCTATAGTGTTTGGCACGTGGTAAGGCCCAAAAATATTGAATGAATAAATCAAGATTGGAATGGAAGGGAATGCATTGGCTAGTTGGATGTGCGGTTGTAGAGCTTAGGATAAAGAGCTCACATCTGACTCATCAGCAAATCTTTGGTTATCTTAAAAATGCAACCAGAATTCAATGATTTCCCAATACCTACACTACTTAGTCACTATAATTTCTTGACTGTTTTATGCAATAGCCTCCCAATCCCTCATATTGTTTCTTAATCTTTCTCCATTCAGTTGGCTCTGCCTGGATACACTACTGATTATCCACATGGTTTGTTCCCTCTTAACACCTTTAGATCTGGACTAACGTTACATTTTCATTTTTCATAAACTGTACTTATATCTATGCCACATCTATATATATCACCTGTATTTATATGTAAATACACTTTTTAATATAATATTAAATGATTATTGACAAAACATTAAATAATATTTATAAACTAAGTCAGATTTTTGTTTATTTCCCATACCATCAGAATATACTGTGAGAAAAGGTTTATTACTATTTTATGCAGGCCTAAGATATTGTATAATATATAACAAGTCCTCAATAAATATTTCTTTTAGGAATAATTGTTTAAAAATTCTAAGACTATTTAAAAATAAAAATAACTTGAAAACAGAAATCATATATATATAAATCTACTTATATTTAACAACATGGAATATGGGTAACACTGACCAGCTAGATCGAGGATAATAAATTGGTCTCTAGTTATTTATTTTATAGGTGATTATGGGACCAAGAGTGTGAATGTTCTCTCTATTTGTCATGCTGGGGAAGAAAATGGGATGAGCCTTGAGACTAAGGAGAGAATTGCTTTTTGCAGAATTGGGAGCCAGACAGGGATGTCAGGAATATGGCTTTGCTAGGGTTTGGAAGAGAGCATATATGTATGATCTGTTACTGGTAGGAACAGCTTGGACTTGGAATATGTGAATGCACATCTATGATGCTCACGAGGGTGACAACAGTGGCAGGGAAACAGCTTAATTTGTCTATCTTTGAGTTGCAATCCCATTACTTAGTTGTTCAGGGACTGTGATTCTTATGACATAGGTGAAGTAACCTCTCTTCTTAAGTCCCAGAGAAAGATGGTTCTGTCCAGCATGAGGTTGGTCCTGTAGCTACTCCTCATTCAGCCTCCCTGAACACCATGAGTGAATTTTTGAAATAGTTTCTTGTGTGTGCCTGTGTGTCCGTCTTACGTGTACTTATGTGCAGGGATTGTGTTCCTATAAAGTAATAGCATGTGATCAACCATGACCGAACAAAGTACTAGAAAAGACAGATTTCTTCTCCCCTCCCTCCTATACCTATCCACAGCCCCTTAAATAAACTATTGGTTGACCAGTAATAGTGGTGCTGCCTGAGACACTACAGAGCACAGGGTCTTCCAGTTGCAATTGTGTGAAGGAGCTTAGCAATATTAGTGATGAGCACAAGGTTTCTATGTGGCCTGAACAGGCTTTCCAGATAATTTTTTCCTGAATGTAATAATAAACAAGGCTGAAACTTTATTAGATAGAAAGCATCCTCACAGAACTGAGAGTCTTAAGGAGGAATTACAAAGTGGTTCTTGAGGTGGGTAGGATGAGGACTCTGCAATTTAATTACAATATTAAATGGAAAGAGACCTCATTTTGTAATTCAAGCTGATAAAACAAGACAGATCAGGAACAGAAATAAATAATGACAATAAAAAATGGGTGGAAAGAAATTATTCAATAATGATAAATCAGGAATTAATAAATTAGACAGCTACCATACCAATAAAAATTCTCATTGAATTGATATATAAGTGCTTCTTCTTTTAGAGGAAAACAATAAATAGATGAATCACTAGGTTAACTGAACAAGAAGAAAGAAGATTCATAAACACACAAAATTAGCCATTATAAAGGAAAAATAATATTATAAACAGTAATTAAAAATACAGAATCCTTTACATAAGCAGCATAACACTAATTCCTGAAACTGACAGAGAGCATCAGAAGTCAGTCCCACTAATATTTGCTCATATTTCTTGAGTATGTACTTTTTGCTAGAATCTGTTATTAATGAGGCTTACATATATTAATTCATTTAATTTTCATAAACCAGCTCAGGACTGTAATTTTTCTCCATTTACAGATAGAGAAAAATGAAGAGCAGAGGATATGAAGTTACATAGCTAGTTATGGTAGAGCCATAATTTGAACTTAGAAACTCAGATGCTAATGTCTGGGCTATTAACCACTATACCATAGTGCCTCCCTACTAGAAAATATGACAAAATGCTAATAATTAGCAAAGAGAATCCAAAAGTATATAAAAAGCTTAGTACAATGTATTTGTATTTAGTTCAATACAGAAATGTAGAATGATTTAATAATAATGCATCTATAACAAAAAGATACTGAAGTTCAAAAATGTTTTAAGTATTTTATTGATGTCAAAAGTGCATGTAATAACACTGAAATTTTACTCCAGACAAAAGTTATTAAAAACTATGTTTTCCAAAATATATATAGATATGTATGTTTCTATTTACTATTTTAAATATTTTAACCTTACACACACACACACACACACACACACCCCACTGGGGAAATATTGATGGAATAATAGTGAATTTTAAAAACACAGAAGTTGTCAATACTACTATTTTTATTTAACTATTTTTTTCTTGAAATGCTAGCTATTGCCAATAGATAAGATCACTAAAAGTTATAGACATTGGAAAGGAGGATTCAGTAATATTATTTGTTTGTGACAAAATACACAGAATAAGTAAATAATATGCTAAAAACTATGAGTTTAGTATGGCGGCTGCATATACAATAAATATATGTCAATAAATTTTTAATATGCCTACAACAACTATTATAAACTGTGATATAAAATTACAAAGTACAACAATAGCAAATATCACAATAAGAACATATGTAACACAATTAGAAGATAATCTGAAGAAAATTTTAAAATGAACTGAAAAACATAAAAGAAGGTAAATAAAGGGAACAACATTCCTCATCCTTCTAAAGAATATCTATATAAATTCAATTCAATCCTTGGGTCATCTGGAGATGGAGAGAAGTGTGAAGGAATAGAAGTGGGTGGTGGTAAAATTGGATCAGTGATTCTAAGCAACAGTTGAAATTATAGCCATGAAAGAGATTTTTAAAAGAATTCTAATGAGGAAGAATTTGGAATAGAAGATATTAATATAAAGTCTTAAATAATAAAAATTAAAATGCTCAAATAGTCATTATAAGAACAGCCACCAAATTAATTGACTAGAATGAATATTAGAAACAGAAAAATACATATTATAATTTATATAAGATAAAAATATAGAAGTCACAATTCAAATCATTGAAGTAGAATTGCATTATTTAATCATATGTGGAAAACTAGTCAGATATGTTTAATAAAAACTGAATTTCTAACCTCCTTTGTTAGAAAAAAATAATTTTAAATAATACCACACATCTACAACTATCTGATCTTTGACAAACCTGACAAAAACAAGAAATGGGGAAACGATTCCCTATTTAATAAATGGTGCTGGGAAAACTCGCTAGCCATATGTAGAAAGCTGAAACTGGATCCCTTCCTTACACCTTATACAAAAATTAATTCAAGATGGATTAAAGACTTAAATGTTAGACCTACAGCCATAAAAACCCTAGAAGAAAACCTAGGCAATACCATTCAGGACATAGGCATGGGCAAGGACTTCATGTCTAAAACACCAAAAGCAACGGTAACAAAAGCCAAAATTGACAAATGGGATCTAATTAAACTAAAGAGCTTCTGCACAGCAAAAGAAACTACCGTCAGAGTGAACAGGCAACCTACAGAATGGGAGAAAATTTTTGCAATCAACTCATCTGACAAAGGGCTAATATCCAGAATCTACAAAGAACTCAAACAAATTTACAAGAAAAAAACAAACAACCCCATCAAAAAGTGGGCGAAGGATATGAACAGACACTTCTCAAAAGAAGACATTTATGCAGCCAAAAGACACATGAAAAAATGTTCATCATCACTGGCCATCAGAGAAATGCAAATCAAAACCACAGTGAGATATCATCTCACACCAGTTAGAATGACGATCATTAAAAAGTCAGGAAACAACAGGTGCTGGAGAGGATGTGGAGAAATAAGAACACTTTTACACTGTTGGTGGGACTGTAAACTAGTTCAACCATTGTGGGAAGACAGTGTGGTGATTCCTCAGGGATCTAGAACTAGATATACCATTTGACTCAGCCATCCCATTACTGGGTATATACCCAAAGGAATATAAATCATGCTGCTATAAAGACACATGCACAGGTATGTTTATTGTGGCAATATTCACAATAGCAAAAACTTGGGACCAACCTAAATGTCCAACAATGATAGACTGGATTAAGAAAATGTGGCACATATACACCATGGAATACTATGCAGCCATAAAAAATGATGAGTTCACGTCCTTTGTAGGGACATGGATGAAGCTGGAAACCGTCATTCTCAGGAAACTATCACAAGGACAAAAAACAAAACACCACACTTTCTCACTCATAGGTGGGAATTGAACAATGAGAACACTTGGACACAGGAAGGGGAACATCACACTCTGGGGACTGTTGTGGGGTCGGGGGAGGGGGGAGGGATAGCATTAGGAGATATACCTAATGTAAATGAGGAGTTAATGGGTGCAGCATACCAACATGGCACATGTATACATATGTAACAAACCTGCACATTGTGCACATGTGCCCTAGAACTTAAAGTATAATTTTATATATATATATAAAGAAAAAAATAATTTTATATAAATTAAAGGTTCAACCCCACAAAGTTAATTAAGAAAAACAATAGATGAGTTTTAAAATAATATTTAAAATTGCCTTTCTGAGAACAGAAAAATTTTACAATTTAAAAATCACATTCAAAATATGCATAAAAGTTTAGAAATATAATATATAAGGAGGAAAAATTGTTTTATATATACACTCACACACATACACACACACACACATCTCTCTCATATACCAAAAGCTTTATGATTTAGATTTAAAAAGTAAGCTGCATTAGAGCCAAAGCAGGTCACATTGGTAAACGGATGAAGCTGTATGAAGGAAGAATGCCAGGCAAGTTAGCACAGATACTCCTCTTAATTTCCTTGTAATATATTGTAATGGTTTCAGTTATATTTAAATATTTAATACATTTAAAATATATATTAGTAAATTGTGTGAAATAGCAGTTGGAACTTTGCTTTCTTCTGAATGGATAGCAAATTATATTATACCATTTAATAAACAAATAAGCTGATTACCACTGAACTGTCATATAAATTTCCGTATGTGCTTATATTTGTTTCTGGGTTTCATTTTGTCAAATTTTTCTGTATTACAATACTACCCACATTTATTTGGCACTTATTGGCAGATATTGTTCTGCATGCTTTACCTATATTAATTTATTTAATCCCAACAATATCATGAGGTAGATACTGTTACTATTTCCATTTTACTGTAAGGAACTGTCTGTGTAAAATCGTTTGCACAGGGTTACCAAACTAGAAAGGGGTAGATTTGAGATTCAGATCTCGGCTGACTTCTTCCAGAATTTCTGTGGGTTTAGTCACCGTGCTATATTGCCCTTCTTATACAAACAATATTGCAGTGATAACTCTTGGTACATGTGAGGACTTTTTTTTAAGAGAGACTAATTTTTTTTACTTTTAATTTTTGTGGGTACATGGTGTATATATTTATGTGGTACATGAGATGTTTTGATACAGGCATGCAATGTGAAATAAACACATCATGAAGAACGGAGTCTCCATCCCCTCAAGCATTTATCTATTGAGGTGCAACCATCCAGTCACACTCTTCAAGTTATTTTAAAATGTACAGTTATTATTGACTATAGTCACCCTGTTTGGAAGCAACCTAAGTGTTCATCAGCATATGAATGGATAAAGGAAATGTGGTACATTCAAATTTAAATGAAATTACTGATCATAGCATCATAGGTCATAAGATTTGCATATTTTCAGTTTTAATATATTAAATATATTTTTAAATATTAATATATACTATCATATTACCCTTCATGGTGGGTGTATTAATGTAATATTCCCTCTGTGAAATGGAAAAGCAAGAAAGAGAATAAATGAGAATATATGCTTACCGTGTGCTTGGTATTGTGCTATGTACATGGTATCTTTTTAATCTTCGTATGTACCTTGAGTGGTTGGTATTTTTAAAAATGGTAACAGACTGTGAGAAGTTCATCAATGCACTGAGATTTGCTCAAGCTATCTTACTCTAAATATGTATTAATTCCACTTTACCTTGCATGTGGGGATACACATTGACTAAAACAGGAGAGCCTGACAATCAAGAATTGCTCAATTATTAATTTTTCTTGAATACGTCCCAGAATTAGAAACCTCAAACCAAGAAATTTTGACCCTCTTTATAGAAGTTTTTTTTTTTTTTTTTGGGGGGGGTGGAGGGGAGCTCAGATCAGAGGAATTACTATTGCCCACTTGTTGCAAAAAGAAAACAAAAATCATTCATGGGAAAACACATGCATAAACATGCACAGTAATTTGAACTACAGTTATTGGGCATTTTTCAGGTCATAAGTCATTTCAGGAAGAGAATATGTATCACATACCAAACCTCTTATTCACTCCAACTAAAAACAAAAACTCAAGAAAACACCAGCATTAACAAGATTGTTGCTATTTTTTTACTTCAGTGAAATGATATCTGCTTTTTATTAAATGCCACAATTGTTAATTCATGAGAAAAACATTTAGACATTGTTATTTAATAAAACAATCCTCCAAGACACCAGGCTGTGGATTACCTGGGAAACCTTTGTGGAGTATTAGTAGCACTAGGGCACATTATAAGACCCACTGATGCAAAAGGAATCATTTTCACAGGAAATTCCCCCAGAGTATAAGGGACTATACAGTTCTGGAACATGTGCTCCAAATGTTACAAGCCAGATATATAAGCTGTTACTGTGTGACATCAATATTTTGGTGGGTGATTAACTTCAAATCTACGGTTTAAAGTGATCTTTCTGTAAAACATAAATATATGAAAAGTCAAAATAATTGTGTTAAATCATATGGCTATTATACTAAAAATAAAACCTTTAAGAAAAGAAAAATATCAGCATTGGCAAAACTTTTCCACTTTCTAATTTAGTATCTTAAGATTGAAATACCAAATGGGAGAATAGAAGAGATATCATTTTTTAAAAATCTGTATAAATGTATGAAGTACTGTGCAATTTTGTTACATGCATTAAAAAAAGAAAGAAAGAAAGAAACAGAGGTTGGCTGGGCGCGGGGGCTCACGCCTGCAGTCCTAGCATTTTGGGAGGCCGACGTGGGTGGATCACGAGGTCAGGAGATGGAGACCGTCCTGGCCAACATGGTGAAACCCCGTCTCTACTAAAATACAAAAAACTAGCTGCGTGTGGTGGCGCGCCTGTAGTCCCAGCTACTTGGGAGGCTGAGGCAGGGGAATTGCTTGAACCTGGGAGGCAGAGGTTGCAGCGAGCCGAGATTGCGCCACTGCACTCCAGCCTGGTGACAGAGCGAGACAACGTCAAAAACAAAACAAAAAAACAGAGGGCATTACAGTAGACATAAATTACTCTGAAAGGCTGTTTTCTATTCAAGAAGTTTTTTAAACTATGGATTTGGTACACAAATATGTGAAATATGAAGAGTTTAACTTCTTGGGAGGTCAAAACGATTGATGCTGAACCCTATTCATGTAATTATTGCAAAGATCTTATAATTGTCTAGGATATTAATGCTCATTGCTTCTTATATTGTGTTTCATACCACGTGATTGAAGCCAGATTAACTTTGGGTGCAGTGCACTTCAATATCTGAGTGATGGGTCCATGTAGTGATGGTACAGTAAATACACATAGTATAATAATTTAAGCCAGACTGTATATATGTTGAGGAAGAGGGATGGGGGAGTGAAGAACCAGGAAATCAGTAGAATAAGCTCCTACTACTCAAGGACATAAATATTTATCTATAAGTTTAGTGAAATTTTCTGGTTTACTTCATGCCGTATATGGTTTGTTTATCAGTAAGTCAGTGGACATCAGATAAACCACCTTGAAAAAGTTCCCATACGGCACTGTGCTTGATCAATGTGGTTTTGTAGATATCTAGGTGCTCCAATAATTTCTATACCACAAGAATATTTCTATTTTTTCAGAACAGACAGGCAGACAGACATAATTTTTTTTTTTTTTTTTTTTTTTTGAGATAGAGTCTTGCTCTGTCTTCCATGCTGTGAAGGGTAGTGGCGCGATTTCGGCTCACTACAACCTCCTCCTCCCGGGTTCAAGCGATTTTCCTGCATCATCCTCCTGAGTAAGCTGGGGCTACAGGCATGCGCCACTATGCCTGGCTGATTTTTTTGTATTTTTGGTAGAGACGGGGTTTCCTCATGTTGGTTAGGCTGGTCTCCTGACCTCAAATGATCTGCCTGCCTCGGCCTCCCAAAGTGCTGGGATTACAGGTGTGAGCCACGGCGCCTGGCCCAGACATAATTTTTGGTTTTAGTTTGGATCTATTTTGGGATTATTTACACATGGTATTTCTAAGAGATATATCACAAATATTTTAATCAGATAACTTTCTCTAAAAATGACATTCATTTGATATTTTTATGGCTGCCTCTAGACTTCATCAAGCCTGGCCATATAGCCAGGTAAAACATATATCTATCAAGAAATTTATATTTTGATAGGAAACAATAATGCACCACAAAACAGAGCAGAAGTAAAACCCAAATGAATTATATTAAGGTCATAAACTATTATTGGATTCTTGCAAGTACATTTCAACCTTTGCAATCTGCCAGTCAAAAATGCTGCTGCACTGTATGATTCTCTTGTAAACTACAATAAAATGTAAATAATCCTTTAGATAGGTAATTGCTCTATCTAAAATGTTAGGGAATAAAGACTTTGTCTTGGATCTTGTCCTTTCATTCTCTCTCTCTCTCTTTGATAAAAAATAACACTTGAATTTATTTTGGAGTTCATTTTTAAACAATGATAGAGGTCTGGACAAGGTTAATAACAAGGTTGTCAATGTTCGTCAAGGAGATCATTGCTCACTAAGTTCCTCACTAAGGAACTTGTATCCTCCCAACAGTCTGCAATTGCCCCAGATTCAAATCTGAGCTTTAGTCAAATTAGAAATTATGACATGGCATTGATCTTTAAGTTTCACTAAAATGATTGAAAATGCAAATGTTAATGTTTAAATGCAAAGTCTTTACATATCTAATATTTTTCTGGATGGAAGAAGATATACTTCTCTCCTTTGGACAGCAGTAAAATACTCACATTAAATTTATGAAACAAGGAAAATATTTTATTTATTATAATTACCTGCTTTCATATTAAAATTCATTTTCTTCATGTGTGAATTATCTTTTATATTATTAGACTTAAGGGTATTTACCTAGTTTAAAAATAACTCTTAAAATATTTGTAATGTTTTAAGAAAAATTCAATTTCACAAAATATAGGACTAAAGAAAAAAAATCTTGTTAGATAAACATACAGAGAAATAGTTGGTTTCTGTTCTGCATATTGATCAGTATGTATTATTGATGACTTTAGGAAAGAAAATATGTCATTGTACTTAAAATGTGGAAAGACTTTTGGAATATTTATGAATATGTCTGTAGAGTTTACTGTAAGATCCTAAAGAGAAAAATTAATTATAAAGCTTAGAATCTGCATCAATGACAAGAATTTTTACTTTTTAATTAGAAATAAATATTGCTAAATGGTTAATGGCATTAAAAAATTAAATACTTTAAATACTTTGAATGTGTAGGAACTTGATTTAAAGAACATGTAATAAAAAATTATTTCCATGAACATGTTCTAATTAATCTGAACTACCAGGAGGATAAAAGGTTAAAATTACATCATCTTTGAATTATTTAAAGGAGAGTAATAACAGTAAAATAATCCCAGGCCACTGTGAAGAAATCTTTGAATAGACACAGCTGCAAATTTACTATATGTGCATTTCCCTTTAATGATATTTGCATGCATTTTATTACCAAGATGAAAGTCATTTGATATCTTAAGCTTGGCAAGAGACAAAAATCAAAGTAGCTGCTGGGTTTTCCTAGAAAAGTGTAATTGTGTTTAATTTTAATCCAAAAGTGCAGAAACATTTATATAGCATTGTGTTTAATTTTAATCAAAAGTACAGAAACATTTATATAGCATTTTCCAAAGTAAAATTTTGACATTACCATAACACTTTTACTTCTGTCTCACCACCACTTTGTTCATATTATAACTTAATTGACTATATGAATGAAAAGTTACAGCTTAATTTAATACAGAGGAGAAAAGGGATAAAAGATGAATATGTATATTTTTAACTTAAATTTTACAATACCTTTAGACCTATAAAGAAAGCTGCAAAAAAAAAATACATGTAGTTCTCAGATAGTCTTCATCTAGCTTCCTCAAGTCTTTACATCTTGTATAACCTTGGAACAATTATCAAAACCAGGATATTTACACTGATGCATATTATAAAGAGACCATATTCAAATTTTTCAAATTGTCCCAATGTATATTTTTTCTGGTTCAGGATCCAGTGTTTCACATTGTTATTAAAATTATTAGGTCTCAATCTCCTTGAATCTGGAACAGTTTATTAATCTTTATTTATTTTTCATAACCTTGACAGTTTTGAAGTGTACTGAGGAGTTACTTTGTACAGTGTCCTTCAAGTTGAGTTTGCCTGAAAATCTCTCATGGTTAGATTGAGGTGATGAATTTTTGAGGAGACTACCACAGAAAAGATATTCTGTCCTTCTAAGTATATTATATTGCAAGGTACATGATATGGATATGTCATCACTTGTGATGTTAGCATTAATCATTTGTTGAAGGTGATATCTGCAAGGTTTCTCCATGGTAACGTTGCCTTTTATTCCCCTCTGTAGTTAATAAGTATCTTTTGGGGAGATACTTTAGGACTATGCAAATGTTTTGTTTTTCATGATAGTTTAGCCCACTAATTTAGCATTTGCTGATGATTCTTGTCTGTAGTAATTGTTACTATGGTGTCTGCCAAATAGTGATTTTTCTATTTCCATCATTTCATCTTTTAACTTTATTTATTTATTTATTAAATTATTTTCAAGGCAGGTTCTTGCTCTGTCACCATATCTGGAGTGCGGTGGTGTGATCATAGCTTATAGCCTCAAACTACTGGGCCCATGTGATCCTCCTACCACAGCCTCCCAAGTAGCTAGGACTACAGGTGCATATCACCACACCCAGCTAAGTTTTTAAAATTATTTTTTGTAGAGATAGGGTCTCCCTGTGTTGTCCAGGCTGTTCTTGAACTCCTGGCCTCAAACAATCTGCCCACCTCAGCCACCCAAAGCACTGGGATTGCAGCCATGAGCCACCACACCTGGGCCATTTTTTCTACATTTTTGAACTGGAATTTTACCAAAAGGAAGAGCTGTCCCTTGTCTCCCAGTTATTTATTGACTTATTTATTTCACCATGGACTCATGGATATTTATTTTATTCTATGAGTTATAATTCATTGCTACCACTATTTTTTTTACTCAAATTCTTCCAAGCTTGACTGTTGGGAGCTTCATCAGGCTGACTCTTGTGTCTTTTCATCCTGTCTCCATCAATAGAAAAAAATTATATTTTCTGTCCCACAAGATATTTCAGGTTCATATTGCACTTTCCCTGCCTAAACAATGTAATCAGCCATTTCTCCTAGGTATCTTTGGTGCTAGTATGTGCCAGGTGTACTTATTGCTACTGGGGTTTCATTGCCTTTAGTCCCACTCATCAGAGGAGGGTCCAAAAATATTTGTTTGTATATAGATACACAACTACATCTATTTCTGTATCCATCTTTAAAAATACATATTTAAAAAGATGCATTTATACTGACACCTCTGATTCTAATCACAGCCTTCTTATTATTTATAATTCCTTTTTCTGACTGAAACTTAACTCTTATCAACTACAACATATTTACATATTTGCTCTATCCTACAACTCACATAAAGTAGTTTCAAAATTGTTAACCTATAACTCTGTAGAAAAACAAATTTACCAAATGGAGTACAATATTTGTGTACAAATTTTTTTGTCTTTATCCTTCGCATAAACAGTAGTCTAAATATTGTTCTCCAAAGTTACTTAGTTTAATTATTTCCTTTCCCATCCCAGTCTGTGTGGTTATGTTATTCATTTAATATAAATCTAGGTAGGTTTAATTGTTACCATTTGTATCATGTTTTGGGCCACTCCATCATCTTTTTTGATTTTCATTAATTTGTTTTAAGGAAATGTGAAACATTAATATGGTTAGATCTAAGAATTAGAACTATGCAAAACATTACACTCAGAAAAAGGTCATGCCTGTTTTTTCCTTCCACTTCATTTGCATTTCCCCATTCTTTTCACTCATTTTTACCTACCTGCTGTAGATAATAAATCTTGTTAAAATCTGATCTGTCTTCCTTGTATTTATCTTTGTGCACATAGATTTTCATATATCCACTCCTTTAATTTATATGAAAGGTATAGTACAATAGATTCTTATTTGAATGTCACTTTTACACTAAAAAATATACGCGGGAAAACATTTCATATTAGTTCACAAGGATCTTCTTTATTCTTTTGACAGTCTCATATTACTTCATCCTGTGAATGTATCATAGTTTATTTAAATTATCTTAGGTGTGAGCATTTAGGTTATGTACAATATTTTGTAATTATGGATTATGCTGTAATAAATAATCTAGAGCATATTTAATTTTACATTGCTGAAGGATACCTTCAGGGTATATTTCTAGAAGAGAGATTTCTGGTTCAAAGGGTAACTGCATATATAGTTTTGTTAGGTACTGCAAATGTTACTTGAGGAGGGTTCAGCTCTGCATTTCCAAAGCAATGAATGAGAGTATTGTCATATTTTGAAATTTTTATCAATCTAGTAGTTGAGAAATGCTATCTCAGAGTAGTAATTTTTAGTTCTCAAATTATGAGTGAGTCTACCACATTTTTATATTTTTAAGGAACATTTTTATATTCTCATGAGTCTACTGTTTATGTATTTTTTTCCCATTTTTTTTCTATTGAGTTTTTGGTCTTTTGCCTTTTAAGAGTGATTTTTATTTTAGGGATACTTTGTATATAGTATAAATTGCACTTTTTTCTAGTTAGTTTTCTTTTGAATTTGTCTATAATATTTTTGGTCATAATATCTTAAATCTAGTCAAATTTATCAGTATTTTATTGTATTGCTTCTAGATTTTAAATCATAGTTAGATATTCTTTCCTCAGAGTGAGGTTAATGAGGAATTTGTGCATGTTTTCTTCTAGTATGTCTATGGTTTTGTTTTTGTTTTTACATTTATAATCCTGATCCATCTAAAGTTTATTTTTGTGCATAGTATAAAATATGAGTATTATTTTATCTCTTTCCAAATGGCTATGTTGCTGTACCAGCATCACTTATTAAAAAGTCAATGTTTATCTCAGTAATTTAGATAAAACCTCATCATATGCTGTTTTTACAGGTACTTGCATCAATTTCTGCGTTTTCTATTCCTTCATCTAGTCCATGTGTCTATTCACAAGCCAGTAGGGCACTGTCTTAATTAGAAAAACTTTAAAGTATGTTTTAATATTTAGCAAACAGCCTTGTCTCATAAATTTTATTATCAGTGCTTTCCTGAATCTTCTTACATTTTTTGTATAAAATTAACATCAGCTTGTGTAACTGTATAAAAAGCTTGTTGATTTTTTAAAATTAGGATTGCATTTTATAAATTTTAAAATTAAGGTAGGAAGAAAATATTTCCCCATAGTTTTGATTCATTCTATACTAGAATATAAGATAACTTTCCATTTATTTAAAACTTTTTTTTAATTTTATTATTATTATACTTTAAGTTTTAGGGTACATGTGCACAATGTGCAGGTTTGTTACATATGTATACATGTGCCATGTTGGTGTGCTGCACCCATTAACTCATCATTTAGCATTAGGCATATCTCCTAATGCTATCCCTCCCCCCTCCCCCCACCCCACAACAGTCCCCGGAGTGTGATGTTCCCCTTCCTGTGTCCATTTGTTCTCATTGTTCAATTCCCACCTATGAGTGAGAACATGCGGTCTTTGGTTTTTTGTCCTTGCGATAGTTTGCTGAGAATGATGGTTTCCAGTTTCATCCATGTCCCTACAAAGGACATGAACTCATCATTTTCTATGGCTGCATAGTATTCCATGGTGTATATGTGCCACATTTTCTTAATCCAGTCTATTGTTGTTGGACATGTGGGTTGATTCCAAGTCTTTGCTATTGTGAATAGTGCTGCAATAAACATACGTGTGCATGTGTCTTTATAGCAGCATGATTTATAATCCTTTGGCTATATATCCAGTAATGGGATGGCTGGGTCAAATGGTATTTCTACTTCTAGATCCCTGAGGAATCGCCACACTGACTTCCACAATGGTTGAACTAGTTTACAGTCCCACCAACAGTGTAAAAGTGTTCCTATTCTCCACATCCTCTCCAGCACCTGTTGTTTCCTGACTTTTGAATGATTGCCATTCTAACTGGTGTGAGATGGTATCTCATTGTGGTTTTGATTTGCATTTCTCTGATGGCCAGTGATGATGAGCATTTTTTCATGTGTTTTTTGGCTGCATAAATGTCTTCTTTTGAGAAGTGTCTGTTCATATCCTTCACCCACTTTTTGATGGGGTTGTTTTTTTCTTGTAAATTTGTTTGAGTTCATTGTAGATTCTGGATATTAGCCCTTTGTCAGATGAGTAGGTTGTGAAAATTTTCTCCCATTCTGTAGGTTGCCTGTTCACTCTGACGGTAGTTTGCTTTGCTGTGCAGAAGCTCTTTAATTTAATTAGATCCCATTTGTCAATTTTGGCTTTTGTTGCTATTGCTTTTGGTGTTTTAGACATGAAGTCCTTGCCCATGCCTATGTCCTGAATGGTATTGCTTAGGTTTTCTTCTAGGGTTTTTATGGTTTTAGGTCTAATATGTAAGTCTTTAACCCATCTTGAATTAATTTTTGTATAAGGTGTAAGGAAGGGATCCAGTTTCAGCTTTCTACATATGGCTAGCCAGTTTTCCCAGCACCATTTATTAAATAGGGAATCCTTTCCCCATTGCTTGTTTTTCTTAGGTTTGTCAAAGATCAGATGGTTGTAGATACGAGGCATTATTTCTGAGGGCTCTGTTCTGTTCCATTGATCTATATCTCTGTTTTGGTACCAGTACCATGCTGTTTTGGTTACTGTAGCCTTGTAGTATAGTTTGAAGTCAGGTAGCATGATGCCTCCGGCTTTGTTCTTTTGGCTTAGAATTGACTTGGCAATGCAGGCTGTTTTTTGGTTCCATATGAATTTTAAAGTAGTTTTTTCCAATTCTGTGAAGAAAGTCATTGGTAGCTTGATGGAGATGGCATTGAATCTATAAATTACCTTGGGCAGTATGGCCATTTTCACAATATTGATTCTTCCTACCCATGAGCATGGAATGTTCTTCCATTTGTTGGTATCCTCTTTTATTTCATTGAGCAGTGGTTTGTAGTTCTCCTTGAAGATGTCTTTCAAAGGCATTTCACAGTTTTCCTTACACGGATTATACACATTTTTGTTGTTTATTTTTAAGAATTTTATCTTTTTGACAAAGAAGGCCACTATATAATTGTAAAGGGATCAATTCAACAAGAAGAGCTAACTATCCTAAATATATATGCACCCAAAACAGGACTACCCAGATTCATAAAGTCCTTAGAGACATAGAAAGAGACTTAGACTCCCAACCAATAATAATGGGAGACTTTAACACCCCACTGTCAATATTAGACAGATCAATGAGACAGAAGGTTAACAAGGATATCCAGGAATTGAACTCAGCTCTGGACCGAGCAGACCTAATAGACCTCTACAGAACTCTCCCCCACAAAATGACAGAATATACATTCTTCTCAGCACCACATTACATTTATTCCAAAATTGACCACATAGTTGGAAATAAAGCACTCCTCAGCAAATGTAAAAGAGCAGAAACCACAACAAACTGTCTCTCAGACCACAGTGCAATCAGATTAGAACTCAAGATTAAGAAACTCACTCAAAACCACACGCCATTGTCGAAACTGAACAACCTGCTCCTGAATGACTACTGGGTAAATAACGAAATGAAGGCAGAAATAAAGATGTTCTTTGAAACCAATGAGAACAAAGACACAACATACCAGAATCTCTGGGACACATTTAAAGCAGTCTGTAGTGGGAAATTTATAGCACTAAATGCCCACAAGAGAAAACAGGAAAGATCTAAAATAGACACCATTAACATCACAGTTAGAAGAACTAGAGAAGCAAAAGCAAACAAATTAAAAAGCTAGCAGAAGGCAAGAAATAACTAAGATCAGAGCAGAACTGAAGGAGATAGAGACACAAAAAACCCTTCAAAAAATCAATGAATCCAGGAGCTGGTTTTTTGAAAAGATCAACAAAATACATAGACCACTAGCAAGACTAATAAAGAAGAAAAGAGAGAAGAATCAAATAGATCCAATAAAAATGATAAAGGGGATATTACCACCAATTCCACAGAAATACAAACTACCATCAGAAAATACTATAAACACCTCTACACATATAAACTAGAAAAGCAAGAAGAAATGGATAAATTTCCTGGACACTTATACCCTCCCAAGACTAAACCAGGAAGAAGTTGAATCTCTGAATAGACCAATAACAGGTTCTGAAATTGAGGCAATAATTAATAGCCTACCAACTAAAAAAAAGTCCAGAATGAGATGGATTCAGCCGAATTCTACCAGAAGTACAAAGAGGAGCTGGTACCACTCCTTCTGAAACTATTTCATTCAATAGAAAAATAGGAAATCCTCCCTAGCTCATTTTATGAGGCTAGAATCATCCTGATACCAAAGCCTGGTAGAGACACACACACAAAAAATGAGAATTTTAGGCCAATATCCCTGATGAACATTGATGCGCAAATCCTCAATAAAATACTGGCAAACTGAATCCAGCAGCACATCAAAAAGCTTATCCACTATGATCAAGTCAGCTTTATCCCTGGGATGCAAGACTTGTTCAACATATGCAAATCAATAAACGTAATCCATCACTTAAACAGAGCCAATGACAAAAACCATGATTATCTCAATAGTTGCAGAAATGGCCTTCCACAATATTCAACACCCCTTCATGCTAAAAATTCTCAATAAACTAGGTATCGATGGAAAGTATCTGAAAATAATGAGAGCTATTTATGACAAACCCACAACCAATATCATACTGAATAGGTGAAAACTGGAAGCATTCCCTTTGAAAACCAGCCCAAGACAAGGATGCCGTCTCTCACCACTCCTTTTCAATATAGTGTTGGAAGTTCTAGCTAGGGCAATCAGGCAAGAGAGAGAAATAAAGGGTACGTATTCAATTAGGAAAAGAGGAACTCAAAATGTCTCTGTATGCAGATGATGTGATTTTATATTTAGAAAACCCCATTGTCTCAGCCCAAAATCTCCTTAAGCTGATAAGGAGCTTCAGCAAAGTCTCAGGATACAAAATCAGTGTGCAAAAATCACAAGCATTACTATACAACAATAAGAGACAAACAGAGAGCCAAATCATGAGTGAACCCCCATTCACAATTGCTACAAAGAGAATAAAATCCCTAGGAATCCAACTTACAAGGGATGTGAAGGACTTTTTCAAGGAGAACTACAAGCCACTGCTCAACTAAATAAAAGAGGACACAAACAAATAGAAGAATATTCCATGCTCATGGATAGGAAGGATCAGTGTTTTGAAAATGGCCATACTGCCTAAGGTCATTTATACATTCAATGCTATCCCTGTCAAGCTACCACTGACTTTCTTCACAGAATTGGAAAAACTACTTTAAAGTTCATATGGAACAAAAAAAGAGCCTGCATTGCCAAGACAATCCTAAGTAAAAAGAACAAAGCTGGAGGCAACACCCTGTCTGACTTCAAACTATACTACAAGGCTACAGTAATCAAAACAGCATGGTACTGGTACCAAACAGATATATAGACCAATGGAATGGAACAGAGGCCTCAGAAATAACACCACACATCTACAACCATCTGATCTTTGACAAGCCTAACAAAAACAAGCAATGGGGAAAGGATTCCCTATGTAATAAATGGTGCTGGGAAAACTGGCTAGCCATATGTAGAAAGCTGAAACTGGATCCCTTCCTTACACCATATACGAAAATTAACTCAAGATAGATTAAAGACTTAAATGTTAGACCTAAAACCATAAAAACCCTAGAAGAAAACCTAGACAATACCTAGGCATAGGCAAAGACTTCATGAGTAAAACACCAAAAGCATTGGCAACAAAAGCCAAAACAGACAAATGGGATCTAATTATACTAAAGAACTTCTGCACAGCAAAAGAAACTATCATCAGAGTGAACAGGCAACCTACAGAATGGGAGAAAATCTTTGCAATCTACCCATCTGACAAAGGGCTAATATCCAGAATCTACAAAGAACTTAAACAAATTTACAAGAAAAAAACAACCCCATCAAAAGGTGGGCAAAGGATATGAACAGACACTTGTCAAAAGAAGACATTTATGCAGCCAACAGACATAAAAAAATGCTCATCATCACTGATCATCAGAGAAATGCAAATCAAAACCACAATGAGATGCCATCTCATGCCAGTTAGAATGGTGATCATTAAAAAGTCAGGAAGCAACAGATGCTGGAGAGGATGTGGAGAAATAGGAACACTTTTACACTGTTGGGAGTGTAAATTAGTTCAGCCATTGTGGAAGACAGTGTGGTGATTCCTCAAAGATCTAGAACTAGAAATACCATTTGACTCAGCGATCCCATTACTGGGTATATACCCAAAGGATTATAAATCATGCTACTATAGAGACACATGCACACCTATGTTTATTGCGGCACTATTCATAATAGCAGACTTGGAACCAACCCAAATGTCTATCAATGATAGATTAGATTAAGAAAATGTGGCACATATACACCATGGAATACTATGCAACCATAAAAATGATGAAATCATGTCCTTTGCAGGGACATGGATGAAGTGGGAAACCATCATTCTCAGCAAATGATCACAAGGACAGAAAACCAAACATGCATGTTCTCATTCACAGGTGGGGGTTGAACAATGAGAACACATGGATGCAGGGCAGGGAACATCCCACATGGATGCAGTGCAGGGAACATCCCACATGGGGGCCTGTTGTGGGATGGGGGTCTGGGGAAGGGATAGCATTAGGAGAAATACCTAATGTAAATGATGAGTTGATGGGTGCAGCAAACCCATCACATTGCAACAAACACATGGCACATGTGTGCCTATGTAACAAACCTGCACGTTGTGCACGTGTACCCTAGAACTTAAAGTATCATCAAAAAAAGAAAAGAAAAAAAGAATTTGATCTTTTTGTTATTATAAAAAGGGTTAGCTCTACAATATGTTCTCTGATTGCTTCATGATTATGTGTATAGAACATATTGCTGTCTACATGTTAATTTTATACCCAGCTACTTCACTGAATTCTTTTATTGTTTAAGTTTTATCCTTTTTTTTAGGTTTTTGAGATATATTACCATATCTTCTGCAAATAGAGATGGTTTTATTTCTTCTCTACCAATTAATATTCCTCTGATATTATCCTGCCTATTGCATTGGCTAATAGATCTAGTAAAATATTAAATACTTTACTAGTACAATACTTTACTATACACTATTGTACTTATATGTATATATGTATTTATCTTAAGAAAATATCAATTTCTGTTTTCTTGAATTCTTCTTTTAAGAATTCTTAAAAGGCTTTAAAAAAAGCCTTTTGTTAAAGGCTATTTCACCACCTACAAAGATAATCATATGCATTTTTTGCCTTAGAACTATTAATATGGGATATGCTAATAATTCATGTCCTAAAATTGAACAAACCGTGCATTTTAGGGATAGATTTTATTTGGTCATGATGTTCAATTTATTAAATGTGGGATATATTCTGCTTAGTAATATTTTATTTTATAATTTTGTGACAATAGTCATAACAGGTATTTGTCCATAGCTTTTGTTTTTAAAATTATCTTTATCAGGCCTGTAATCGCAGCACTTTGGGAGGCCAAGGTGGGCAGATTACCTGAGGTCAGGAGTTCAAGACCAGCCTGGCCAACATGGTAAAACCCTGTCTCTACTAAAAATACAAAAACTAGCTGGATGTGGTGGCGTGCACCTGTAATCTCAGCTACTAGGGGGCTAAGGTGGGAGAATCACTTGAATGCGGGAGGCGAGGTTGCAGTGAACTGAGAGCATGCCACTGCACTCCACCCTGAGCAACAGAGTGAGACTCCATCTTAAAAAAAATTATCTTTATTAGGTTTAGTTATTAATGTTGTATTTAGTTCATAAAAGAAATAAGAACTTTTTCTTTATTTTCAACACTCTGAAAAAAGGATGAGTTCATGTCCTTTGCAGGGACTTGGATAAAGCTGGAAACCATCATTCTCAGCAAACTATCACAAGGACAGAAAACCAAACATGCATGCTCTCACTCACTGGTGGGAGTTGAACAATGAGAACACATGGACATAGGGTGGGGAACATAGAGCATTGAAAGTACATGGCTTTTTGAAGTCCATTAAAATTACCCTGAAAGATGTCTACGTTTGGCATTTTTATATGAAGCTCTTCTTCAATAAAGTTCTCTATTTTTCCTACGGAAATTATTTTAGAAGCTATCTACCTTAAATGAAGTCAGTTTTGGTAGCCTTTATTTTCTTAGAAAATTATTTACTTCATGTAGGTTTTCCAATTTATTTGCCTAGAACTCCACAAAGTAGTCCCTTATGATTTAAAAAACACACATACAACTTTTGTTGAAATGGTTCTTTGTCATTTCCTGTTTCAAATACTTGTGCTTTCTGTTTTGCTTGATCAAGTTAGCCAGTGATTTATATACTGTGCCCATTAAAAAATAGAAAGTTAATTTCTTGTTACCTCTTTTTATTTTCTGTCTTATCATTTTGTACTTTCACGTTTTTTTAATTCTTTTTTACTGTTTACTTTCATGGTCTTTTCTAAGATTTCAAGGAAAGTATGACTTCATTTATTTTCATTCTTTTATTTATTGTGTAAAATAAATTTTATTGATATATTTAAGGTATACAACATGGTGTTATAAAATATGTGTATATAATATATGTTATATATATTTTATATGTATAAATAATTATTATAGTGGAATAAATTAACATATACTTCATCTCACATAGTTATCCATTTGCCCCAGTGGCAAGAGTAGCTATAATCTACTCATTTAGCAAAAATTCTGAATACATTATGCTCTTAATAACTATAGTTCTCATGTTATAAATTATACCTTTTGACTTTTTCATCATACATGTTTGCTAATTTGTATTCTTTTACCTGCAAGTCCCTATTTACTTGACCCCAGTAAATGCTGTTTTATTATCTATTTCTCTATATTTGGCCTTTTTGGAAAAAAAAATTCCACATATAAGTGATATCATGCAATATTTCCTTTCTATGTCTTATTTCATTTAGCCTAATGTCCTCCAGGTCTATGTATATTGTGGCAAAGGGCAGGTGGTTTTTTTTAAGGCTGAATAATATTCTATTCTATACACATATTTTATATATAATATATAATATACATATTATATAATACATAATATATATTATATAATATGAATATTATATAATACATATTATGATATATAATATGTATTATATAATATTCATATTATATAATGTATAATATTATATATATTATATATAATATATTATATATTATATAATATATTATATAATATATATAAAATACGTTAGCCTAAATATATAAAATTGATATCTTTTTCAGGTAGGTTGTCATGTGTATATAGAAATGCTATGAATTTTTATATGTTGATTTTATATCCTGCAAATTAACTGAATTCATTTAATGGATCTAAAAGTTTTGTGATGGAGTCTTTGGGGTTTTCTACATATAGGACCATGTCATCTGCAAATAGAGATAATGTTACTTCTTCCTTTCTGATTTGGATACCATTAATTTTTTTTCTTGCCTAACTTCTGTTGGTAGTACTTCCTTAACTGTGTTGAATAAAAGTGGCAAGAGTGGGCATCCAGGCCCTGCAGATCTTAAAGAAAACGCTTTCAGTTTCCCATCATTGATTCTGATGTTAGCTGTGAGTTTTTCCATAAATGGGCTTTATTATATTGAGGAACTTTTATTCTGTACCTAAACTGTTAAGAGTTTTCATCAAGAAATGATATTAAACTTTGTTGAATTTTTTTCTGCATCAATTTATTGACTATGTGTTTTTGTCTTTTAGGCTGTTAGTGTGATGCATCACATTGATTGATGTGCATGTGTTAAACCAGCCTTCCTTGCATGCCAGGGATACATCCTACTTGATCATGATATATAATCTTTTGGATGTATTGTTAAATTTGATTTGCTAACATTTTATTGAGTATTTTTCCATCAATGTCCATCAGATAAATTGGCTTGTAGTCTTCTCATCTTGTGTTGTCTTTGTCTGGATTAGGTATCAAGGTGATGCTGGCATTGTAAAATTTGTTTGAGAGTATTCTCTCTGGCTCTATATTTTGGACAAGGAAAAGTATTAGTATACTTTCTTCTTTGAAAGTTTGATACAATTCATCTGTAAAATGATCTGGTCCTCTTTGCTGAGAGGTTCTTATTTACTACTTCAATCTCTTTGTTATTAGACTGGTCAGGCTTTCTCTTTCTTCCTGATTTAATCTTGGGAAGTTGTATTTTTCTAGAAATTTTACTATTTTTTCTAGGTTATCAAATTTGTTGGCATTTAACTGTTCATAGTAGTTCCTTACAATCCTTTCTGCGGCTGAGGTGTCCATTTTAATTTCTCTACATTTATTTTTGATTTTATCTATTTGACTCATCTCCTTTTTTCCTTAGTTAGTCTAGCTAAGGGTTTGTGGATTATTTTTTCTATTTATCCTTATAGATCTGCAAATATTTTCTTCATTTTTGAGACCCCATTCTTAAGTACATAGAAATTTAGATTTCTTAAGAATGCTGGGTAAATTGAAACTTTAGTTATTATAAAGTGACCCTGTTAAACTCTAGTAATTTTTTGCTTTAAATTCTATTTTGTCTTGTATTAATTTAAGTAAACTAACACTTTTGTTTGTTTAATATATGCATGGTATATTTTGTCCACAACAATAATTTCAACATCTCTGTAAATGATCATTTTAGATACATATTTTAAACATTTAATTGAATTTGTTTTTTATTTTATTTTATTTTTTTAAGTTCTGGGGGACATGTACAGGATGTGCAGGTTTGTCACATAGATAAACATGTGCCATGGTGGTTTGCTGCACCTATCGACGCATCACCTGGGTATTAAGTCCAGATACATTAATTCTTTTCCTTAATGCTCTTCCCCCGGCCTGCCATCCTCCGACAGGCCCCAGTGTGTGTTGCTTCCCTCCCTGCGTCCATGTGTTCTCATTGTTAAGCTCCCACTTATAAGTGAGAACATGTGGTATTTAGTTTTCTGTTCTTCTGTTAGTTTACTGAGGATAGTGACTTCCAGCTCCATCCATGTCCCTGCAAAGGACATGATCTCATTCCTTTTTATGGCTTCATAGTATTCCATGGTGTGTATGTACCACATTTTCTTTATCCAGTCTATCATTGATGGGCATTTTGGTTGATTCCATGTCTCTACTATTTTGAATAGTAATGCAATGAACATACACGTGCATGCATCTTTGCAATAGAATGATTTATATTCCTTTGGGTATATACTCGGTAATGGGATTGCAGGGTCAGATGGTATTTCTGATTCTAGATCTTTGAGGAATCACCATACTGTCTTCCACAATGATTGAAGTAATTTACATTCCCACCAACAGTCTATAAGCGTTCCTATTTCTCTGCCACCTCACCAGCATCTGTCGTTTCTTGACTTTTTAATAATCACCATTCTGATCGGCATGAGATGGTATCTTGTGGAGGTTTTGATTTGCATTTTTCTAATGATTGGTGATGTTGAGCTTTTTTTCAAATGTTTGTCGGCTGCACATATGTCTTTTTTTGAGAAATGTCTGTTCATGTCCCTTGCCCACTTTTTAATGAGGTTGTTTGTTTTTTCTTGTAAATTTGCTTAAGTTTCTTGTAGATTCTGGATATTAGAACTTTATCACATGGATAGATTGCAAAAATTTTCTCCCATTCTGTAGGTTCTCTTCATTCAGATGATAGTTTCTTTTGCCATGCAGAAGCTCTTTAATTAGATCCTATTTGTCAGTTTTTGCTTTTGTTGCAATTGCTTTTGGTGATGTCATCATGAAATCTTTGCCCATGCCTATGTCTTCAATGGTATGGCATAGATTTTCCTCTAGGGATTTTACAACTTTGGGTTTTACATTTAAGTCTTTAATCCATCTTGAGCTAAATTTTGTATAAGGTGTAAGGAAGGATTCCAGTTTCAATTTTCCGTATATGGCTAGCCAGTTCTTCCAGCACCATTTATTAAATAGGGAATCCTTTTCCCATTGCTTGATTTCATCAGGTTTGTCAAAGATCAGATGGTTGTAGATGTATGGTCTTATTTCTAAGTTCTCTATTCTGTTCCATCAGTCTATGTGTCTGTTTTGTACCAGTACCATGCTCTGGTGTTGTGTGCATATCTTTGTAATCATTATAGCCTCTTGCTTAATTGATCCATTAATTATTACATAATAATTTTGTTTCAGTATTTGCTTGTCTAGGATGTACTATTTTTCCTTCATTTCTGAGATATAACTTTGCTGGGTATAGTATTATCAGTGGTAGGCTTTTTTTTCCTTTTAGCACTTTCAACATATCCATTCTCTCTTGGTCAGTAAGGTTTCTGCTGAGAAATCTACTGTTAATCTGTTGGAGATTTCTTCGTATATGACTTTGCTTCTCGTTTACAGCTTTTAGAATTCTCTATCTTTCACTTCTGACAGTTTGAGTATAACACGCC
The DNA here is from genome assembly GCF_029289425.2 of Pan paniscus. Classification (NCBI taxonomy): domain Eukaryota; kingdom Metazoa; phylum Chordata; class Mammalia; order Primates; family Hominidae; genus Pan; species Pan paniscus. The sequence continues at coordinate 93,474,132 of NC_073253.2, read as the reverse complement.
TCGGAGAAGACCTTTTAGAGTTGAATATCCTTGGAGATTGTTGAGCTTCCTGTATCTGGATGTCTATTTCTCTCCCAAGACTTCAGAATACATCAGGTATTATTGTATTAAATATGTTTTCTCTGGCTTTTTCCATCTTCTGAAACTCTTGTTTTTCCAATTTCTTTGTATTATCAATATGTATTCTCTTATACCTTGCTGGGTTCCTTTAAGATCTTCATTTTGAATTTCTTTTTAGTTAATTCATTTTTTTTCCTTTGGTGTCTGTTACTGGTGTTCCTTTGAAGTGGTCACATTTACTTGCTTCTTCTTGTTTCTTGTGTTTCTGCATTACTCATTTGGTGTAACATTTGTTTCTTCCAATTATATAGACTAACTTTTATAGAGAAAGTTGGGTAGGATGCTTTGGCTTCAGTTCTGGGTATTTGCAGTGTGTAGTCTTTGTATATTTTTTTTTGACTCCAGTCACTGTCACCAGTGTCTGTGAATTCCTCAGCAGCTTAGACAGATGTTTTTTGTGAAGCCTGTGGTGAGGCTTTGCTGTAGCTAGGGATGCTGGTTGGGCTGAACCTCAAGTACCTGGGGATCATGCATGAGCACCAGTAGTGGCAGTACTGGGCCTTGAATAGGCCACTCCCTGGGCTCCTGAGCAACACGTGCAGGTGCCAGCTGGGGTAGTGCTGGTGGTGGCATGGCCTGACCAGTCCTTGGGATCCTGGCTGGTGTGCATGGGCTCTAGAGGTAAAGATTGTGACCTCAGACAGGCTGTTCCACAGGCCCCTGTGCAGTATGCACAGACACCAGTGGTGTCAGTTACCATGGTGTTCCTGGCAGGGCTAGTCCTTGGGCCTGCAGATTGAATACTTGGCTGTGCAGTGGCCCCTCCAGTGGTCGGGATTACTGTTGGTAATTGTGGCCCTGGGCATCACTGTTGGTGGTGGTGGCCCTGGGCTGGTGGCTCTCAGGACTTAGAAAACATGCACATTAGCTCCCTATATCCTGGAGGCCCTCTCTGTAATGGGCTAGACTGCCTGTTCCCTGGGGTTTAGGGTGTTGAGTGGGCTCAGGTGTTGGGGACATGGCTACAACACTGGGTCCAGCTGGTGTTGTGATGCTGTAGCCCTCTGAGTGGATTTAGGGTGATGGCAGTGGAAACCCAGGGATGTGGAGATGTGAGGGCTTTGGGGTCTCAGAACAGGATTCAGTCTCATAGTGGTTTCATTCGCAAAATGGCACCATGCTATAGCATCTTGAGTCCCATTGTGAGTTGGGACCCGGTATAAATTCCCCCTCTGACACAGTGCACCCACATAAACTCCAAGCACCTCTTTAAACTGGGCTCAGGACTTGTGAAGTCTTAGGGGCTCTCTTGTAGCTAAGGATTGCAGACACCTATAGTGGTTATGTGGTGGTGATCTCCCATTTTCTTTTTTTCTACAAAGGGGAGTCGTTCTTGGCTCCAAGCGAATTCTGGCTGGCTGCTTTACTTCATTTCCCTCTGTATGCTGTGATCTCACATGTCTGTGCCTCAGAGTGTGCTTGTCATGTCTCTGATAAATTCCAGTGTTCTCCCTTAGATACTCTATTCAACATGTGATTATTAACTTGCTATTTTAGTACTTCTTTGTGGTGGAAGCAAGGGATAAGCACTTCTAGCCAGTTATCTTTATTACTTGTCTCTGAAAAACTTTTTAAAATGTATAAACCATGCCTAATTTTCTGGCTGTACAAAAACAGGCCAAATAGGAACGTGGGCTTTAATTTGACCAGTGCTTCTTATAAGATTTCTCAAGAGGGGATCAAGGGTACAGAGTTTCCTATGCTGTTAAATGGTTACAACTTTCTTTCTTTTCTTTCTTTCCCTCTTTTCTTTCTTTCTTTCTTCTTTCTTTCTCTTTCTTTCCTTTCTTTCTCTCTCTCTCTCCTCACCTCCTTCCTTCTTCTTTCTTTCCTACCCTACCTCACTCTTCTTAACTTCCTTGTTTTCTTCCTTTGCTTCTTTGTTCCTTTCTTTCTACATTTCCTACTTTTTTTCTTAATAGCTTTATTGACATATAAATTACAAAAATATATGAGACATAAAGTATGCAATTTGATAAGTTTTGACCTATGCACACAACTGTGAAAGCATTAACATAATATAGATAATGAACATATTTATACCCCCAAAAGTTTCCTTAGGACCTTTTGTAATCCCTCTTTCCCTACTCTCCCCTCATCCTCAGGCTACACATCATCTGCTTTGGCACTAGAAATTAGTTTGAATTTCTAAACTTTTATGTAAATAAAATCACATAACTATTTTCTATATATTTTGTACTTGCAGTCAGCTTGGTTGGATATGAAATCCTTTCTTAATTCTCACTCATTGAATATTTTTAATATTTTTCTCCATTCTTACTTTTCTTTGGATGTTAATTTAGAAAAATATAAGTCTAAATCTTATCCTTTTGCCTTTGTAAGTTATTTGATGTCTTTGTGTCTGGAGTCTTTGTGTCTGGAGGTTTTGGTGATTTTTCTTTATCTTTTCAACTTAATAATGGTAACAATATATGTCTCAGGATTGATTATTTTGGGTTGGTTTTCTCAGCTGTCTCATGGGTTCGTCCAGTATCAAGGTTCATTTTCTTTTTTCTTAATTTCTGAAAAGTCTTTGGATTCCAGTTTTGAATATTAGTGGGGTTTTTGTTGTTGTTGTTTTTGTTGTTGTTGTATTTTCATTCTTCTTGGACACCATTTATATGAATGTTGTTTCCACATTGCCTGATTCTTTACTTAATTTTTGTTCTTATGGCCTTTTTTTATTGACTTTTTAGAATTCATAATGCTGTTATACTTTCTTAAATCAGTTTATTATGACATGAACCCCCACAGCCTAGTAGGTAACAATTTACTTCCCTCAGTGAGCTTCTTCAATGATAACTGAACTTCTTGTTGTGGCCAAACTTAAAGATTGTGCTCTTGAACAAACCCCTCAGTTTCTGCTTTATTAACCTTCTGTCCTGCTAAGCTGTCGGTGAGCAGTGCTCTGCTCAGCACGACTGTTCTCCTATAACTGCTGCATACACCTACATAATAGCAAACATAAAGGACATTGTTCACCCAAAACACAGAACAAGTAAAATTGTGTTGTAACAATTTGCAAACCATTCCTTGAAGGCTTTGGAATAAGAGAAGTATGAAATAGAAATATAGAATAATTACTACAGCCATGAAAAGTACTACTTTAGAGCCCATAATCTTTTGAGAAATGTCTGTTCATATACTTTGCCCAATTTTTGATGGAGTTGTTTGTTTTTTTCTTGTAAATTTGTTTAAATTCTTTGTAGATTCTGGATATTAGCCCTTTGTCAGGTGGATAGATTGCAAAAATTTTCTCCCATTCTGTAGGTTGCCTGTTCACTCTGATGATAGTTTTCTTGCTGTGCAGAAGCACTTTACTTTAAATAGATCCCATTTGTCAATTTTGGCTTTTGTTGCCATTGCCCTTGGTGCTTTAGTCATGAAGTCTTTGCCCATGCCTATTTCCTGAATGGTATTACCCAGGATTTCTTCCAGGGTTTTTATGGTTTTAGGTCTTAAGTTTAAGTCTTTAGTCCATCTTAAGTTAATTTTTGTATACGACGTAAGGAAGGGATCCAGTTTCAGCTTTCTGCATATGGCTAGCCAGTTTTCCCAACACCATTTATTAAATAGGGAATCCTTTCCCCATTGCTTGTTTTTCTCAGGTTTGTCAAAGATGTGTGGTGTTATTTCTGAGGCCTCTGTTCTGTTCTATTGGTCTATATATCTGTTTTGATACCAGTACCATGCTGTTTTGGTTACTATAGCCTTGTAGTATAGTTTGAAGTCAGGTACCGTGATGCCTCCAGGTTTGTTCTCTTTGATTAGGATAGTCTTGGCTATATGGGCTCTTTTTTCGTCCCATATAAACTTTAAAGTGTTTTTTTCCAATTCTGTGAAGAATGTCAACGGTAGCTTGATGGGGATAGCATTGAATCTATAAATTACTTTGGGCAGTATGGCCATTTTCACAATATTGATTCTTCCTATCCATGAGCATGGAATGTTTTTCCATTTGTTTGTGTCCTCACTTATTTTGTTGAGCAGTGGTTTGAAGTTCTCCTTGAAGAGGTCCTTCACAGCCCTTTTAAGTTGTATTCCTAGGTATTTTATTCTCTTTGTAGCAATTGTGAATGGGAGTTCACCCATGATTTTGCTCTCTGTTTGTCTGTTATTGGTGTAGGAATGCTTGTGATTTTTGCACATTGATTTTGTATCCTGAGACTTTGCTGAAGCTGCTTATCAGCTTAAGGAGGTTTTGGGCTGAAACAATGGGGTTTTCTAAATACATAATCATGTCATCTGCAAACAGAGACAATTTGACTTCCTCTTTCCCTAACTGAATACCCCTTATTTCTTTCTCTTGCCTGATTGCCCTGGCCAGAACTTCCAATACTATGTTGAGTAGGAGTGGTGAGAGAGGGCATCCTTGTCTTGGGCTGGTATTCAAAGGGAATGCTTCCAGTTTTTGCCCATTCAGTATAATATTGGCTGTGGGTTTGTCATAAATAGCTCTTATTATGTTGAGATACATTCCATCAATACCTAGTTTATTGAGAGTTTTTAGCATGAAGGGTGTTGAATATTGTCGAAGTCCTTTTCTGCATCTATTGAGATAATCATGTGGTTTTTGTCATTGGTTCTGTTTATGTGATGGATTACGTTTATTGATTTGCGTATGTTGAACCAGTCTTGCATCCTAGGGATGAAGCTGACTTGATCATGGTGGATAAGCTTTTTGATGTGCTGCTAGATTCGGCTTGCCAGTATTTTATTGAGGATTTTCGCATCAATGTTCATCAGAAATACTGGCCTGAAATTTTCTTTTTTTCTTGTGACTCTGCCAGGTTTTGGCATCACGATGATGCTGACCTCAAAAAATGAGATAGGGAGGATTCCCTCTTTTTCTTTTCTTTGGAATAGTTTCGGAAGGAATGGTAGCAGCTCCTCTTTGTACCTCTGGTAGAATCTGGCTGTGAATCTGTCTGGCCCTGGCCTTTTTTTGGCTGGTAGGCTATTAATTACTGCCTCAATCTCAGAACTTGTTATTGGTCTATTCAGGATTCGACTTCTTCTTGATTTAGTCTTGGGAGGATGTATGTGTCCAGGAACTTATCCATTTCTTCTGGATTTTCTAGTTTATTTGCATAGAGGTGTTTATAGTATTCTCTGATGGTAGCTTGTATTTCTGTGGGATCAGTGGTGATATCCCCTTTATCAATTTTTATTCTGTCTATTTGGTTCTTCTCTCTTTTCTTCTTTATTAGTCTTGCTAGCGGTCTATCAATTTTGTTGATCTTTTCAAAAAACCCGCTCCTGTATTCATTGATTTTTTGAACGATTTTTCTTTTCTCTATCTCCTTCAGTTCTGCTCTGATCTTAGTTATTTCTTGCCTTCTGCTAGCTTTTTAATTTGTTTGCTTTTGCTTCTCTAGTTCTTTTAATTGTGATGCTAGGGTGTCTATTGTAGATCTTTCCTGCTTTCTCTTGTGGGCATTTAGTGCTATAAATTTCCCTCTAGACACTGCTTTGAATGTGTCCCAGAGATTCTGGTATGTTGTGTCTTTGTTCTCATCGGTTTCAAAGAACATCTTTATTTCTGCCTTCATTTCGTTATTTACCCAGTAGTCATTGAGGAGCAGGTTGTTCATCTTGACATATACGTTTAACTATTGAAAGTCTTAAATTTTGTGTGAGACAGCTCAACAGCCATGAAAGAAAATCTTTGGACATCTCTAAATATTGAAGCATGGTTCCATTTATTCCCTTGATACTGAGAAAGGAAAAATAATATTTTTCTTTCAAATCCATGACACCCTATATCTTTTCATACCATGGCATTATGATGTCATAGGCTGGTATGTTTGTTGATTTGAGTTATACGTAAATATATTATGAGAGTATATTAAGTAAGGGAATTGTGGTTCAGACCATTAAATTGGAAGCAAAAGTGGTTTTCTCATAGCACTGGAACAGATTCCGACTCCCTCTACAGGTTCATAAAATCCTGTCTACATTGATGTGAATTCCTGTGCACATACTCCGGGCATAAGAACAATTTATAAAACAACATGTTCATAGACAAGTTAATGGATCTATCGTCTGCCTTCTATTACACTAGATACAGAAGAGAAATGATAACTAAAACTATTCATTAGTGACAAATTGCATATTGTACTTCAACAGGGCTAAAGGAGTGAGCCAAACGTCCTGCCCTAAAGGAATTTTTTATCCATTTTAAAATTTATTTCATTTCAATAGTTTTTGGGAAACAGGAGGGATTTGTTTACATAGATATTTTCTTTAGTGATAAATTCTGAGATTTTGGTGCACCTGTCACTCAAACCATGTACACTGTAGCAAATATATAGTCTTTAATCCCATACCTCCTCCCATTCTTCCTCCGAGTCCTGTAAGTCTATTATATCATTTTATGCCTTGGTGTCCTCATAGCTTAGCTTCCACTTATAAGTGAGAACATACAACATTTGGTTTTCCATTCCTGAGTTACTTGACTTAGAATAATTGTCTCCAACTCCAACCTGGTTGCTGCAAATGCCATTATTTTACTCCTTTTAATGTCTCAGTAGTATTCCATGGTATATGTGTATACACTACATTTTTCTTTATCCACTTGTTGAGTGATGAGCATGTGGGCTAGTTTTATATGTTTGCAGTTGCAAATTGTGCTGCTATACACATGCAAATGCAAGTGTCTTTTCTATATAGTGAATTCTTTGCCTCTGGGTAGATACCCAGTAGTGGGATTGCTAAATCAATTTTTAAAACTAGAAGATCTCTTTTGAGATGTAAACAGCTGATGAAACTCTAGGGATGAAGGTGTTGACTTGCTGTATGCATCTCTTTGTATTTCTTTTTCTCTCAGTACTAAATAAATTAAAAGCTTTAAGGATTTGAAATGGAAACAGAGCCCCATGTTATAATTTTAGATGTGGCAAATTAGACTGTTCTATTAAAAATATTGGATATTTCTGTATGTCCTTAAGGGTAACCTATATATTTTGCACAAGTTTCTCCAGTGCAAGAAGGAAAACAGCCCTGTTATCCATCATATTTTCAGAAACGATCCGATCTGGGTGACAACACACCAGGCTCAAATTACTTATTTATGCAATTAATGCCCAAATATGTTTCTGTCTGAACAACTATTTGCCATTTTTCAAGACTATTGACAATACTTTATACCAACACACTATAAGAAATTTAATCATCATGGATGGACTCCTAGACCGAGGTTTTTTTTTTTTTTTTTGAGATAGAGTCTCACTGTGTCACCTAGGCTGGAGTGCAGTGGCGCGATCTCAGTTCACCGCAACCTCCGTCTCCCCAGTTCAAGCGCTTATCCAGCCTTAGCCTCCCAGAGTGCTGGGATTAGAGGTGCACGCAACCACACCTGGCTAATTTTGTATTTTTTGTAGAGACGGGGTTTCAACATGTTGGCCAGGCTGGTGTGGAACTCCTGACCTCAGGTGATCCACCGGCCTCAGCCTCCCAAAGTGCTGTGATTACAAGCATGAGCCACTGCGCCCGGCCTTCCTAGACTAAGTATTAACATGATAGGTGGAAAATATTGATACTAGAGCAAGAGCCATCATATTAGAATCATTGTAAGAAGACATTAAAGAATAGCAATAAGATGAATCAACTTAATGAAAGACCAGGAGGTACGCTTTCTCTTTCTTTATAATTGACAAGTATATTAGAGGCATTGCTTTTCAAACTGGGGGTCCCTGGGCCAGTAACATTGGCATCACCTGACATCAGAATGATACTCTAGTTTAACAAGGTAACCAGGTGATTTTTATTTATACCAAAATTTGAAAAAAACTATGGCAGAGTAGGTTAGTATGCATAACTTCATATTAAAATTTGTAGAGTTTTAAAATATCATCCACATTTTAGGTTTGGCATCTTCTCTCTCTCACTCACATTTTGCCTCTCTGTTCTCAAAAAAAAGAGGTGACTCCACTACCTTTAATTTCATTTTATTTTTATATTTTATTAATTTTATTTTCAAAGCCATAGACTGACATGAGAAAGAAGAGGGACAATCTCTTTCACAAAAAAAGAAGTTTGCCTTTTCCAAGATACCTTGGATTCAGAAAAGCTAGATAATTATTGCTTTAGACTCTAAGTTATGGCATACCCTGTCTTCCAGGAAGAACAGTTATTTTTCCTTCTTGGCTCTGAACTCTCACAATAATTAATACGTTTTATGTCAAGAACATATAGAGAAAATACAGTCTCAAGAGTCCCACTTTGTATGTTATTTTCACAGAGACTTTTCTTTATTGTTGACAATATAGGGAATCCTTGAGATTATGACTATTGCACTGACAACTCTCTTTTTTTAAATCTATGGATTATTCTTTCTCATTCTGTCCTTTTTTTCCTCTTATCGGGGTGCCAGGAAAATGGTATAAAACTTTAATCAGTAAATTTCACTGCGTGTTTTAAGCTTAAAACACATTTTATAAGCTTAAAACTATTGTTTAAAATAAGGCCTCTCTTTCTCTCTGAATTTTAAATTTCATGCTATATGAATAATTGAAAGTAACCCATTTATGTACTGTTAATTTTAATAAGCAGTACCATTACCATCAATGGCACTATGGTACAATTCTTGTATATGTATTCATTAAACTAAATATAGTTATACGATACAATTTTTAAAATTACTGCCAAATGTAACAAAGCTGCACAAGGAAAAATAGGTTGCTTCCTTAGTAATTCTCTCAAAATATTTAGTTAGTATTTTTAGAATAAACACTAATTTTCAAAATTTAGTATCTTGGCTTCTTTTAAATCACATTGAATTAAATTTGATTTCATCCATTTGGTCATTTGAGACTTTACCTCCAAAAGCTACAGTTCTGACATAATTTCAGAGGTGCTTGGCCAAGTGCAATAGAAAAAGAAAATGTATAAAGAAATTTGAAAGGTAAAAGAAGTTACATAATTTTAGACACTAATATATTTAAGTGAACAAAAGTTCTGTAATTATTTAAAAAGACACAAATACACTGGATGAAACATTATAGTTCAAATTTAGTATGAACTTTAAAGACTGATTTTCAACAGATTTATTTTATTAGGTTTGTGGAGATTCTACCATAATGCATTTTCTAACTCCTAGTTCCTGTCTGATGATTGATAGACTCATTTCAATATTTTGTCAGAAATGTTCAAGCTCAATAAATCATATAGGTTGCTATGTTGCTTCCTATAATCTTCTGTGCTTTTGATTTATTAAACAAGTGAGAGCAAGGATATGTATAGCAGGAATGCAGGAGAAAACCATAAGAAAAAATTCATTTTCACCGTAGACTTCCTTATCTCGGAGCCCCATGCCCTCTATTCCAATAAAGTCTTTAATCATGGATTTTGGTGTGTTAAAAATTTTTAAAGAACATTAGCTTCCCCCACCACCAAATGTGAAAATAATACAATTTTATTTCAATCAACTAGGAAAATGTGGAACTACTCTTGCTTCATCTGCAATCCTACTATCTAGGCATAATAGATACCAATATTTGCTGTGTACTTTACTAATCTTTTTCTCCCTTTGAATGATACTGCATCTACTCTTTTGTACCTTGCTATTGAATGGCTAGTAATATAAAATTTTTATTTTTGCTTTGAAACATGCTCCCTTTTAAAATTAAAATATGTCTGGTTTAAAATTCAAAATAGAATACAAAATGTAAAATTTCAAAGTCTTTAAAAATGTTCCATTTTCTACAGGTAACCAGAGTTATCAGTTTGATACACATTGGGACATTTTCTTTGATGCATTTAAGGTATGTGATGGGTGATATGTAAAACAGCTACTTTATATTTTCTAATATAATTGGAGTATAATGTATTAACTTCATATTGATAAACATTTAGTTTATTTCCAAATGTTTCCTATTAAGAGCATCCTTCAATAAACTCATGTGTGCATACAGTTTTACAAATTTAAAATAATTTTAAGCATTTTTGTAAGAATTCCTAGATTTGGGATTGCTTGCTTACTAGGCAAGGATATTTTATATTTTGATAAGTACTTTCAATTTTCTTCTAATACTTTCCTGGTGATTTCATTCATACACAGTGTTTGAGAGCATTTGATCTTTTGCTAATTCTGTATATCATCAATTCTTTTCATTTTTGTCAATATCATAGAAAAATTGAATTTCGCTTTTGTTTTAATTTGCAGAGATATTATTATGATTTATTAGTGAAGTTCAGCATCTTTCATATGCATATTAAAATTTTTCATTTTTTTCTACTTTTTGGATCTGCTTGTTCATTTAGGCCAGTTTTATTTTATTGTTTATTTCTTACTGATTTGTAGAAGCTCTTTACCTGTTGTCTATGTTGCAAATATTTTTTCTAAGTGTACTTTCTGTGTTCTAAGCTTGTTTATGTCATCTTTAACAGATGTGCATTTATTTTTATATTGTAGTCTGTTTTTAAGCAGAATCTTTTTTGTAAATAAGAGTAATAGTTTGTCTACATAGCACTTACCATGTACCAGACAGTATTCTAAATACTTTACAAATATGACACATTTAGCTTTCATTGCAGCCCAGTAAGCCCCTGTTGTGATCATTTCATTATTCTCATTATAATAAATGAGAAAATTGAGGCACAGTGCAGCAAATGCCTTAAACTGCTAAAGCTGTGACTAGAAAGTAGTAAAAGTAGGACATGATCTTGGGCTGTTGGCTCAGAGCCTGTGCTTCAGCTTCTCTGTTACATTATCTCTTATAAAAGAAATCTAAGTTCCTAGCTGTTCTTAGGCTGCTGGGATTTTAGAGAATACATCACAAAAGCTATGTGTGGGTGTGCAGAGTCTTGCCATATGTAGAGATGGACTGTTAACTGTACATGTGGGGCCATCCACGGGGAAATTCCCCTGGAGTTCCTATTTCCTCACCTGTTAAATTTTAATATCAGTTCTCTTTTTCAACAGGAGATTTTGATGCTTCTTAAGATTTTAGAAGAAAAAAAGTTAATTAAATGTATATTAATAAAGATAATATTCTAAATGTTCACTCATGTTTACACATTTGCTAACTGTATTACAGATGACTTCATCAGAACAAGAATCTATTTGCAGAATAGAAAGGAAAGCATGGAAGCAATGAGAGCCTTAGGGTCTTAAATTTATCTTGCAGAGAGTAAAAGTGAGACCTAGAATGTCCAACAGGAGGCCCTGGGGTAAGAGACACTTTTACCATATTTGCCCCGCAGGAGTTCTGTCCCAATTCCCACAGAATGAAGTGAAATTTGTGGGCTTGTCGCTTAAGCATATCAGTGTGGACACCCTGAACAATTCAAGATTATGCATCAATTTGTTTATACCACTTTTCCTGTCTTATTGATCAAATTAGTCAACCATCAGATTTCCTCTTCATTTTATAACATATATATAGGCATTTGCATATGTCTATTTCAACTTTGCAAATGGTTTTATAGACATTTGAAGTAAGCTATTAAGTTGGTTAAAATAATGGCATTTTATTAGCAACTAAAATAATTGTATAATTTATATGCCTATATGATGTATATATGAAACTTTCTTTGCTTTTGATGATAAATATGTAAAATACAATTTCACCTTTTTCAGATAAAAGCATGGCTTATTCTCTTGCAACTTTAGTTCTTTTGACCAAATATTTCTGTGGGTATAAGGCTGGTATATACATCTGGTAGTCTTCTCCAAAAGAATCGTTGTGTATTTTTGTAATCTTTCATGTAGTCCCAGAGATAGTTGATTACAAAGTTATTGTTTCTTGAAAGATTTGTGATATTATCTTTCAATAATATCTAGCATAAGAAGTTTAAAAGAAAAAATAACCAAATGCTTTAGGGCTTTTCAGCTTTATTCTTTCATGATTTCAGGGTGTGGGTGAAGCAGATTAAAATTGTATTGACTCAGAGTATTAAAGGATTCTATTTTTCTTAAAAACCTTCACAGGTTATTTCATTCCATAAAGTCCCAAGACAGTTATCCGTTCATTTTGGAATGGTGAGAAATCTGCTAAGCAGAAGTTTATCTGACAACATCAAATTATGGAGATCTTCTTCTTTACTATTACTATAGGAAAAGAAAGTGAAAGTAATGCAAATGTAAAGAATACCTAAACTCAAGGTACTAAAAACATCACTTTTAAATTTAAATCTAATTCTGTATCAATTTTACAAATTGAATATTGGTATTATATTGTTATAATATACAATATTTTGCTACTTGTATTTTAAAACAAAAGCAAAATGAGAACAGAACCAAACCATTCCCCTACAGTTTTGCAAAAGTATGTATTGTCTTTATTTCTGTACATATATGTAACATTTTTTAAAAACTTGACTTTTTTAGGGCAATTTTAGGTTTATGGCAAAATTGAGAGGGAGGTACAGAATTATTCCACACATGGTCAGCCTCCCACATTATCAACTCCCACACTAGAGTGGCACATACATTACTATTGATGAACCTACATTGACACATCATTATCGTTAAAAGTCCATTAGGGCTCATTCTTGGTGTTGTACAATCTGTAGGTTTGGACAAATGTATAAAGACATGTACCCACCATTATACTACATATGTATACATGTAGTATATACTCTTTATACATAGTGTATATATATATACACACATTATGTATTATACTATATATTATACATAGTATACATATATAGTATTATACATAGTGTACATATATATATACTTTCACTGTCCTAAGAACTCTCTGTTCTCTGCCTATTCATCCCTCCCTCCCTCTCCTTTATAAATGTTTATGTCCTTTGCACATAGGCAGTGTATTGTCACATCATTTTCTTTCCTATGAGATTTGTTAGGTGTAGTTATTTCAGTCTGGTGGTACTTAGGTTTTGCTTTCTTGGTGTTCTTATTTTGAAAAACAGAGGAGGGTTGAGAGACAATAGAAATGGCAGGGCTATACAAATTTTCATCTGCAACCAAGAATATGTATGACAACACTTTGCATAATATTTATACATGAACACACATAATTCATAGAATTTAAGGCTAGATAGGACTTTGAGGGATCATCCAATCCAATGCATGAATATGTATTTATAAACATAAAACACATATGCGCTCTCTGCTGGCTCTGGTTTGGGTATTTCAGCTTTGGAATGCTCACTCACTAGGATTAAGGTTCGGCTGGACCACCCACAAAAGCAAGGCCACCCAAGGGAAAATTCGAGATCTGGACAAGCAGAGTTGCCAGACTTGCCTGGGAGAACAGCTGGCCATCCCGGCACCTGCTGCCCAGCTCAAGACAGCTGGGGATGAGGCCACGTGGGCCCAGCTGCTTTTAGGATGGGCACTGACAAAGACCACTGCCGCTTGGCATCTGTCAACTCTTGCTATATTTGGCTGAGGAAGTTTGGCAGGGAGATGTGTGGTCTACCAAGTAAAATTTAGGCTGATTAGTCATAAACCAGGATCATAAAAATCACAGGGCTGGAAGGAACTTCCAGTGAAGTAGGTTTCAAACTTTGGTGTGAATTGGAATAATATTGGGAGCTTCCTGAAAAGGTTCATTCCCAGACCCCACCCCTTACAGAGTCTGATTCAGTGGGTCTTGGGTGAAGCTGTTTACCATTTGCATTTTTTCAGAGACCTCCTGAGGTAGGTTTAATATATATGAACCGAGGATTTTAAAAGTTCTAAGAAATATCACAGTTTATGACTAATCCGTCATTTGGGATGCTTGGTAAAAATAAGTATTACTAGGTCTTATCTTATTGACTCAAAAGTCAGGGCATGTATGAATCTGTCTGTAATGGTGAATTCACCACTTGCTAAAAACATAAATATAAGAGGATCATTAAAAATGACTATGTTTATATTTCTTACTGGTTAAATGGAGGGGATGAGTCTTACTACACATTTAAAAATTATTTACACATATGGGATCCCCTAGTTTTCTTTTGAAATAAACTCAAAAGAAAACTAGGGGATCCCATATGTGTAAATAATTTAAAAATTTTTAAGTTTAATTTTTTTTCCACACAACATATAGATCATTTATTTTCCTTCTAGTCCTGGGTTCAGTACATAGATGGCTTCTCTTCAACCTTTGGGTTGACAATTTTCTACAAGTTGCTGCTGATGATATGATAAAGCTCAGCATAGAAGGCCCTCAGGTCCAGCACCATGGCCCTGAGCTCCCCATAGGCTGCCTCATCTCGTTCATGCACCAAGGCCCAGTAATCCATTACATGAGTCTCCTTGGAGGCCTTGGCCACAGCATCCCCACGTTCTGAGAAGTACTTGGAAATGGTTGTCTGGAAAGCTTCCACTTTGGTCTTGACGGCATTCACCCTCTCCAGCACCTTCTCCTGGATTGCTACCCCAAACTCATTTCCATCGTCAATCTTGGGGATCAGGTGTTGGATCCACGTAATCAGCAGAATGCATTTCTCTTTGAGAGTCCAGACTTCTGGCTTAACCAGGGCAAAGAGGGACAGGACTTTCTCATTCCCAGGGAGAAGTCCACACTTAGGGACTTCTTTCTTCTCCTGCTTATCTGTTTCCATCTCATCATCCTTGGGTGGAGGGTCTGGGATGGGGACGTCCAGTGGGGCCCGGAGGGAAGTCAGGTCAGCCACATTGAGGGAGTCCTCTTGCAAGAGCTGATTCACATATATGATTTTCTGTAGCAAGAATCTGCAGAGGAATTCTTCAGCCTCCTGGAAAAGATTCTGCCTGAAGACCTCCACCTGTTTAAGGGCTTCTCCACTCAGGCGCGCCCCACACGGCTTGGCCATGCTGCTTCAGTCGCTACTAGAAGATCTCTTTTGAGATGTAAATAGCCTGATGAAACTCTAGGGATGAAGGTGTTGACTTGATGTATGCATCTCTTTGTATTTCTTTTTCTCTCAGTACTAAACAAATCAAAAGCTTTAAGGATTTGAAATGGAAACAGAACCCTGTGTTATAATTTTAGATGTGGTAAATCAGACTGTTCTGTTAAAAATATTGGATATTTCTGTATGGCCTTAAGGGCAACCTATATATTTTGCACAAGTTTCTCCAGTGCAAGAAGGAGAACAGCTCTGTTATCCACCATATTTTCAGAAAATGATCTGATCTGAGTGGCAGAAGTTCTGGGAAACTGTGTTTGCATACTCCTCTCTTCTGTCTAAGGATTTTCCTAGGCTTTAGAGCATCTATGAATTATCCCAAATTATATTAATGTGAGTTATATTTTCTGGAGAAGTGGTCCATGGCTTTCATTAGAATCTTAGAAAATGAAAAGCTAAGATTGACTGCATCTAATGGGATGGTAACTAAGCAGCACAATCACCCAATACCATATTTTGTCAAGAAGGAAGGAGAAACAGCTATGTAAGACTTAAAACGTTCATGTTAGTGAATGTAATCTTTAAGCTTTCATAGTGTGATTTGTAATTTTTTTTTCTGTCGGGCAAGTAAAATATCTCAGTGAATCCAAATATAATTTTTAGTTTATAAAATAGTCTAAATGCAGCATGATAATTTTGATATATATGCTTTGCATGGTGTGAAAGTCTGTGCAGCTTCTCTTAAATTTCACCATAAAGAGGTCCTATGCATTTGCCTCCCTGCTGTTTGATGCGGTTGGATCTTATCTATTCCTCCATCTAATAATATGTGTCTCCTCCCCCCACAAACATGAGCATGCATACATTTTGAAGATTCCAATTTCTCTCTCTCTCATCCTTTTATTGCTGCTATGATAGATTTTTTTCTGATTCTTACTTGGGAGAGAATGGCAGAATGGGATCCCTAAAATCAGCCAAGCTGATTTAAAAATGTTTAAATTTTAAAACATTCCTGCTACATGGAAATGTGGAGCAGTAGATCTTCATGTGTCTGCTGTTCGAGAGTGATGGTTGTTCTGTTTGAGGAAGGAGGAAAAATGAAAGCAAGCAATCTAGTGCATGAGCATGAGAGAGGAGAGAGAGAGAGAGAGAGAATGAGAATGAATGTCTCCAGTATTTAAGCCCATTTATGAATGTTATCACTTCATTAAATGTTCCAAAATATATATAGTAGATTCATTAGCAGGAATTGTTTAGAAGTTGTTGACATATTCTTTTGATCTGAAATCAAAATCTTAATTTTTATGTTGTTTTCAAGACATTTTTTAGTTTATCAAAAAATGGTTTAAAGATAATTTTTTAATTCAACTCATATTCTTGGGTTTTTAGCAAATTTGGAGGAAAGCGGTTTTATTTCTATCAAAATTCCTCAATATGAGGCATAGATTGGTTGACTTTCATTGGCAACAAGGTTAGCGGTGGGGTTATGTCTTCCAACCACCTTTCCTTCCCAATTCTATCATGTGATATAATAAAAAATACATTCGGGCTTCTTCCTGGGTTCCTGGCATAGAGTTCTTAAAACCCTTGGAAATTCCTCAGATATAATTGTCTTTTGTTATTCATCACAAGCCATCTGATTAAAGAGGTGGAACTTCCAATCCCACTCCCTAACCTGCTAAGAGAAGAGGGACTGGAGATTAAATTTAATCATGTGACCAATATTTTATTCAATCACATATACAAAAGAAAAGCCCGTATAAAAACCCTGAAACAGTGAGGCTCAAGGAACCTCTGGGTTGGTGAGCCCATAGATGTGTTGGGAGCCTGGAAAGGATATGGAAGTTCTGCACAGGTCCTACGCCCCTAGCCTTGTCCTATGCGTCTCTTCCATTTGACTATTCCTGAGTTGTATCTTTTATAGTAAAACTGTAGTAATAAATAGGGCACTCCTGAGTTTTGTCAGTCATTGCAGTGAATTATATAAAACTGAAAGAGGATCATGAGAACCCTGCATTTATAGCAAGTTGATCAATAGTATGGGTGGTCCCCATACCTCAGAAGTGTGAAACTTCTGAAGTGAGGGTAGTCTCGTGAGACTAAGCCCTCAAACCTGTAACTGACATTAACTTTAGGTAGCTACTGTCAGAATTGAAGCGAATTGTAGGAATCCAGTTGGTGTTTGAGTGGAAATTACATACACCACAACATATGAAATGTCTGGAAATAGAAGCAAGTCAAAGGGAGCTATGCTTTTAGGTTTCTGGCACCTTACTGATAACACCAACCCTTTTGACCAGGATGTCTCTGCAGTCATGGGCTCTCTATTAACATGAATTTCCTGAGTCCCGACTATGTGCAAATCACTATTCTAGAACTGCAAAGGCCAGAAAGATGAATTAGACATTGCTTCTGTAATGAAGAATCTGAATTTACTAGCTAAAGAATTTCACATTCAAGAACTATACCATAAAATAGACAGATTATGTGGTAAAACCAAGGTATCATAAAAGTGTGTAAAAGTGAACAGTTCCTGTAAGTTGGGAGAAAGTGAATACTACTACTACTACTAATAATAAACAGCTTCTGTGAAGAATGCTTATTTGGACTTGTCTTTGAAAAATGGAGCCAATTAAAGACATCCAAAGAGATACAGAAAAGCTCACCACCAATATGTTGAAAAATTTCTCACCTATATAACACTAGGTTATATAATTAGGAAGAAATAAGTCAAGAATGAGAGTTACTTTATGAAAGAGCAGATCCATTCAAGATACTGTTTCTTTTCTATTGGCACATTCTACAGTTTTAGTGTGGCACATTGAAGTATGCTACAAATGTTTGTTAAATAAAAGAATAAATAATCTTTGTTTTAAAAAGTCTTGTGCAAGTGCCATACTGAAGCTGGTGATAAAATGGCAAGAAAAAGAAAGACAGGGTCCTGGCCCTCATCTAAGTTATGATTTGGGGTGAGAGAAACAATATTCTACTAATTTTACAGATACATATAAAATTATAGCTGTTGAAGTGCTATCAAAAAGAGGCCGTACAAGAGTAAAAACTGAATGAATGTGATGGTAGAGACTGGTTTAGTCAGGAAGGTTTGTCTGAGGAAATAAAAGAGTTAACTGGGTGAATGAGGCTAGAGTTTCATGCAAAGAGAATGGGACAAGGGTGATAACAAGGAAAATAATGGGGCAATATCAGATTGGAGAAAGAAGATTAAGACTTCACATAGCAAATCATTATTTAAGACCAGTGGGGATCCATTAGTGAGTTAAACAGAAGGGGCTAGGTGACATGAGCTGTGTGTTTTTAAAAGATGCTTGGTGGATCCTGGGCTAGTCTTCTAATCTGTGAGTCATTTTCTTTATCTGCATAATGGAAATATTAACACTACCTTGCAGTGCTATTATGAGCATTTAGGAATAATAGATATGCATGTCCTGAAAAATATAATAGGGCTAGAGTAAATGATAGTTCTTTATCATTGGTTAATATTGGGGTGTCATGAAGATTGAATGGAATGACAAATGTGTTGTTCCTGAAAAAAATAAATGTTAAGTATGTATTTATCTCCTTCTCTTCCTTGCATAGCATATTGAAAAGAGCATAAAAGTTTGAGTCAGAAAACTTGAGTGAGGGCTTTGATTATGATTCGCACCTTAGGCAGCTCCTTCTCTGAGGCTCAGTGCCTTCTCTGTAAAATCAAAACAATAATTCCTGACATATCTACTTTAAAATCATTGACAAGCTTTAGCAAGATAATGTATCTGAAAGTTCTCATAACCTGGGAAAATTTATAGAAATAAATTGTGTTTTCATTATTTGACCTTCTCTTAATATTGGCAAGCATTTCAGTCTAATTCTGACAGTAAAGCCATCAATCACTGTGAATTTCTTCCCACTTCCATTACTTACAAATTCATCAATGTAGAGATTTCAGACTTTTGGTCAAATGATCCCACACCTGGGTAAACCTGTCAAACTGTCACCTTTGCATCTCACCTCTTAACTTTTCTGGCCTGTAGTGCAAATAATTTTTTTTAATGCCCAGTGTTCATCAGGAAAGACTAAGGTTTTACACTCTTTCAGTTCAGGTGCTAAATTCAATAATACCGAAATCCCTATTTTATCACTTTGCTTCGACTTCTGACTTCTTTCCTGAACTGATGTGATTTCTTCCTCAGTTAAGTTATAAAAGAGGACCAGACTTTTCACCTTGAAACCTAACCATTCTCTTGCTTGATTTTCCGCACTATTTATCAGATGTTCTTTTCATTCTTATTTTAGGTAAAAACGTAACATGGCTGTATTATATCTCATTTCCTTGATGAATAATTTATGTTTTAGGCTTATTAATTCTTTGAATTTTATTTTATCATGTTACCTGAGGCTTTTAACCTTTTATGAACAAGTTAAGAAAAATATAGACACATAAAATTTTTGTATTTGTCTGCTAAATGATCTTGTAGCAAAGGAAAGATTAATTAAAGAACACGTCTGTGTTCAAATTTAAATTATGAAGAAGATATCTGTCAATACATTCAAAAGTGGAAGTTGTAATGTTATATAGTTTCAAAAATGAGAGAAACAAAGTATACTACAGTGGAGTTGTGATATACTTTGTATTGTCTTTCCTTGAATTCCTACTACCCAAATATGAAGTTTTAGTAAAGCATTTTATAACCTTAAGAATATAAATGTATATAGAAATCTCCTATTATACTTGAGGTTATAATATGAATGCAGGAAATAGAGCCATTAGTTTGCTATTGATTTTTTAATTTTTGACAGAAAAAGATAGCTTAAAAATTATTTTCATGTTTGCTCTTAGAACACAGCAGGCTTCTGTGTACATTCATTAAACACTCTGAGGAGGGAAGGATATGTCCTGAAGACGTTATTTAGAAAGCCAGAAATATTCTTCAGTGAAGACAGTAAAGATGATAAGTGAAATATACAAATTTGCTAAAAAACTGAGAGGTACTGAAACCCAATTACCCTTTATAATCTTTTCATGCTTTTTGTTACCATAGGAATGTGTAACTTGTGCAGTACAATCTGTGCTGATAATATTAAGGAGTTAATGGGCATTCAATCTAGAGAAACATTGACCTGTTTGGATCCAGTGACTAAATCTATTTTTCTCCTTTATTGTAGCGATGGAGGACAACCAACAAGGAATCTTGGGATCCCTCTCCCTATACCAATAGGTTTTACTGATCCCAGAGGTCAAAATTGGAGTTGGCTTCTGATATGGTTTGGCTGTGTCCCTACCCAAATCTAACCTTGTAGTTCCCATAATCTCCATGTGTTGTGGGAGGGAGCTGCCAGGAGGTAGTTAAACCATGGGGGCAGTTACCTCCATGCTGTTCTCGTGATAGTGAGTGAGTTCTCATGCGATCTGATGGTTTTATAAGGGGCTTTCCCCCTGCTTTGCTCAGCACTTCTCCTTGCTGCCACCGTGCGAAGAAGGATGTGTTTGCTTTCCCTTCCACCATGATTGTAAGTTTCCCAAGGCCTCCCCAGCCCTGTGAAACTGTGAGTCAATTGAACCTCTTTCCTTTATAAATTACCCAGTCCTGGGTATTAGCAGCATGAGAACGAACTCATACAGCCTCTTTTTTGCTCTTTAGCTCTCTGTTGTTCACTCTTACCACTATCTCCAATTGTGCAAACAATAAAATAACTCACATTCAAAAAACTACTTTGTACTGGACACCTGCTATATGCCTTATGTCTAGCCCTAGTAATAATACTTTGATATTAGTACTATTATTAGTTTCATTTATATTCATAGGAAACCAGAAATTATGGAGTTTAAATAAGTTTCTAAGGATCACATAACTAGGAAATGATGGAGCTGGAATTCAAACCCAGGTATCGCATGCCAGGAAAATTAAATTGAGGCAAGAATGACATAATGCATCAAAGGAAGCCACCAATAACTAAAAGAGCAAACAAGAAAGAGATTTAGAGACTTCCATGGAAAACAAAATAAATCAAAAAACAAAACTTTTATTCTTAACATGGGATAGAATCATTTCTGTAATTGGTGCACTAATTTTTTTTACAATAGATGAAAAATTTAATGAACCACAATGAAAGAATATTATAAAAACACAGTCATGTATTTAGAAATAGCATGACACATAGCAACACCTGAGTAGGGGATGTCACAGTTTCCTTCTTTGAAGAGTATAAAGGAAATATAATACAACTCTCTGAGTTTGAAATTGTGAAGTTTCATGTGAAGATAAAGTCCATTGCTGTTATACAATTCTTCCATTAAAACACAGTCACAGAAAGGGGCAAATAAAACCTTGCAAAGGCAGCTGCACGGACTAGAAATTTTGATCTCCAATATAAAGCTGTGAATATGGTAATGCTTGTCAAGAAAATTTAACTTAAGCTACAAATAATGTCATATAGGGGCAAAAGGAAGGCACCAGTAACTAAAATAGGAGCTTAGAGGCTAACCACACTGGTCTGCATGCTGGTGAGAATTTGAGAGTCCTCCAAAATACAATAAACAGCAGCCCCACCGTAGGGCTGTGTAAGCTGTTGCATGAATGAAAGCCATGTTTCATGAACTCTATTTCATAAGTGGAAACTGGGCTTTAGACTGGCTCTCTTGTCTCTCATTAGATGAAATGTTGGAACTTTTGATCCAAATTAGAGGTATACTTAAGAAATGGACATTAATAGAACCAATCAACAGTTTTAAAGAAATGCATTCAATTAATGGAACTATTTCTGGTGAAACGTGATACAAGCTTTTGAGAAATTTAAATGTTGGTCACTTTCTTTTAATAGTTAACTTTGATACAAGTTTCTCTGATAAGAAATATAAGAACTCTGAGAAATCAATTTATGTTTTCATCAAGGTTGTAAAATAGCCTTTAAGTTTATAGAAAGTCTGATTCCAGCAACTAAAAAATATTTACTTGTAGTATTCTGAAATCTCCGAGAGAAGCTATTGTATTACAGAAAGAATAGTGGACTGAGAAACAGATGGTGTTTGTTCCAGGTAGGGCTTTGTCTCATTTGGATATGTGGTAACAAGTGAATCACATCAACCTCTTGGGGCTAATTTTCTCATCTGTGAAAAAGTGTGGGTACTTTTTAGGTCATCAGTGAGGAATGTTTTGTTTCTAAGACTGCATAAAATTCCTCACTGTTATTCATGAGTTGAAAGTTAATAATTTGCATGGATAATTTTCTGTTTGATAAAAAGCACAGTTACCAAAAAGATGATTAAATCATTTTGGAATTCTTATATAGTAAACTTGAGCAGCAGATGCCTGTTACTAATTGTTCTTGGCGGCTCACAGTGAGTTCCAAATGACAGAACTAGAAGCCATCACAAACAGTATTGGCATATTTAACAAGAAGCTCTGTTGATATTTGGTTTTGCAAATTCACATTAATGGAGACACCTGTTTAGAATATCAGCTACTACTGCGCAACCCCGTGGAAAGAAACAACAGAAAGAAAATTATTTAATTGGAATGAGTGTTACTAACTGCATAAACATTCTGTGGTCAATAATTTCAGTCCCAGCTGGAAAATAAATTGAAGAGACAGTGCATTAAGCAGATGATTGTGCTAAAGTAGCTTGCTGTATTCTTGTAAACAAGCATCAACTGATTTTTTTTTTCTTATTCCTTTTACGTCATTGGTTCTCAAACACGGCTGTGCATTGTTGTTACCTGGGGAGCTTTAAAAAGCCCCCATTTCCCAGACTGCACTTCCATACAAATTAGAGCTGAATTTCCAGGCCTGGACTTCAGGCATTAGTGTTTTTAAAATTCCACACAGTATTCCAATGTGTAGAGTTGTTTGAGAACAACTATTCTACAGAAACAAGTTGTTTTTATATTCAAAGCTCTTATAAGTCTTAAAATGGGCTTGATTTAAGAAAAATAAAGGCCTATAAAAATTAAAATTAAAAGGCTTAAGAAAAATTAAGGTCCATAAAAATTAAAATGCTCATTATTTCAGGACCAGTGAAAATGATTATTCAAGACATTTGTTTCCAAAATGTCAGTAGTAGATGTTATATTTTTACATAATTATTTCATTCACATTAATGTTGCTCTACTATGATATTGTAATAAATACAGATGTTAGCTTCATGGAAAAACTTAGAAATTTCCTTTTGTTTAATTCAGCCTTAAAGAAATTTGACTCATGTTTACTAGTTAACTCTGAAATGCACTGAACTTTTCAATTTGTCATTAGAGTTCTTAGCTTTGCTAAGTCCACCTGAATATATTCATTATTAAGCTGAATCTTTTGATTTAACTCCCATATTTCAAGCTGTCTGTCTCTTGTCCATGGAAGACTTCCAGGTCTCCAGCTGCTAGGCTTTGCTTTCTTCCAAAAAGATTGTCATCTCCTTGGTCTTTGCTTCCTTTAATGCAAGTTCAAATTTTAGTTAAGTCAGACATATCGGGAACTTTAATTTTAACATTTTTTACAGTTATATCTTTTTTTTGCAATTGTGTCCTATGATTCCTGTATTAAATCAATTATTTCCCTTTTTAAAAATATATCCAAAGAATCCTTTCATTTCCTGTACCTTTTCAAACCTCTGCATATCCTGGGTGTCAAAGTCCGTATTTTTCAAAGCAGCTTTGTTCTGAAATCCTGCTCTCCACAACTATGTCTTTTTTTCCCCAAGTGATTCCAATTGTTTCATTTTTTGTTTTTCCTTTCAACTTCTATTTTAGGTTCAGGGGATGCATGTACGGGTTTGTTACATAGGTAAATTGCATGTTGTGGGGATTTAGCGTACAAACTATTTCATCACCCAGGGAATAAGCACAGTTTCCAATAGGTAGTTTTTTGACCCTTACCCATCTCCCAGACTCCCCTCTCAAACAGACCCCAGTATCTGTTATTCCCATCTTTATGCCCATTTGTACTCAATATCGAGCTCCTACTTGAAAGTGAAAACAGGCGGTATTTGGTTTTCTATTCCTGTGTCAATTTGCTTAGGATAATGGCCTTCAGCTTTATCCACATTGCTGCAAAGGACATGATTTCATTCTTTTTTATGACTGTGTAGTATTCCATGATGTATATGTACCACATTTTCTTTATCCAGTGTGGAGACCAGCTTGGTCAGGGAGACCCTAACCCAGCGGCGCTAGAGGAATTAAAGACACAGACACACACACACAGAAATATAGAGGTGTGAAGTGGGAAATCAGGGGCCTCACAACCTTCAGAGCTGAGAGCCCTGAACAGAGATTACCCACGTATTTATTAACAGCAAACCAGTCATTAGCATTTTTTCTATAGATGTTAAATTAACTAAAAGTATCCCTTATGGAAACGAAGGGATGGGCTGAATTAAATAAATAGGTTGGGCTAGTTAACTGCAGCAGGAACATGCCCTTAAGTCATAAATCTCTCATGCTGTTGTCTGTGGCTTAAGAATGCCTTTAAGCGGTTTTCCGCCCTGGGCGGGCCAGGTGTTCCTTGCCCACATTCCCATAAATCCACAACCTTCCAGCTTGGCCATTATGGACGTGTTACAGTGCTGTAGAGATTTTGTTTATAGCCAGTTTGGGGGCCAGTTTATGGCCAGATTTTGGGGGGCTTGCTCCCAACAATCCAGTCCACTATTGATGGGCACCTAGGTTGATTCCATGTTTTTGCTATTGTGAATAGTGCTGTGATGAACATGTACATGCATGTGTCTTTATGGTGTAATGATTTATATTTTGGGGGGTATATACCCAGTAATGGTATTGCTGGTTCTAATGGTAGTTCTATTTTAAGTTCTTTGAGAAATCTCCAAACTGCTTTTCACAGTGGCTAAACTAATTTACATTCCCATCAGCAGTGTATAAGCATTCCCTTTTCTCTGCAATCTCACCAGCATCTGTTATTTTTTGACTTTGTGGCAATGGCTATTCTGGCTGGTGTGAGTTGGTGTCTCATTTTGTTTTTGATTTGCATTTCCCTAATGATCAGTGATGTTGAGTATTTTTTCATATGCTTGTTGGCCACCTGTATGTCTTCTTTTGAGATGTGTCTGTTTGTGTCTTTTGCCCATTTTTTACACGGGGTTGTTTGTTATTGGCTTCTTGATTTCCCTCCATTATTAATACATCAAGTTTAGATTCACATTTACTTTTAAAAGATAGTAATTCATTTTCAAGTTTTACTTACAATGTTACTTCCAGAGGAAGTTTTAAATAATATCTCTTATTTCTACAGCTGTATTTTTTAAAAATGAGAATTCACAATGTTGTTTTATCTGCAAGTATTTGACATGGAAAAAGAGAAAGAATATTTGATTTTCAGAGGAAGTTGTAGTTTAAGTACCTTTGAAAACCAAGAGATGATAAACTGCCCCAACAAGTAGAGAAGTGACCTGAGAACACACACACAAAAATTGTCATGAGCTAGAAGACAGGACTTTTAACTCAAAAACTTAACTGGGAATAAAAAAGAAGCATCTAGATTCTTCCAATAATTTTATTAGATAATCTATTCTGAGGAAGTCTTGGAAGAAAAATTAAACAATTTAAGAATAAAAAAATAAGAAATACTTTGATAGAAATAGCTGGCCATTATGAAATTAAATTATGATTACTCAAATGAAGAAGGAAACTTTATAAGGTGATGTGATGCAAATTTGACAGTAGACAATCAGTAGTGATATTAAAACCACATTGTCAACTCAGCAGCCATACACTCCCCATTCATCCCTAAATAACTCCTAATATACGACAACAACATAAAACATGAACAACATTCATTTGCTTTATTAATAATAATTTCATTGGCTATTTTCTGGTCAGTGAGGTCAGAAGGATTGGGCACATTGAATTGCAAATCACCTAAGGGCCAGAATCAAATGTCCTACGACTTATGTATTTTTCATGAGAATTGGCAGAGCAGAGGTTTTTGAAAACACTATCTTTAACTACCTTTTATTGTTTTTCCCCATTAGAAGTTACTCCACCCCTGGTTCAATTAATGGGTCTTTCCCCTTCAAGATGGCATGTTTCTCATGGTGCTTTGACTTTTATAGTTTAAAAAAAAATACCTCAGAAGCTTGAAGGAATGTCTGCAGTGCATTTCTCTTGTGATTAGTCCACCATGGCCAGGTACTGGACCCACAGGGGAGCAACATTAGGGGAGGAAGATATCCAACTTTTTCTATTTCCCCTTATCGAGGGTTTTTCTTCATATACATATAATTATCACCCAGAGTGGAGAATTATATAATTATATAAATGCAAGAGGCCTAAGAAATAAAATATTCAATAGTAGGCAACCCAAATTTGGGAAAGCTCTGGATGTAGCATATCTGTAAAAATCAAAATGCTTATTTCTGCAGGATATTGCCCTTATCAAACAGCTTTTAAATAAATTATCTCCTTTGATTCATACGCAAACATCTTGAGATATAGGGCATGTTTTATTAAGGCCACTTTATAGATCTAAAACTGTAGAAAGGTTAGGAAAACTATCCCCAGGTCCTAAAGCAGTAGTTGCAGCATGGGACCTCACATTCCAATTTCGGATTATTTTTCTTAAGTTCTTTCACTGCGTCATGCAATACAGCAGTCTGTGCCTGTCACTAGAAGTCAGTAGAAATGAAGGTGAGTCTATTAGACTATATGTCTATTAATCTCTAGGTGTATCTATGAGCTTGCTGTGGCTGGATCCTATAGAAATTTTACCAACAGGAATAACTAAAAGCATATATTTTTTTCAGATAATATGAAACTCTGTGAAGCAAGGATTAGAAAAAAAGATTCAAAATACATTCCGAGGAGCAGATCTTTCTGTGGTAACACTGCATTCCAAATGTGCGAAAAAGACAGGGAAAAACATGAACTGCAATAAATTACGGCTCAAGTGAGTTAGCTTATTAACTTCCTTTCTCTGTTTCCTGGCGACTGGCAGCTAGCGGTTCTTAGAAGCTTTCAAAACCTGGGAATGATAGGCATCCTCAAGTTCAAAGACTCCCTTGAACCTTTTGGGCCTACAACTGCAGCTAGAAGTCCTGTTGAAACAGGCTTCCCTGGGTAATTTCCAACACAGTTGGATACACAGCGCTGTGAGAACTAGCTCCCTCAAGGTTGTTCATCACTGACATTCTGGTCTTGTCTAGATTTGGGGAAACAATGGCTGCCTGTGAAACTGGCCTGGGGCGTGTACACCTGGCATCTCTAACCTGAGCCACCTGACCCTGGTCACTACCACAGTACTCAGAATCTCTCCCCTACACAGGTGTCAGGCCCCTCCTGGCATGCCTTACACATAATTAGAAAACACATCTCTACAGGCAGCTTGAAGGGGATTTTCCCTTAGAGAAGAAAACCCTGGCCACCTTTTTGAAAAATCCAAATCCAGAAAACTTTTTTTCTTACATGAGTCAGTTCCCTTGAGATAGATTGTCATCACTGATATTAAATCATATAAATATGGAAGATCCATATGTTCACAATAATTGGCTAAGTAACCCGTGTTTAGGAACAGAGAAGAACTCTGCTGAGAAATAAAAGATGTTATGGTCTTTTCTTGATTGGTTCTAGTGAAAATGAAATTGGCAGAGGCAGCTTAATTCCTACGGGAATTATTGCCTTTCATTTTAGTGAGGAAGGTGGGTATGCTGAGCAAGAATGATCGTATCTGAAAGATGAAACACCGCTAACAAAAATTCCAACTTTTGCTTCTTAGTTCTTTGAAAAATAGCAAAGAATTCTGTAAGCAACTCTTAGTGGGGCTCTTCAAATAACAAAATTAGTGGCTTGGTAACATTTTAATAAAACTCATCTGCCTCCATCAGGACCCAGGTTTTAGAAGCCAGTTGTGGAGTGCTTCATTAGATTTCACACACAGATCACTCTTCACCAGATGTAGTTTAGCTAAGACCAGAATCTGAAAGAGGTTATATCATAGGAACACTGGCTCTTGCTGAGAGCAGGTCCAAATACTGGCTATGAGAGAGTTGTCTTTGAGCCCACAAGGACCTTCATCTCAATGGATCTCAGGCCAAGGACGCTTCAGAAAAGAGATTGCTGAAAAAGGGACTGATTGCTCCAATGTCTAGCTCATTGTTAATTGGATTTAGTGTCCAGATCAAAGTCTTTCCTTCTATGTCCTTATGTAATCCCAAATGGTGACAGAATTGATTTATGGTCATGAGAGATCCTTCTCTACATTTGGTACTAGAAATTGGCAGCTGCTCTGAGAATCCTGAGAGGCAGAGTAACTTGAACACGGATTTGGGAAATTTACAAATTCTTCTGATGGGAAAATGATAGAGGGATATTAAATATCTTACAGAAAGTATAAGATACCCTGTCATCTTTCTACAGACTAGATGGCTTAAATGTGATGTGCTGACATCTCTTCAAAGGCAGGTATATGTATTTCCAGTGTCTTTCAGTGAGAAATGTTCCTTATTTTTTTAGTATATTTTGCATCATTACCATGATAGTTTTCCTTCAGTCAAAACTACTTATTAAAAATTTATTTAAAAATAATTCAAAGTGCTTGTTGGAACTACAAAAATGTGCAATATTATTTTATGGTTCCTATATTAAGATGCTTAAGTTTAGTTTGCCAAGTAACCTGAAAGATCACTTGTTCTTGTGTGTTTTATAATCCACTCTAACACATGTGGGACTGAAGTTTGGAGCCAAAATATTTTTTTTCCCTTACTGTTAATTCATTTGCAATTCTAGACCTCCAACTGAGGTGAAACAACTTGCTTGTTGTTCCTCAGAATCTTTCAGTTTTGTGAAAGATAATGGTAAAGACAGACCCAACTAGCCCAAACATATCAATACGCAATGTAATAGATTTGTTTTCTGCTTATTATACTAGATTCAAATATACTTCTTGAGGAGCATGTTTCTTACCACATTTTCATCAGAATTCACTGGAAGAAACATCATTTTGATTCTTTAATAAAGTGCTGTGTTTCTCTCAGGGTATAAACTGAATTAGTTCAATGCATTTCTTGAATTATCTGGAAGCGGTTTTTTCCTAGGCTAACATATATAGAGACACTGCCCCACCCGTGACCCCCACCCTGCCCCCATGCACACATGTTCCTTTTTCACTGTTAGGCTTTTATTCCTTGTTAGAAATTTTATAAACAATATAATAAATATTTAATTTTTTCCTGAGTTATTGTTTCTGCAACTAGAACGCAAGCTCTATGAATGTAGGGGGTGTTGTCTATTTTGTTTATTGTTGCTCTCCAATACCAAAAATGTACCTTGTCCATTGTAGATGTTCAATAAACATTGGTTCCATGAATATGTGACTATTCCTGAAACTTGAATTCACTGGACAATGGCACAAGCTCTTCGCCGGTTCTTGGTTTATGTATCTGGACAGTCATTATAGCTCTAAACTAAACAGCAGAGAAAGGCTGGTTTATTCCACTAAAGAACCAGTAAAATATAATAATTAGGGTTTTTCAGGAAAAATATGATCGGAAGTTGAGCCTTCCTTCAAAGAAACTGAATTAGCCCTGTCAATTATGTATTGAGATTTAAAATGAGTTGCATATTATGGCAACTTTCTTTTTAAATGGAGCCTTTGCATCAATATAAACTTCATGGTTAAAAGTCACAGTAAGATATCTTGCTAACACATTTGAAATCTGACTTTTCCCCCATTAAGATATATCCAAAGAATAGTCAGATAATTTTTTAAAAGGTATAATGTTTAATTGTTTCAAGGAATACAATGAGGCTGTTCAAAAGTACTTAAGGTAAACACATATTTAAATATCAAATAATAAAGTATTTTGGTATGTGCTTATTCAAATTTAACTCATAGTACAAATCTGGTTAAAAGAAAGGGAGTACTGTAAATGAAGGGTAATTAAGGCACTACATTCTGCAGAATTGGGTTCTACTCCATTTTGAAACAAAATGTTGGTAATTGAATCAAAATCACAGCACAGAGAACAATAATGCTATAACATGTGCTGAAGTCAGATTTAGAATCACAATGAAAAGTATTGTTTCCCTGTTGCTGTTTTTTTGTTTTGTTTTTAGTGTTAATTATTTAGTAAGTAAAGTTTAGAGAACTAAGAAAGTAATAACTATAGACAATGAATTTGCTTGACATTCCTATGCTCTTCACATACATTTGCAGTAGTTTTATCACAATACAGAGTTTCTCTAATAGGCACAGAGCCATTCATTTGAGAGACCTTTTATGTGAGGGTAATATTTTACTTACTTGTAGCAGCAGCTTTGCAGCTGCTTTCTTCATACAGATTCTGTAATTATTGAATTGGGGAACAATCAATCACTAAAATTAAGAAAATGACCCCAGCATACGTTCACTAAAAAGTCAAGAGCATTTTTTTGTTGTTTTTCTCATGGATCTACTTACTATAATTGTTGGAAATATGGCTTACTAATAATTCAGAAAAAAGGGTTGATTCAAGGAGAGGCTGGGTAAAAATGTTCCTTCCAGGGTTGATGAATCTACACTTGCCTCAACAACCTGAATATCCTTCCCATAAAGGACAATAAAAGAACTATGGCTAACTGATTTACAAAGAGATTTTGGAAGCAGGCAATTCTTTCTGTCCTGGAACAAATCTTTTCTAATGCATCCAGTCACATCAACAGAGATAGAAGTATTTGTCAAATGCATTTTTTTTTTACATAGTAAGATGCTACTCCTTAAAATGCGATACAATTAAAATTATGCAGAATGAATTATGAAGTGGTGCAGTATTTGCTTTTATCTTTTCAGTCCCAATTTAAACTCTGCTTTACTTTGATAATAGTTAAAGTAATATTGCTAAATAGAGGAATTTGAATATAAAATTTCACCACCTGATTACAATTAATATTGTACATGTATGTGAATAATTTTTGACTTTTTTGCCCTTGTGTGGCACAGAGCATGGGGCTATTGTTCTGAGAAGTAAACCCTGAATGTTCCAATAATGGAATTTTTTTCTGCCTAACTTTTGCTATGTACAAAATAAGGTCATCAGTTTTTTACTGAGATGCCTCTCTGCTTTTATCTTCCTCTTTTCTTCTAGTTATAATTCCTATTATTCCAAAATTCAGAAAGGAACAATTCCCAAAAATGTGTTCTGAGATGATTGTTCATGCTGTTTTAAGCTTCCTTTTCCTATAATCCTAGGCTAAAACATTGCAAGAATCAATGTGTAACTAATACTTTGGGGAAAACATTAATTTCTACCACTAGCTTTGTAGGTTTTACATAATTCTTTATGGCACCTAATTATTATTATCATCACTAGGACAATATTGTTCTAAACCTTTTCTGCCTCGAGGATTGAGGATCTTTCATTCATACTGATTAAACAGCTTTGTTTTATGTGCAAGTGGCACATGTCTTATGTGGATTTTGTGAGATAATGGACAGGTTTTCAAATTCATTATTATGCTTCTGTGGCAATAAACATTTTCTAATTATATTCTCCTCTGATTTAAAAGAAAGCAGTAATGGTTTTAATACAAATAAATTATTTATAAATTGATAGCTCAGAAAAGTGCATGAGAAACATGGTTGTTTCCATTCCTTATTATTAGAAAGAGGCTCACACAAACCTTTGATATCAAAGTACTGAGCTGCTACCTATATCATCTATGTTTTTTCTGTATGCCAAATTGTCCCATATAGCTATAATTATCTTTAAATAAATTGTCAGAAAGAAATAAAATAATTTAGGAAAATGTCTCCTACAGCAAAACAGTCTTTGTAAATATTGCCTTTCTCATTCCCCTTCTCAGAAACTCAGTATCTAGCAAAGAATTATGTGCAAATGTTTCCCAACATGTCACAATTGGTAAGTGAATTAGGAATAATACTTTCTGATCATGTCATATTCAGCATTTTTCAGGTGAATGTAAAAAAATAACATCAACAACCAAAACTTTATAATGTTAAGTTTCAGTACCACCAGAGATTCTGGTAAAATATTAGCATGGACAAAGTAATGAACAGGTCTGTGTTTGAAGTCAGAAAAAAATCTATATATCCTGAATTTTCTAAATATTTCTTTTTGATGAGAAGTTTAGACATGGTGGGAATAAGTTTTCCTTCAAATGCTCTTATAAATCTATGTTTTCTTTGCCTTGATAAACTATTTTGGAATTATTAAATTGCAGCTGCAGAGGAAAGTGATTTCAGCAATACTCCACTCTATATGCTGTCCAGAGATTCAGTCAATGGGGGATTCACATACTGTGATATCAGGGATCTGATTTGAGGACCTGAAGAGGGAGACCTGGGAGAAGAAAGGATCCAGTGCTTGCTCATACATTATTTTAAAACCTTTATTAGCACTTTAGATATCAGAGTAATGAGAAAGAGAGAAAATACCTTTGTCTCTAGTACATAATGAATCTACCTCTTAATAGACTGGTCATGCACAATGAAACATAATTGTGGTTTACTTACATATGGCAACCAACATTTCCCCAGGCTGCTTTGTGTGTAGGGAAGAGACGAGCTTTTGGAAATTAGGAATGTACTAGTAAGTAGGAGAGCTTGCAAATTGTCCCAATTGCAATAGGACTTTATTTCAGTCCATGTTGGATTCTAATAAAAGTATTCCCAGTGGGCCCAATTCTATAGCTTCCTGCCATAAAACATCTACATATGTTGCAGGAAGCATCAAGAGCAGAAGACCCTTGAGAGGAAAAAGTCAATAATAACGTATCTACAGAACCTCTCAGTATCAAGAAAACATACACCTGCACTTCCGCAGCTGGTGAAACCAGAGATGCATCAGAATGCCACAGCTCTGTGTCTGTGCCCTGGACACATAGAAAGAAGAGTAAATATTGATGAATAATTTCCACTTCCCTTTACTTCCCTATTTTTGTCTTTAATACTCTGGGCAAGGGCAGCATTAAAAAAGCAGAGCCAATAATGACTTATGAGGTGTGATTAGAAGGGGAAAGAGAAATAGACCCTCACCTTCAAATGGACCCTCCTTATGTTGTTTGAACTTTCCCATATTAAATACTTCCTAAAGTACCTTCATAAAAGCTGATCATTTGAGCTGAGATTGGTACCTTTTCAGGAAGCCATCGCATTGGTTTCCTGCATGTGCCACTCATGGCTGCCACATTCAGTGTCTGGTAGAATGGAGATCAAGTAGACAGAGTTTAATGAAGCAGTAAATTGGGAGACTGTGCGTTATCCTAAACCAGGAAGAATACACAGGCAGCTGCTCCTCCCATACAGGACTCTCTAAGCACTGGGTCTCTGGGTTTTAGAGCAAGAACTAAGCAGAAAGGTGGTTGGATCAAACCTCACCATCATTCTACCATTTATTGGGATCAGCCCTGACTAGAGGCATTTGTCAATGGTAGGTGAAAGTTATTTTGATGACTCGAAGAGAGAAAATATCCAGAAAATATAGCAGCAATGCTTGAAATGTCTATGTAGAGTCCATACTTAGCCCACCCAATGATGTCAGTCATTACTACAGATTTTAATAAAATAATTAAAGGCTTTTACTCCAATATCACCCTACTAAAACTACTTCCTTAAAAGTTATCAATGGCCTAATAATTAGTATATTTAATTATCTTTTTCACTCTTCATTGTTTTTTAAACATACATTTTTATCCCTTACATTTTTTAATACTTCAGTGCCTTTGTCCATGAAAAGTGCCAGAGAGAGATGGTGTCTTGAATCTTGACTCAAAAGTGATCTCATGGATTTAAAACTACAAATTACTTTTCTGCTATGCATCAGAAGGCAGTTGCCCTCAGGCAACCTGATGCTTACTGCTAAAAAAAAGCAATTAATTAGGCAATTGATTAAGAGAAGAAAGAAAAAGAAAGACTTCTTGGAGCATTACTCAGAACATATGTACATCTGTCCATGAGTTGATGGACTCCAGAAGAATTTCCTTCTTCTCTATGCACAACTCAAAGTTAAAAATAGGTGGAGTTCAACTTCTAACCTGATGTGTATATTGTTGTTGCCTTTCTTCCATTGGTGAAACATACACAGGGCTAGATAAATTATTTACAATCTTTATTTTCTGACATTTATAAGCAATGTTCCTAATACTTTCAATAAGGGTTAGTCTTCTCTTTTAAGGTGTTTGGTTTTGAATTCAAAATATGAGGATTTATATGATTCTGGAACATCTCCAGATTTACAAATTCTTCATTGCATTACGGCTCTTTAGAGGTAAGGGTGTGAAAGGACGTGTAAATATTTGGTGAGTAGCCTGAGTCATTCCAATGGAAATATTCTCCTTATAGTATTTTGGCATAAACTGAAAATGCCTCAGGCCTGGGCCTTGAGTTTTGATTCAAATGTAAAAGATTGAAAGTGAGTGTAATATATAGGGACATCTTTAATCATCCCCCTGAGTCCTATATTTTCCATAAATACCCATCATAAAATGGGAGTTTCCTAATGCGTGTTGAATTAGGAAAGTATAGTGTAGGTGTGATGCCTGAGAGAGGCCTTGGTGAGGCAGAAAGTGAGGACCAAACCA
Source organism: Pan paniscus (assembly GCF_029289425.2). NCBI lineage: Eukaryota > Metazoa > Chordata > Mammalia > Primates > Hominidae > Pan > Pan paniscus. The sequence goes on along the minus strand of NC_073253.2, from coordinate 93,439,705 downwards.
TCTCACTACTGCTACTTCCCAACTTAAGCAGGTAGAAAGCAAAGAGTTTTCTTAGGTTAAGTGAAATTTCCCAATTCTCTACTATAGCTGAGCCTCTGAACCAGTGGTATAAAATCTTAAAACTGGAGGATATGACTAGATTCTGCCTTTACTAATTGGCTTTTGCTATTTCAACTCTGTTTATGATTTTATGAGAACTGTACTATACATGTTACCTAATCTTTTTTATCATTCTTGTATTTTGTAATTTTTTTATTTAGATAATAACACATATACAAAAAATGTTGAAATTTTTACATATATATCTACTGACTTTACCACAGCCTGGATTAAGATGTAGAATATGAAGTATATCACAAGAACTTTCCTCATGCCCCTCTCATCAGTATCACCCCATTAAAGGTAATTCTTATTCTGATTTTTATTACTATTAGTTCTACCTTTTTCCAAATTTCATATGAATAGAAATTTATAGTATATACTCATTTACGTTGTGGTTTTTTGGCCCAAATTATGCCTGCAGTATTCAGCTATAATGTTGTGTGTGGCAGTAGTTTTTTTTTTTTTTTTTTTAATCACTGGGTAGAATTCTACTGTGAATATATCACAGTTCACTTATCAATTCTACTGTTGAAAGACATGGTTGTTCCCAGGTTTTTGATAATTTTAACAAAGCTGTTTTGAACATTCTTGTACATGTCCTTTGCTGCACATATGCACTCATTTTTCTTTGGCATATATGTGGGGGTGAAATTTGCTGGGTCATAGGATAAGTAGTGATATGTTTTGGGTCTGTGACCCCACCCAAATCTCATGTCCAACTGTAATTCCCAGTTGTCGAGGGATGGACCTGGTGGAACATGATTGGCTCATAGGGGTGGTTTCCCCCAGTGCTGTTCTCATGAGATCTGATGGTTTTATAAGGGGCTCTTCCCCCTTTGCTCTCTGCTCACACTCTCTCCTGCTGCTTTATGAAGAAGGTGCCTGCTGCTTCTTCCCGTGGTTGTAAGTTTCCTGAGGCCTCCCCACCCAAGCAGAACTGTGAGTCAATTAAACCTCTTTTCTTTATAAATTACCCAGTCTCAGTTAGTATCTTTACTGCAGTGTAAGAATGGACTAATTCAAGTGGCATTAGATTATGCCAAACAGATTTTCAGAGTGGTTGAACCATTTTATAGTCTCCTTAGCAATACACAATGGTCTGGTTGCTCTACATCCTTGCCAAAGTTTGTGTAATTCAACCGTTGTGTAGCATGTAGCAGTTTTTCCTTCTTAATTCCCGTGTAGTGTTTTACTATGAATATTCCACAACAAACAAATCCATTCTACTACTGAAAGATGTGTGAATCCTTAGCCATTATGGTGGGGTATAATGGTATTTCTGATGGCTTCAGTGTTTCATGATGTTGAATACTCTTCTCATATCTTTTGCAAATATGAGAACATGCCTAAAATATATGAATGTTATAGGTTGAATTGTGCTCCCCCCTCACTCATATGTTAAAATTCTAGCAGTAAGTACCTCAGAATGTGACCTTATTTGGAAATAAGGTTGTGGCAGATGTGATTCTTTATGTGAGGGTGAGGTCATACTGGAGTATGGTGAAGCCCTACCCCAAAATTACTGGTGTTCTTATAAAAGGGAAATTTGTACAAAGGGATGCAAACCTGGAGGATGCCATCTAAAGATATACAGGAAGAAGATGGTCCTTCACGTCCCTTGTAAGTTGGATTCCTAGGTATTTTATTCTCTTTGAAGCAATTGTGAATGGGAGTTCACTCATGATTTGGCTCTCTGTTTGTCTGTTATTGTTGTATAAGAATGCTTGTGATTTTTGCACATTGATTTTTTATCCTGAGACTTTGCTGAAGTTGCATATCAGCTTAAGGAGATTCTGGGCTGAGATGATGGGGTTTTCTAGATATACAATCATGTCATCTGCAAACAGGGACAATTTGACTTCCCCTTATCCTAATTGAATACCCTTTATTTCCTTCTCCTGCCTGATTGCCCTGGCCAGAACTTCCAACACTATGTTGAATAGGAGTGGTGAGAGAGGGCATCCCTGTCTTGTGCCAGTTTTCAAAGGGAATGCTTCCAGTTTTTGCCCATTCAGTATGATAGTAGCTGTGGGTTTGTCATAGATAGCTCTTATTATTTTGAGATACGTCCCATCAATACCTAATTTATTGAGAGTTTTTAGCATGAAGGGTTGTTGAATTTTGTCAAAGGCCTTTTCTGCATCTATTGAGATAATCATATGTTTTTTCTCATTGGTTCTGTTTATATGCTGGATTACGTTTATTGATTTGCATAGGTTGAACCAGCCTTACATCCCAGGGACCTCTTCAAGGAGAACTACAAACCACTGCTCAATGAAATAAAAGAGGATACAAACAAATGGAAGACCATTCCATGCTCATGGGTAGGAAGAATCAATATCGTGAAAATGCCATACTGCCCAAGGGAATTTATAGATTCAATGCCATCCCCATCAAGCTACCAATGACTTTCTTCACAGAATTGGAAAAAACTACTTTAAAGTTCATATGGAACCAAAAAAGAGCCCGCACTGCCAAGTCAATCCTAAGCCAAAAGAACAAAGCTGGAGGCATCACACTACCTGACTTCAAGCTATACTACAAGGCTACAGTAACCAAAACAGCATGGTACTGGTACCAAAACAGAGATATAGATCAATGGAACAGAACAGAGACCTCAGAAATAATGCTGTGTATCTACAACCATCTGATCTTTGACGAACCTGAGAAAAACAAGCAATGGGGAAAGGATTCCCTATTTAATAAATGGTGCTGGGAAAACTGGCCAGCCATATGTAGAAAGCTGAAACTGGATCCTTTCCTTACACCTTATACAAAAATTAATTCAAGATGAATTAAAGACTTACATGTTAGACCTGAAACCATAAAAACCTAGAAGAAAACCTAGGTAATAGCATTCAGAACATAGGCATGGGCAAGGACTTCATGTCTGAAACACCAAAAGCAATGGCAACAAAAGCCAAAATTGACAAATGGGATCTAATTAAACTCAAGAGCTTCTGCACAGCAAAAGAAACTACCATCAGAGTGAACAGGCAACCTACAAAATGGGAGACAATTTTTGCAATCTACTCATCTGACAAAGGGCTAATACCCAGAATCTATGGTGAACTCCAACAAATTTACAAGAAAAAAACAAACAACCCCATCAACAAGTGGGCGAAAGATATGAACAGACACTTCTCAAAAGAAGACATTTATGCAGCCAAAAGACACATGAAAAAATGCTCATCATCACTGGCCATCAGAGAAATGCAAATCAAAACCACAATGAGATACCATCTCATGCCAGTTAGAATGGCGATCATTAAAAAGTCAGGAAACAACAGGTGCTGGAGAGGATGTGGAGAAATAGGAACACTTTTACACTGTTGGTGCAACTGTAAACTAGTTCAACCATTGTGGAAGTCAGTGTGGGGATTCCTCAGGGATCTAGAACTAGAAATACCATTTGACCCAGCCATCCCATTACTGGGTATATACCCAAAGGATTGTAAATCATGCTGCTATAAAGACACGTGCACATGCATGTTTATTGAGGCACTATTCACAATAGCAAAGACTTGGAACCAACCCAAATGTCCACGAATGATAGACTGGATTAAGAAAATGTGGCACATATACACCATGGAATACTATGCAGCCATAAAAAATGATGAGTTCATGTCCTTTGTAGGGACATGGATGAAGCTGGAAACCATCATTCTCAGCAAACTATCACAAGGACAGAAAACCAAATACTGCATGTTCTCACTCATAGGTGGGAATTGAACAATGAGAACACATGGACACAGGAAGGGGAACATCACACACTGGGGACTGTTGTGGCATGGGGGGAGGGGGGAGGGATAACCTTAGGAGATATAACTAATGTTAAATGACAAGTTAATGGGTGCAGCACACCAACATGGCACATGTATACATATGTAACTAACCTGCACGTTGTGCACATGTACCCTAAAACTTAAAGTATAATTTAAAAAAAAAAAAGAAGATGGTCATATACCAGTCAAGGAAAGAGTCCTGAAACAGACCCTTCTCTCACTGTCCTCAGGAGGAATTTATGCTGCGAAAACCTTGATTTCAGACTTCCAGCCTCCGGAACTGTGTGACTATACATCTTTGTGGTTCTAAGTAACTCAGTTTGTGGCCCTTGTCATAGCCATTCCAGAAAAGTAATACAATAAGCAATTATCTCCTCATCACTTCTTCCTACAATAGGACTGCTACGCCTATTGATGAGGTGTTACCTGTTTCTTCAAAGTAAATGTCATTTATATTGCAACCTGAATGGCAACATTGTTGCTCATTGCTTTCTGTTTCAGCATTCTCTTCAGGATACATTTTGGAGCCTGCCATTACAGAAGTTAATTTGGGGATAAAATAGGATGGAGTTGAACATCGTAGATTTTCATGTAAAGCATAAACAGAGCAGAAAACAATTTGAGAGTTCATTAACCCCTTTGCTAAAACAAGTCTCAAAGTAATGTTCCAACTTTGTTTTCTGCTTTGCCAATTCTGTTAAAGGAAAATAAATTTTCTGTCTGGCCTTTATTGAGAACGGCTTGCATTTCACAGTGCACTAAGCGTATTTGTGTGCCCCACTAACTGATTTGAAAGTTGATGTAAATGAAATAAAATTTATAAGTCTGGAATGAGATTCATGAGGGTTTATATATCAAAATATATACTTTACCTAGTAGATTTAAACTTGAATTGGAATTCAAACAATTCAATTTTTTTTCAGTTCTGCACTGTATTTGCCTGAGTGATCTGCCTGCACTGTAATTTTCACTCTAATATTATCTGACTCAGTGAATTAGAGATTGTAAGTAAAGCAAATGAAATACGAGAAAAAACATTTCTCTCCAAGGAATGTAAAATTTATTAGAGAGGTGCTTAGTAAAACAGCACACTTAATAGCATTGTATAAATACACCTTTATGTATTACAGATGGGAAAACATGCCTCGATAGCATTTGTTTCTGAGATACTTGCTGCATTACTAGAAAATAACAGCTGGAGCATCAAGAACAGAGAACTTAACACCCAAGGACGACACTGTGACCATCTGTGGTGGTGAATATGTTCCTAGGTAGGGGGTGTGCAAATGCGTAACTGGTGGAAACGGATGACTTTTTAATTTTTTCTTTCTTTTTTCTCATTGAAATAAATATGGTTATATTAGAGAAGGTCAACTGACCTTAATACATAGTTTAGAAAAAACTAACCTGGACAAAGAATTGAGAGCTCTGAACTGCAATTAAAAGTGATAATTATCTTCATTTATTTTCTAAGTCAGAGTATCTGAGGGAAAGGCAGCAGGTTGGTATATCTGTATTTATGAAGCACTGACAGGGAAAATTATGCTATATAAGAGGGTCAGCTTTCTTTCCTATCAACAACTCCAGACTGTTCTTTAGAAAATGTCCTGAAGTGCATCCTGACATTCCTCGATGTGCATAATGGGCAGTGAAAGGTCACAGGTGGGCACACATTCAAGATGGTGTAGCTTCTAGTCTGCAACCATTTCTGTGAGTAGTCCACTAACATACCACTTTTTGGCACAACAATACAACACAGAATCTCTCTTTTCCAGATACCTAGGAGTCAGCCAATTCTTTGACCAAAGTTTATGTTAAAGTTTGGGACATGACCTATCTTATTGCTCAATGCTTTCTGTTTTAGTCACTTCCCCTGTGACTGGTTCACTATTCATAAATATTGAACCCCACAAATTGCAGTATCAATAGACACAGTTTTGCTTTAGCAAAAGCTTTGACTTGGAATTTTGCATCAATCAGGCCCCTTTGAATCCAAGCAAATAATGAGAAGCGGCAGCTCAACAGATAGAAATAGACATTTATCATGTGAACCTACTGCATGTTAGATTTAGTAATTATAGAACAGGGACAGGATACAGCCCACCAGTGTTTAGGAAATATTCTTTGGGTTCCAGGTTCAGTATAAATATGTAAGGAGATACATAATTTGTACCCCAAATATTAAAATATGAAGTATCATTTTATCCTAGGATTCAAGGTGCTTTATAGTTCTAGTAATATTGAAACATCTCTTTCAAATAATGAAATAAATGTTACGTCTGGGACGTCACATCATCTTTGTATATTCTCCATATACAATCCTATATATATATATACACAAATCTGAAGTGATTTTTATATACTGCAGGTAAACCAAACTTGAATTTCAAAACAAATACTCCTATAAATATCCCTGATATACCAGCTGTATATTTATGGCCCAAGTTGTGAAGCAAGGGTTTCAAAATATTAGGCCAATACCCCCTCCAGCTTGTCTACGTGTTAATCTGTTCTATTGGGATATCTATTATCTTGCTGTTTCCTCAAAATAAGGAGAGCAGGTGTACACATCAGAAACTTGCTCTTGTTAATTGATTCCTCATAATAGAATTTCAGGCCTGCAAAGGGTTTTAGAAGGCATTTAGGGCAGCCCTAAATTCACTGGCTACACATTGTCTACCAAGAAAAGCACCGAACATTTACTATTCATGTTCAGTATGTCTTCTTGTGCCTTGAGGTGTCTTTATTTATTTAAATCTCAGCAACACCTGGGACCCACAGACTGCAGACTGAGAGACGAGTGAAGGGGGCCTTTCAAAGTAACAAAACCAGATAAGGCAAGAGTATTTGAGGTCTATTTATTCTCCACTTGCCTTTCTCAGCCTTTGTTGACATATGATGAGCCTGGACAAGAATTATAGTTGCTTTTGTTAAAAAAAAAAAAAAAAAAAGTTACTTTGTAATGTACTTTGGAAGAGAGGTGCTAGAAAGAGGGAAATTACTGTCTTCAAAATCTCTGCATTAATATACCAGTCATGTACGATTGCCCAAAAACCTGAGTGTACTTACATTTTCACCTGCCCACATGCTATTTCTAGTTTTTTCTACTGTCATTTATGTCATTCTGTTAAGAGAACACAAGCTGATGTCTGTAGTAAAACAGACTCTCAGTTGCTTCTTAGAATTTCTTAGCAAGAACATACAGGATAGAACTGAAACATTCTCATTTACTGATTTTTTTTCTAGTACTACTCATATACCAGAAATATGATTTAACTAGAGGAAAATATAACAAAGCACTTTTGTCAGGTGCATAGTTCGCAAATATTTTCTCCCATTCCACAGGATATCTGCTTACTGTGTTGATAGTTTTATTTTTTAATTTTTTTTTATTTTTATAGGTTATTGGAGAACAAGTGGTGTTTGGTTACATGAGTAAGTTCTTTAGTGGTGATTTGTGAAATGTTGGTGCACCCATCACCCGGGCAGTATACACTGCACCCAATGTATGGTCTTTTATCCCTCATCCCCTTGTCACTCTTTCCCCTGAGTCTCCAAAGTCTATTTTGTCATTCTATGCCTTTGCATTCTCATAGCTTAGCTCCCACTTATGAGTGAGAATGTAATGATGTTTGCTTTTTCATTCCTGAGTTACTTCACTTAGAATAATAGTCTCCAGTCCCCTCCAGGACGCTGGGAATGCCATTAATTCATTCCTTTTTATGTCTGAGTAGTATACCATCATACTCCATATATATATATATGTGTGTGTGTATATATGTGTGTGTGTATATATGTATACATATACATATGTATATACACACATATACACACACATATATACATATATATACACATATATATATACACACACACACAGAGTTTATTTATCCACTTGTTGATTGGGTTGATTCCATGTTTTTGCAATTGTGAATTGCAAACTGCGAATTGTGCTACTATAAATGTGTGTGCAAGTATCTTTTTTGTATAACGACTTCTTTTTATCTTGGTAGATACCCAGTAGTGGGATTGCTGGATCCTAGTTCTACTTTTAGTTCTTTGAGGAATCTCCACACTGTTTTTCATTGTGGTTGTACTAGTTAACATTCCCACTGTAGTGTAGAACTGTTCCTGTTGACTGCATGCACGCCAACATCTATTATTTTTTTATTATGGTCATTTTTGCAGGAGTAAGGTGGTATTGCATTGTGGTTTTGATTTGCATTTCCCTGATCATTAGTGATGTTGAGCATTTTTTCATATTTTTGTTGGCCATTTGTATATCTTCTTTTGAGAATTGTCTATTCATGTCCTTAGCCCACTTTTTGATGGGATTGTTTGCTTTTTTTTTTCTTTTGCTAATTTGTTTCAGTTCATTATAGATTATGGATATTAGTCCTTTGTCAGATGTATAGATTGTGAAAATTTTCTCCCACTCTGTGAGTTGTCTGTTTACTCTACTGACCATTCCTTTTGCCATGCAAAAGCTCTCTGGTTTAATTAAGTCCCAGCTATTTATCTTTGTTTTTATTGCATTTGCTTTTGGGTTCTTGAACATGAAATCCTTACCTAAGCCAATGTTTAGAAGGGGTTTTCCAATGTTATCTTCTAGAATTTTTAAAGTTTCAGGTCTTAGATTTAAGTCCTTGATCCATCTGGAGTTGGTTTTTGTATAAGGTGAGAGATGAGGATTCAGTTTCATTCTCCTACATGGCTTGCCAATTATCTCAGCACCATTTGTTGAATAGGGTGTCCTTTCCCCACTTTATGTTTTTGCTTGCTTTGGTGAAGATCAGTTGGCTATAAGTATCTGGGTTTATTTCTGGGTTGTGTCTTCTGTTCCACTGGTCTATGTGCCTGTTTGTATACCAGTACCATGCTGTTTTGCTGACTATGGCCTTATGGTATAGTTTGAAATCAGGTAATATGATGCCTCCAGATTTGTTCTTTTTGCTTAGTCTTTTTTGGTTCTATATGAATTCTGATTTTTTTTTCTAATTCTGTGAAGAGTTATGGTGGTATTTTGATGGGAATTGCAGTGAATTTGTAGATTGCTTTTGCAGTATATTCATTTTCACAATATTGATTGTACCCATCTATGAGCATGGGATGTGTTTCCATTTGTTTGTGTCATCTATAATTTATTTCAGCAGTGTTTTGTAGTTTTCCTTCTAGAGGTCTTTCACCTCCTTAGGTATATTCCTATGTATTTAATTTAATTTAATTTAATTTTTTGCAGTTATTCTAAAAGTGGTTGAGTTCTTGATTTGATTCTCAGCTTAGTTGCTGTTGGTGTATAGAAGAGCTACTGATTTGTGTACATTGATTTTGTATCTGGAAGCTTTGCTGAATTCTTTTATCAGTTCTAGGAGCTTTCTGGAAGAGTCTTTAGAGTTTTCTAGGAAAATAATCATATTATCAGCAAATAGTGACAGCTTGGCTTCCTCTTTACTGATTTGGATGTCCTTTATTTCTTTCTCTTATCTGATTGCTTTGGCTAGGACTTCAAGTACTATGCTAAAGAGGAGTGGTGAGAACTGGCATTCTTGTCTAGTTCCAGGTCTCAGAGGGAACGCTTTCAACTTTTCCCCATTCAGTATTATGTTGGCTGTGGTTTTGTCATAGATAGCTTTCATTACACTGAGGTGTGTTCCTTGTATGCCAATTTTGCTGAGAGTTTTAATCATAAAGAATGCTGGATTTTGTCAAATGGTTTTTCTGTATCTATTGAGATGATCATGTGATTTTTGTTTTTAATTATGTTTATGTGGTGTATCACATTTTTGAACTTGTGTATGTTAAATCACCTCTGCATGCCTGGTATGAAACCCACTTGATCATGATAGAATAACTTTTTGATATATTGTGGGATTTGGTTAGCCAGTATTTTGTTAAGGATTTTAGCATCTATGTTCATCAGGGATATTGGTCTATAGTTTCTATAGTTTTCTTTTTTGGTTATGTCCTTCCCTGGTTTTGGTATTAGGGTGATACTGGCTTCATAGAATGAATTAGGGAGGGTTCCCTCTTTCTCTGTCTTGTGGAATAGTGTCAGTAGGATTGGTACTAATTCTTATTTAATGTCTAGTAGAATTCTGCTGTGAATCTGTCTGGTCCTGGACTTTTTTTTGTTGGTAATTTTTTATTACCATTTTAATCTCACTGCTTGTTATTTGTCTGTTCAGGGTATCTACTTCTTCTTGATTTAAGCTAAGAAGGTTGTAAATTTCCAGGAATTTATCCATCTCCTCTAGGTTTTCTAGTTTATGTGGGTAAAGGTGCTCATAGTAGCCTTGAATCTTTTGTATTTCAGTTGTTTCAGTAGTAATATTTCCTGTTTTGTTTCTAATTGAGCTTGTTTGGATTTTCTCTCTTCTTTTCTTGGTTAATCTTGCTAATGTTCTATCAATTTTATTTATCTTTTCAAAGAACCAGCTTTTTTTTTTCATTTATCTTTTGTAATTTTTGTGTTTCAATTTCATTTAGTTCTGCTCTCATTTGGTTATTTCCTTTCTTCTGCTGGGTTTGGGTTTGGTTTGTTCTTGTTTGTCTAGCTTCTTGAGGTGTGACCTAAGATTGTCTGTTTGTGCTCTTTCAGACTTTTTAATGCTATGAACTTTCCTCTTAGCACTGCCTTTGCTGTATGCAATAGGTTTTGATAGGTTGTGTCACTACTGTCATTCAGTTTAAACACTTTTTAAATTTCCATCTTGATACATTTTTGACCCAATGCTCATTCAGGAGCAGGTTACTTAATTTTCAAGTATTTGCATAGTTTTGAAGTTTCCTTTTGGAGTTGATTTCCAGTTTTATTCCACTGTGGTCTGAGAGAGTGCTGGATATAATTCAATTTTCTTAAATATATCAAGGATTGTTTTGTGGCCTATCATGTGGTCTATCTTGGAGAAACTTCCATGTACTGTTGAATAGAATGTATATTTTGCAGCTGTTGGTTACAATGTTCTATATATATCAGTTAAGTCTTTTTGTTCCGGGGTATAGTTTAAATCCATTGTTTTTTTTGTTGACTTTCTGTCTCAATGACCTATCTAGTGCTGTCAGTGGAGTACTGAAGTCTCCATTATTATTGTGTTGCTATCTATCTTATTTCTTAGGTCTATTAGTAATTGTTTTATAAATGTGGAAGCTCCAGTGTTAGGTACCTTTATATTTAGGATTGTGATATTTTCCTGTTTGTTGGACAAGGCATTTCATCATTGTATAATGTCCCTCTTTGTGTTTTTTAACTGCTGTTGCTTTAGAGTTTGTTTTGTTTGATATAAGAATAGCTATTCCTACTTGCTTTTGGTGTCCATTTGCGTGGAATGTCTTTTTCCACCCCTTTACTTTAAGTTTATGTGAGTCCTTATGTGTTAAGTGAATCTCTTGAAGGCAGCAGATAGTTAGTTGGTGAGTTCTTATCCATTCTGAAATTCTGTATCTTTTAAGTGGAGCATTTAGGTCATTTATATTCAATGTTAGTACTGAGATGTGATGTACCATTCCATTCGTCATGCTACTTGTTGCCTGTATACCCTGTTTTTTTTTTTTATTTAATTGTATTTTGTTTCATAGGTCCTGTGAAATTTATGCTTTAAAGAGGTTCTGTTTTGATGTGTTTTCAGGATTTGTTACAAGATTTAGAGCTCCTTTTAGCAGTTCTTGTAGGGCTGGCTTGGTAGTGGCAAATTCTCTCAGCATTTGGTTGTCTGAAAAAGACTATCTTTCCTTCATTTATGAAGCTTAGTTTTGCTGGATACAAAATTCTTGGCTTATAATTGTTTTGCTTGAGGAGGCTGAAGATAGGGCCCCAGTTCCTTCTAGCTTGTAGGATTTCTGCTGAGAAATCTGCTGTTAATCTGACAGGTTTTTCTTTATAGGTTACTTGGTGCTTTCGCCTCACAGCTCGTAAGATTCTTTCCTTCATCTTAACTTTAGATGACCTGATACAATATGCCTAGGCGATGTTCTTTTTGTGATGAATTTCCCAGTCGTTCTTTGAGCTTTTTGTATTTGGATGTTTAGGTCTCTAGCAAGGCTGGGGAAATTTTCCTTGATTATTTCCCCAAATATGTTTTCCAAACTTTTAGTTTTCTCTTCTTCCTTAGGAATGCCAATTGCTCTTAGGTTTGGTCATTTAACATAATCCCAGACTTCTTGGATGCTTTGTTCGTACTTTTGTATTCTTTTTTCTTTGTCTTTGTTGGATTGAGTTAATTCAAATACCTTATCTTTGAGCTCTGAAGTTCTTTCTTCTGCTTGTTTGATCCTATTGCTGAGATTTTCCAGGGCATTTTGCATTTTTATAAGTATGTCCATTGTTTCCTGAAGTTTTGAATGTTTTCTATTTATGCGATCTATTTTTCATTGACTATTTTTCCCTCCACTTCTTGTATCATCTTTTAAATTTCCTTAGAGTGGGCTTTGCTTTTCTCTGGTGCCTCCCTGTTTAGCTTAATAACTAACTTTCTGAATTCCTTTTCAAGTAAATCAAGGATTTCTTCCTGGTTTGGATCCATTGCTGGTGAGCTAGTGTGATTTTTTTTGGGGGGTGGTGGTATTAAATAACTTGTTTTGTCATATTACTAGAGTTGGTTTTCTGGTTCCTTCTCTTTCGGGTAGGATCTGTCAGAGGGAAGGTCTAGGGCTCAAGGCTGTTGTTCTGATTCTTTTGTCCCATGGGGTGTTCCCTTGATGTTGTACTCTTTCCCTTCTCCTAGGCATGTGGCTTCCTGAGAGCTGAGCTATAGTGATTGTTATCTCTCTGCTGGATCTAGCCACCTAGCAAGTCTACCAGACTCAGGGCTGGTACTGGGAGTGGTCTGCACAGAGTCCTGTGATGTAAACTGTCTGTGGGTCTCTCAGCCATGGATACCAGCACCTGATCCAGTGGAGATTGCAGGGAGGTAAGATGGACTCTGTGAGGGTCTTTGGCTTTGGTTGCTTAATGCACTATTTTTGCACTGGTTGGCCTCCTGCCAGGGGGTTGCGTGTTCAAGAGAGCATCAGCTCTAGAGCTCCCAAGAGTATATACCCTTTGTCCTCAGTTACCAGGGTGGGTAGGGAAGGACCATTAGGTGGGGGCAGGGCTAGGTATGTCTGAACTCAGACCCTCCTTGGGCTGGTCTTGCTGCAGCTGCTTTGGGAGATGGGGGTGAGGTTCCCAGGTCAATAGGATTATGTTCCTAGGAGGATTATGGCTGCCTGTACTGTGTCATGCAGGTTGTCAAGGAAGTGGGGGAAAGCCAGCAGTCACCTAGCTCCCACGTAACCCAAAGGGCTTGTCTCACTCCCACTGTGCCTCCCCCAACAGCACGAGTCTGTTTCCAGGCAGTGAGCAAGCAGGTAAGAGAACTTGCCCCAGGCTACCCACCTCCCAGCTGCAAAAGCAATTAGGGCTTTTGTTCTTCTCCTGCCTGTGGAGTCTGCACACCGGATTCAAACTCTCTCCTGAGTTCTGGCCAGGAGACTTCTCGATGGGTTCAAATTGTTAACAAAGTTCAGCTGGAGGTTTCGTTTCCCTGGAAGCCCTTTTCTAGTACCTCTGACTGCCCTCTCCAAGGACCCCTGTGAGGCAGGGTAGAAATAGCTTGCTTGGGGACCCAGCAAGCCCACAGGGCTCTTCCAGCTGCTTTCTCTACCCATGTATTCCTCTCAGGTCTCTAAATTGACTCAGCTCCAGGTAAGATAAGAATCTTCTCCTGTAATCTAGACCTTCGGGTTCCCCAGTGTGGGGGTGTGTTCTGGGGCAGACAATCCTCTTTTCCAGCTTCCACAGTTTGGGCACTCACAGTATTTGGGTGTCTCCTGAGTCCTGCAGGAGCAATCTGCTTCCTTCAGAGGGTCTGTGGGTTCTCTTGGCTTTCCTAATGTATTCCTGCAGTAGTTCTGGAGCAAAAGTTCACAATACAAGCCTCCACACACTGCTCTGAGTGGGAGCTGTAATCTAGTCCTGCCTCCCATCTGCCATGATCTGTGTTGATATTTTCTCTTGTTGTTCAGAAGCTCTTAAGTTTAATTAAATCCCATTTGTCTATTTTTGCTTTTGTTGCAATTTTTTTGGCATCTCTTTTTTTTTTTTTTTTTTTTTAAGACGGAGTCTTGCTCTGTCGCCCAGGCTGGACTGCAGTGGCACAATCTCAGCTCACTGCAAACTCTGCCTCCTGTGTTCACACCATTCTCCTGCTTCAGCCTCCCGAGTAACTGGGACTACAGGCTCCCGCCACCATGCCTGGCTAATTTTTTGTATTTTTAGTAGAGATGGGGTTTCACTACTAACATGGTTTCACCGTGTTAGGTGATGGTCTCGATCTCCTGACCTCGTGATCCACCTGTCTCGGCCTCCCAAAGTGCTGGGATTACAGGCATGAGCCACTGCGCCCGGCCTTGGCATCTTTTTCATAAAATTTTTGCTAGTTCCTGTGTCCAGAATGGTATTGCCTAGGTTGTCTTTCAGGGTTTTCATAGTTTTGGGTTTTACGTTTAAGTCTTTAATTCATTTTGAGTCGATTTTTGTATATGGTATAAGGAAGGGATCCAGTTTCAATCTTCTGCATATGGTTACCCACTTATTCCAGCACCATTTATTCAATAGGGAGTCCTTTCCCCATTGCTTGTTTCTGCTAACTTTGTGAAGATCAGATGGTTGTAGGTGTGTGGCCTTATTTCTAGGCTCTCTATTCTATTCCATTGGTCTATATCCAGCATGTACAAGGAATTTAAACATATTTACAAGAAAAAAACAAAAGGAGATACTTTTCAAAAGAAGACATACATGCGGCCAACAAGCATATGAAAAACTCAGTATCACTGATCATTAAAGAATTGCAAATCAACACCACAATGAGACACCATCTCACACCAGTCAGAATGACTGTTATCAAAAAGTCAAAAAATAATAGATGCTAGCAAAGTTGAGAAAAGAGAATGTTTATATACTGTTGGTGGGATTGTAAATTAGTTCAACTATTATGGAAGCAGTGTGGTGATTCCTCAAAGAGCTAAAAACAAATCTACCATCTGACCCAGCATTACTAGATATATACCCAAAGGAATAGAAATCATTCTATTATAAAAACACATGCATGCATACATTCATTGTAGCACTATTCACAATAGCAAAAACATGGAATCAATCTAAATGCTTGATATGGCTTGGGAACCTCCACTTAGATTTCAGAGGATGTATGATACACCTGGATGTTCAGGCAGAAGTTTGCTGCAGGGGTGGAGAGCTCATGAAGAACCTCTGCTAGGGCAGTGCAGAAGGGAAATGTGGGGTTGGAGCCCCCACACAGAGTTTCCACTGGGACACTGCCTACTGAAGCTGTGAGAAGAGGGCCACTGTCCACCAGACTCCAGAGTAGTAGATACACTGATAGCTTGTACCATGTGCTTGGAAAAGCCACAGACACTCAACGCCAGCCTGTGAAAGCAGCAGGGAGGGTGGCTGTATCCTGCAAGGCCACAGGGGCAGAGGACCCCACCTGTTGCATCAGCATGACCTAGATGTGAGACATGGAGTCAAAGGAGATTATTTATGAGCTTTAAGATTTTATGATCAACCCACTTGATTTTGTACATGCATAGAGCCTGTAGCCCCTTTGTTTTGGCCAATTTCTCCCATTTGGAATGGCAACATTTATCCAATGCCTGTAACCCCATTGTATCTTGGAAGGAACTAACTTGCTTTTGATTTTACAGGCTCATAGTCAGAAGGGACTTGCCTTTTCTCAGATGAGATTTTGGAATCGGATTTTTAAGTTAATGCTGAAATGAGTTAAGACTTTGTGAGACTGTTGGGAAGGTATTATTGGTTTTGAAATGTGAGAACATAAGATTTGGGAGGGGCAAGGGGTGGAAAGCTTTGTGTTGCCACCCAAATCTCATCTTTAATTATAATCCCCAGGTGTTGAGGAAGAGACCAAGTGGGAAGTGAATAGACTATGGGGCAGTTTCCCCCATGCTGTTCTCATGGTAGTGAGTAAATTCTCATGAGATCTGATGGTTTTATAAGTGGTAGTTTTTCCTGCACTCATATACACACATATACACACTCTCTCCTGCTGCCATGTAAGACATACCTGCTTCCCCTTCCACCATGATTGTAAGTTTCCTGAAGCTTTGCCAACCATGCAGAACTGGGAGTCAATTAAACCTGTTTTCTTTATAAATCCCTCAGTCTAGGGTATGTATTTTAGCAGTGTGAGAACAAACTGATACAAAGCCTATCAATGGCAGAATGGATAAAGAAAATGTGGTACATATATACCAAGGAATACTATACAGCCATAAAAAAACCAAAGAGATCATGTCCTTTGCAGGAACATGGATGGAGCTGTAAGCCATTATTTTTAGCAAACTAGAGCAGGAACAGAAAAACAAATACTGTGCATGTTCTCACTTATAAGTGGGAGCTAAATAATAGAAGCACATGGACACAAAGAGGGGAACAACAGACACTGGCACCTACTTGAGGGTGAAAGGTGGGAAAAGGGAAAGGATCAGAAAAAATAACTGTAGGGTACTATGCTTAATAACTGGGTGATGAAATAATCTGTACAACAAACCCCTGTAACATGAGTTTACCTGTATAACAAACCTGCATATGTATCTCTGAACCTAAATAAAAGTTTTTAAACATTTCAAAAAGTAATAATGCTTAAAAAAAAAGCACCTAATAATTTGCAGGGTTGGCAACACACAGGAATATAGCTAGAAACATGATGTGCCCTTTTTAGGACACACATATATTATGAGTTTTTGTGTTGCTGAAGCCCATTGAGAATTGACAGATTTGCCTGGTGCATTTGATCACAGTTGGGATACATAAACATATTTTCTGTTTGTCTTGGAGTATTTTCCATCAGAAATGTTATTTGAAGATATTTCATGAACTGAGGCTAATGAAGAAAATGCATAAAGGGACAGAATGATGAGTAAAACTGGAAAATTCTGGATATTGATTGAAATTGGGAAAAGGAAAGAGTGAGGCATATTTATATTATTTATATAATGAAACAATAAAGGGAAAAATTTCAATAACATATATGATTTTCCAGATGCATGACAAATCATAAACTTTCACTAAGACAAACTTAAAGAAAGCAGGCATTTCCTAATTTTCCCTGGCAAGAATATACTATGGATATGTATATATGTTTATTAAAAAATATATAGAAATATATATTTGTGACTATATGTTTACACAATTACCTACAATGTGAATTCTCCAGTGTAAACTTTGCATATTAGTGGGCAAAGATAGCTACAGTACATTCCTAGGCATAAATATTTTCAAGAACTATATGTGTCAATATATTTGTTTTTCCACCTGAGTTAAAGAAGAAAGTTTACTGTGAACTAAGAGGAGGTAAAGGGGTTACATTATAGGTTAATGCAAAGATAAGATTGTTTACTACCCTTTACAAAAGGGTGTTCCTATGTGCTGATGTGATAATAAATGAGATCTTGAGGTGTAGTAGCTGCAGAAAATAAAAGGAGGGGTGTTTGTTGCAGTGTGGGGATATACCTATGATCTTGGGTTAAATAAGGTTGCTGCACCCAAGTGCACAATTCATTTCTGAAATCAGTACCTAAAAGGCCGAATGAATCATTTGTACTAAACAGAAATGGGTGAGAGAAAGAATTCTCATCATCATATATGTAGGACCACCTCTTAACATGCAAATCTATCAATCCAGTAAAATGTATAGTTTTATAAATGTATAATATAAAAACAAAAGAGACTATATTTCTTCAAAATATTAGGGATAAGAAGTCAAAAATGAAAACTGAGAGCCTTTGGAAAGATACAAATATATATAAACATAGAATTAAAAATACTTTTCTCTCCCATGGAAATAGGATTAGAAAATTATTACTCTTTACTGTTTTTAGATAATTGAATTAAGATCTATATGATTTCACAAAAACAAAATCTCAGTTACCTTGATTTGATCATTACACATTGCATGCTTGTATCAAAATTTCACATGTACCCCATAAATATGTACAACTATAATATATACAGGAAAATTAAAAATTAAAACTTTAAAAAAATTATAAAATAAAATGCACATATTTTAACAAATGGAACATTTAATTCTTAGTTGCTGTATTGTTACTATAAAAAAACAGAGGGGAAATTGGTCATCAAATGCATTTCAAATGAGGTAATGCTGCTTTGATCCAGTCTCACCATGACCAATGATTTCTGCACCTGAGAGGTAAAAAAGGGGAACAGAAAAGGTTTGATCCCTTTGAAACAATCACATGGTTAAAATGTTATGCTGTTTATTACTATGAATAAAGAAATAGTGAAAATCCTTTGGTAAGTCATATTTTTTTTTTATTTTTAAAGAGTAAACATTAGGCCCACTCTAGAAAAGAAGGATACTCTTAAGTAATAGCACTTAGCACAGGGTGTGGCACATAGCTGCACCTCTAGCATATATTCGTTAAATCCACTGATAAATAAATGAAACTGAGGAGTAACTGAGAAAGGTTGTGGTCAGAAAGAAAAGGACTTGTATACCTTAATAATGAGTTTAAAATATATTCTCCAAACAACTAAGAGTCATCCAAAAATTGTAAGCAAGGAAATGACACTAATAGATTGTGCTCTTTAAATATAATTCTGAGAACATTGTAATAGATACAGTTGAGAGACTCAATTAATAAGCAAAATTTTTCTCAGAGTATTTTAGGAATTATTTCATTTTTTCATGGAAGAAATGACCACATTCTAACTTAAAATATTTGCAATGGGGATGGAAAAGAGAACACACATGCAAAAAGTAGCTTAGTGGTAAAATTTGTTGATTGATTCATGACCGGAAAGAAGTTGAGCTGACCCCATGACTTCTGGTCTTAAGAATAGCGTGGATGGCAATGCAGGAGCCAAGTCTAAGGTTGATGTGAATTATGTGTAGATAAGAGTGTTTCACAACATCCAGTATTTGAAGTGCCTGTAGAATCTCCACTGGACATATCCAGGAGGCTTTTAGAAATATTCATGAGGATATCAGAGAAGAGGTAGACAAATAGACTAGGAAGTCATTGGATGTATGTAGTAGGCAAATTCAAGTGCAAATTAGTTCATTTATTTTGCAAATCCCTACTCAGCACCTCTTTTTCATCAAGGACTGCTCTGGGTAATTGGGATGTATCTATGAACTAATCAAATGAACATTTCTGCTCTCTTGCAGCCTATATTTTATTTGGGGCCACAAATGCTATGTCAAACCATACAAAACTCTGTTAGTGCCCTGCCTATGGTCCCTTAGTACTAATAATTCCCATTACTGTTAACTTCCAACTATCTGTATCTTTTTTCTGAGGACTCTTTTATGCCTTGTCAAAAGAAGCCCGCAAACAATAATGTAAAACAGCTGGCAAAAATGTGCCCCATCTCCTTTATACCTTTCATGTGCATTATTTATGCTATCTATCAGTCTCTTTTCCAGCTGTATTGCAAATATTTTAGTTTAGAACTTGTCATTTCTTGTATGAAAACAGCAATAACATCTGAAATATCCTGAAAACAATTCTGCTGGTTAATTTGAGTCTCTCAGCTGTATTTCTTTACAATGTTTTTAGAATTATATTTAAAGAGCACAATCCAGTTGTGCTATTTGCTTGCATACATTTTTTGGAGGACTCTTTGTCACTTGGAGAATATTAGGATTATCTCCAGTTGCCCATAGTAGTACCTCGCTTGATAGTACATCTTTTATTGGCTTTGCTCCTTTCTCTGTCCTTCTTCCCTACTCCACTTCCCCCCCTAAAACACAATTGTCAGTAGAATCCTTTTCTGAGGTTCTGCATCTACAAAGTGAGTAAGCATATTAAGTAAGCGAATAAGCATATTAAATAACCAAATAATATAGTGTTTTAGTAGGCGATATGTGCTACAAAGGAAAAAGGTTAGTAGAGTAGAGGCTTATGTCCCTGGAAGAGAGAGAGATAGGGTGAGATAGGATGAGATATAGGGTGAGAGATAGGGTGAGAGAGTATGTGAGGAAGGAAGGAGGTAGCAGGCAGAAGACAGAAAGTTGTAGCCCCCCTGAAGAAGTATGGTCTTTATTGAGATAAAAATAAGGAGACATTAGAGGGATTTGAGCAGAGTCCTATCATGGTTCAACTCACACCTTCAAACTTTTACAGTGACTTTCATTGAGAATAGACAATAAGAGGTAAGAGTTAAAGTAAGGCAACAGTTGGAAACTACTATAGTAATTCAAGTTAGAGGATACAATAGCTTGTGCCAAGGTGGTAGCAGTTGAGGGGTGAGTAATGGTCAGATTCTGAATGTTTCAAAAGTTGAGTCACCAGGCTTTTGGGGGATATGAGAGAAAGGGAGGAGTCACAGATGACTGCAATGATTTTGACCTCAGCAATTGGAAGATAGAGTTGCTATCAACTGAGATGGGAATGTCTAGCCCAAGAATTCCATCTGAGCTATATTGGGTTTGCAGCATTTATTAGACATTCGTATGGATATGTCCAGTAAACAGCTGGTTATGTGCATGTGGAATTTGGAAGGGCTGGGGAGATATAATCCCTTGAAACTGAATGAGAAACTGAAGAAATTAATGTGGATATATAAGACAAGAGGGTCCAAGAGATGAGTTCTATGGCATCATAATATTTATATATCAAGGAAAACAGGCAGAACCAGCAAAGCAGACTGAGGAAGTGACTAGTGTGTTAGGACAAAATCAATAGTTTGTACCTATTTTAAACTGTAAGGGGGAAAAGCCTTTCTGCCATGAGTCTAAAAGAAAATCAAGGACAGGAATTAAATGCAGAGAATATAGATTACTCTTCTGAAGAATTCTACTGAAAAGGATTCACAAAAATGGACGGTAGATAGTCAGGAAAAGGTGTTGAGAGATGATATTTTTCTTTTGAGATGTGAGGGAGAATTTGTAGGTTGTAGGTTCAGAGGAATTAGCCAGTAGAGAGAAAATTAATGATGTAGAAATGGAAGGTGAGAATTGCCAGCATGTTCTTGATGAGGCAATGGGGATGGGATCTAGTGTAAAAGTGGTGGTACCTGCTCATGGATATTCTTCTGGGTAACATTAAGTAAGGCATATGTGAGTTCAGATGCTGAAATGTGGGTGAATATTTTGAGAGGATTATTGAAGCTCTCTTCTGAATCATTCAATTTTCTTGATAAAGTTAGAAGCTAAATTATCAGGGCAATGTGAAGCTAGGAGAGGAGCTATCGGAGATTTGAAGAAAAGATGTGTGACATAGTCACCTAAGAAAGTAGGTGAATGCATGGACTCCTGAAGTGTAGTGTGATTACCAAGAGCAATTAGAGCCAGCTTTGTATGAGTAGCCATCACATTAAAGAGTTAATAGTTTTACTGGGGATTTTTTTCTTCATTTTATTCAGCTGCACAGATACAGGCACGGAATAGATGGAAGACAGATTTAACCAGGATTTTAGTTTTGCCAAGAGATTACCACAGAAGTACAGATGGGCAAGGGAAAGAGTATATACAAGGGAATAAAGAAGATAGACAATAGAATTTCAGCTAGAGGAGAGTAGGAAAAGTACTAGAGTGAGGGACCTGGGTAGATAGGAGGGGCTGTCAGAGGGTGGGATGCAGGGAATTGCATTTCAAAAAGGTATGGGTGGTGCTAATAACAAAATTTGGAGTATGACAGAAGGAGTGAGTGGATAAATTAATGAGCCATATAAGATCTTTAAGGAAGAGAAGTTCAAGCACTTGAGAGGTCAGAGTGCTTAAGACTAACTCACTTGTACATATATTGAATTTGAAAAAAATAACGACAGTGACATTCCTCAGAAATGAGGGATATGACTTGGGGTTCAGTAGAGTGTAGCAATAATCAGAGAGTGGGGATACACTTATGACATAAGGGTTTCTGTTGAAAGGGGAAAGTGAATGTTATAAAAGTGGAAATGAGGAAATACCTTATCCCTAGGGCCCAGTGTTATTACAGAAAATAGATACTTTTTGGAGGGTCCCAGAGGAAGCAGTGTTCTCAGGGCAAAGCCAGATTTCCTGTAGAGCAAGAAGGTGAGATGAATGTTCAAAGCACAGGTTGAGGGGTTCTGTAAATGATGCTCTGCATCTACAGAAGCAAAGGAGAAGAATTTCAAGATTTGAGGAGGAATGCTAGATAGGAAAAGATGTGCAGAGTGAGATTCCATAGGAAAAGAAAGTGAAGTGAAACAAGCTATCCAAGGACCAAAACTGGAAAAGACAAAAGCAAAGAATAAATGTAAATGTAAGACAATGATAGGAGTGATTAGAAAGAAAATAATGAGTGATTGGAAAAAAAAGAAAGTAATCAAATAGTGTCACTTCGGTTAAGGTGAAAAAGAATCATATTCCTCATAGAATTGCTCATTTCTTATTTTTGATACAGTTGTATTTTCTGCCATTTTCCAGCCCTCCTCTTAACTCTTCTCATCCATGTCTTTTAAGACAGCAACCATGACTTTAGGAAGCACATGTTACCTCCTTATAGGTTGTTTACCAGGACAAAGCTATTTGGCCCTTTAAGGTAGGGGTCCCCAACCCCAGTCCACAGATCAGTAACAGTCTGTGGCCTGTTAGGATCAGGGATGCACAGCAGGAGGTGAGTGGCCTGGGAGGGAGCATTAACACCTAAGCTCCGTCTCCTGTTAGAACAGCCAGGGTCGTTAAAGTCTCATAGGAGCATGAACCCTATTGTGGAACTCTCTATCTCCTCTACCCCACCTCCACCCCCGACCCCATGCATGGAAACATTGTCTCCCATGAAACCAGTCCCTGGATCCCAAAAGGTTGGGGATCGCTGCTTAAAGGGACATTATAAGGAACTATGATCCTTTAGTCCAGTAGTTAGAAATTTTTTATCACTCTCTAGCTTTACTTCTAACAGCTGCTTCAAATTGCCCTGTATTCTCCCTAATGATCAGCTTATACCAGATGGAAAACCAGAGGGATAGTTATCCTATCTCACCACAAGCAGACAAAAGGCAAAGGAAACTCAGGCTTCGCCTCTTGACATTTTCAGAGTCTTACAGATCAAAAAAGTGAGCCCAACCCTATTTCTTACTGTGCATTTTAATTACAGCCAAAGCAACAGGTAAGGATATTAGGCACATATGCTAATTACTCCTTGGATTCATATTCTTTGACAACGACTTAGAGAGATAAGGTTCAAATTAAATTTGGTTAATGTCTAGCATTTTTGTTGTTTTTGTAAGTTGTTAAATTTGAGTCAATGGAATAAATACCCTTTTTACAAAAATAAAATATAAAAACTTGATTTGTGTACAGGCATTTATTTGATGTGTTTACTATGTAATTTAGAGGTGAGAGGACTTAACAAATTTACTTCAATGTAATCAGCTTGGGCTTAATTACTGAGCATTTTTTAGTCCTTTTATAGTTACACTTTTCTCAAATGACAGTGCTTCTCAGGAAATTACTGATGCTTATATATTTTGTTTAATGAAATTTAACCAAGCAAGTAAAAATCAAAAGGATGACATTATGTTTCAGATACAGATCAAATTAGGGCTGGTTTGTGTAAATGTTTTGCTTTATTTGCTGTAATCTGAAGCACAATTTTCCACATATTTTCTTACCAGCCATCAAGCCTTGTCTGCTCTTCATCATCTCCATTAATTAAACCTTCACATTTTTATAGAGTTTTTGACCTTTTGCAATACCCTAAAGGTCCCTAAAGTCTATAATTTCTTCTGGGGTGAAGACCAAGGAGAAATTGGTATATAAATTTCACAAAAATATTTTTGATCATTTCAAGCTTCTAGCAAAGTTAGAACTGGTAGAAAACAGCAAAAATCATCGAAAAATATTTAGAGATAAAATATCTAAAAATATCTAAAAATATTTAGAGATAAAAATATTTATGAGAGCATGATGACTCCTAAAACTATTTTCAAATTAAATTAACTCATTGAAAATGTTAACGAACATTTGATTTAAACTTATTAAAATGTATAACTATATAAATTCTCATTTTAAAAAAAGGAAAGCTAGCTTAAAATTGTATCAGGAATGGGACTTTATGGGCCAGTTTTTCAGAATGTTGATTTCAATGGAATCAAAATAGCATCTATGCTACCTCATCTGCACACCACAGAAAAATGTTTCACTTCTTCAACTCCATGTTGCTAAACTACAGAATTCTGTGAAGAGTAACCTGTGATCTCAAACATGACTTTATGAAATCCTGCATCTTATTTCTCAAACAGTACGAATATATGATCTTTATTGCAAAAAATGTCTTACTTCATTCTGCTAAGCATATTCTGGTAAGTAATCTTGTCTTCTTTCCCCTAATTTACTGAGTCCAAAGATTCAAATGAAACCTACTAATCAATCTCTGCTTTTGAGACAAACTCAACAAAAGAGAAAATAAAGTTACTGGAAATGATTTGCTTTAGTAAATTGGTATGTGCTCCTAGTGAAAAGTGAGTGGGTTTTTTACTAAATTTTTAGATCATCAGTTGGAGAATCTATCATAGTATTTTTTGGGGGAAGGTCACTGTCAAATATCCATTGTTTACATCATTTAGAAAGTCTTATCTTATTGGTCTTTCTTCTGTCTTCTGACATTATTCTCATCTCCTTGACATTTTTAAAGATTGATTTAGTTTTA
Organism: Pan paniscus; assembly: GCF_029289425.2. Classification (NCBI taxonomy): domain Eukaryota; kingdom Metazoa; phylum Chordata; class Mammalia; order Primates; family Hominidae; genus Pan; species Pan paniscus. The sequence goes on along the minus strand of NC_073253.2, from coordinate 93,415,160 downwards.
ATGAGCTCATTCTGTAAATTTTTCACACAACTCAGGATATAACTCATCCAGATATAGAAGCTTCCTTTGCCGGATCAATCACCTTACTCAACCTCATTTTCCCAACTGCATCGATGTTGTCTGTACACAAGACTCATGACTCATGATCTACCTCTTCTATATGGAGTAACTCACATTTATGTTGGTTTTAACATTCTGTCAGTGTGTACCTGATCCTTCAAACAACAATTTGCTATCAGAAATAAGCTAGCAATTTGTTGTTACAGACATTTTAAGAGGTGATTGATGAAAACTCACTGAGTATATTAAGGGTCATTTTATTACCCTCATTATTCATTAAGACAACTTGAAGTGGAAGCTGTAAGTTCTAGCATTAAAACTTTAAATTTCCTTTTGGGTTTTCTGCAATGTTTTCCTTTTTGCAGGATTAATTTGGCTACTAGTACCATTTGTATAGTTTTTACATTTCATGTGTTATTTTAATAATCTCACTCTATTACCGTATACAATTAAAGTATAACTTTTAGAAATGAAAGAAAAATAATCTTCCTCTTATTACTACCCAAGTATAAACATTAGGATGTGAGAATGAAAATTTATTAAATGTTTATTCTCTGGAGTCTTATGAATAGCTATAAAGCCATTACAGCCACAAAACAAGGAACAGAATGATCATTTCCTAACACGTTGGGATAAATTACCAGTTGGCTTTCAATCAATGAATTTGGACAAGAGATGCAGACAATTGTGTGACTTAACTCGTATGGTTTTTATAGTCCTTTTGAGTTGCCATGAATAAAATAACAGCTTTTGGGCATAAGGTACAAAAAGTGAATCAAAGCTTTTAGGGTTTACATGCTGTATGATCCATGTAACATGTGTAGAACTTATGTGAAAAATTCAAAAGAAGAGAAAAAGTTTTAAATTATGTATCTATATATTTAAATTATTTATATATTTAAATTATTTACCTATATATTTATTCACCTACTCTGTTATTTAAAAAGTAATGATCTCACTGGGTTTAATGACCCCAAGTTTAGAAAGTTGCTAATTTCTCTTTGTCTTTGAATTAGTGCTCAGCATCTTGTCTTACCATTCAAAATTTCCAAGAAGCTTGCTAAATGCCCACTGTATCTAGCATAAATAATATTTGTAAATAAGATGGACTCATAGAAAAATATTTTCATATTATATCAAATGCCTTTATAGTAATTTCACAAGTGTAAGTACTAAATATTCAGTTTCAAATTAATATAATATAAAATTAAATAATTATTCTGGTTACATTAATTTGTGGTAATTTTAAAATTAAAGAATTTATCTTCATCTTTCATTCTTTAACACTGTATTTTCAAATTCTCTATTTTTTTCTGATGTAAACTTTTTCAGAAATATTGCTATTTTATCTATATATGAATTTTTCAGCATATAGTCTTTTATTATATTCCTTCATCATTCTATTTAATTTCCATATTATCTGAGTAATTAAAATGTTTATTTTGTTTCATGAAAAATAACAAATTAAAAAACCTAATACTCAACTTTTTTAAAAAAAGTTTTCATTTTGCAATGGGGGAATTAATAAAAGGAAAGGAGACAGGTTGTGTCCATTGGAAGAAAATACAGGGAATTTGTACAGTATGGAAAATGTACATAGAAAACATTGACCGTCCTTTCCCCTGAGATTAGAAAGTGCTGGAGTGAAGAAAGAAAGGGAAAAAAATCCCTGAGGGGATATTTCTGTGGTTCTTAAAAAGTGTAATGACCAGATTGTATTGAAAAGAAGCAGCTGAATTGTCTAAAGGAAAGCAAAAGACATTGTCTCTGTTGTGAAAATTTCAAGCTTCAGTAACTCTCTAGTGCAAAATATAGCAGACATGTTTCCATTCTTAGAAAAGTATGGATAGCTAAAAGTGAATTCTAAAAATTTGGTAGAACAAGGTATTGCATAGAGTAAGCATAGATAAATGTTAAAATATATTATTTTCTCTTTCAAAAATTATGGGATGAATGATTCTCACTTCCTAATATATTTTGTTTCCAAATTAGTAACTTAACTGTATGCTGGAGTTAATTTTTAGGTGAGGAGTTGATAGGTGCAGCAAACCACCATGACACATGTTTACCTGTGTAACAAACCTGTACATCCTGCACATATACCGCAAAACTTACATAAATAAATAGAAAAAATAAGTACCCCCCAAAATAATGTATGAAAAATAAATAATAAATATTAAAGAGGCAGATATTCTCAAGTGCCAATGTAAACATGTTATGTTTAAGGCACCATGCTAGATATTGCAGTTGGGAATTCAAAAGAAATAATAGACATGGTCATTTTACTCTAGGATCTTTGAACTCATGGGAATACTATGGGAACAATTCTGGGAATTTAGATTCAATACTTTTTCCTTAATCTTCTAGACTGTAGACTCTATCCTGCAGCCAGAAGTTGTATGTACAATGGGTAAGGGGTGCAGATGAGATACATTATTGAACAAATTTCAGTAAGTGGTGGATGGACAAAACAATGTGTTAGGAGATTGATTTGGAGACTGACACAGTAAGATTAAATTCCTAAAACACTGAATGTATAAAATCAAATTTGGAGGTTTTGAATTGTTTATTATATAACACTGTAAGGGTGAGGAGTACAAATCTGAGCTTGTTTACAATTGTTGTCTACCAAATAGGCCTTAAGGCAGAGATTTTTAGTTTACTTATCTTGAGGACTCTAGACAGCTGATTCTTCTCTTGAGTAAAGAACAGTTCCCCTACAAGAGCCTGTGGGAGTGAGAAGATGTGAATGGCCTGTGCTGTGGGTTAGATGTGCACATCCCTGCAAACGAATGAGTGAGTTGTTTCTTAAGCCAGAGCCCATGGTGAATCCAGAGAAACTTGCTTGGCTTTGGTGTTTCTGAGAATTTAAATGCGTAGGAATGACCTGGCTTCATTATGGTCCTACCAACAGTGCGTTCAGCAAAGCTCAGTAGTCTCCATAGTGTCAAGTGATGGTTCAGTTCTGCTAGCCTGTGTGTATCTCAAGGCAGAGCCTGATCTATCTTTCTACTGACTTTCACCCTCAGAGGTGGTACAGGAGGATCCATGGCTCCTGAAGTTCATTTTTAACTTCGTTTCCCTCTAACACCACTGAATAAGCTATAAGGTATTGTATTGTATACTTGTGTGACTACCTCAAGGGGAAAATTTGGCTTAGAAAGAGCTAATGTGTGTTTTCATGTGGACTCCATGTTAACTAAGATAACAAAAAACATAATCCTTCAACAACCATCCACTTGCCTCCCTCCATCCTCTTGGATGCGTATGTGGAGTTGACAGAGCAGGTGGTGATGTCCCCCAAGCCCTCACCAACACTTTCTCAGGGTTACACTGTTACAGCCATTGCTTTTGGTGCAATTAGTGAGGCCCAATAATTCTTCCACTAAGCCCAGAGCTAATATTTTAAAGATAAAAATATTTTTACTTAAGTTTTTTAAATTGCATGTGTGGGGACACATGTACCTATACATATATACACTATTTTATAGTATTACTTAATGAAAGGTTTTATACTGTACTATTTAAAAATACATTTTAGCGTTACTTAATCCATTTGGGGACAATGTTAATAAATTAAAGTGACAAGTTTAATTTTTCTTGGGTACATATTTTCACTTCATAGAAATAATTTATCTTTATTCACTTTTGGCTAAGGTTTATTTTTTTTCTTGAATAACATCTCACTCTAACACAGATCTCTTATATAGTTATATAGTGGATAAGAACACACACTATGAAATCACACAGATCTTTGCTCAAATGTCAGCATTCCCATTTGACTCTTTAGATAGTTATTTAATCTTTCTATAAAATGGGAATAATAATAATAATACCATTCTGAGAATTGTTTGAGTTAATAATGCATGTACTACAATTTTCACTGTGCCTGGCACATAGTAAGCAGACAATTGATCCTATCTGAACTTCACTTAGTATATAGTCCCTGATATATATTAGCAATGTAATAAACAGCAAGAAGAAAGGAAGGTGGGGGAAGGAAGGGTAAAGGAAAGGGGAAGGGAAAAGGGAAAGGAAGCAGAAGCAGAAGGGGAAGGGAAGGGATTCTCTTGAATGAGACAGAAGCCTAAATGTATTACAAAGTATTGTAATGATCTGTTTACATATCTTTCTCTCCCACAAAACTGTAAGCATCATGCAGGCCAAAAGGATTGTGTTGTTTTCATGTCCGTAGAATCCAGAACGACTAATGCATTATTTTACAAGCGGTAGATACACACACATCTTTAAGTGAACTAAACCAAGTAAGAATATGTATTTATAGGATAAGATTTGTTTAATGTCTGTCACCATATTAAATTGTAAGCTTCATGAAAGCAAGGAAAGGACTTGTATTTTATTTTCTCCACTATATCATTATCAGTTAGAATACTTGGTGCAGTAAATGGCTATATTGGACTTCAGGGAAGAAATTTCCAAAGGTATCTACATCCCTGCATAGTCTGATCTATAAGTAGCACCTCCTACATGAACATGAGAGAAATAATCCTGGAAGGCATTACCATGAATTAGGTAATCAATTTTTCGGTAACATTGCAGATGTTCATTGCTTTACCTTGTACGTACAACATTCCTGAAAACTTTTGAACATAATATCTACTTAAAAATTATAGCACTAAAGATAATTTTACTATCATTATGTTAGGCATTTAAAATATCTTTGAGAATATGTTTAATATTTTCAATCACAATGTGTTGTTGTGATTGAAACAAATAGCCTTTGTTCCTAGGACTTAGAACAGATAGCCTTGTTCCACCTCTAAGCAGCTAGAGAGCAATCTAAGGTCAGTTCACGTAAGAATTGGGGTTGATCATGCAGGATGTTGCCTGGCCACATAACTCCCAGAATGGCCTGTGAGGTTACCCAAACAAGCACTTTTCACCCACAGTGAGAAATTACAAGATGTAGCCATCCCATGTTGGGAGAGCTTCTTGCCATTTCTGCTGTCGTCTTGATTTTTTCTTTTCGGGCGTGTAACAAAGAAAATGGATCCCATGGGGCAGCTCTCACACTTGTTACCCTCCATTTCCTCAGTCTAACTGAGTGTAAGTAATGGAACTGTGTTTTAATGGCCCACTCTCCCAAACGCCCTCCTAACCCTTCAGCAGAGCTGCTTTGTAGCTGACAAATATGACAGGCAAGGCTAACGAACCCTTAGGCCAGCAATATTCTCATCTTTAATCCATCACAGACATCAAAAAATAATGAGATTTCTTGAAACCATGCCAACAGTGAGCTCATATGACACTGAGATGATGAATTTACTCAACCACTTACAAAGAAGTAGCCAGCACACCAAAAGACCCAGGTAATTTCACAAGGCAGAGTGGCACTGCCTGGAAACATTAATGTTTGCCACATTTTCTAGGTGGTGTCTCATCCCAGAATCTAGTCCATTTGAATTTTTATCCCTGATTTTAAGTTGTGCCTGTTATTTCTTAGTGTGTTGCATGGAAATTTAATTCTGCCATCCTTCTCCCGGGAAAGCTGATAAGGGATACTCAAGCTTATGTGCATCATGCTATTGCTGCTGTAAAACTGTGATAAAATGAGACATTTTTAAAAGATAGTTTTTTTTAAAAAAATGGAGAATTTGTGTTTGTTTATTTGCTTGTATTTTAAGATTTAAGTTGAAATGGTATAATCTGGGGGACCTGAATATGATTTTGTAGTTTTGGGTATTTTATTTGTATTACATTGATAAATTATAGGTGTATATATATAATGCTTAAATATACTTATGGGGTAAAAAGTATGTTATGATTTTGGAATACAATGTAGAATGCATAAATCATGCTAATTAACATCTATCACCTCAAGTATTACTATTATTTTGTGACAGCATTTGAAATTTACTCTCTTAGCAATACTGAAATCTATAGTAGCCAATTATAAGCTATGTTTACCATGCTGTGCAATGGATCTCCAAAAAAACAAACAAACAAACAAAATAAATCAAACTTATTCCTCCTATCTAAGAGGTTTGTACTCTTCAGTTACCATCTCCCTGTTCTCCACCCTGCCCCAGCCCCTGCAATCAGCTTTCTACTCTCTGCTTCTATGAGTTAAATAGTTTTAGATATCACATATAAGTGAGAACACATGATATTTTGCTGTCTGTGTTTGTCTATTTAATTTAGCCTAATGTTCTCTAGTTTCATCCACATTGTCACAATTGACAGAATTTCTTTCTTTTTTAAGGCTGAATAGTATTCTATAGTGTATGTATACCACATTTTCTTTATCCTTTCATACCTTGATGGACACTTCTTGGCTATTGTGAATAGTGCTACAGTGAATACAGAAATGCAGACATGTCTTTGACATTCTGATTTCAAATCTTTGGGTAAATACCCAGTAGTGGGATTGCTAGGTCATATGATAATTCTATTTTTAGTTTTTTAAGGAATCTCCAAACTGTTTTTCATAATGGTTGTGCTGATTTACATTCTCACCAACAGTGTATAAGGGTTCTCTTGTCTCTACATCCTTGCCAACACTTGTTATCATTTGTCTTCTGATAACAGACATTCTAACAGTTGTGAAGTCATTTTAATTTGCATCTTCTTATGATTAGTAATGTTGAGCACTTTCTCATGTATCTAATAGCCATTCGTATGTCTTTTTTGAGAAATGTCTATTCAGGTCCTTTGTTCATTTCTTAATCACAGTATTTGTTTTTCTTCTATAGAATTGTTTGGGTTCCTTCTATATTTTGGATATAGATCTTTTATCAGATATATGACTTGCAAATATTTCTCCCAAACTGTAAGTTCTCTTTACTCTGTTCATTGTTTCTTTTATTGTGCAGACACTTTTAAATTTTGATGTAACTCCATTTGTGTACTTTTGCTTTTGTTGCCTATGCTTTTAGGCTCAAATCTAAAAAAATCATTGCCCAAATCAATGTAATGGAGTTTTTCTCCTATGTTTTCCTCTAGCAGTTTCATAGTTTCAAGTCTTATGTTTAAAGTCTTTAATACACTTTGAGGTGATTTTTGTCCATATGATTTTTTGTCCTTTATTCTGCTGATGTGGTGTATCATATTTATCAATTTGTGAATGTTGAATCATCCTTGTATCTTAGGGACGAATCTCTCTGGATTATGGTGAATGATCCTTTTAATGTGTTGCTGAATTCAGTTTGCTAGTATTTAGTTGTGGAGTTTTGCATCATGTTCATTAATGACATTGACCTGTAGTTTTCTTTTCATGTGATGTCCTTATCTGGCTTTGGTATCAGAAAAATATCGGCCTTGTAAACAGAGTTTAGAAGTGTTCCCTTCTCTTTAATTTCTTGAAAAGTTTGTAGAGAATTGGTATTAACTCTGTTACTGACAAAGCTGGTTCCCCAAAAGATGGGGTCCTTCTCTGTTCAGTATCACAAAGCCAATATCTAAAACTGAAATTGTCAAGCAGTGCAGGCTTTATTCAATGGCCATGGGATTGAGAAGTAAAAGCATGGCCCACAAATCAACTTCTCAACTAGTGAGGGGTGAAAGGGTTAAAATATAGGATTTCTCTAATGAAAGGGTTCGCCTTAAAAGTGAGAAGAGGAATATTCATGTCTTTTCTGGTAATGGGAGGGAAATGTCCCAGAACCTGAGAGCTGCCTTTCCTTTTGTCCTTTCATGGCTTCTTTTGGTCATTGTCATGGTGATTGTCAGTGGTCATGGTGCCATTTAGCATGGAAATGTGATCATAATGGAGCCTGAGGTCTTTTTGAAGTGTTTTGATTGGCTGTCTTGGTTCTTACCAGTCTCAGCTCATAAAGGTTACAAAGGGAATTTTTTATTACAGGTGTCCTGTTTCTTAAAAATAAGCAGAGTTAAAGCTGGGTAGAAATTCAGCTATGTCATATTACCATTAAACTGTGTAACAAATTCCTCCTTTTCTCTATATTTACTCCTCATTCTTGAGGGGTATGAAGGGATGAAGGTCCATCTTCTATAACTTCTTTAAGCTGAATCCAGGTGTTGATATGGGACCCATTAGAGGAGTGAAATCTTTCCTAGCTAGTCTTGGGTAGGTCTAGTTATCTCCTGGGTATAAGCCTAGCTGTTCATATTGCTATACGGCCTCAACTTGCTTAGACACAAAAGAAACAAGGCAGTTTAAGAAACAGGGCCCAAAGATCAAGAGAAGTAGGATATCAGCTAAAGTGCCCAGGAAGGGTAAGAACCATGTGAGATTAGAGATGGCCTGTTTTATAATTTTTCCATATTCCCTGAGGGCCCATGCCCTTTTGGTTAAATTGGTGCAACCACATGGTCTGGTTGTAGATGACTTTAATGTATTTTTTAATTTATCTAAAATTATTTACCCAAGCACAACAGGAAGTGTTGGTGACTACACACTTGTTCTGCCAAGAGGTCATCAAGAGCCGGATGGTTATAATGCACGATATTGGCTACTAAGTCTGGGGAGACTGTGAGGCAGATAACGCCATCGCCGGTCTTATAGGCTAAAGTTTCTATAACTGTTTCAAAGTTGTGGAGGGTAACTTTATTGTAGGCAAACCTTCCCTAAGGGGCAAGGAGACTGCCCACTATCCTGATGCCAGCCAGAATAAGCCTAATCGCCATTTTATTCCTTGAGCAAGAGGGGAATGGAAAACAATTAAATATTTTGACTTGTCTGGGCATTAGGTTCTCTAACTGCGCTCTCCTTGATGTCATGTGTTTTCCAAACGGGTAGACTCTGGATGAAACAAGGTGACTCCAAGAGCAAAGCTTAGAATACCTGAATACCTGCAAGCAAGACAAGTAGATTAAGTCCTGACAGAAAAGTATATGCAGGCCCAAGGTAACCTATCTGTTTGAGGTTTCTTGTCCATCCTTTTGAAAAGGAACCTTAGGTCTGAGAGTGCTTCAGCTCAGTAAGTGGCACTTTCTTCCTTAGGTTCTGTGGCTGCCTTTATCTGGGTGTGGTGGACCCAAGGCGTCACTCCCTGTAACTCTAAGGCAGAGTTAGTTGTGAGAATTACCATATAAGGTCTTGTCTATTTAGGTTCTAAGTAATCTTGTGGTCTTCCCACTTTTAGGTTTTTAACAAAACCCAGTCCTGGGTTGTAAAAGATGAAGGGCCAAATGAGATGATGAAGGTAATCCTTGAATTCTATATTCCTGAAAGGCCTTTATTATTTTTCTAACCTTGGTAGCATATTTTATTTTTTTCATGTTTCTGAGGACCTCCCGGTTACCTTACCAGACCTGGACCAGTTGGCCATACATTAGCTCATAAAGGCTCAGTTTGATTTTTCCTTTTGGAGTTTTTCTTATTTTTAACAAGGCTGTGGGGAGTAATGAAATCCATGGGAGATGGGTTTTCTGGCTTACTTTGGCTAAAGTCCTTTTAAGGGTCTGGTTGGTGTGCTCTATTTTGCCTGAGACTGCGGTCTCCAGGTGGTATGTAGAGATCATTTTATTTCTAAGCTCCAAGAAGCAGCCTTAGTAATGAAAGCTATAAATGCTGGTTTATTATCACTGTGGATTGACCAAGGCAGCTTGAATCTGGGGACGTTTGCCACCTCATGTGCAATTTCAGTGTGGGTGGCAAAGGCTTCCACCCATCCTGAAAAGGTGTCTGTAAGAACCAGGAGGTATATACGTTTTTAAAGCCCCTGGGCATAACTGTGAAACCGATTTACCAATCTTTCCCTGGGTGTCTACCTTGGTATTAGACCAGCTGAGTAGGCTCCCTTCCCTTCTCCCCACCCATTGCATAAGGTGGATATTAGGGTTATTAACATAGCAGATGGGGCTAGTCTCAACCACCTCTTTGATTAGCTCCCTGAGGGTTGGGACAGTTATACTTTTGCAAAGCCAGTGAAAGGGCCTCTTGATCAGTGAGTGTTAGAATGGTTTTTGTTTTAACGGTCTGCAAGGCAACTGCTTTTGGGAAAAGAAATTGTCCATGAGGGCTTATTAGCCATCTTGACTGATCAGTACTTTTGGTATAACCCCATTTGGAGGCTTTTTTCCATTCCTTTTGAGAGTAAGACAGGATCAAAAGAGCAGGACCCAGGAAAGAAGGTGAAAGTGGCATTTAGAAAGTGACCTTCCCTAAAGTCACCTGTTTTGACACTAGGTTGGCTTTATTCTTTTCTTTGGTTAGCTTAACATCCCATTTCTGGTGGCTGCAGTAATGAACTACTGCCACCTGGGCTAGTTTTCTTACAGTCTCTAATAACCTTAAAATGATGGTGCCATTTTTGACCTGTTTATTATCAGAGGTTAACATGCCCCTTTTCCTCTAACTAGTGCCGTGTGTGTGTAAGATGGAATATTAGTACCTGGAATCAGCGTATACTTAAGTGCATTCCCTTCACTCAATTTTTATGCCCTGGTTAGAGCAACAAGCTCTGCCTTCTGTCCCCCAAAAGATGGGGCCTTTCTCTGTTCAGTATCACAAAGCCAATACAATGAAACTGAAAGTGAGGGTCAAGCAGTGCGGGCTTGACAGTGCAGGCTAAGAGCATCCTGGTAGAAGAGTGCCTGCTTCTACGGTATCAGTGAGACCATAGCACAGCCGGCCCTCCCCTGTTCCTTTTTCATATAGCCTCTCCCATTGGTGAACCACTGGGATTCTGCATTCTCAATAGAGTCACATTTAAGGTCTGGCCTACTGGAGTAAACTTACTCCATCACCTCTGAGCAGTTGTGAGATAAGTGACCATCTTCAGGTGGAAGGAGTGTGGCTGTGTTCAAGCTATTACATACCTTCAGAGTTATGTGATGGTTGTCTGTAACTGGAGAGTATTGCCTAGGGACAGCCATTCTGCCCCGCTTTCATTCATGAAGGTCTGGGTATGGTGGGGAGTCCAGATAGTTAGGGGTTGGCCAAAGGTTAACTTTTCTGCTTCTTTTAAAAGAAGGGCAGTGACTGACACTGACCCAAGGCAAGGAGTCCAGTGTTTAGCAAGTAATTCCAGTTGCTTGGAAAAGTAGATCGTTTATCCAGGTCAGTGGGCCCAACCTTCAAGTTAGTATTACTAGAGCAATTCCTTCCTCTTATGAAACATAAAGATGAAAAGGTTTGTTTAGGTTGGTTAGGGCTAATGGTGGTGGCCTCGTGAGTTGGGTTTTAAGTTTTCAGAATGCTGGTCAAATTGTGCCATCCATTCAGAAGAATCAGGTGCTCCAGGTCCCTAGCTAAGGCTTCTCTAAATATTGTGGGGGAGTTTTTGGATGCCTGGGTCCACACAGTGATATAGGAGTGGGGCAGGGCAGTGCTGGGTAGAGACAGGCAGGTCCCTGGCAAGGGCTTCACCCCCGTGAAACTAGGTGAGGACAGGCACTCCTGCTTTCATGCCCAAATGTTGCATTTTTCAAGACCATCCTGACCCACCAGGCCCCTATCCTAGGCCTATAAAAACCCAAGATCTTAGTGGGCAGACACACAGGCAGCCAGATATCAAGAGGAACACATCAGCAGAAGAAGACACAAGCGACTGGACGTGAGAGGATGGGGAGGGAGCATGCCATCAGAAGAGCATACCAACAGATGCAGGCAGGCACGCTAGCACATCACAGGCCATCCACTAGTGGGATGAGGCAGAGTTTAGCTGGGGCAGTCAGAGAAAGTCTGCCCAACTCCAGGGGAAAACCATCTCCCCTCTGACTCCCCCATCTGCTGAGAGCTACTTCTACTCAATAAAACCTTGCACTCCTTCTCCAAGCCCACGTGTGATCTGATTTTTCTGGTACACCAAGGCAAGAAACCCTGGGATACAGAAATCGTTCTGTCCTTGTGATAAGGAAGGGGGTCTAATTGAGCTGGTTATCACAAGTCGCCTATAGAGGGAAACTAAAAGAGGTCCCTGTAACACACGCCCACTGGGGCTTCAGCTGTAAACGTTCACCCCTAGACACTGCCGTGGGGTTGTTGCCCCACAGCCTGCCTGTGTGTATGCTCCCCTAGAGGTTCCAGCAGTGGGGCACTGGAGAAGCAAGCCACACCTGCATCACATTCCCTGCTAGGGGGACAAGGGAACCTTTCCCATTTCAACTGGGGCCTCGCCCAGTATCCTGGAAGGTGAATGTGAAGGAATGTGAAAATGTCGGGTCTGCCTCTCTTCCAAAACCGTGCCACCTGTCTTTCTTTCCTGCGGGTAAGAGGCTCTGTTTCCCTTCACTGAGTTTTAAATATAAAATAATTAGCAAATCTGGACAAAAATATATCCTAACAATATTGAAGACATGTTTAAAATTTTTATTTTATTAATTTGAAAACCATTTTTATGAAAGATTACTAAATTCTTGTGAACTTGAAGAGCATTTGGACTTACCTAATTCATGAGTACTTATTTACTTATAAGCCACTTTGGTGGTATGCTAGACTTCCCACATAAGATAATACATCTGTACATACACAAAGATGCAAGAGCTTTTACCTCAGAATTTTAGCCATGAGATACAATACAGACTCACCATTTTATAAGTGATGAAATAGTGGATTTAATTTTTTTTAATTGGAAAATTTGGGTAAAGCAGTATTTACGGCAGTTTTTTTTTTTTTTTTGTAATCCTCCTTTACAGTTATTTTTTCAGTTTCAAATGGGTTTTCAATGTCTCCATTTCAGTTAGACCAGAAATAATAAGTCTTATCTCAGCACCAGCAACTGAATAACAGGGGATTCACAGCAGGCAAAGAAAAGAGAGGAAGATAGCTTTAGAAAACTACTTAACTCGATAAGTGCAGGCTAGCCATTTGAACTCTAAATATTTCTTACCGTGCACAAAGCTACTATTTATCATTGCATGCAGGCATCCCTGATATCTCCTTGAAGGCCAGCTAGGCCTCCTTGGCACTTCTCCTTTTAGGAGAGTAGCCAAGGCCACCTTGTCCTTGTGGCTTTGTCAAAGAGTAGGAGGAGGTGTTTTCCAAGAAGGATGAAACCCAAGCTTCTCCAGTGCAAGAAAAATGGTATGTTGGAGGTTTTTACGGATGTAAGAGAACAAACACTAAGAGGAGTAAACAGAGAGAAACAGAGAAGGACACACACACACACACAAACACAAACACACACACACACACACACACACAATTTACCTATAGGCTGTTTCCTAATCCTGCAGTCTGGACTGTCAGCCCTTCAATTCTTCTCTCATCTTTTCAAGAACCTTTTTCAGGCCCTCTATTTGGGGCATAGCCACCCTTCAGTTCCTTTCTCACCTTTGCTGAGACACTTAAGGGAGTCTTGGGACGTAAGGACCCATTTACTGAGGATGGGACAGTAATGTGGTGCCAGGAGTCCCCATGCAGAACCATAATCCTGGGAAAATGTCCCATCGTACGTTGCTCAGTGGGTCCTTCCCAGTACAGTTTTATAACCCTTTGCCTGCCTGCTTACTCCATCACAACAATAATATATTACATTCCTCAAAGCTGATCCCTGGCACCGAGAGTCAGGATAAACGTACGTTCTTTGATGTAGGTATTTATTGGTATGAACATTTTTTTAGAACTGTTTTTGCTGCATCCCATAAGTTATGATATGCTGTGTTTCCATTTTGTTTGTCTCACGATATTTTAAATTTCCCTTTTAATTGGTTGTTCTGGGACATACTGTTTAACTTCTGTGTATTTGCAAATTTACCAAAATTTCTGTTGTTATTGATTGTGACTGGAAAAGATTATTGATATAATTTGATCTTTTCAAATTTGCTAACATTTGTCTTGTTACCTAACATCAATCTATCCTGGAGAATGTTTTGTATGTTCTTGAGAAGAATGTGTATTCTGTCAGATGGAATATTCTGTATAGGTCAGAATTCTTTGTCAGCTGATGCTGTTGGGTGCCAGTTGCTGGGTCTCCAGGGAGATAAGGGGCTTCCCATATAGGGAGGTGGACCATTTAGTCCAGGGCCCCACACTGGTTAACCAGTTCTGTTACTGACAAAGCTGGCCCCCTATAAGATGGAGTCTTTCCCTGTTCAGTGTCATGAAACCAAATGTAGGAAACTGAAAGTGAGTTTCAAGCAGTACAGACTTATTTAATGGTCATGGAATTGAGAAGTGGGAGCATGGCTCATGAGTCAACTTCTTGACTAGCAAATGGTGAGTGGGTTAAAATATGGGGTATCTCTAATGCATGGGGTGGACATTAAAAGTGAGGGAAAGGATATTCATGTCTTTTTTGTAAATGGGTGGTGAACTTTTTGGAAATGGAGTGCTTCCTCCCTTTTTCTTCCTTTTATGGCTTCTTTTGGTCATTGTCCCAGCAATTGTCAACTGTCATGGCACTGAAGGTAGTGTCATTTAGTGTAGAAATAGATTATAATAAAGCCTGAGGTCTTTTTGCAGTCATTTAATTGGCTATCTTGGTTCTAAACAATCTCAAAACAAAGAGCTCTGGTTCTAACCAGTCTGATTACAACGAGAATTTTAATCATAGGCGTCTTGTTTCTTAAAGATAAGCAGAGTTAGGGCAGGGTAGAAATTCAGCTATGTCACATAGCCATTATCCCAGGTAACAGTTCTTTAAATGCTTGGTAGAGTCTAACGATCACACTATCAGGTCCTGGAATTTTCTTTGATGGAAGACTTTTTTTTTTTTTTTCCAGTCAGAGTCTTGCTCTGTCGCCCAGGCTGGAGGGTAGTGCAGCAATCTCAGCTCACTGCAACCTCTGCCTCCCAGGCTCAAGCAATTCTCATGCCTCAGCCTCCTGAGTAGCTGAGGTTACAGACATGTGCCACCAAGCCTGGCTAATTTTTTTGTATTTTTAGTAGAGACAGGGTTTTACCATGTTGGCCAGGCTGGTTTGGAACTCTTGGCCTCAAGTTGATCTGCTTGCCTTGGCCTCCCAGAGTTCTGGGATTACAGGCATGAGCCACTGCACCCAGCTGAAGACTTTTTATTACTGATTCAATCTCTTTACTCATTATTCCAAAACATCTTTATTTTTAATGCCTCTTTTACAGTTTTTCTTTTACATTTTTTGGTCTGTTCAGATTTTCTGTTTTTTTTTTTTTTTTTTTTTTTTTTGTGATTCAGTCTTGGTAGGTTGTATGTGTCTAGGAATTTATTCATTTCTTCTAGGTTATCCAATTTTTTGGCATATAATTGCTTATAACAGTCTCATATTTTTATTTGATGTGAGTTGTAATATCTCATTTCTAATATCTTATTTTATTTATTTGAGCCTTTTTTTGTTTTTTCTAGATAAAGATTTGTCAATTTTATCTTTTTGAAGAAAACTCTTCATTTTGTTAATCTTTTGTATTGTTTTCCTAGTCTCTATTTCATTTATTTCTGCTCTGATCTTTATTATTTGTTTTCTTCTGCTAACGTTGGGCTTAGCGTATTCTTCTTTGTCTATTTTCTTAAGACAAAATGTTGTTTATTTGTTAATTTTTTTTAAGAGATGGAATCTCACTTTGTCACTCAGGCTGAAGTGCAGTGGCATGATCATAGCTCATGCAGTCTAGACTCCTGGGCTCAAGTGATTCTCCCCCTCAGCCTCCTGAGTAACTGGAATTACAGGTGTGATCTTCCTTTTTGATGTAGGTGTTTATTGGTATAAACTTCTTTTTAGAACTGTTTTTGCTGCATCCCGTAAGTTTTGGTATTTTGTGTTTCCATTTTGTCTTGTGATATTTTAAATTTCCCTTTTAACTTGTTGTTCTAGGGGCATATTGTCCTGGAATTATGGCCAACATTCTACAGGGCAACAGGTCATTGATTCTGATCCTGCCAGCATCCACCCATCTTATTGGTGGGCATCACCCCAGGGTGAACCTGTGAAAGATATTGCTTAGTACTGCTTGGAGGTAAGGTATCTTCAACAAGCAACCTGGAGAAAGGAGGGTTATGGCCCAATTATATGGCCTCTGTGCAAGGCATGAAACCAGGAAGAGGCACATACATTTCTCCAGAAATTGCTCTTGTGGTGGGGGGAGGCAGAAGTGGTGGTGCTCTCTATGATGGACCCAAATCCAGAGAACCATCTGCAGTTTTAGCATCAATTCATAAAGTGTCTAAAGCTGTAGGTGGTCATAGCATAGCACTGAAGATCCTTAAACCCAAAAGTCTGGACACATCCTCATTAACCGGGATACAATGCAACAACTATGAATGAATATACAATGGGCAGGCAGTATCTGCAATAGTGATAGATCTGAGAATTGAGATCAGTGGTGAGGACCTGTGAACTAGGTCCTCAGAGAATTATTGTCTTTGTATGTAATTTTTCTGTTTGCTTTCAGCTCATTTCTCTGTTCTTCCTCTGCTTTGCTCTGAATTACAGGGAGCTGATTGACCCCACAAATTCAAAAATCACCTTTCTTAGCTTCTTTGTCCATTGACTTCTGACTAAGCTTCATCAGTGGGAAGCACTAGTGGGAAACTGGAAGGTGGAAGGAAGAGAGAAGCCAGAGTATTCCCCTTACCTTTTTGGTTTCAGACAGTCTTTAGCAGTGGCTGTGTCTCCTTCTCCATAGTCCCAGCTCCCCTAAATTGACTCTGATTTCTCACTGCATGGCCCTGGTTTATCAGTTTGTATAACATCTTCTCCCTGTGTCTTTGCCTTTGCCATCTTAGTAATGCTAGTCACTTCCTGATGTTGCTAATTTGTTCCTTCTTTGTTTTATCATCCTCCTGGAAGCTTTATAACTAGTTTGCCATATAAAATTTGATTTTCTTAATGTAATCACTTGTTATGAGTTTCCTGACACAATTGACTGTCCAAGAGTCTTAGGCAAGAGGGAATACAGAATGTGGGATATGGGGTGGGGTATCTGTTAGCATAGGCTTGCTCCAGCAGGCAGGCTGGGCTGGAATCAAGGGAAAATTGAGCCATAGATTCTAGGGGCAAAACTAGAATCAGGCCTCATAAGCAGCCAATTAGTCTTAGTATGCAAGGGGTTAGGCAGAAAGAAGGAAACTAGTGTAACCAAGTAATATGAGTGAGGTCATAGAGAAGGAAGCACTATTTCAATATTGAAAAAGAAAAATGAATGCAAATGTTTACTAAATATGCTCAAAGTGGTACAATGAAGAGGTTATGTTGCCTAATGCACAGCAAAATTTCTCTTCACTCTTCTCTCTACTCAGTTTCACTCACCATGACTGTTCTTTTACTACACATGTTTAATCTAATTACCTATCTATCTAATCTCTTTCTGGTCCAAACTCTTTCCTTTGCTTTTTCCTTCTCTTGTATCTTCCCTAACACCTCTTCTCTTCCAGAAGGAGCCTTTTCTCATGTAAATCAATCAGAGGGGATGTATGCTTATTATAATTTATTATATTTTTGTGTCTCTCTCACAAAAGATAATAAAAACCAGAATGAAAATTTGAGATATTAGACCAGAATAAACTGGACTGAAAGAAAAGTGGAAAGATGAGCCCAGAGATATTACTCTCATTAGGACTAAAAATTACCTTTTATGTAATGATTTTGCCTTGTCCCTGCAAAAGGAAAACTCTGCTACTGGGACTCAACTGGTTCAAATAGTTGGGATCTAATGCTGCATGTGGAAATCAGCTGTTTTGAATTCAGAGCATGTTCATGCATAGGGATAAATTATGTACTAGGTGGGTTTTCAATGCCACAGAGACCACACTCAATGGATGGTTAATAAATGAATGCATAATATGTGAAGTACAACATGGTATCTGACCAAGAATTCTAGAGAAAAATAGGTACCAGATATAGATATGTTACTATAATAGAATTCATTCAGAATTCCAATTTGGAATAGAAGAAACAAATCCTTCAGGTTATGAACTTGAAATCGCCTTTTCTCATCTTTCCCCTTCTCTATGTGCTGATCAAATTATTTAAACTCCAAGGGGAGCAGATAAAAATAGGTATTTCTAGAAAGACACTTCCCAACCCAGGAACAAAATTTAGAAACTTAGATCTTCTTCTTTTTTTTTTTTTTTTAATTTGACACGGAGTCTTGCTCTGTTGACAGGCTGGAGTGAGTGCAGTGGCATGATCTCCGCTCACTGCAACCTCCACCTCCTGGGTTCAAGTGATTCTCCTGCCTCAGCCTCCCAAGTACCTGGGACTACAGGCATGTGCCACCATGCCCAGCTAATTTTTGTATTTTTAGTAGAAACGGGGTTTAGATCTTCTCTTGTTTTTTAATATGGCTCCAAGGAGTGGCTTATGAGCTTCAACTTATTGCTTCTGATTAAGATTTCATTTATCTTTTACTGTTCATCAGAACAGACAATCCTTGCATTCTTTCCTATCCTGGCCTATCTTTAAAATGAACTCAGCTCTTTGGAAGATAATAAGCAGCTTATTGGTAGCAACAAAAGGGGGAATATATCAGAAGTGAAAAATAGCAACAACCTTAGGTGTTCTCAAATATTTTTAAAGTATCAGTTATAAATAACATGAGAGCTACAGATACTAGTTAATGGTAAGAAACTGGACATTTTCCATCTAAGATCAAGATAAGATGAGGATGTCCCCTTTACCACACCTATTCAATACTATCATGGAAGTGGTAGCTAATGCAATAAAACAAGAAAAAGAAAGAAATATAATAGTCTTTGTTCACAAAGAGTGTGATAAAATCCCAATTAATCAACAATGACAACAAAATATACTGGAATTAATAAGGATGCAGGATACTAGGTTAACATACAAAGGTTAATTGTTTTTCTACATGCCAGCAATAAACATAACAATGCCGTTTGCAATAACACCCAAAAATGGAATATTTGGGCATAAATCTAACAAAATATGTACATAATTTATATGCTAAAAGCTATTAATACGAAACTGTGGAAAATCAAAGAGCTCTAATTGAATGGAGTGATATTCCATGTTCATGGATTAGAAAACTCAGTGTTGTAAAGATGTTTCTTCTTCCCAATTTGCTCTATAGATTCAACATAAATCTCAAATCTATAGATTTCAACTAAATCTCAAAAAGCTATCTTTTCAATATGGAGAAATTCATTCTAAAATTTATATAGAAAGGCCAAGAACATAGAATATCCAATATAATATTGTAGAAGAAGAAAAAGTTGGAGAAATTCTATCCAATTCCAAAACTTACTATAATTTCAGAGTAATCAACATAGTGTGATACTGGTAAAAGACCAGACCTTAGATAAATGGAAGAGAATAGAAATATAGTCACACAAACATAGTAAACCAATCCTGTACAAAAGAGTAGAGGCCACTAAATAGAGAAATAATAGTCCTTTCAGCAAATGTGTGGGAACAATTGAAACCAACATGCAAAATTTAACCTAGATACAAACCTTATATCTTTCACAAAAATTAACTCAAAATGGATCATACACTTAAATGTAAAATACAAAATATTAAACTTCTTGAAGAAAACATAGGAAAAAATATAGGTGACCTATGGTTTGACATTAAATTTTTGACACACACTAAAAGCATGATACATGAAAAATAATTTAATGTTAGATTTAATTAAAACTAAAAATTATGTTTTTAGAAAGGCACTGCTAAAAGAATAAAAAGACAGACACACAAAAAATTTGAAAGAGAATATTTGGAAAACAGAAAATATATATTCAATAAAAGATTTATATTCAAAACATAGAAAGAGCTCTTGGAGCTCAACTATAAGAAAACAAAAGACACCAGGCATGGTTACTAATATCTACAATCCCAGTACTTTGGGAGGCCAGAATGGGAGGATTACTTGGACTGGGAGTTTGAGATTACCCTGGGCAATATAGTGAGACAAAAGAAGAAGAAAAGAAGAAGACGAAGACGAAGAAGAAGAAGAAGAAGAAGAAGAAGAAGAAGAAGAAGAACAAGAAGAAGAAGAAGAAGAAGAAGAAGGGGGAGGAGGAGGAGGAGGAGGAGGAGAAGAAGAAAGAAAAGAAGAAGAGGAAGAAGAAGAAAGAAGAGGAAGAGGAAGGAGGAGGAGGAAGAGGAAGAAGAAAAGAAGAGGAAGGGGAAGAAGAAGAAGAGGAGGAGGAGGAGGAAGAGGAAGAAGAAGAAGAAGAAAAGAGGAAGAGGAAGAAGGGGAGAAGGAGGAGGAGGAGGAGACATGTGTATACATAGGTATACACCATGGTATGTGTATGCCTATGTAACAAACCTGCACATTCTGCACATGTATCCCAGAACTTAAAGTATAGTCAATTAAAATTTTTTTTTTATTTATAGAGGAGGAGTAGGAGGAGGGAAGGATAACAAGAAGGAGAAGAAAAGAAAAAGAAGAAGAAGAAGAAGACCCAATACAAAATAGACAAAGGATAAAACATATGACCAGGCAACTCACCAAAGAAGATACAGAGATGACAAATTAGAATATAAAAAGATGACAACATCATACATCATTAGGGAATTATAAATTAAAACAAGGAAATACTGCTAAATACCTCTTAGAATTGCTAAAAAAAAAAAAAATCCTCACAAACCCAGTTCTGGTGAGAATGAGGAGGAGCAAAGAGCAACTGAAATCTTACTTATTTCCTCTTGAGAGTGCAAAATGCCACAGTCACTTTAGAAGAGTTTGGCAGTTTTTTTATAAAGCTAAAAATAGTCTTACCTTACCATTATACAACATTGTGCCATAGGCATTATCCCAACTGACTTGAAAATTTAATGTCCATGCCAAAAACTGCATGTTAAATTTATAGCAGCTTTAGTCATCATTAAAAAATAAGAATTAATGAAGATGGACTTTAATAAGCAAATGAGTAAACAAACCTTGGTACATTCATATAATAGAACATTAATCAGTGATAAAAAGAAATGAGCCATCAAGCTATGGAAAGATAGAACCTTAAATGCAGATTGCTAAGTGAAAAAGCTGTTCTGAAAAGGCTATATATTGTATAATTTTAATTGTATGATATTCTAAAAGTGACATACAGACAGTAGAATGATTAGTAATTGCCAGGGGTTTGGTTATAGGTGTAGAGAGTTGAATAGTTGAAGCACAGGGGATTGTTTTTAGGGTAGTGAAACTGTTCTGTATGACACTTTAATGACGCTTTATGCACACGTGAAAACCCATAAAACTTTACAGTATGAGGACAGAACCTTAATGTTTGAAAATTTAAAGAAAAATTAGGAGGTCAGTGGAGCTCAGGATGGAATGCACCATGACGAAATAATCTAACTGTGTCATAGGTGCATGAAACAACCTCATTGAAAGGGGTTGAGGAAAAAGGTGCTGACCTAAATAACTTTAAAATGAGTAGAGTTCGTAAGAATAAAAAGGCAAAAGAAACTGCACATAAGCATTGTATTTCAGTTGATAAAGTTTTTTCCCATGGAGATATGAGTTAACAATCTTAATATTGTTTTACATATATTTGAACTATGCAATTAAGTAAATGAATGGCAAATGGTAGGAGCCAGTCTTCTCATTGTTAAAGTAAGAATAACAAACAAGTAAGGGGAAAAGTCTATAATAATCCATATAGTAATGGATTAGAATTGGTGACATCAGTATGAACTCACATTTAACTTAATATAGATAAAAATAGTTACATCTAGAAATTTTTATAGATATGCATATGTACACTGGGTAATACAAACACTTATATTTTCTTGATCTTCCATTACAGAGAGCCTAAAAAAAAAATGGCTGGGCCTCTTGACTTACACCTGTAATCCCACCAGTTTGGAAGGCCAAGGCAGGAGGATTGCTTGAGCCCAGGCATTTGAAACCAGCCTAGGTAACATAGAGAGACCCTGTAGCAACAAAAAATAAAAGTAAATTAGCCAGGCATGGTGGCATGCACCTGAGTAGCTGTGGTCCCAGCTACTCAGGAGGCTGAGGTGGGAGGATCACTTGAGCCTGGGAGATTGAGGCTGCAGTGAGCTGTGATCCCATCACTGCACTTCAGCCGGGATTGCAGAGCAAGACCTGGTCTCAAAAAAGAAAAAAAGAAAAAAAAATAGGCATTTGTCAACACAGGAACAAATTGAAAGACCTCCTAATGGCCAAAGCTGTAACAATTTGTGCCACAAAAAGAGGTAGTATTGTATTATAACCTAAAATATAAAATAAATATCTGTTGACCCATATTGATATAAATAAATAATTGCATATCTCTTGTGCAGCAGAACTCCAAATAATTTATTTAGATACATTGCCTTCAAGGAGGTAGAACATAATTCCCCACTACTTAAACAGTAGGATGTGCATAATGGCTTCATTCCAAAGAGTACCGTATGTAAAGAGAAAAAAAGAGTAACTTTATAGTGAAAAATTCAGACAAGCACAACTTCAGCCAGTGATAAAGGTCAATATCATCAGTGATAAGTCATTTTGATAGTATGTTCTTTTAATATGATGCAGGAAAGATGACAGTTTACCCTTTGATGTTTCCACCTAAGCTCACAACCTCAGTTTAATCAAGAGAAACACACCAGGCAAATGCCATAGAGATTTGTAGAGAGATGTTCTACCAAATACCTCTCTAGTACTCCTCAAAACTGCCAAGGTTATCAACAACCAAGAAAGTCTGTGTAAATGTCACAGCCAAGAGGAGCCTGAACAGACAGGACAACTACATGTAATGTGGTATCCTGGGTGGGATTCTGGAACAACAACAACAACAAAACATTAGGTAAAACTAAAAAATGTTGAATAAATTGTGGAATTTACTTACTAAAAAGGCATCAATTGTAATAAAACTATCATACTAATGTAAAATATGAAAAACAGGAGAAACCCGGTGTGGCATCTGTAAGAGCTCTCTGTATTATCTTTGCAACTGTTCTAAAAATAAAGTTTATTTAAAAAATAATGTGGAACTTGGAACCAACCCAAATGCCCATCAATGATAGACTGGATAAAGAAAATGTGACACATATACGCCATGGAATACTATGCAGCCACATAAAAGGATGAGTTTATGTCCTTCACAGGGACATGGACGAAGCTGGAAACCATCATTCTCAGCAAATTAACACAGGAACAGAAAACCAAACACCGCATGTTCTCACTCGTAAGTGGGAGTTGAGCAATGAGAACACATGGACACAGGGAGGGGAACATCACACACTGGGGCCTGTTGGGGGGTGGGGGGTTAGGGGAGGGATAGCATTAGGAGAAATATCTAATGTAGATGACAGGTTGATGGGTGCAGGAAACCACCATGGCATGTATATACCTATGTAACAAACCTGTGCATTCTATACATGTATCCTAGTACTTAAAGTATAATAAATTAAAATAATGTGGAAGAATGAGAAGTGTTATAGAATAAATATGCTTAACCATAAGTTAATAATTATTGAAGCTGCATATAAATACACGGGTCCACTATAATATTCTGTTTACTCATATGCATATTTAACATTTTTATACTAAGATGTTAAAAAGTAAATCAGCAATTTAAAAACTCACCAGAAGAAAAGTTATTCATAATATTTATTCTATTTTCATTGAAAATAGATCCTACTTTCTTCCCATATTTATGAGAACCTCACTTAATCACTGGCAATTTGTTGGACCTGGAATAGAACTTTAACTGCAGTGATTATATAATTTATTGTCCAGAATGGGACACTTTGGAGACTGAAAGGAATGCTATTATATAATTACATTCGGACAACGATAGTCAGCTGGGAGTAATCTGGGTAAAATCAGGTTATCCTGTTTTTTATTCTTTTTTTTTTTTTTTTTTGACCTAACATGTCCTCTATCTGTGTACTGCTTCCTTCCCCCATCTCCATCTAGGAAAAGGCAATGTTTACATAGATGACAACAGTGCATTTGGGGTTTCTAGAGCCCTGAACTAAGATTAAAGCTAGACTGCTGCCGACTGTTTTCTTTTATCACCAAGAAAGACTTGGAAGTTTAACATAGAAATTAAAGGTGACAGCCTCAGTATGCGGTGGTAAAAAAAGAAGAGAGAACTCGTTAAGACATGCTTCTCCCACCCTCAAACCCTAACACAAAGCAATTCTAGCAACAAATAAGCAGCCAGAATTCAGTGGAGGTTACGGGTCTGGGTCTGTACCAAGTGGGTGAAGGGAGAATGTGGACAAAGGGTAACCTCGGGTGGTGGTGTAATGGCAAAAAGGGCTTCACAGCCCTTTGGGATAGCAATTCCATGAAATGCAATCTAAGTTGGCTTGGTATGTGTTATCATTTTAACAGAAGTTTAACTTTGGAAATTGTTTCAATCTGAACTACTATTGATGTAAAAGCCACATTTCTATACATGTCTGTAAGCATCTTCAGAACAGTACTGCATCTTATGGAGCTTCATTTTTTTAACCACCTTTCACAATGCCCTCAACATTGTAAAGCTCATTGATGTTCATGGAGATGAATAGTTACATGTACATTTCAAAACCTAGAAAAACCCACTATGGAAGATTTTGTCACTGATTTGCAAAAAATGTACTGCACTAAAGTGTACAGTTTGTAAGGTCTTAGTTGGCTCAGACCACCTGTATCTGCCTTGCGTGTACAGTGGAATCCTCAGTCTTACCCCATCTAAAATATTCTATTATGTTTCTCACTAATCCAGCAATGTTCTTTTATTGATGAAGCTGTCAGAAGAGAGGAAAATTCCAGGGTGAAAAGATTAAGGAAAAGAGAAAATAAGAATAGAAAATGGCTGACAGATGAGAAGAAATGGCTTGAAATACCTGTTGGAAATTTCTATCTGATGACACAAACAGTCCATTACCACGGCTTCATAAATTCACATCATAATCTATCTCTCTTCAGTTTTCCTCTTTCCCTGTTGCTTTATAATACATAAAATAATCTAGAGAGAACTACAGAAAATAAAAATTAAAATGCAAACTTATTCCCAACAAGCTTTCTTTTTCTTGTAGATGTTTGCATCACTTTTTAAAATATTTCCCATGGTTTTACTTCATTCATATTAGAACCTAAGCTCTTCAAGAAGACAGTAACTTTTTATTATTTTACTATCATAGACATCAATTAAATATCAGCACATAAGGCTACTGACATTTAATTATCTAAGATTTTTTTTTGAGAAAGTCTTTATTTACCAAGATTTTCAATGACCTTCTGTGTCAAACTCTGGGCTCTTCTTCATCATTGATACTTGCCTTTCTGAGATATTCAATATCATTAAACACCCTCTCCTTCAGGTAGCAGGCTGTTCCATTTTACCATTCTTCCTGCTTGTTCTTCACCTTTTATTTTTTGTCTTTAAAAGAAAAGATTATGTTCTTTCTCCTTCATAAAAATATGTTCCAGCCATACTGAAATTCTTCCTGTGCTTTGTGCCCACTGTGCTACCTCATGCCTTCCTGCCTCTCCCTTTACTTCTCCTGACACCTGAAACACCTGCCAACCCCTCTTTGCCAAGTGAATGTTCCTCAATGACTCAGCTGAGATCTGCATTTTTGATGTATTTCCTAATCTTTCCAGGCTAAGACAAGTAAGTTGTTTTGTTCTGTACTCATCCAATATGCTCTTTAGGTCACTTATTTCATTGTATCGAAAGGATTAATTTTCTTAACTATCTCATTAGATTGTGAGCAGTTTGAGGTCAGGAATTGTGTCTTATTAATCTGAAATGTGTCTAACACATAGAAGGCATAATAAACCCATCATTAGTGCTAAGTCAATAAAGATGTGTGCATTATTGTCTAACCATAAAAAATCAGAATTCATTATTCTCTACTATAGAAATCTGTTCACCTTATGTGAGCATCATTTTATTCTCGCTGTTATATTTAGCCTTTTGCTGAAACATGCTCCCAGCCCCAAGAAGTCATTCCTCTACCACTTCAGAAGTTGTGGCAGCTATTATATATTTTCAGCCTTGAAAATAGTAAGCTCTATATTTGGATTTGTTGGAAGGAATTAAAGACTGTGCCTTTGGACAAGATAAGCATTTCATTCATTACCCATCATTCCAGAGATACCCCCTGGGTGCTTTCACTTCTATCAGCCTGGTCAGGCTGACATCTGTTGCTTTGTCTCCCAAGACTTCTCTTGAAACTGTGTTAAATTGGATTGAAATATTTCAATTACTTTTCTATATGTAAATTCCATCCACTATGATGAATTAATTATAACATGAAATCCATGAAATTGTACTATTTTGATCTGAGTTCCTTACTGATTATCATGTGTCCTAATTATCTTTAATATTATGTGTCCTAATTAAGGCTTTTTTCAGGAGGGTTTTGTAACATTGTTGGAACTGTAGGTGAGACCATCAGGGAGTCTAAACTCACGGAATTCATTCTTATCATTTAGTTATTTGCTTTTTCTGAGATCTTCAAGAGAATGAAACACTTGTCCTCTCTGGCTGTGTGCTATTCCAAGCAGGGATATAAAAGTTTTTATGGATTGCATTGTGTCTCCTCAAAAATCATCACTGAAGTCCTAACCCTCAGTACTTTAGAATGTGACCCCATTTAATGATAAGGTCTTGACAGAGGTTAGCAAGTTAAAATGAGGTCACTCAGTGGGCCCTGATCCAATTTGACTGATGTCCTTGTAAAAAAGAGAAACTTGGAGAAAGATAGACACACAGGGAGATGGCCATGTGAAGATGAAGTCAGTGATCAATGTGATGCATCTATAAGCCAAGGAATGCCAAAGACTGGCAGAAAATCACCCTCTGGTGAAGTCAACTTCTGGGGGACAAGGCATAGAACAGATTTTTCCTCACAGCCCTTGGAAGGCATTAACCCTTCTCTCACCTTAATCTTGGACTTCTAGCCTCCAGAACTGTGAAATAATAAATTTCTGTTGCTTAAGCCACTCAGTTTGTAGCACTTTGTTATGCAGCCTTAGGAAACTCTTCCAGACCCCTGCTTAAGTACTGTCCCCACAGACCTTTGTGCGATAAGCTATGGCCAGGTGTGCTCATGAAGACACTGGGTAGACATGCATGAGTTTCTAGTCACTACAGAGTAGATGCAGACAAAGAAGTATTGAAAATTGGAATGTAAAGAGGGTGGGGGAAACAGAGAGAGAGAAAGGGCATAAGTGCTGTCACAGTAGGGATTTCCACCAAGTGCCGGTGCAGGAAGAATGTCATGGCTCAAAACCCAAACATAAGGCCCCAGTGATGTCAGCGATTTTGTTTATGAGTAACAGGTCTGTTTATTCATTCAGTATTTATTTATTGAGTGCCTAAAATGTGTCCAGCACTGTTACAGACACTGGGTACTTAGCAATTTTTAAAAAGCATAGAAAAATTCCTGTCTTCAAGGAGTTTACATTCTGGGAAAGAAATAGATAATAACTGAAGACATAAGCAAAATGTGTTACATATCACATGGAGAAAGCTAAAGCAGGAAAGAGCAGGGAGGATAGTGTGTGCATCTGGAGTTGTTTCATTTTGGTCAGTGGTCATACAAGACTACAGATACAAGATGCTATTTTAAGAAAGACCTGATACACGCAAGGAAGGAAGACATGCAGAGTCCGAGGGAAAGTATACTAGGCAGAAACAACATCAAGGAAAGGGGCTCTGAAGTAAGAGCAGGATTGACATGTCTAAAGAACAGAATAGAAAGAAAGCCAGTGCAGCTGGGACAGAGTGAGCATGGGGAGGGCTCCTAAGGGATGAGGCCATAGGGGAAAGTCTTGTGGGGCATGCTAGTGCTTTTGATTTTTAGCCAGTATGAACTGGAAAGCCACTGCATTTTGTAAGCGCATTAGAGACCATCTGACTAGCAGGATTGCTCAGATTGCTATGCTGAGAAGAGACTGAAGGCAGCAGGGGTAAAGGCAGAAGACTGGTTAGGAGGGAGAACATGGTAGCTTTGACAAGGAAGGCGGTGGTGAGATTGGTAGACAGAGTTGATTCTGAATTTAAATTTAAAGTGGAACTAACATGATATACTGACAGAGTAGAGAGGACACAAAGATGGGTCCAAGGTCTTTTTGTTTCTTGGCCCGAGGAAACTGGAAAGCTTGTATTATCATTTTCAGGTATAAGAAAGACAGTAAGAGTAGTATGTTTTGGAAAGAAGATCAGGAGTTGAATTTGGATGTAGGATTATCTTTCCCTGTTTGAATTCATTCCGTTCCTAGATTTGTGTGACCGAAGGTTAAATAGTAAGAGTTGGGATAAATAGAAAAATCTGTAGTAAGATCCCACTGTCTTAGATATTTAAGTAAAGATGCTGAATAGTTAGCCGAATAGTGGGACATATGATTCTGGACTCTAAGAGGAGAGGTCTGGACTAGTGAGAGAAATTTGCAAAGTATACAAATCTAAGTAGTATTTATAACTGTGAGAGCAGATAAGATCAATAAGTGAGTGAGTATAGACTTGAAAGAAAAACTATCCAAGCACCAAGTCCTGAAGCTCTCCAAAAATATAAGGATGGGAAGATGAGGTAGAAGCTGAAAAGAAACAAAGCGAGTGGCCAATGAGGTAGAAAACCAGGAGAGTGTGATTTCTGAAGCCAAGTAAGTAAGAAAGAAATGCTCAAGTGTGCCAAATAATGCTTACATGGCTGATAAAAGGAAATCTCATTTGTCAACACGTAGAATATGGGTCAGCTGTGAAGGAGAAAGCTGTGAAGTATATTGAAAGTTGGATTAAATCAAGAATGTGGTTGTTTACTGGGACAAAGCAAGAGAGAGACAAAGGAGTTGACAGTGCATAGAAAAGAATGATTACAACTGATCGTGAAAAACCAACCAGAGAAGGAGGGAAGCAAGGGTATGAAAGGGGAGAGAAAGAGTGAAAAGGTGGGAGGATCAATGGATTGTAGATCCCTATGTGGATAAGGTATTTCTGAAATTCCATCATGTCAGGGAGAAAACTAGAAAAATCATAACAAGTCTAAGGAATAACCATAGAGTAAGTGGCTCAGGGAATGGAAGAAAAGATCACTAGAGAGAGGAATTCAAGGAATTGAGAGACTATGGTATTAGAAGAAATAGCTGCATGGACATTAAAATCACCAAGAATTAAAACAGCGTGGTCTTGGAGAGAGTGACGGTGAGTCTTTAAGAAACAAGGAGAAGTGCTTGAAAGGTTGATCACTGAGGGCAACAAAGAGGGTAGTGGGGCTCATGAAGATGAAATGAGATGCAAAGTTAGGGGTTGAGGTGTGCATGGAGAAGAGTCTGAATTGTTTGCAATAGGAATGGGAGGCAAGGAGGACTGTTAACTTACCTCCAAGCCCAGCAGTAAAGTGCTTGAGGAAGAGAAAAAGCCCTCACTTGAGGGGACCACAAAGGAAGTGTTGTCTTCGTTTTTTTTTTTTTTTAATATTTAAGGCATTTTAATAGCACTTTATTTTATTTTATTTTATTTTATTATTATTATACTTTAAGTTTTAGGGTACATGTGCACAATGTGCAGGTTAGTTACATATGTATAAATGTGCCATGCTGGTGTGCTGCACCCATTAACTCGTCATTTAGCATTAGGTATATCTCCTAATGCTATCCCTCCCCCTCCCCCGACCCCACAACAGTCCCCAGAGTGTGATGTTCCCCTTCCTGTGTCCATGTGTTCTCATTGTTCAATTCCCACCTATGAGTGAGAACATGCGGTGTTTGGTTTTTTGTCCTTGAGATAGTTTACTGAGAATGATGATTTCCATCTTCATCCATGTCCCTACAAAGACATGAAATCATCATTTTTTATGGCTGCATAGTATTCCATGGTGTATATGTGCCACATTTTCTTAATCCAGTCTATCACTGTTGGACATTTGGGTTGGTTCCAAGTCTTTGCTATTGTGAATAGTGCCGCAATAAACATACGTGTGCATGTGTCTTTATAGCAGCATGATTTATAATCCTTTGGGTATATACCCAGTAATGGGATGGCTGGGTCAAATGGTATTTCTAGTTCTAGATCCCTGAGGAATCGCCACACTGACTTCCACAATGGTTGAACTAGTTTACAGTCCCACCAACAGTGTAAAAGTATTCCTATTTCTCCACATCCTCTCCAGCACCTGTTGTTTCCTGACTTTTTAATGACTGGCCTTCTAACTGGTGTGAAATGGTATCTCATTGTGGTTTTGATTTGCATTTCTCTGATGGCCAGTGATGGTGAGCATTTTTTCATGTGTTTTTTGGCTGCATAAATGATTTCTTTTGAGAAGTGTCTGTTCATGTGCTTTGCCCACTTTTAGATGGGGTTGTTTGTTTTTTTTCTTGTAAATCTGTTTGAGTTCATTGTAGATTCTGAATATTAGCCCTTTGTCAGATGAGTAGGTTCTGAAAATTGTCTCCCATTCTGTAGGTTGCCTGTTCACTCTGATGGTAGTTTCTTTTGCTGTGCAGAAGCTCTTGAGTTTAATTAGATCCCATTTGTCAGTTTTTGCTTTTGTTGCCATTGCTTTTGGTGTTTTAGACTTGAAGTCCTTGCCCATGCCTATGTCCTGAATGGTAATGCCTAAGTTTTCTTCTAGGATTTTTATGGTTTTAGGTCTAACCTTTAAGTCTTTAATCCATCTTGAATTAATTTTTGTATAAGGTGTAAGGAAGGGATCCAGTTTCAGCTTTCTACATATGGCTAGCCAGTTTTCCCAGCACCATTTATTAAATAGGGAATCATTTCCCCATTTCTTGTTTTTCTCAGGTTTGTCAAAGATCAGATAGTTGTAGATATGTGGCATTATTTCTGAGGGATCTGTTCTGTTCCATTGGTCCATATCTCTGTTTTGGTACCAGTACCATGCTGTTTTGGTTATTGTAGACTTGTAGTATAGTTTGAAGTCAGGTAGCGTGATGCCTCCAGCTTTGTTCTTTTGGCTTAGGATTGACTTGGCGACGCGAGCTCTTTTTTGGTTCCATATGAACTTTAAAGTTTTTTCCAATTCTGTGAAGAAAGTCATTGGTAGCTTGATGGGGATGACATTGAATCTATAAATTCCCTTGGGCAATATGGCCATTTTCACGATATTGATTCTTCCTACCCGTGAGCATGGAATGTTCTTCCATTTCTTTGTATCCTCTTTTATTTCACTGAGCAGTGGTTTGTAGTTCTCCTTGAAGAGGTCCTTCACATACCTTGTAAGTTGGATTCCTAGGTATTTTATTCTCTTTGAAGCAATTGTGAATGGGAGTTCACTCATGATTTGGCTCTCTGTTTGTCTGTTATTGGTGTATAAGAATGCTGTGATTTTTGCACATTGATTTTTTATCCTGAGACTTTGCTGAAGTTGCTTATCAGCTGAAGGAGATTTTGGGCTGAGACGATGGGGTTTTCTAGATATACAATCATGTCATCTGCCAACAGGGACAATTTGACTTCCTCTTTTCCTAATTGAATACCCTTTATTTCCTTCTCCTGCCTAATTGCCCTGGCCAGAACTTCCAACACTATGTTGCATAGGAGTGGTGAGAGAGGGCATCCCTGTCTTGTGCCAGTTTTCAAAGGGAATGCTTCCAGTTTTTGCCCATTCAGTATGATATTGACTGTGGATTTGTCATAGATAGCTCTTATTATTTTGAGATACATCCCATCAATACCTAATTTATTGAGAGTTTTTAGCATGAAGCGTTATTCAATTTTGTCAAAGGCCTTTTCTGCATCTCTTGAGATAATCATGTGGTTTTTGTCTTTGGTTCTGTTTATATGCTGGGTTACATTTATTGATTTGCATATATTGAACCAGCCTTGCATCCCAGGGATGAAGCCCACTTGATCATGATGGATAAGCTTTTTGATGTGCTGCTGGATTCAGTTTGCCAGTATTTTATGGAGGATTTTTGCATCAATGTTCATCAAGGATATTGGTCTAACATTCTCTTTTTTGGTTGTCTCTCTGCCCGGCTTTGATATCAGGATGATGCTGACCTCATAAAATGAGTTCGGGAGGATTCCCTCTTTTTCTATCAATTGGAATAGTTTCAGAAGGAATGGTACCAGTTCCTCCTTGTACCTCTAGTAGAATTCGGCTGTGAATCCATCTGGTCCTGGACTCTTTTTGGTTGGTAAGCTATTGATTATTGCCACAATTTCAGAGCCTGTTATTGGTCTATTCAGAGATTCAACTTCTTCCTGGTTTAGTCTTGGGAGGGCGTCTGTGTCGAGGAATTTACCCATTTCTTCTAGATTTTCTAGTTTATTTGCGTAGAGGTGTTTGTAGTATTCTCTGATGGTAGTTTGTATTTCTGTGGGATCGGTGGTGATATCCCCTTTATCATTTTTTATTGCATCTATTTGATTCTTCTCTCTTTTCTTCTTTATTAGTCTTGCTAGCGGTCTATCAGTTTTGTTGATCATTTCAAAAAACCAGCTCCTGGATTCATTAATTTTTTGAAAGGTTTTTTGTGTCTCTACTGCCTTCAGTTCTGCTCTGATTTTAGTTATTTTTTGCCTTCTGCTAGCTTTTGAATGTGTTTGCTCTTGCTTTTCTAGTTCTTTTAATTGTGATGTTAGGGTGCCAATTTTGGATCTTTCGTGCTTTCCCTTGTGGGCATTTAGTGCTATAAATTTCCCTCTAGACACGGGTTTGAATGTGTCCCAGAGATTCTGGTGTGTTGTGTCTTTGTTCTCGTTGGTTTCAAAGAACATCTTTATTTCTGCCTTCATTTCATTATGTACCCAGTAGTCATTCAGGAGCAGGTTGTTCAGTTTCCATGTAGTTGAGTGGTTTTGAGTGAGTTTCTTAATCCTGAGTTCTAGTTTGATTGCACTGTGGTCTGAGAGACAGTTTGTTATAATTTCTGTTCTTTTACATTTGCTGAGGAGAGCTTTACTTCCAACTATGTGGTCAATTTTGGAATAGGTGTGGTGTGGTGCTGAAAAAAATATATATTCTGTTAATTTGGGGTGGAGAGTTCTGTAGATGTCTATTAGGTCCACTTGGTGCAGAGCTGAGTTCAATTCCTGAGTATCCTTGTTAACTTTCTGTCTCATTGATCTGTCTAATGTTGACAGTGGGGTGTTAAAGTCTCCCATTATTATTGTGTGGGAGTCTAAGTCTCTTTGTAGGTCAC
Source organism: Pan paniscus (assembly GCF_029289425.2). Taxonomy (NCBI): domain Eukaryota; kingdom Metazoa; phylum Chordata; class Mammalia; order Primates; family Hominidae; genus Pan; species Pan paniscus. The sequence continues at coordinate 93,382,234 of NC_073253.2, read as the reverse complement.
TCAGGACTTGCTTTATGAATCTGGGTGCTCCTGTATTGGGTGCATATATATTTAGGATCGTTAGCTCTTCTTGTTGAATTGATCCCTTTACCATTATGTAATGGCCTTCTTTGTCTCTTTTGATCTTTGTTGGTTTAAAGTCTGTTTTATCAGAGACTAGGATTGCAACCCCTGCCTTTTTTTGTTTTCCATTTGCTTGGTAGATCTTCCTCCATCCTTTTATTTTGAGCCTATGTGTGTCTCTGCATGTGAGATGGGTTTCCTGAATACAATACACTGATGGGTCTTGACTCTTTATCCAATTTGCCAGTCTGTGTCTTTTAATTGGAGCATTTAGTCCATTTACATTTAAAGTTAATATTGTTATGTGTGAATTTGATCCTGTCATTATGATGTTAGCTGGTTATTTTGCTCGTTAGTTGATGTAGTTTCTTCCTAGCCTCGATGGTCTTTACAATTTAGCATGATTTTGCAGTGGCTGGTTCCAGTTGTTCTTTTCCATGTTTAGTGCTTCCTTCAGGAGCTCTTTTAGGGCAGGCCTGGTGGTGGCAAAATGTCTCAGCATTTGCTTGTCTCCTTCACTTATGAAGCTTAGTTTGGCTGGATATGAAATTCTGGGTTGAAAATTCTTTTAAGGATGTTGAATATTGGCCCCCACTCTCTTCTGGCTTGTAGAGTTTCTGCTGGGAGATCAGCCGTTAGTCTGATGGGCTTCCCTTTCTGGGTAACCTGACCTTTCTCTCTGGCTGCCCTTAACATTTTTTCCTTCATTTAAACTTTGGTGAATCTGACAATTATGTGTCTTGGAGTTGCTCTTTTCGAGGAGTATCTTTGTCGTGTTTTCTGTATTTCCTAAATCTGAATGTTGGCCTGCCTTGCTAGATTGGGGAAGTTCTCCTGCATAATATCTTGCAGAGTGTTTTCCAACTTGGTTCCATTCTCCCCGTCACTTTCAGGTACACCAATCAGAAGTAGATTTGGTCTTTTCACTAGTCCTATATTTCTTGGAGGCTTTGTTCATTTCTTTTTATTCTTTTTTCTCTAAACTTCCCTTCTCGCTTCATTTCATTCATTTCATCTTCTGTCACTGATACCCTTTCTTCCAGTTGATCGCATCGGCTCATGAGGCTTCTGCATTCTTCACGTAGTTCTTGAGCCTTGGCTTTCAGCTCCATCAGCTCCTTTAAGCACTTCTCTGTATTGGTTATTCTAGTTATACATTCGTCTAAATTTTTTTCAAAGTTTTTAACTTCTTTGCCTTTGTTTGAATTTCCTCCTGTAGCTCGGAGTAGTTTGATCATTTGAAGCCTTCTTCTCTCAGCTCCTCAAAGTCATTTTCTGTCCAGCTTTGTTCCGTTGCTGGTGAGGAGCTGCGTTCCTTTGGAGGAGGAGAGGCGCTCTGCTTTTCAGATTTTCCAGTTTTTCTGCTCTGTTTTTTCCCATCTTTGTGGTTTTATCTACCTTTGGTCTTTGATGATGGTGATGTACAGATGAGTTTTTGTTGTGGATGTGCTTTCTGTTTGTTAGTTTTCCTTCTAACAGATAGGACCGTCAGCTGCAGGTCTGTTGGAGTTTGCTAGAGGTCCACTCCCGACCCTGTTTGCCTGGGTATCCATGGCGGTTGCTGCAGAACAACGGATTTTCATCAACCGCAAATGCTGCTGTCTGATCATTCCTCTGGAAGTTTTGTCTCAGAGGAGTACCCGGCCGTCTGAGGTGTCAGTCTGCCCTTACTGGGTGGTGCCTCCCAGTTAGGCTGCTCGGGGGTCAGGGGTCAGGGACCCACTTGAGGAGGCAGTCTGTCGGTTCTCAGATCTCCAGCTGCGTACTGGGAGAACTACTGCTCCAGGAAGTCTTGTCTTTAAGGGAGGCCCCATTTTCATTTAGAGCCAGATAGTAAAGTGAGCAGTTGAAGGATTTGAGAGTATAGGATATTTTGCTGATGAATTTTTCCCTTTAAATTCCAGAGAGTATAATAGAAGGGTTTCAGGAATCAGGAAGGGAATATACAAAAATTATGGAAATTAGACAGTGAAGGATGACCTGGGACACCTGGGTTTCTGTGACTGACAAAAACATAAATAAAGAATATGATAAAATAAGTCCTGATGGTTCCAAGGCATATCAAAGTGGAATATCTATTAGTGTTGTTTGGGGGAAGGTTGGAAGTCTTGCCAGGAGTTCTGGGGTTCTTGCGAGACTCCTGCTGATGAATGCATATAGGAAGGGAGAAGTGCCGTCTCCCTCTGAGCATGCAAGTTCCTGATGCTTCTCTGGCGGATCATTAGACTGCTTTAATATCTGTCAATAGATGGAAGCTTGTAGATCAGAAGGACCTAAAATGTACAAGGTTCTTATCTGACCTTTAGAAATGGAGGCCAGCATGCTAGTGCAGGTTGTTTCTAGGCAGTGATATGACCCCTCTAAGAAGCAGTAGAAAGAACTGCCTTTCAGCTCTGGCAGATTTCACACCCACTTGGGCCACTGAACCAACTGAATATGTCTCTAAATGATACAGAAGCAACCTGCTGTGGGTTTGGCTTTACTCAGGAGTATAATTTTCCTATATATATGTATATATGTGTGTGTATATATCTGTGTGTGTGTGTGTATATATATATATATGTACGTATGTATTTTTTGTGCTCAATTAAGTTTGTGAGAAGAAGCCAATATGTTCTGTGAGGCTCATTTTCTTCCAGTCTTCTAATCTTGTCCCACTTCTCTATAACTAAGGCCCAGGATACTATGGTTATAACTTCATCTTTAATATGTAGTGTTCTTAGCTCTGTTGTGACAGAGACACACCCAAGTACCCTGACAATTCCCTCTGGCTTTTGTACCTAATACATACATTTAGGTCATGTCTCAAACATAACACAGAAAATCAAACAGCAGATACATAGGTATTTCAAAGTAGGGCATTTTCTAATTAATTACCTAAATCGAGTCCCAGTTGGAGTGCAAATGGTAAAGAGACAGCATTTCTTTTATAGAGGAGGCTGCTGACAGAAGACCCAGTGAAAACTACTAAAGTCACTGCATAGTTTGTTCTTTTTCTTTTGGGAACACTGGTAAAATTTCAAGGCAATTCAAGAGAAAAACGTATCAATTACTGTGTAAATCCCATTGAGCACCTCAGGTTTTGCAGCATTTCATATTATTTTTATTTGGGAGTAGCAAATTTATACAATTTCTGACTATTGCTTAATGATTACAAGACTCTATACTGTGCCAAAACATCATCTATCAATTCGCAAGCTGCCTAGTTAACTAGTGTGCCTCCTGCTGAAACTGTAACTCCAGATTAATGTCAAACCCTTGCAATTTACAAAGTGTCTGCATATCCAAGCCAGAAAAGACACAGTTTTCAAAATCTAGAAAAGACATCCCCTCCACATTTGCTTGAAAAATATAGATTAAGATTTTTCCCTACAATGAGAATGTAAGAGTTTGGGAACTCCCGAATTTCTTCCGTTATGGAATAGCTTACATTTCTCTTTGTAACACTTGCTTTCAGGCCCATGTCCTAGGTGACCTCTCTTCCTAGGACTGCTTATGCTGCCCCTCACTGATAGCTGGGTTTTCCTTTTCTTAATTTGAGTTAGACTTATGATTATGTATGGTCACCTGATTGAGCTATCTGGCTCTGCAGCCGAGCTCCCATGTTCATTCCTAAATGTCTTTCACTGGCAAACAGTCCTGAGACCTGAGATATGTGGGGTGAATTTTGGTGGCCTTGTAGCTTTCAAGTAACAGTATTTCCAACTGCCGTACTGAACCAGCCCAGTGTCCAGGATACTCCATTTTCAAATTCCCTAATGTGGTCAAATTGTGTAATTTCTGTAAATGTTTGTTTTTACATCTGTAATATGGAGAGAACAATACTTACTTCATGGGGTTGCTGGAATGCTAACATTAGTCCACACCAAAAGAGAATCTTTATATTCTATTGATGCTTTAGATGCACGACATGCAATCACTTTTATGAACAAATTTTCCAGCATCACCTGCTGCTTTGTATGACTTTTGCATTGGACTGCCAACTGAAATAATGTTGCAATTGTCTCTTCACTGAATTTGACATCATGGTATTTAAAGACTAACTGAATTGCATTTGATATGACTACAACCCCTCAACCTTTAATGTTTATACAAATATACTAGGCATCTTGTTAAATGCAGGTTTGGATTCAGTAAAGTCCAAGATGGGGCCCAAGATTCTACATTTCTTACAAGCTTCAAGATGATGGTGATGCTATGGATTACATTTTGACTATCAGGACTTTAGATAACTGGTTCTCAACATTGTCAAGTCATCTGGGGAGCTTTCAAAACTCAATATTCAGGCTAAATGCCAAAGCGATTAAATCAAAGTCCTACCCTCCCTGCCTTCCTAACTTACTTCTTTTATTAATTCAGGAAATATATACTGAGTGTCTACTATCACTAAATACTATATAAATAATAGTGACTAATAAAAAAGATTGCTTTCACAAAAATAGAAAAGGAGTTTCAAGAAGAAAATTGAGTATATATTCAGAAATATGCTAATATCCTAAAAGTTACCTCAGGTTGATAAGAATCCTGATACAGAGTGCTTACTTTATACCAGGCACATTGCAGGGGCCAGTTTATCTCATTTTGAGAGGGATAGTATTTCACCATTTTGAGATGAGGTTCAAAAAAGTCGTTCGAATTTAAACATCTGGAAGGAGACAGATGTGGAAGAGAGAATTGTGCCTCTCTTAGTTTACAGGCCCTTTTCTTTCTACCACATCTATTCTCAGGTGTTCCCATGCTACCTATATAAGGACTGTACATCTGTAGTATGGGCTCAGGTCATTGGATGCAATTAAATACAATTTAGGAGGGCATGTAATTTATATTTCACACACACACTTTCAAGAGCTATAAGCTATCACTTACTGAATTTCAAAGGGGTCTGATTTATTTATAATTGATTATGTTAGTGAGGGTAGGTTAACTGCTATTAAAATTATATCAAAAATATCACCAGTTTAGTGCACCGTAATTCACGCAACCATCTTAAGGCGATGTTCTTTGTCTTAGCAGCTGTCCTTGTAGTAGTGACTAAGGTATGCAAGCTCCTGTGGCTCTGCCTTCCCATAGGTCATTTGAGTTCTCTCTGAGGTAGATGGGCAAAGTGCATGGAGGATCTCACGTAGGAAGTTTTGTGGGAGATAACTGTGTGTCATGCATTACTTCCACCCACATCCCAATGGCTAAAATGCATGTGCATGGCTCTATCTAACTGCAAGGGAGCCTGGAAAATGTAGTCTACCTGGGTACTAAAAAGAAAAAGAGAAAAAAGATTTTTTTCAACTAAAATAAAATATAAAATGCAGATATAATTGTTTAGTTCACATGTGTGGAACAACACTTGCCATGACTTTTTCTTTCTTTTACTATTTCTGGTTCTTTTAAAAATTACTCATTAATATTTTCCAAATGAGATACTACCACTTCGTGTCATTGACAAGGGAAGGGTAAATGCTCAGAGAGTAGGAGAAATGCACCTCTGAACACGCCTGCTTTAATTGCCTTGTTTCTGAGACTCTAAGTTTAGTGAAACCACACCATCCCCTCACTCTTAAGTAGAATTCTGTGCATGCCATTCTTTACCAGGGTAAGATATACCTTTATATTTCTTCATTCCATTCTCATCATTTTATGCTAGAAACACAGGAAGTCTGAATTCAAATGTCAATGTACCAGATACAAGATATCATATTAACTTTGATTCAGGTGCTGTTAAAGAATAATACATTCTATGATGAGCATTTAAATTTTTTATGTAAGTATCTATTTTGGACGCCTTTTTAATTGACTGTTCTTTGAGGTAATAAAATTTTAATATATAAGCTGTCACTTATCTTGCAGCTTTTCAAATTCTTTAAATTTTTCCTACATTAGGAAAAAAGTCTTCAAAACTTACTATGCCTTTAACACAACTTACCAATAACTACTGACTATTTAAGAGAGAAAAGGTACTGGATTGGGCTGTCTACAGATAGCAACAGCAGGAATAATGAGAGAAGAACAGTAGGCAAGATCAGAAGTGGGTTTAAGTTAGCCGGAAGCAAGTGAACCCAGTATAGACCTCCTGTTTAATATTCTAAACTAGAACCACAAAGCCTTAAATCTGGAGGCTATGCTCTATTTACATGAGCCAGTTATAAACCCCACGCCTTTTTGTGATCATTACATCTTGTTACAGGTTTGCTCAGGTTTTCTGAGGCAGTTCCTCAAAATCAGATAGCCTTTAGGATTTGGTAAAACCTCACGATGGTCATCCTGGAAAGTGGCACCACTTTGGAATATAGGCCATCTGGAGTGGTTTTTCCCAACCCTCTGAATAAGGCAGTCAATGTATGTGACAATTTGGTCAACACCCTGTCAGCAATAAATAGCTGCATCCATATGGTTTCTTATGCCCAGTTTACATTGTGCTTAAGCCAGGCTTTGAATCCCTTCCAATTCCAACCACATGAGAGAAAACGCATTAACAAACACATGAAAGAGACCTGTTTTCACTTTGTCCACTTTCATTAAGATTGGAAAACCCGTAATCTTCCCATTCAAGAGCTCATTTGCTAAATGAATGATGACTGTGGAGCATGTTGTTTGGACACATGTATAATTTTCCTTTTACTTGCTTGAATCTCTACACGCACTCCGTCTATTATTATTTTTAAGATAAATTTAGAACAGCAAATACAGTCACAGTCATGCATATCACATAATGATGTTTTGGTCAACAACAAACCGTGTATATGGTGATTGCCCCATAATATTATTTCCAAGCTGAAAAATTTCAAATCCCTAGTGATGTCATAGCTATTATAATGTCATAGCATAATGCATTACTAACATATTTGTGGTGATGCTGGTGTAAAAAAATCTGTACCACTGGTTGTATGAAAGTATAGCATATACAATTATGTACAGCATGAAATACTTGATAATGATAATATTGATTTATTAATTTATTACTTTTTTATCATTTTATTTATTTAATATATATTATTATTTATTTACATTTTTAAAGATGAGTTATTTCTCTGTCACCCTGGCTGGAGTGCAGTGGTATGATCATGGCTCACTGTAGCCTTGAATTCCTGGATTCAAATGATCCTCCTGCCTGAGCCTCCTGAGTAGTTGAGACTGTAGACAAGCACTACCACGCATAGCTAATTTATTTATTTGTTTGTTTGTTTTGATAGAGACAGGCTCTCCCTATGTTGTCCAGGCTGGTCTTAAATATTTGGCCTCAAGCTATCCTCCTACATCAGCCTCCCAAACTGCTGGAATTACAGGCAGGAGTCACTGTACCTAGCTTATCTTTTTTTTTTTTTAAGAATGTATTTCTTCTACTTAGAAAAAAAGAAGGTTAATTGTAAATCAGGCGTTGACAGATCCTTCAGGGGGTATTTCAGAAGAAGACATTGTTACTATAGAAGATGAAAGCTTCATGCCTATTATCGTCCCTGAAGACCTTCCAGTGGGACAAGATGTAGAAGTGGGAGATAGTGATATTTGTGTTCCTGGCCATATGTAGGCCTAGGCTAATATGCATTCTTGTGTCTTTGTTATTTTTTTTTAAGTTTAAAAAGTAAAAAAAAGCCTAAAAAATATAAAAAATTTATATACAGCTGTACAATGTGTTTGTGCCTTAAGCTAAGTGTACTGCAAAAGAGACAAAAGGTTTAAAAAATTAAAATGTTTATAAAGTCAAAAAATTATAGTAATATAAGGTTAATTCACTATTGAAGAAAGACTTTTTTTTTAAAAAAAAAGAATTAGTGTTACCTAAGTGTACATTGTTTATGTCTACAGTAGTATACAGTAATGTTCTAGGCCTTCACATTCACTCACCACTCACTCACTAAGACCCAGAGCAACTTCCGGTTTTGCAAGCTCCATTCACGGTAAATGCCCTATACAGGTATACTATTTTCAAAATCTCTTATATTATGTTTTTACTCTATCTTTTCTATGTTTAGATATGATTAGATACACAAATACTAACACTGGGTTACAATTACCTACAGTATTCAGTACAGTAATATGCTATACAGGTTTGTAGCTTAGAAGCAAGGGACTATATCATATAGCCTAGGTGTGTAATAGGCTATACCATTTAGGTATGTGTAAGTACATTCTATGATGTGTGCACAATGATAAAGTATTCTAATGATACGTTTCTAAAAATATCCTTAAGGTTAGGTGATACATGACTATAACAGCTATTTTGAGAACTACCGTGTACATCTAGGCAGCTGGTGCTGTATGATGGACAAGAGCCTGTAATTATTGCCTTAGCAGACCTGGGTTGTGAGTCCAGTTCTGCCATCTAGGAGCTTCATTACTTAGGACTGGGTGATTTAAGCTCTCTGTGAAGTGAAGGGATATGAGAAGATCTCCTTTGGAGTATGTGGAAAGGATTAAGTGTGATGGTGCATCTTGTTTTAGTCTATTTTTCTGCTGCTTTAACAGAATAACACAGACTGGGAAATTTAGAAAGAAAAGAGGTTTATTTGCCTTATGGTTCTGGAGGCTGGGACATTCAAGAACATGTGTTGGCATCTTGAGAGAGTCAACCCATTCACTAATGGTGAAAGGGTGGAAGGCAAAAGAGAGCTTGCTTTTATAACAAAGCCACTCACACAGTTACTAACCCACTTCCTCGATAATGTGATTAATCCATCATGAGAGTAGAGCCTTCATGACCTAATCACTTTTTTAAGCCCCACCTCTTAATATTGTTACAAGGATAATTGCATTTCAACATGAGTTTTAGAGAGGACATTCAAACCACAGCACATGGGAAGTACTCAGTCCAGTGAATGGCTGCTGGCAGGTGTTCATCACAGCTATTATTAACATCACCATATGCCAGCACTTAACAAAAGAACTTACCTTCATTCTCTACTGACACACACAATAGAAAGTGAGTTTTTAAACACTATATTGTAGAGGAAGAAATTGAAACTCAGGGTTGAGCTACATAGGTATGATGCAGAAAAGTCATGCCATTTTCAAGCTACTCTATCCTAATGTAGGATGTGTTGAATGACAGCTCTAAAGATATGAAACACGGTTTTCCAAAATAACTACTGACCTAATATATAAGTTGAAAGTAACGAAGCAGAAATGAACGGACATCTTTTTTTTTTTTTTTTTTTTTTTTTTTTTTTTTTTTAGTAGCTAGCTATCTTGTTTGCAATGTGTGCCCTATCTCAAGTATGCAGAGGGAGGAGAAGATGCTGTTATCAAAAATGAAAAGATTTAGTGCTGTTCTCACCTTCTAATGACTTTCCTGTGATTGGTGGACATCAAATAATGAAGAAAATATCAACACAAGTTGTGAAAATTCATTCATTTATTTACTTACACATTAACTTACTAATTCATTAAGCATTTATTGAACACCTACTTGTCAAAAAACATATTGAAAAAAATATGTTGATAAAAACCCTATAATTCTTATCTTGGAGGAGCCCACAGTCTAGTTCAATAAAAAAGTTATAAGAGCTATATGTGAATTTCCTTCTTATTTGTATTTTTAAATTTATGTTTATGAGACTGATGCTGGGAACATTTAACGTGATAAGGCAGTGCAATCAAAGTTATAGGCATGGGCTTGGGAGTTAATCAGACCCTGGTTTGAGTCCTTGATCAATCTCATACTAATAGTATGACAAAATACCGTTTTCTTATCTGTAAAATCAGAATTTTAATTCTTATATTAGAGGTTTTTTTTAAAAAAATTCTTTTTGGTTTTGGGTGCATATGCAGGATGTACAGGTTTGTTACACAGTTAAATGTGTGCCATGGTGGCTGCTGCACCTATCAAACCATCACCTAGGTATTAAGCCCAGCATGCATTAGCTATTTTTTCTAATGCTCTCCCTCTCTCCACCCTACCCCCTCAACAGGCCCCAGTGTGTACTGTTCCCCTCCCTGTGTCCATGTGTTCTCGTTGTTTAGCTCCCACTTATAAGTGAGAACATCTGGTGTTTGGTTTTCTGTTTCTGCATTAGTTTGCCGAGGATAACGGCTTCCAGCTCCATCCACATCCTTACAAAAGACATGATCTTGATCCTTTTTATGGCTGCATAGTATTTCATGGTGTATATATACCACATTTTCTTTATCCAGTCTATCATTAATGGGCATTTGGGTTGATTCTGTCTTTGCTATTGTGAACAGTGATGCAATTAAAATACACATGCATGTATCTTTGTAATGGAATGGTTTGTATTCCCTTTGGGTATATAACCAGTAATGGGATTGCTGGATCAAATGGTGTTTCTGGTTCTAGACCTTTAAGGAATGACCACACTGTCTTCCACAATGGTTGAACTAGTTTATACTCCCACCAACAGTGTAAAAGTGCTCCTATTTCTCCACAACCTTGCCCACATCTGTTATTTCTTGACTTTTTAATAATCGCCATTCAGACTGGCATGAGATGATATCTCATGGTTTTGATTTTCATTTCTCTAATGATCACTGATGTTAAGCTTTTTTTCTACATTTGTTGGCTGCATGAATGTCTTCTTTTGATAAGTGTCTGTTCATGTCCTTTGCCCACTTTTTAATGGGGTTGTTTGTTTTTTTCACTTGCAAATTTGTTTAAGTTCCTTGTAGATTATGGATATTAGACCTTTGTCAGATGGATAGACTGCAAAAATATTCTCCCATTCTGTAGGTTGCCTGTTCACTCTGATAATAGTTTCTTTTGCAGTGCAGAAGCTCTGTAGTTCAATTACATCCCATTTGTCAATTTTTGCATTTGTTGCAATTGCTTTTGGTGATTTCATCATGAAGTCTTTGCCCATGCCTATGTCCTGAATGGTATTGCCTAAATTTTCTTCTATGGCTTTTATAGTTTTGGGTTTTAAATTTAAGTCTTTAATGCATCTTGAGTTACTTTTTGTGTATTGTGTATGGAAGGGGTTCAGTTTCAATTTTCTGCAGATGGCTAGCCATTTCTCCCAGCACCATTTATTAAACAGGGAATCATTTTCCCATTGCTTGTTTTTGTCAGATTTGTTAAAAAATCAGATGGTTGTAGATGTGCAGTCTTATTTCTGAGTTCTCTATCCTGTTTTATTGTTGTATGTGTCTGTTTTTGTAACATACTATGCTGTTTTGGTTACTAAAGCCTTTTAGTATAGTTTGAACTTGGGTAGTGTGATGCCTCCAGCTTTGTTCTTTTTGCTTAGGATTGTCTTGGCTATTCAAGCTTTATTGGTTCCTTATGAATTTTAAAATAGTTTCTTCTAATTCTGTGAAGAATTTCAATGGTAGTTTAATGGGAATAACATTGAATCTATAAATTACTTTGAGCAGTATGACCATTTTCACGATATTGATTCTTCCTACCTATGAGGATACAATGTTTTTCCATTTGTTTGTCTCCTCTGATTTCCTTGAGCAGCGGTTTGTAGTTCTCCTTAAAGAGGTCCTTTACTTCCCTTGTTGGCTGTCCAAGGTATTTTATTTTCTTTGTAGGAATAGTGAATGGGAGTTCATACATGATTTGCTTCTTTGCTTATCTGTTGTTGGTGTATAGGAATGCTTGTGACTTTTGCCTATTGATTTTGTATCGTAAGACTTTGCTGAAGTTGATTATCAGCTTAAGAAACTCTTGGGCTGAGATGATAGGGTTTTCCAGATATAGGATCATGCCATTTGCAAACAAAGACAATTTGACTTCCTCTCTTCCTATTTAAATACTTTTTATTTCTTTTTCTTGTGTGATTGCCCTGGCCAGAACTTCCAATACTGTATTGAATAGGAGTGGTGAGAGAGGGCATCCTTGTCTTCTGCTGGTTTTCAAAAGAAATGCTTTCAGATTTTGCCCATTCAGTATGATATTGGCTGTGGGTTTGTCATAAATGGCTCTTATTATCTCGATGTATGTTCCCTCAATACCTAGTTCATTGAGAGTTCTTAACATGAAGGGATGTTGAATTTCATTGAAGGCGTTTCTGCATCTACTGAAATAATCATGTGGCTTTTGTCTTTGGTTCCGATTATGTGATAAATTACATTCATTGATTTGCATATATTGAACAAGCCTTGCATTCCAGGGAAAAAGCCAACTTGATTGTGGTGGATAAGCTTTTTGCTGTGCTGCTGGATTCAGTTTGCCAGTATTTTATTGAGAATTTTTGCATCAATGTTCATCAGGGATATTGGTCTGAAGTTTTCTTTTTTTGTTGTTGTGTCTCTGCCAGGTTTTGGTATCAGGATGATGCTGGCCTCATAAAATGAGTTAGGGAAGAGTCCTTTCTTTTCAATTATTTGGAATAGTTTCAGAAGAAAGGATACCAGCTTCTCTTTGTACCTCTGGTAGAATTCAGCTGTAAATTCACCTGAATCTGGCCTTTTTTTGGTTGGTAGGCGATTTATTACTGCCTCAATTTCAGAACTTGTTATTGGTCTGTTCAGGGATTCAACTTCTTCCTGGTTCAGTCTTGGGAGGGTGTATGTGTCCAGGAATTTGTCTATTGCTTCCAGATTTTCTAGTTTGTTTGCATAGAGTTGTTTATATTATTCTCTGATGGTTGTTTGTATTTCTGTGGGGTCTGTGATGATATCCTCTTTATGATTTTTTATTCTGTGTATTTGATTCACCTCTCTTTTCCTCTTTATTAGTCAAGCTAGCGGTCTATTTTATTAATTTTTTCAAAAAAAAAGCTCCTAAATTCATTGATTTTTTGAAGGGTTTTCTGTGTCTCTATCTCCTTCAGTTCCACTCTGAGCTTCCTTATTTCTTGTCTTCTGCTAGCCTTGGGGTTTCTTTGCTCTTGGTTCTCTAATTCCTTTAGTTGTGATATTACAACATTGATTGAGATCTTTCTAGCTTTTTGATGTGGACATTTAGTGCTATAAATTTCTCTGAACACTATTTTAGCTGCATCCCACAGACTGGTACATTGTCTCTTTGTTCTCATTAGTTTCAAAAAACTTCTTAATTTCTGCCTCAATTTCATTATTTACCCAGGAGTCATTCTGGAGCAAGTTGTTCAATTTTCATGGAGTTGTATGGTTTTGAGTGAGTTTTTAAATCTTGAGTTCTAATTTGATTGTGCTATGGTATAAGAGATTTTTATTATGATTTCAGTTCTTTTCCATTTGCTGAGGAGTGACTTATTTCCAACTAAGTTATCAGATTTAGAGTAAGTGCCATGTGGCACTGAGAAGACTGTACATCCTGTTGTTTGGGGTGGAGAGTTCTGTAGCTATCTACCAGGCCCACTTGATCCAGAGCTGAGTTCAAGTTCTGAATATCTTTGTTAATTTTCTGTCTCAATGATGTGTTTAATATTGACAGTTTGGTGTTAAAGTCTCCCACCATTATTGTGTGAGAGTCTAAGCCTCTTTGTAGTTCTCTAAGAACTTGCTTTATGAATCTGGGTGCTCCTGTATTGGGTGGATATATATTTAGGATAGTTAGCTCTTCTTGTTGAATTGACCCCATTAGCATTACATAATGCCCTTCTTTGTCTTTTTTGATCTTTGTTGGTTTAAAGTCTATTTTGTCAGAAACTAAGATTGGAACTTCTGCTTTTTTTCTGTTTTCCATTTGCTGGGTACATTTTTCTTTATCCTTTTATTTTGAGTCTATGTGTGTCTTTGCACATGAGATGGGTCTCTTGAATACAGCACAACAACGAATCTTGATTATCCAGTTTGCCATTCTGTGTCTTTTAATTGGGCATTTAGCCCATTTACATTTAAGATTAATATTGTCATGTGTGAATTTGATCCTGTCATCATGATGCTAGCTGGTTATTTTGCACACTAGTTGATGCACTTTCTTCATGCTGTCATTGGTTTTTGTACTTTGGTGTGTTTTTGCAGTAGCTGGTACCAGTTTTTCCTTTCCATATTTAGTACTTCCTTCAGAAGCTCTTGTAATGCAGGCCTGGTGGTGATGAACTCCCTCAGCATTTGCTTGTCTGAAAAGGATTTTATTTCTCCTTTGCTTATGAAGCTTAGTTTGGCTAGATATGAAATTCTAGGTTGGAAATTCTTTTCTTTAAGAATGTTGAATATTGCCCCCTGCTGTCCCCCAATCTCTTCTGGTTTGTAGGATATCTGCTGAGTGGTCTGCTGCTAATCTGGTGAGCTTCTCTTTATAGGTGACCTGATTTTTCTCTCTGGCTGCCCTAACTTTTTTTCTTTCATTTTCACCTTGGAAAATCTGGTGATTATGTGTCTTGGGGTTGAGCTTCTCATGGAGTGTCTTGCTGTAGTTCTCTGCATTTCCTGAATTTGAATATTAGTCTGTCTTTTTTGGTAGGGGAAGTTCTCCTGGATGATATCCTGAGGTAGTATGTTTTCCAACTTGGTTCTATTCTCCCTGTCTTTTTGAGGTACCCCAATCAGTTATAGGTTCTGTCTTTATACATCATCCCATAGTTCTCAGAGGTTTTGTTCATTCCTTTTCATTCCTTTTTCTCTAATCTTGTCTGCCTGCCTCATTTCAGCAAGATAGTCTTCAAGTTCTGATATCCTTTCTTCCACTTGGTCTATTTGGCTATTGATACTTGTGTTTGCATTGTGAAGTTCTCATGTTATGTTTTTCAGCTCTATCAGGTCATTTTAGTATCTCTCAAAACTTGTTATTCCAGTTAACAGCTCCTGTAATGTTTTATCGTGGTTCTTAGCTTCTTTGCATAGGTTAGAACATATTCCTTTAGCACAGTGAAGTTCTTTATTACCCATCTTCTGAAGCCTACTTCTGTCAATTCACCCACCTCAGCCTCAGCCCAGTTCTGTGCCCTGGCTGGAGAAGTTTTTCAATCCTTTTCAGGAAAAGAGACATTCTGGCTTTTTGAGTTTTCAGCATTTTTGTGTTGATTCTTTCTCATCTTCATGAGTTTGTCTACCTTTGATCTTTGATGCTGCTGCCCTTTGGGTGGGGTTTTTGTGGGGTCTTTTTTGTTGATGTTGTTGTTGTTGCTCTCTGTTTGTTTTTCTTAGCAGTAAGGCCCGTCTTCCATAGGGCTGCTGCAGTTTGCTGGGGGTCCATTTGAGACCTTATTTGCCTGGGTCCCTCCTACACCTGGAATTATCACCAGTGGAGGCTGCAGGACAGCAAAGATGGCAGCCTGGTCCTTTCTCTGATATCTCTGTGCCAGAGGGGCACCAACCTGATGCTGGCCAGAATACTCCCGTATGAGGTGTCTGGAGACTCTCAGTAGGAGGTCTCACCCAGTCAGGAAGAACAGGATCAGGGACCTGCTTAAATAAGCAGCCTGGCTGCCCCTTTGCAGAGCAGATGTGCTGTGCAGGGGGTAATCCCCCTTGTCTGGGCTATCCTGACTCTCCAGACCTGGTAGGCATAAAAGACTAAGACCTCTGATTCATGATACCGTGGCCACCTTTCCTCCTAGGAGCTCCTCTGAGAGAAATCAGAGTTCTGTCCATAAACCCCTGGCTGGCGATGCTGAGAATCCTGCAGGGAGGCCCTGCCCAGTGAGAAGAAATGGGTCAGGGTCCCACTTAAAGAAGTCTTGCCATGAACTCTCACAGCCGCTAGGCTGCGCTGTGGGGAATTCCTCCCAGACCAAACCACCCGGTCTTGCGGACATTGGCAGCAGGGGAATATGACTGACTGGAGCCGCAGTGATGGCAGCCACCCCTCCCTGTCCCCGAATTCAGTCTTCTTAGGCAGTCCCCAGCCTGCTGCATTGGCTGACAGGAATTCCAAGTCAGTAGGTTTTAGCTTGTGGGGGTCTGTGGGAGTGGGGCCTGCTGAGCAAGGCTGCTTGGCTCCCTGGCTTTAGCCCCATCCCATGGGAGTGGATGAATCTCCTGCCACACCAGAGTTCCTGGAGCCAGAGTATGCAAAAACTTCCGTGTTTCAGTGCCTGCTTGAGTGGCCACCCACCCGAGCAGGCACCATGAGTCTGCAGAGCTGTGTGCTTGGAACCCAGGCCCCGGTGACATGAGCTCACAGGGGGACCTCCTTATCCAGGGGTTGCAGAGATTCATGGGAAAATCATGGTTTTCATGGCGGGGTAGCACAATCCCTAATCGCCTTGGAGAGGGAGCTCCTTTTGCCCCGTGCAGCTTCCAGGTGGGCCCTCGCTCCACCCTGCTTTTCCTCACTCTCCGTGGGTGCACGCCAATCACCCAGTCAGTCCCAGTGAGAGAACCTGGGTACCTCAATTAAAGATGCAGAATTCACTGACTGTTTTCATTCTTCTCAGTGGGAGCGGCAAACTGGAACTGTTTCTGTTTGGCCATCTTGGCTGTTCCTTTGTGAATTTCCTTCTTTTTAAGGCAATGGCAATTTGAGAATCTTTGTCTTCTTGCAGAAACATGTGTTCTGTATTATAAAAACATGACCCTTCAAAGTGAATATCTTCCTTAAAATTTGGTAAGAATTTATGAATTCATTCACTGTCTCTGTCAGAGTATGATTCAGATAATTATCTTGTATTTCCTTTCTCTAAAGATATTTAATTTAATTAAATTAAACGTAGAATTATCTTTTCATACATGGAGTAATTAGGTAGAAGTTTTAAGGAGCAACTGACCAGTGGGTGTTATTTATTCTTGATTATTTTGATTAAGAACATGGGCCTTGTGGTTCAGCAATTTGGAATTGAAACCTGCTTCTGCCTTTATTAGCTGTGTAATTTTGAGAAAATTACTTGAAGTATAAAAATAGTTAATATTGCCTATTTTTCTAGTGTTATGAAGATTAAGTTGTAAGCACTGAATAATGTTAGATATTATTAGTTATTATTGTTATGTTAGCCAAATCACTTAGCACAAAAAAGTAAAAATGTCCACGGGAACTCAAGAAAACAAGCAACCTCAAGTTGCTTTTTGGAAAAGCACTAACTGTAGAATTCCATTAAAGAATAACTATGTAATGTTGATTACATAAAACCAAATGTAACCCCAAATGTACTTTTATTGTATGATTGCTACCAAAAATCAAGTATTGAATAATTTTGCTGATAACTCTTTATGAAATTTATTCCAACTTAGCTCAACAATAATTTATTCATCCTCTAATCTACATAAGAAATTATATTATAGGTTGAAGCATAGATAAACACAAATAAGCCCTGATCTGCCCCCCTCAAACTGTTTAGAGTTCAGGAAGAAGAGGAAAAATGGATTTCTGCAAGTTGCTTCACTAGAGAAAATAATAATAATATGTTACAAAACAGAGAATGGAAAGAAGCTAAGGAGATTTAAGGACAGGAGAGAGAGAGATACATCTTCGAATTAGATCCTCAGTGGTTGGTTATTAGGTTCCTGAGGCAGTTTGCACTGGTTGGAAGGGTTCTGAATCTGTAATGAGTATTGCTCTCTCGATTCTAGCCTTGGTCCCACCAAAAGAGAACTTTGCAGCCCAAAGCAAATTTGCTTACCAACTAGGAATTCACTTCCTCACTTACAGCACAGTCTACTTCCCAGGATAGGTATAATGACAAAATTTTTAAAAAATTTAATATGAAAAAGCTTTAAAATATGTCACAGAATTAAACAAAAGACGGATGCAGTTTTATCACTTTTAAGAAACATTTTTTCTTTAATTTGGGAATTTTAATTTTATTTATTACATGTTTTATTATTAAAAATGAATATTTTATTATATGTCTTTGAAGACAGGCATGTAAATTATTATAAAATATCCTAACTTTGCCTTATAGTGCTTTTTTTTTCATTATACTTTAAGTTTTAGGGTACATGTGCACAACATGCATGTTTGTTACATATGTATAAATGTGCCATATTGGTGTGCTGCACCCATTAACTCATCACTTACATTAGGTATATCTCCTAATGCTATCCCTTTCCCCTCCCACCACCCCACAACAGGCCCCGGTGTGTGATGTTCCCCTTCCTCTGTCCATGTGTTCTCATTGTTCAATTCCCACCTATGAGTGAGAACATGAGGTGTTTGGTTTTTTGTCCTTGCGATAGTTTGCTGAGAATGATGGTTTCCAGCTTCATCCATGTCCCTACAAAGGACATGAACTCATCATTTTTATGACTGCATAGTATTCCATGGTGTATATGTGCCACATTTTCTTAATCCAGTCTATCACTGTTGGACATTTGGGTTGGTTCCAAGTCTTTGCTATTGTGAATAGTGCCACAATAAACATACGTGTGCATGTATCTTTATAGCAGCATGATTTATAATCCTTTGGGTATATACCCAGTAATGGGATGGCTGGGTCAAATGGTATTTCTAGTTCTAGATCCCTGAGGAATCCCCACACTGACTTCCACAATGGTTGAACTAGTTTACAGTCCCACCAACAGTGTAAAAGTGTTCCTATTTCTCCACATCCTCTCCAGCACCTGTAGTTTCCTGACTTTTTAATGATTGTCATTCTAACTGGTGTGAGATGGTATCTCATTGTGGTTTTGATTTGCATTTCTCTGATGGCCAGTGATGATGAGCATTTTTTCATGTGTCTGTTGGTTGCATAAAAAGTCTTCTTTTTAGAAGTGTCTGTTCATATCCTTTGCCCACTTGTTGATGGGGCTGTTTCATTTTTTCTTGTAAATTTGTTTGAGTTCTTTGTAGATTCTGGATTTTAGCCCTTTGTCAGATGAGTAGATTGCAAAAATTGTCTCCCATTCTGTAGGTTGCCTGTTCGCTCTGATGGTAGTTTTTTGTTTTTGTTTTTTTTTTGCTGTGCAGAAGCTCTTTAGTTTAATTAGATCCCATTTGTTAATTTTGGCTTTTGTTGCCATTGCTTTTGGTGTTTTAGAAATGAAGTCCTTGCCCATGCCTATGTCCTGAATGGTATTGCCTAGGTTTTCTTCTAGGGTTTTTATGGTTTTAGGTCTAACATTTAAGTCTTTAATCCATCTTGAATTAATTTTAGCATAAGGTGTAAGGAAGGGATCCAGTTTCAGCTTTCTACATCTGGCTAGCCAGTTTTCCCAGCACCATTTATTAAATAGGGAATCCTTTCCCCATTGCTTGTTTTTGTCAGGTTTGTCAAAGATCAGAAAGTTGTAGATATGTGGCATTATTTCTGAGGGCTCTGTTCTATTCCATTGGTTTCAATCTCTGTTTTGGTACCAGTACCATGCTGTTTTGGTTATTGTAGACTTGTAGTATAGTTTGAAGTCAGGTAGCATGATGACTCCGGCTTTGTTCTTTTAGCTTAAGATTGACTTGGCGATGTGGGCTCTTTTTTGGTTCCGTATGAACTTTAAAGTAGTTTTTTCCAATTCTGTGAAGAAAGTCATTGGTAGCTTGATGGGGATGGCATTGAATCTATAAATTCCCTTGGGCAGTATGGCCATTTTCATGATATTGATTCTTCCTACCCACGAGCATGGAATGTTCTTCCATTTGTTTGTATCCTCTTTTATTTCACTGAGCAGTGGTTTGTAGTTCTCCTTGAAGAGGTCCTTCACGTCCCTTGTAAGTTAGATTCCTAGGTATTTTATTCTCTTTGAAGCAATTGTGAATGGGAGTTCACTCATGATTTGGCTGTTTGTCTGTTATTGGTGTATAAGAATGCTTGTGATTCTTGCACATTGATTTTATATCCTGAGACTTTGCTGAAGTTGCTTATCAGCTTAAGGAGATTTTGGGCTGAGACAATGGGGTTTTCTAGATATACAATCATGTCACCTGCAAACAGGGACAATTTGACTTCCTCTTTTCCTAATTGAATACCCTTTATTTCCTTCTCTTGCCTGATTGTCCTGGCCAGAACTTCCAAGACTATGTTGAATAGGAGTGGTGAGAGAGGGCATGCATGTCTTGTGCCAGTTTTCAAAGGGAATGCTTCCAGTTTTTGCCCATTCAGTATGACATTGGCTGTGGGTTTGTCATAGATAGCTCTTATTATTTTGAGATACATCCCATCAATACCTAATTTATTGAGAGTTTTTAGCCCGAAGCATTGTTGAATTTTGTCAAAGGCCTTTCCTGCATCTGTTGAGATAATCATGTGGTTTTTGTCTTTGGTTCTGTTTATATGCTGGATTACATTTATTGATTTGCATATGTTGAACCAGCCTTGCATCCCAGGGATGAAGCCCACTTGATCATGGTGAATAAGCTTTTTGATGTGCTGCTGGATTCGATTTGCCAGTATTTTATTGAGGATTTTTGCATCAATGTTCATCAGGGATATTGGTCTAAAATTCTCTTTTTTTGTTGTGTCTCTGTCAGGCTTTGGATCAGGATGATGCTGGCCTCCTAAAATGAGATAGGGAGGATTCCCTCTTTTTCTATTGATTGGAATAGTTTCAGAAGGAAGGGTACCAGCTCCTCCTTGTACCTCTGGCAGAATTCAGCTGTGAATCCGTCTGGTCCTGGACTTTTTTTGGTTGGTAAGCTATTAATTATTGCCTCAATTTCACACCCTGTTATTGGTCTATTCAGAGACTGAACTTCTTCCTGGTTTATTCTTGGGAGGGTGTATGTGTCGAGGATTTATCCATTTCTTCTAGATTTTCTAGTTTATTTGCATAGAAGTGTTTATAGTATTCTCTGATGGTAGTTTGTATTTCTGTGGGATTGGTGGTGATATCCCCTTTATCATTTTTTATTGCGTCTATTTGATTCTTCTCTCATTTCTTCTTTATTAGTCTTGCTAGCAGTCTATCAATTTTGTTGCTCTTTTCAAAAAACCAGCTCCTGGATTCATTGATTTTTTGAAGGGTTTTTTATGTTTCTATTTCCTTCAGTTCTGCTCTGATCTTAGTTATTTCTTGCCTTCTGCTAGCTTTTGAATGTGATTGCTCTTGCTTCTCTAGTTCTTTTAATTGTGATGTTAGGGTGTCAATTTTGGATCTTTCCTGCTTTCTCTTGTGGGCATTTGGTGCTATAAATTTCCTGCTACAACACTGCTTTAAATGTGTCCCAGAGATTCTGGCATGTTGTGTCGTTGTTCTTGTTGGTTTCAAAGAACATCTTTATTTCTGCCTTCATTTCGTTATGTACCCAGTAGTCATTCAGGAGCAGGTTGTTCAGTTTCCATGTAGTTGAGTGGTTTTGACTGAGTTTCTTAATCCTGAGTTCTAGTTTGATTGCACTGTGGTCTGAGAGACAGTTTGTTATAATTTCTGTTCCTTTATATTTGCTGAGGAGTGCTTTACTATGTGGTCAATTTTGGAATAAGTGTGGTGTGGTGCTGAGAAGAATGTATATTCTGTTGATTTGGGGTGGAGAGTTCTGTAGATGTCTGTTATGTCCACTTGGTGCAGAGCTGAGTTCAATTCCTGAATATCCTTTTTAACTTTCTGTCTCGTTGATCTGTCTAGTGTTGACAGTGGGGTGTTAAAGTCTCCCATTATTATTGTGTGGGAGTCTAAGTCTCTTTGTAGGTCTCTAAGGACTTGCTTTATGAATCTGGGTGCTCCTGTATTGGGTGCATATATATTTAGGATAGTTAGCTCTTCTTGTTGAATTGATCCTTTACCATTATGTAATGGCCTTCTTTGTCTCCTTTGATCTTTGTTGGTTTAAAGTCTGTTTTATCAGAGACTAGGATTGCAACCCCTGCCTTTTTTTGTTTTCCATTTGCTTGGTAGATCTTCCTCCATTCCTTTATTTTGAGCCTATGTGTGTCTCTGCACGTGAGATTGGTTTCCTGAATACAGCACGCTGATGGGTCTTGACTGTTTATCCAATTTGCCAGTCTGTGTCTTTTAATTGGAGCATTTGGCCCATTTCCATTTAAGGTTAATATTGTTATGTGTGAATTTGATCCTGTCATTATGATGTTAGCTGGTTATTTTGCTCGTTAGTTGATGCAATTTCTTCCTAGCCTTGATGGTCTTTACAATTTGGCATGTTTTTTGCAGTGGCTGGTACCAGTTGTTCCTTTCCATGTTTAGTGCTTCCTTCAGGAGCTCTTTTAGGGCAGGCCTGGTGGTGACAAAATCTCTCAGCATTTGCTTGTCTGTAAAGTATTTTATTTCTCCTTCACTTAATGAAGCTTAGTTTGGCTGGATATGAAATTCTGGGTTGAAAATTCTTTTTTTTAAGAATGTTGAATATTGGCCCCCCGCTGTCTTCTGGCTTGTAGAGTTTCTGCTGAGAGATCAGCCATTAGTCTGATGGTCTTCCTTTTGTGGGTAGCCCGACCTTTCTTTCTGGCTGCCCTTAACATTTTTTCCTTCATTTCAACTTTGGTGAATCTGATATATGTGTCTTGGAGTTGCTCTTCTCGAGGAGTATCTTTGTGGTGTTCTCTGTATTTCCTGAATCTGAATGTTGGCCTGCCTTGCTAGATTGGGGAAGTTCTCCTGGATAATATACTGCAGAGTGTTTTCCAACTTGGTTCCATTCCCCCTGTCACTTTCAGGTACACCACTCAGACATCAATTTGGTCTTTTCACATAGTCCCATATTTCTTGGAGGCTTTGTTCGTTTATTTTTATTCTTTTTTCTCTAAACTCCTCTTCTCACTACATTTCATTCATTTGATCTTCCATCACTGATAACCTTTCTTCCAGTTGATCAAATCGGTTACTGAAGCTTGTGCATTCGTCATGTAGTTCTCTTGCTGTGGTTTTCAGCTCCATCAGGTCCTTTAAGGACTTCTCTGCCTTGGTTATTCTAGTTAGCCATTCGTCTAATCTTTTTTCAAGGTTTTTAAGTTCTTTGCCATGGGTTTGAACTTCCTCCTTTAGCTCGGAGAAGTTTGATCGTCTGAAGCCTTCTTCTCTCAACTCGTCAATGTCATTCTCCATCCAGCTTTGTTCCGTTGCTGGTGAGGAATTGCTTTCCTTTGGAGGAGGAGAGGCACTCTGATTTTCAGAATTTTCAGTTTTTATGCTCTGTTTTTTCCCCATCTTTGTGGTTTTATCTACCTTTGGTCTTTGATAATGGTGGCGTACAGATGGGGTTTTGGTGTGGATGTCCTTTCTGTTTGTTAGTTTTGTTTCTAACAGTAAGGACCCTCAGCTGCAGGTCTGTTGGAGTTTCCTGGATGTCCACTCCAGACCCTGTTTGCCTGGGTAATGGCAGTGGAGGCTGCAGAACAGTGAATATTGGTGAACAGCAAATGATGCTGCCTGATCGTTCCTCTGGAAGTTTTTTCTCAGAGGAGTACCGGGCCGTGTGAGGTGTCAGTCTGCCCCTACTGGGGGGTGCCTCCCAGTTAGGCTACTCGGGAGTCAGGGACCCACTTGAGGAGGCAGTCTGTCTGTTCTCAGATCTCCAGCTGTGTGCTGGGAGAACCACTACTCTCTTCAAAGCTGTCAGACAGGGACGTTTAAGTCTGCAGAGGTCTCTGCTGCCTTTTGTTTGGCTATGCCCTGCCCCCAGAGGTGGAGTCTACAGAGGCAGGCAGGCCTCCTTGAGCTGCGTTGGGGTCCTCCCAGTTGGAGCTTCTGGGCTGCTTTGTTTACCTACTCAAGCCTAGGCAATGGCGGGCGCCCCTCCCCCAGCCTCGCTGCTGCCTTGCAGTTTGATCTCAGACTGCTGTGCTAGCAATGAGCGGGGCTCTGTGGGCATAGGACCCTCCGAGCCAGGCGCGGGATATAATCTCCTGGTGTGCCATTTGCTAAGACCATCAGAAAAGTGCACTATTAGGGTGGGAGTGACCCGATTTTCCAGGTGCCGTCTGTCACCCCTTTCCTCGTCTAGGAAAGGGAATTCCCTGACCCCTTGCGCTTCCTGGGTGAGGCGATGCCTCGCCCTGCTTCGGCTCACACTCAGTGCAATGCATCCACTGTCCTGCACCCACTATCCGACAATCCCCAGTGAGATGAACCCGGTACCTTAGTTGGAAATGCAGAAATCATTCATCTTCTGCATCACTCACGCTGGGAGCTATAGACTGGAGCTGTTCCTATTAGGCAATCTTGGAACCGCCCCCCAGATAATCGCCTTATAGTGCTTTCAGGGTAATGTGTGAGAGAACTAGAGCAGTAGTCCCCAACCACTTTAGCACCAGGAATTGGTTTTGCAGAAGACAATTTTTCCACAGACAGTGTGGTGTGGGGAGGATGGTTTCAGAGACTGTTCCACATCAGATCACTAGGCATTAGCTATATTCTCATAAGGAGCGCACAACCTAGGTCCTTTGCATGTGCTGTTCACAATAGGGTTCATGTTCTTATGAGAATCTAATACTGCTGCTGATCTGACAGGAAACAGAGCTCAGCTTTGCTCTCCAGCTGCTCATCTCCTAGTGTGCAGCCTGGTTTCTAACAGGCCATGGACCGACACCATGGCCTGGGGATTGGGGACCCCTTGAACTAGGGATCAGTAAAAAGTAGGAAAACATTTTGGATTTCTTAAAAATGGTGGCTATTTAAATTAATTCATTATTTTTCTCACCCTTAACTCTCCTGTTATTTATTAGACAATGAGTATCTGCTAGGGGCTGTGATACACATAATTTATAAGAAAGGCAGGATTTCTGTCCTTGATGAGCTTAATGTCAAACTTGGAAGATAGACACAGAATAGGCCGGGTGCAGTGGCTCAAACCTGTAATCCCAGCACTTTGGGAGGCCGAGGTGGTTGGATTACCAGGTCAGGAGTTCTGGACCAGCCTGGCCAACATGGTGAAATCCCAACTCTACTAAAAATACAAAATTTAGAATTTAGCCAGGCATGGTGGCATGCACCTGTAATCCCAGCTACTCGGGAGCCTGAGGCGGCAGGAGAATTGCTTGAACCCAGGAAGTGGAGGTTGCAATTAGCCAAGATTGCACCACTGCACTCCAGCCTGGGTGACAGAGCAAGACTCCATCACAAATATAAAAAAATAAAAACAAAAGATAGACATAGAATGTTACTTATATGTAAGTATTATGAAGGAAAAGTACAGAGTACAACAGAAGCATGTAGCAGGGAATCTTTTATAACTTAATTTTGGAAGTGACATAACATCACCTCTGCCATATTCTATTGGTCACACTGATCTGGAATCTCCTGGAACAATATACACGGGAACTACCCAAATATATAAACATCAGGAGGTGGAGATCATTGGGGGCCATTTGGAAGCTGGTTATCCAAGGATCCTAGCCTAGATTTGCAATTGTAACATTGTCTTTGCTACTTAGACACACAAAAATAGCTAGTAAATGTGATAAAATAGTTATATATAAAATTTAAGGACAAAACCAGAGAAATATTACAATCTCAAAGCTTTTAAATTATTTGTAAGAAGCTAATCATTTGCTGTGGAAAGCATCCATGAGTGATCTGTGTCCAATGCACGTTCAAGAATTCTTGAATCTAGGCATTAAAACCAAGCAATATGGCAGCAGAGAGCCCTGTTTCCCTTTCCACTCACATGGTTACAGAATCATGAATGAACTCAGACTAATCAAATTCAAAGAAGAACAATGTTAGCAAGGGCTAGTGTAACCAGAGAATCTGCAAACTACAAGTACATTAGAGAAGTTCCAGTAGTTGCCTGTAGGGATGCTGTCCCTAGCACCTCTGCTATGTGAGGATGTCTGTATAGCCTGTTCTGCTAAGGAAACAGAGACACTGGTGGGTTTTTTTCCACTAATGCTTATCTAATTCTTCATATAACTATCACTTATTTTAGCAGTATATTTTTCCACTAATTCTTATCTAATTCTTCATATAACTATCACTTATTTTAGCAGTATATTTTTCCCCTAATGAGAGAATTGTTTAACCCAACAGTCAAAATAAATAACAATTTAATTTCTGCAGTAAACTGCTCTGACATTTGCTACAATAAACAAGAACAAGATTATGTGCTTGCTTTATCATTTTGAAAAGACTGTTATTAAATATTCAATCCTTAGAAATTGTAATTTATATTTATGGAATATTAGAAAGGAGAAATTTTATGTGCTTATTCATAGATATATATTTGTATTTCAAGTAAATGAGGAAAAAGGAACCAGACTAAAATGCATTTTTGTTTCTCTTTGTCTACTTTATGTACCTTATTTTACTACAAATCTGGAGACCTAGAATTCACTACCCAAAGAATTTGCTATGACCTCATTCTTACCAGATTAAGCTAAGAATGGTAAGAGCATGTGAAAATTCAATAAAGATAGTGATCATTTCTTTAATTATGTAAACATTTGAGGATTTTCTTTTACATTTGGGATCAACAAGCTGATAATATTTGTGGACTATTTTTTAAAAATAAGTATTTGTGTGTGTATGCGTTTAATTAATTTTACTTATAAAATGTTTCTATCAGTCCCTTAGCTCAGGGGTTCCCAACCATCAGGCCGCAGACTGGTACCCTCCATGGTCTGTTATAAACCAGGCTACACAGCAGGAAATGAGTGATGGGCGAGCCAGCATTACCACCTAAGCTTCTCCTTCTGTCAGATCAGATCAGCAGCAGCATGAGATTCTCATAGGAGCTTGCACCCTGTATTCCAACTGGGCATGTGAGGGATCTAGATTGTGCACCTATGAGAATATCTGATGATCTGAGGTGGAACACTTTCCAAAACCATTCCCCACAACCCTCCCCCGACCCCGCCCAACAAATCCTTCCCATCCATGGAAAAATTGACTTCCACGAAACTGGTCTCTGGTGCCAAAAAGGTTGGAGACCACTGCTTAGCTAGTTCTTAAGTGAGACAAATTTGAACACACTGTATAATTAGATTAAAGCAAACATTTCTGAACCCAGCTTTTTTCTTAATTTTACTTTGAGCAACAGGTGATGGTAACTGTGCCTAGTATTTCCTATATTTCATGTTCATGCATGTTTGTCAAGCAAGTGCAATATGTAGCATATCTCCGTAGTGATCCCTGTTTCCTGTGGGAGAGTTAGCTCAAAGTTTATGAATACTTGGAGGATGAGGCAGAGCAGCAATCTTATCAGCTTTAATTTGTCACTCTACAGCTTGCCTCCATATTAAGTCCTCACATCCAGAGATGGTCCATAACTTTGAGATTAGCTAAGCCTATGAGATAATGCATTTTATTTCATTAACCATCTGTGGTGTGCTGCCAGGGATTTATAAATGCTGGTCAATGCTTGTGTTCCCTTAAGGATAATTTTGCAATCAGTCTGCAAAGATGTGAATAGAAACCACCCAGCCCTGAGGAAAGATGACATCCTCACTCAGATAAATAAAGATATAGGGAAAAAATGATGACTAAATAAAATATATGGGATGCTAAGCCAAAGTAGAGAAGACAAACTTCCTAGAAGGAGCCATAGAAAGATAAAATAATGAGAACTTTAAAGACAATCTCGTTCTATTTCTTCACTTTAATGATGAGAAAAAATGTGCTCCAGAAAGAGCTTTTTTTCTTCTTCTTTTTCTTTCTTTCTTTCTTTTTTTTTTTTTCAGGGTCATGGGCTATGTGAGTTGAAGACAACTCTGAGTCTAGTGTTTTTACTGGGAAGCCTTTCTCTCTGGAGCATCTCACAGAGAGGTTACTGCAAGCACACCACACCCCAGCAGTCTGGGAGCCTGTATTCTTTTAAAACAGAACTTAACAAAGGACACAGACACACAAACCCACAAAAAGATTACTGTTAGCAAACAGATGACTGAATCACTGGGTCTTTTCCACTTTTGATTTGAGGGGTATATGATGATTAATGCAGGATGATGTGAGAGGCTGCTTTCTGCACAAAAAAAGTCTGGAGCACTAGGGAAAAAGTGGAAAAGGAAAAAAAGCTGATGTTCAAAACCACAGAATCATATGTGACAGAAGGAGCCAGAACCTCTCCAACTAAGGCTCACAGAGCACACCACATAGAGGCTAGCGTGGCTCAGGCTGCCTGTGCCAGTCTACTAGGCTGGTACTCTCTGCTCTGAAGGCGGGGGAAGGAAGAGGATTGGAAAGCAGCAAGGTCAGGTGGCTCTGGCACTCTACCTGTAATGCCTTAAACACATCCCAAGGCTTGCATGGACGAAAGATGGGCTTTCTGAGGCTACATGGACTTTAAAGATTGAATACAATTCCAAATGAAGGTACGATTTGCATTTAGCACACATGAATCCCTTTGAAATGTTTCACTGGAGCTGGTGGTAAAAATTTTTGTTTATGAACAAAAATTTTCCAGTTGTCTCTGGATATATTCCTAAGACCCTCTGACTAAACATACACTGCATATATTTGTTTAACATACAATCAGATTGATTCTGTAAAAACTATGTAATGTGATTATATTTGCTTATTAGTAAAAAAAAAACTTCACATCTGTCTGCATGCATCTGTCAGAAATACCTATGGCAATATACTGACAGAGGAAATTCTTTCACTATTTATTATGCATAATGTGGACTTATAATTGCATAAGAACAGAAACAGAAAAGTTGTTGTGAAAATGTACCCCACACTTGGACAATGAGTGATTCCCCAGTCCAAGCTTTTAAAGTATTTTACATACAATTCTTAAATAGATTAAAATACAAATATAGATCAAGAAGGATTCACCTGATCTTTGCCTGATCCCAAGCTGGCTTATAAAAACCTCACTTAAATTACAGTTTATCTTCTACTGCCCACCAGAATCCCATAGGCTTCATGTATGGAAAATCTAATTCAGAAGGATCAAACTGGGGTTAGGAATGTATGTTTTAAAAAGCTCTAGATATCTAAGTAATTTGTGATATTTTTAACTTTAAGAACTTCTGACTCACTGCACCATCACTTTCCCCTAACGCAAATCCCAAACATAAAGTTTACTCTCTCATGCTTGAAGAATATGAGAACTGTTCTGATGAACCAAAGCTGTGAAGACATGGGAAAGAGTAGTTATTCCAAAGGGCCAGTATTAGGCTCAGATGTTTAGGTAAAGAGAATTGAGAGTCAGTCCCTCAAGCTAGCATATCAGACTCCTCAAGGGCAGCATTTGTGTCTCATTTGCATCCTCACTTCTGGCACAGAATTTTATGCTGAAAAGGGCTTGATCAATGAAAGCAGCATTCTCACTGGGGAGAGTGGACCATCAACATTTTTTAAGGTCTATGCAACTCAGAGGAGAAGACCAAAAATTAAAAAGAACTAGGGGAAGTATATTAGATATAGATGTCTATTATCTACTTTCATACTGCGTGAGGTTTGGACTAACATTTAAATGATCAAGGACATGGAAGTTGGACAGCTATATTTAGCTCTACTTTAAAAGATCAGTGAGTAGCTCTAGTGTTTATTCCTTGCTTTTCCTCAGAGTGTCATTTATCTGTTTCAAGGGCTATGGAATCTAATATATACATATAATGTAAGATATATATTATATGTGTGTGTATTGATCCCTTTCTCCTAAAATTAATGAGATAAATCTAGCTATTTGTAAAGGATTCATTGATAAGGATGCTGAAAGGAAAGAAACATGGAGGTTAACGGGCCCATTTTGTCATGTAACCATTTTGATGAATAGTGAGAAGGTAGATCCCTGCTGTACTAAAGTCTTTTCTCTTTAAATAAATAATAATGATTTACTTCTATAACCACTGACCTTTTATGCCTTAGGTCTAACTAAGACTTTAAGGGGAGAATAAGGGAGGTACAAGAAGGATACCACCTGAGATAACATGAACTAAGTCTTTATTAACCATAACTTGACATTAGCTGGCAACTCATTTCCTCTAAAATGCAGTATTACAAAGGTTTTACTGTGTGTATACCCATGTCTATATGGTAATGAGATGGGGTTTTTATGTGGTTTATGGAAAGCAGCAATCATTATTTTATAGCCACTTCCCACCCTTTTCCCTATTCTCAGCAGTAAATTCTCTTTCTTTTAATGTTCTCTACATCCCCACCTCAATTTCTAATGTCTCTTAGGTCAACAATGTTCTAAATGTCCAATAAATTCAACTTCAGGTTTCTCTTATTGTTTTTCATCTCTGATCTATCTGAACATACCACTCATTAGGAGTGAGAGCAAGAGAAAAATATATTTTTGTTGAGAGATTTATATATAGCATTTTACAATTTCTATTGCATAGACAGGAAAGTTAAATCATATAATAAGATGATTGTTTAGATTACTAAATAGTTCATCTAAAAGGAAAACAGAAAAGAAAGAAACCAACCTATGTTTAAATATTTTAAGAAATTAAAGGTTTTTTTTTTTTTTTTTTTTTTTACTTAAATTTTAACCAACAAGTTCTTTAGTTAGACAGAAATGGGAAGAAATTGTGGGGTTCAAAGACCATAAGAATACAGCCAGCAGGTTTAGAAAGAAGATTTGTTTGTGGGAAAAAAAGTACAAGTACGTTATCAATTAGAACCATATCATAGCCTTTTTCTGTTGGAAAAAGGAATTATTTTTGGACTATAACATGTTAGTCTCACGGTGTTTCTCCCCTTAGATTTGGAGTTTAAATAATATTTAAAAAAAAAAAAAGCTGTCTGGTTTCCCACAATCCACAGGAGGTTTGTGTGTCTGCACTCTTGCTCACACCCTGAAATTCCGTTATATTAGTCTCCTTCCCTCTCTGGGGAGCAGATGATGCCTCTTCATCTTTGCAGAGCTTGCCATCACGTGGTAATGAAACCCACTAAGGAATGCAAGAAAAATTATGAAAAAAAAAAGGCTAGGTTAAATGATACTTCAACTGCTAAATCTCAATGATGTCAGCTCCTCAAGAAACATGTGTATATGTGGTTTCCCCCAAGAAATCCTACCTAAACTTCCTATCCTCCTAGTCTCTGATATTTTTGATATTTTCTCAAATGAAAGAATACCACCAAAGCATACAGCATGTACACACTAAATTATACTTTAAGTACCATATGACATTTACAGAAAGGGCCTTAAAAACACTAAACATCTGTTTGGACATGAAGAGGAAATGACCATTGTGAAATTTCTCAGGAAAATCAGTTTACTGGGAATGACATGGAAGGTGAGGAGCAATTATATTTTCTGTTGCAGCTGCTTAAACACTGGCTAGAAATTAAAACATTGGAATAACTTCTTTGCTTTATGGTCATGATGCAACTCAGTGGTTTTAAACTTGTTACCAAGGACAAGCCAATCCTGAAAACAGGTCCATTTTTCACTAATTCTTTAGAAAAGAAAATGTTTAGCTTTCCCCAGTCTGTCAATCTTGTGGTAAGGAAATGCCACCAGGGTACCTTTTATAAGAATCTGGGCTCAGAAACAGCTGTACAAATCATAAAATAAGTTTTTTCCCCTTTAATCCAACTGGCATTCAAGTCAATGAGCATTTTCAGAAACAAATTATAAAGCAGACTCGCTTTGAAACCCAACCTGAAAAGAGAGACACACACAACCATGACAACCTGTTTACAACTGGATATTCTGATTTTCAACACTGGAAAATGAGGGGAAATTATCTATGATACTGTAAGCAAAGCTCTTCTAGTGTTCTCTACTTGCCTGTAGATGGAGAAGCAAATCAATGCGATAGCCCCAGGTTTCTGGAAGAACGAGAAAAAAATGTCCTTGAGAGATGATACGAAGGATATTATTCTTTCACGAACTAATATTCTCTCCTTATTGGTTTTAAATGAACAAAGGACTTAAATCCCCCAATGGGAAGCTAAATAAAGCCTTCGCAGTACACAGCAATAACAAGTGAATCACTGAAACTAATTTTAACCCCAGAGTGACAGATATGGTAAATTGTTTCCTTCCCCCTTGCACCCTCCCCTCCCTGCACGCAAAATTTTGCTGTTAGATTTCACCACATTAAAATGTAATTTCATCTAATTCAATGCCTGCCTTTGTTACTTCTAAGAGTCTAGCTTCCTTTCTTCCCACACGAGTAGGGAAGAAGGCACAATTTTTTATTATTTATTTTTAAAAACATATGTGATTTTTAAATTTTATTTTATTGTGATGAGAATGCAACATGAGATCTATTCTTTTCACACATTTTTAAGTGTACAGTATATTACTGTTGACAATGGTTACAGCAGATCTCTAGAGCCTGTTTATTTTGCTTCACTGAAACTCTGCACATTTTATTGACAGTGGGCAGAACCATAGCTGCCCTGGTAAGATACTGTATGAGCACTGGCAATTAAATTGGGCAGTGCAATATGTCCCCCACAAGAGTTCTGAAAGCCTGTTGTAAAGATATCTAAGATGGTAGAGTGTGTTTAGGAAAGATCACCTTTCCTGGTTCTCTTCTTTCTCCTGTGAGAAAGACTCTGTCAGCGGAGGAGCTAGACACACAGGCCAAGGAGAGGTTTTTTTTATTTAAGTCGGTGCAATATGTTCTGAGCCTCTCACCTTGTGCCTTGCACAGAGATTTTGCCCTAAGGAACCCGGCTTCCTGAGTGAGCAGATCTCAGAAAAGCAAACAACAGAGTTCTGTTACAAATAAATTATTATGAAACCATTTCTATGTTTGAACATCTGAAGGGCTCTCTATGGCTTTGTAGAGCAGCAAGATCTAGAGGAAAGGGATGCTGTGGTAATCACCCAGGACTTAACCCAGGGGATTGAAAAATAACCCAGAGTTTGGGCAGTAGAAGACAAGGGGAAGGTTCAGATTGCTAAATTCAAAGCTGTTGAGAAACTAAGTGTTGATGAGAGAACACTCAAATCATTAGGATAAAAAGAATCAGCAAACTCTTTGGTAGAAAGGTAAACAAAGGGAGATGACCCACCTTCCCCTTTCTTCCCTACCCTCAGTTCTCCGTATTCACTTTGAACAGCTGAGTATCATTCAACAGCAATCAACATTTAATGAGTGCGTATTATGAGAGAGGCAAAGAGCACAATCCTAATCACACATGAGCCAGGCACAGAGCAAGATCCTAATCACATAAAGTGAATCAAGACATGGTTCCTAACCATAACACCCATAAAAATTCTTCAATGGAGTGCTGCCCACATGGCTTTGAATCTATCATTAGTTGGATAATTGATGGTGTGGTTTTTTCAAGGCCTAAACTTTCTCAGTGCTCAATGGGCCAACAACTCTGCAAGCCATTTAAACTGTAATCTTTCTGATTAGACCTATAAGTTAAACATCACCGACCACCATTTTACTGACATCAACTAAATTATGAACAATGAAGAAACTTGCCCAAGCTTTGCTGTAAATGGCAGAATTGAGATTTAGATGTTTTTATGACTCAGCACCAATGGCCTGTTAACATGTAAGTGCTTGTGTTCTTCATTTAGGTAGTTTATATAACAGATATTAATAACCTCCTCCTACTATGTTGTTTAAAAAGCATTTTATGCAGAAATGGAAACAAAAGAAAAAATGATCATAAAATACAGGTCTTTCTCGTCAATGAGAATGTTCAAATTGGATACACACTCACTTGAATGTATAAATGCATTGTCTCTCCTTCATCCCCCAAGAGATGTGGCTCTGCATATCTGGTTGCCAGAGAGAGATTGCAGCTGGCTGGAAACATTACACAGCACTGTGAGAGCCTGCAGTGCTTTATCACTATTATATTTTCTGATTATGGCAAAGATTAAGCTCGCAGCTTCCTCATATGTTAGATAGTATTAGCAAAGTTCAGCATGAATAAAGAGAATCAATCCAAACAATAATTTAACCCGCTTTTCATGGGTCTGCCAGTTTCCTGTAATCATTAAAAAATTATGTATCACAGATTTCAATTTTGAATGTTATAAACATTTTCATTTCTTTTTACTTTACCCATTTTCCATACAAATTCATTTATATTTTATAAATTAATAAACAAGTTAAAAAACTTTCATGGCTGGGCACGGTGGCTAATGCCTGTAATCCCAGCACTTTGGGAGGCCAAGGTGGGCAGATCACAAGGTCAGGAGATCGAGACCATCCTGGCCAACACGGTGAAACCCTGTCTCTACTAAAAATACAAAAAATTAGCTGGGCATGGTGGTAGGTGCCTGTAGTCCCAGCTACTCAGAAGGCTGAGGCAGGAGAATGGCGTGAATCTGGCAGGTGGAGCTTGCAGTTAGCCGGGATCATGCCACTGCACTCCAGCCTGGGCGACAGAGCGAGACTCTGTCTCAAAAAAAAAAAAAACTTTTCACATAACTAATAGCAAAATAAGTTGGTTACATATTTTTAATGTTATTAACATAATAATTTATTTACTTTTGTGATTTGTATAGCTGGTAAACAGATTAGGTACAAAACATGCATATTTTAAGTTCACATGATCTATTCTAAAATATTGTAAAATATATTATTACATACTGACCTCCTTTTAGGTTTATGAAAATATTCACTTGATACACAGTTATGCATTTATTTTTGGAGGGAAGTAGTTCAGTGGATAACCACCAATGAGTAACTGGGAATAGACATAGCATTTAGATGAGATGGCCTTGTAAGTCACATAATAGAACACTGGCTTTCATCCTTAGCCCTTACAAATGGCAACAGAGGTAAGTGAGAGGTATGAAACATTCATTCATTCAATAAATACTTATTAGGCATTTACTATGAAAGGAGTGTATTCCAAGCGGAAAGAAAAACAACTCTGCAAGGTCTATTTTGTATTATTCAATGATGAGAAACAAAATCAGTGTGGATGAAGTAGAATGTGCTGGGGTACAGCTGCAGCAGATGAAGTCAGATGGTATAGATATGTCAAATCATGTTTGGATGTGTTTGTAGGAATACTGAATTCTATTCTCAGTTAAATGGGAAGCTGATGGAGACTATTCATTAGGGGCATTGCATGACCTCAGAATCCAATACTATCTGGACTTGTTTCTGCTCTTTTGATGAATATCTATAAGCTGGATCTTTACGGGCAATATATATTCTTGACTTCCATGTATAAGAACACCAGTTTAGGGATTATGACTAGGGCCATTAATGGAATATTTAGTGAGAAATATTTGTGAGCCAGAGTTGGGTTGGGGACAGGTTGGAGGAATGTTGGACCAAAAATAAGAAGTAAGCAGATCTTTTGTATTGGCCAAGAATAGATGGATAAGATAGGGAGGAAAAACAAATGACAAACTGGAAGTGGTGAGTTATAATGTCATAGCAGAAATAGAGGGGTGGGAGCATCAAAGATGAGTATGTAACCAATACCAGATGATGTTGGTAGCTTCATGGAGTCCAGGTGAATTTCTCTAGATAATTTCCTGCCACTACAAATAAGGTCTCATACATGACAGAGTCAAAATTTTGTTAAAATTCCGGTAAAGAATTAAATGATCCCATCTATTTGATAGCATCTTTGAGTTTAATGGACTTTAATTTAATTTTATCTTAAAATAATTTTGCCATTTCTCAGTTGAAAAAACAAAATTTAGAGAATTTAAAGCAAAATGAATAGGGACAAATCAGTTATTAAACTCAAATATTTTGACTCTCAACCCTTTGTTGAGAGTTTTAACCTTGTCACTAATTTAAACTTTTAAAAATATGCTGCTTGCATGATTTCAGACCATTTGAATTGGAAGTTCAACATAACATTTCATATATTTTTAGGAGTCATTGAAATGAAATGTTAATTCAGGCTCTAAATATGTAATTTTCTTGTTCATATTAGATAGTAATTAAAAAGAAGATAGCTGCTGATAGTTGGATTCTTTGGGTAATGAATCTGCTACTTAATTGAGTAATGAGATCTTGGACCTTTTGGTGAAGCTTCATTTTTAATACAGACAGGAGCCTAAAATCAAATCTGTGAAATAATTGGATAACTCAAGTTATAATTAAAATCAAGGTATGACAAAAATCATGGGATTGTTTCCTTGCAAATTTGAAATTAAGTAATTAAAGATAAATGCTGACATTTCTGTTTAACCTCAAGTCTGCCTAGTGTGTATTAAGTAAAAAAGAACATCATTATATGTAAAGAACATACAGGGGCCAGGAATGGTGGCTTATACCTTTAATCCTAGCACTTTAGAAGGCTGAGGCAGGCAGATTGCTTGAGCCCAGCTGTTTGAGACCAGCCTGGGTAACATGGTGAAACCCCATCTCTATAAAAAATAGAAAAATTAGCCAGGCATAGTGGCACACCTGTAGTCCCATCTACTTGGGAGGCTGAAGTGGAAAGATAGTGTGAGCCCAGGAGGTGGAGGCTGCAGTGAGCTTTGATCATGCCATGCACTCCAGCCTGGGGGACAGAGCAAAATCCTGTCAACAAAAAAAAAAAGAAAAAGAAAAACAAAAATCATACAAGGAGTTAGTCACTGAAAAATGTCAAAAGTGTCTTGGCAAAGAAGCCAGGATTTTCTTCCCCAATGATTATGTAAAAATCCAATCAAGCAAGAAGATAGATTCTATTCCTCAATAAAATGCTTGTCAAGAAATGAGTAAAATTCTGTAATTGACATCTTGGAAAAACAACAGATGAGTAGAAAAAGAAGCCAAGATATAGTGCCACTGAGTCACAAGTGGTAATAGATACCTGAGAATATATCAGATTTAACAAAAGTAGCATCTAAATAAAAATTTAGAAGATCTGTATCAATTGGTCAAATCAATGACTGATTCTGCTCCCCCAGGAGACATTTGACAATATCTGGAGAGGTTTTTGTTTGTTTGTTTGTTTGTTTTTGTTTCAATTTTCACAAATACGGTGCTATTGGCATATAGTGGGTGGAGCTAGGGATGCTGCTAAATATCCTACAATACATGTTAAAAGTGCCAAGGTTCAGAAGTACTCATCTAAATAAAGATTTTACTATGAAACCACTTGGAGGAGAATCGGTCTTTCCTAAATTAATTGCAATCAAGAAATCAGTGGTGGATGGTGCCATAAACCAGGGCTAAATAATATAGGAGAGTTGGAGGCACTTTGAGTCACCATCACTAAAAGAGAAAATAAAGGAAAAGTCATGGATGTCCACCACAGAGTACTATACAGCAGTTAGAAACAAAAGGTTAGATAGACTCATAGCACTATACAGAAACAGAGCACTGATTTAAACATAAGGAACAGTGGGAAATATCTATCAAAATACTTTTTACAAATATACCAAGTACAATAAGCAGCAAAATACAAATAAAACAACAATGCACATTTTGCAAGAACACAAATAAGCAAAACGATGTGTTAAATTTCTTAGCATCATTGCATGTCTAGAGGGAGAAAATAGAGAACTATGGCAGGAAGATAATTGATCAATTAATCAGTCAATCAAGAGAGAAGCTAATAAAAATAATGTGTTATGCACTGATTTATGATTACTTCAATCCTCTTTACCTTATGCCCAAATACATATTATATATGTATTATATATAATTCTTAGCATATATAATATGCTATTTGTATGCATGCTAGTATATATAATACGCTATACACATAATATAATATATATGCTAAGAATATTGACACTAGGTGTGAATACTTGAAATCAGTACAGACGGTAATCAAATAGAATTTTAATTATTCACATCTGGATTCATGGATTTTTCTCATTAAGGATAGGTATGAGGAATACATTTTTGGGAGAATAAATAACTGCTTCTTAGATTAAGTAATTTTAGAATTCACATGGAAAGGAAGTACACTAAGTTCTGCATAAAAGACAGGAAGTGAATCACGAATTATACAAATCATTATATATTAGTGATTAGTATATGATTAAGTTTCACTTTCTACTGAGGGTGGAAAAGCCAAGAAACATAGAACACATGCTAACTCACTTTTGGAAAAGAGACCTACATCAAAATGTGAATATTAGAATAAAATGCAAGGGAGTTGGAAAAAAAAAAAGCAAATAATCTACCAGAAACCTGGAAACTGTTTAAAACACCTTATTAGAAGCCCAAGGAAAATATGTGCCAAGGATCAAGAAACCCAGGTGCTCAAACAAAAACCCTGTATGGCTAACCGGCAAAGCAAAAGAGGTCATTGTGGGTGAGGAAAAGGAGATGGCATTTTTTAAAGGTACAATTGGTAAAGGGGACAAAACAAGAAAATCTATTAAGTAAGGTAAATCAGGTGCAGAAAACCCCATAAGACTAGCTAAAAAAAAAAAAAAAAAAAAAAAGACTTTAAGGAATACTGTGCTTTATATTCCAAAGAAAATAATAAAAGCTTTAAAAAAAAAATAAATCAACAGCCAGACATGGTGGCTCATGCCTGTAATCCCAGAACTTTGGGAGGCCGAGGCAGGCAGATCACATGAGGTCAGGAGTTCGAGACCAACCTGACCAACATGGAGAAACCCTGTCTCTACTAAAAATACAAAACTAGCTGGGTGTGGTGGTGCATGCCTGTAATCTTAGCTACTCAGGAGGCTGAGGCAGGAGACTCTCTTGAACCCGGGAGGCAGAGGTTGCAGTGAGCCGAGATCACGACATTGCACACCAGCCTGGGTAAGAAGAGTGAAACGCTATCTTTAAATAAATAAATAAATAAATAAATAAATAAATAAATAAATGGTAGGATGCCAGCTTAAGAATCACCAGGACTATACAATGATGGTAGTTGAAAAGCTGGCCTTTGAAATAGAATTCAACAAATAGAATAAATGGATTCTTTATTTTGATTTTTATTATGAAAAAGTTAGCTAAATATTTAGCTATACATAATTGTAAAAAATAAAAAAACAGATAATTAATAAAAATACTTTGTAAATCCAAATATTCTCTTCATCAATGGCTTAGAATTAGAAAAGTAATATTTTAAAATTATGGATTTGGGGGCCTACGATTGTATTTTTCATAAGTTTCCATGTGATTTTGATGATTGGTTTGTTTAGGAATCACTGTTCCAGATCTAATAGCAATCTAGAATTTAAATATAAACAATATCATGGCTAAAGTAAGTAATTATTCAGCTCATTTGTCAAGAAACAACATCCAAATCCACATTCTGCTGAACAACTGGAACAAGCTCATAGCTAATGTGATTTGCACCCAGAAAAGACCCTGAAAAGTACAAACTGTTAAAATACACTACCATATCTGACTGTCTGGAATTACAATAAAAGGCAAGATTATTTTACACTTAAATATGCATAGAAATTTAGTGGAAAGGCAATATGATATTCTTTCAAGGGAAATTGTTTCTATTAACTTTAGAATTATTTGACAGATTATTTATATGAGAAACAGTTAATACAATTTATTCAGAATTTAAATTATACAAAATTATGTAATTAAGGGTATTAAAAGCAGTTGATCAGTATGAAGTGGGAAGAACAAATTCTTTAAAGAGGGAATGACTCATAGACAGAAAAACAAAGGCTAGGGAGAGATAGGCTCCTTTCAAAAATGAGAAACAGATACCATGATGTGACAGTGGCCACAGGTGCCCAGATAGTTGGACAAACATTATTCTGGGTGTTTCTGTGAGAGTATTTTTAAATGAGATTAACATTTAAGTCATTAGAGTAAAGCAGATTGCCCTCCATAGTGTGGGTGGGCCTCATCCAATCAGTTGAAGGCCTACATAG
Source organism: Pan paniscus (assembly GCF_029289425.2). NCBI lineage: Eukaryota > Metazoa > Chordata > Mammalia > Primates > Hominidae > Pan > Pan paniscus. The sequence goes on along the minus strand of NC_073253.2, from coordinate 93,342,945 downwards.
AAGAAAAGGCTGACAATTTCTTGAGTGAGAGAATTCTCCTGCCTGATGGTCCTCAAACTGGAACATCAGCTCTTCCTGGTTCTACAGCAGCTTTCCAATTTCAGTCACCAACTGGGACATTGGCTCTGCAGATTTTGGGTTTGCCAACATCTATAATCATGTGAGCCAATTCCTTACCATAAATCACTCTTTCTTTCTATATATTCAATTGGTTTTGTTTCTCTGGAGAACCCTGACTAATACATAAGATTTAACCTACTTGGTGGCCTGCCAAGACCTACCTGAACATCTTCACTATGAAAGAAAGTCAGCAGGGAAACTTCATGACTTTCAAATAGCACTAAATATTTAAAGAAAGTGAAATGTCTGGTGGAGGAGTATAGGCTACAACTGAGTCTTACGTATAAATTGGCATATGAGTAGAAGCTAAGTATCTGAATGAACTAGTATAATAATGCATTTGAAAAATAAAAATTACACACACACACAATACCCACATACGTACTTTCTATACTGCGAGGAAAATGCATTCCTCTTGTAGAATCATTCCTAAGAATATTTTCTGAAAAACATGAGGCCAACAGAACAATAAGGCTTATTATTGAGAATGTAGTTAAAAGGAAAATTAGCTAGTAAGTTTATTCTTATCCTTGAGTAAAATATAATTTATTGAAATTAATGTACTGAATGCAGTTCTGTATGCCATACCTTAAGAAAGAAATAACAGTATAGAAACTGATCCAGAAAAGAACAACCATACAAAGATGAATGGGCTTTTTAAGATATGTGATTTAAAGAGACAAAAACGTAGAGGTAAGGGTAAACGTTGGGTTGGAGGAATCAAAGTTTATAAAATTATAAAAGATGTGAATATGATTAATATTTGTTCATCCAGATCTAGAATATTAGAACTAGAAGTCATCTCATTAAGTATAGAAGAATCATTAAATAAAATAATCAGGATCAATAAATAAAAATAGGTTATAAAACTTAGAGACAGCAAATGTAAATAGCATGGTGCCAATTATTGGGCCACAATGTTCATAATTATGGATTTTCTCAAATGAGAAAAAATGATATTTGTGGATTATAAAGTGAATAAATGCCATTTATATCACATAGATTATAGACTTGGAAAACACTTTTTATAAATATTGCATTAAAAAATGGCAATCTGGGCATGGTACATGTGCCTGTGGTCCCAGCTACTCTGGAGGTTGAGGTGGGAATGATTCCTTGAACCCAGGAGGTCAAGGCTGTGGAGAGCTATGATCATACCACTGCACTCCAGCCTGGGTGACAGAGTGAGAATCTGCCTCAAAAAGAAAAAAGTAGAAAGAAAGGAAGGAAGATGGAAGGAAGGAAGGAAGGAAGGAAAGAAAGAAAGAAAGAAATGTCAATCCTTGGAAATGAGAAGAAAACAATTTCTCCACGTGTCACTTTTTTTTTCTTCAAAGGTTTTCTATATCCTGAAGGAACTTAAATTTTAAAAGCTGCCATGATAGATACACTATTAAAAACCATATTCAGACCAAAGATGTGAGCTCCTATGTCTGACACCTTATGCATAAATCAATACTTACAGTCCTGTTAGTAAGATACATGCCTGGGATAATAGATATACAAAATGGAAGGCCTTAGATCAGAGCTTGTTTAGCAGGTCATTTAGGTTTATATGTTACTTTCTTCAAGGCATTTATTTACTTTAGGGGATGCTGGGCCACAGAGGTTTCATTGGAATGTGTAAGCCGTTATTACTCAATGTAACTCACATTTGCCTTTCTAAGCATGATGCAATTGCTTCTTCCTTTCCTTCATTTCTAGCTGAAATTATGCAGCTTTAGCAATTGATCTTCAACAGAATCAATAAATTATTCCATCACAACCTCGGAGAACATGTAAATGCTCAAGGAACATTTCATACCTTAGAATAACTTACATTGCGGAGGTAAATTATTAGGTAAACATTTATTCCACTTATTACACACTCAAGTCTGTTCAAAAGATTGTGCTACATGTCTGAAGTGACTTTGACATTGAACTTAAAACAATGACTCTGGTTATTAGCTGATCAGTCTCATTTTATATCACATTCACAATTATTTGTTCAACCTTCAACTGCAGCTGCAACATCAGGCTATTCACAATTTTAATAGTACTACTTGTGACTCCAATCTACTTCACACAGTACTTTGAGATCTGTTTACAATGCAACTTGCACTTTAAAATTAGAATAATTGATAAAGTTCTCATGCCTCCATTTCCTTATCCGTAAGTAAAATTGCCCCCAAAAAGCTGCAAATACTGGACTAGAGTATAAATTATAGAGTTAAAAAGCTAAAAGTATAGAAATCCACAGAATTTGACTTTCTTAACTGGTAGTTCATGATGGCCTTGGGGATGGGTTGGTGGAAAAGTGATTTCATCCATCTGAATACATTTAGGAGTCATTCAAATGTTTTGTCTAGTAATTAAAAGAGGAAAGAACACCTCACATCTGCAAAAATTAGTTCAAACTACATAATTCTGTGTCTCTTATGTATTTTAAAGTGATAGTCCTACTGCATTAGCTCATTCTCAGATTGCTATAAAGAATTACCTAAGTTTAATTTATGAAGAAGAGAAGTTTAATTGACTCACAATTCCACAGGCTTAACAGGAAGCATGACTGCGAGACCTCGGGAAACTTAGAATCATGGTGGAAGGCAAAGGGGAAACAAGCACCTTCTTCACATCGTAGTGAGAGAGAGAGAGAGAGAAAGAGAAAGTACCATATATTTTTAAACCATCAAATCTTGTGAGAACTCACTATCATGAGAACAGCATGGGGGAAATCCACCCCCATGATCTAATCACCTCCCACCTCTGGGTTCCTCCCCAAAACTGGGAGTTACAATTCAACATGAGATTTGCATAGGGACACAGAGCCAAGCCATATCACCTACATTAAATGCTCCAAATAAATTTCATTTGAATTTGATACAGAAGGATAATTTATTCTGATGATATTAAAGACTCAGAAAAAAAAGTTTTTAATGCAACCACTCATTTTTAACATAAGATTTTTTTCTTGGCTGAGATGAAGAATACCAAGAAAATGCCATTTTCTTCCCCCTACTCTATCCGGGAGCTTTTTCTTTGGATTTTCACAAAAGAAAGACTTTTTAAAAATTATTTTTAAAATGAATCAGTGATGCCTTAATTTTATGTGTCATCATCTACATTTCATTTTCAACTTTTGCTGTTTTATCTTCTTCCTTGTTAGGCTCTTTGAATCTGGCTTGGTTGTTCCTGTTCCTGACATTTATGAATAAATAAAAACTACGGAACTCAACAAGTGAGACAATCCTAGAATAATAGATGCATAATGAAGAATCTCACAGAAGTTTCTTTCTAGTGGGCCACCTAACCCTTGCCTCACCCTCACCTAAGTATATAAGTAAAGATGAAGTTTCAGATGAAACCTCTGGTGTACAGAGATTTCATCTAGGAATGTTGCTACAGTGCAAACTGTCATTATCTAGATAAACTCACATATATTTTCCTCAAAATAATGATACTCTCACTTGCTTTCCTTCACAGCCCAGCTGAAACCATTTAGCCTTAGGACTTTGTCTTCAATGGGACATATTGATTATACCATCATATCTCAAGAGACACACATCCACATACCCAAATCATTCCACATCTTAAAATAATTTTCACTGCAGAGAAACATCAATGAGTGTGCATTTGCTCCTCTTATCTGGTGTTTCACATTCAATTCTGTTCAGAAAATATTGATCAGCATGTTTGGATTTGGTTAAGAATATGAATAAATTTAATCAACATATCAGCTGAAAATGCCATGAAAAAAAATCCACACAAAATAGAAATCTACAGGTTAATTAAACACACTCAAAATACATTCATAAAATAAGAACATGGTGGGGGAACAGGGTAAAAGAAACAGATGAACTAAACTGATTTTTCTTGCAAATAGGTATATAACAGAGTGGACTCAAGGTTATCCTGCATAAAATGAATGTGGCAAAAGAGTCCTGCTAATGACTTTCCAATTGCTACACAATAGTTGTTTTCAAATAAAACCAACAAGCTAATTACAGGCATATTACCTGAGGCCACATATTAGGTTGGTGCAAAAGGGATTGCAGTGCTTGCCATTAGAAGTAATTAAAAGTAATGGCGAACACTGCAATTACCTGATAAATCTTGTTTTTCTTAGTGACATTTTTGTACACTCTTGCAACAACTTCTTTGAATGTGAATAGGTTGTATATATGCAAAAATATGTGACTATATAAATATAGAATATGTTATGATCATTGAAAAGCCTGGCTCAAAATACCTATGCCATATTTATTTATCCATGCTTTTATCTCTAAACCCCTTTATTAACATATCTGGCCTCTACCTCTACTATTTTCACAATATTTTTCACTTGTATATATTACTATTGATATGACACATGATACAACATGATTTTATCTGGATTCTTCTATTTATAGCTATTTTTAACCTCTGTGGACAGCTCCATAGGGAGAATGAACTATTCGTCAACGTCAACCATATTTTACTGAAGATTTTGAAGGTATTCCAATGTGACTGACTACTACGTTTCCTCACATGTGTGCTGCTGTATCTGAGATCACCATGTTTTCAATTATCTCATATGAACCTGTAAGTAAGATAAATCTACTTTTAAAAACATTCGAGATATTGGAACAGTAAGGAAAATATTTTTAATTAAAATATCTGCTACTGGCAACTTTGTCATCTTCCAAATGTAAATATAGAACTTCCATAACCATAAAGTTTGTTGTAAAACTTAGTGATGATCCTTTCATCCAAGGGAGTAGCAAGGTCATGTTAAAATTACCTGGAGAGAGAAATAGAGGTGTGTTCACATTTTTTTTCTTTTTTAAAATTTTTTTTTATTATACTTTAAGTTCTGGGGTACATGTGCTTAATGTGCAGTAAGGTGTGTTCACATTTTAAAACTATTAATAAGAACTCAAGAGGCCCTCCTGCCCCAAATAGACTCTCCTTAAAAACTGTATCTGATATAATTCCACTTATCTGGGAACAGAACCTAAACTATTTTTTCCCCAAGTAAATGCTGCTGTTTCTTATGTCTGCATCTTCCCACACACAACTCTCTGGAATACCCTTTATTTTCTCTCTCTCTGGTAAAGGCCTACTTTCATTTGAGATTCATATTCTCTGAGACATACTCCTTGAGAACATTCTAGGCTTATGAAAGTCCCCTCTCCCATCTCTGTGCTCCCATGACATTTTGCCCCTATGATATTTATCACCCATCACAAAATTGTTATTATTATTACTACTAATATTATTATATGAGACAGGATCTTGCTCTCTTGCCCAGCCTGGAGTGCAGTAGCATGATCATGGCTCACTGCAGACTTGACCTCCTGGGCTCAAGTGTTCTCCCACCTCAGCATCCTAAATGGCTGGGAGTACAGGCGTAGGCCACTACAGCTGACTAATTTCTGTATTTTTTGTAGAGACAGGGTCTCATTCTGTTGCCCAGGCTGCTCTCAAACTCCTAGGCTCAAGCAATCCACCCACCTTGTCCTCCCAAAGTGCTGGGATTATAGGTGTGAGACACCATACCTGACCTGTTTTTAAGTGTTAGATTCTCCTACTACACTAGGTATCTCTGAAGAGAAGAATTAAGCAAGAATAAAATCTTATTCTAAAATCGCTTATCACAGAGGTAGCAAGTTAATGTCAACATAGTCTAAATTCTGATTTGTAGGTATTTTTTTCACTTTTATGGTGTTTTACAAATATTGAAATTTTTGTATGAAGGTACAAATTTCTGGCTCCTCTTGAAAAATCTAAAATCTTACAACACTAGGCCTTCATTCCCACATGATAACATGAGGCTACAGTTGAATAATGGATGTCCATTTTGGACATGGTCCCTGTCTCCAGTTTGTCTCAGTTTTCATCATTCAATTTGTTCTATATCTTGCTTTACTTTCCTTAGTAATACTATATGCCTGCTATAGTATTTAATTGTGTTAGAGATTCCAGGCCTATTCAAAGTAATCTTTAAGGCTATTAGAAAATACATGAAACAATAGAACACAATGATAATAGCAGAAACTGAATTTCATAGCACATAGAGCATTGTGGAAGGCCAGGCCTGTTCCAGGTACAAAAGATGAAAATCTGGGTTGTAATGGGCACAGGCAGAAAGTGGTAGGAGGTTGTTAGACCCTCAAAGGAAGGTGAGGATGACAGAATGCAGAATAGGAAATGTATAAAATTAATTTCACCTTCTTTACAGCTTTGCTTAAGGGCAGGATTAGTGATAAGATTTGAAACTGAATCAGCAAAGCTCACATTAAAACATTCAATGTTGTAAAAGGAAAGATTTGCAGAACAGTACCATATATCTTCCTAGAAGGTCTTTTGTGAAAGATATTCCACTTCTCACAGTATTTTGGCTTTTCTTCACCTCAGTTCATGTATTTCTGTACCTGATAATTTTTGAGTTATGAATTTGAATGATCTTTGTTGCTGAATTTTATTAGGCTCTGTATGTCCAAAATCCCCAGACGTGATGGTCTCATGGATAGTGGGTGCATGTGTGCATATGTGTATATGAGTGTGTGTGTTGTAGGAAAATTGGAATTAAGAGAGAATAGGAAAAGAAGAGTGATAGGAAGATATAGAAATGGTTAGATGATATATGGTTAATAGATTTAACCAGCTGTTAAATCTAAAAATATATATATATTAAATATGTATTCAATATTGACTATTATGATCACTTTCTCTTATTGTTACCTTCATCCTGTAGATCAGGTAAACAGAACTGATTGTCTTGAAATCTTGAACTTTGAATGCTCAGACTGTTCATGTTCCTCCATGTAATGCTTTAAAAGAAGATTGGTAATAAGGAAAAGGTCTCTGCAATGATAACATAATAGTCACATATTCTAAGCAAGTAATAAAGATGACTATGATTACAGTAATAGAAAATGGTGGGAAGAGAAAATTGCAATACCCAAGAAAGAAGTAGGTTCCTGTCTGTGCCTCCTCAAAAATTTTACTCAATTTTAACAGATAACCAGTTATTACATATTTATCTTTTTTACCACTGTGGTAGGCATTTTGGGAGACATGGAGACAGAATCTCCTTTCTCAAATGGCTTATGTGTAGAAGTGAAATTATTGGTGTTAAGGATATATATCTGTTTAGGTTACAATTGTTAACTAACTCTACATCTATAGCATTACAGTACCATTTTCAAGGTAGAGTGCCCTGCATTTTGCTCCATGCATCAATCACTGTTGCCATCATATATCATTGGGAGATATCCTATCTGTTAGGACATTAGTATAGATTGGAAAGTAGAATGATAGTTACCAGGTGTTGGGGTGGTTGGCTGGGGGGCAGGGGAGAGATGCTGGTCAAAGGATACAAAATTTTAGCTAGGGAAAAGGGTTCAATTCAAGAGATCTATCATACCACATGGTGACCATAGCTAACAATAAATTATATTCTTGAAAAATGCTGAGAGTGGATATAAAATCTTTATATCACAAAAGTCATAATTATGAGAGGTAATGCATGTTAATTAGCTATACTTAGTCTTTCCATAGTGTATACAGACTTCAAAACAACTTGTTGTTTCATTTGTCAATTTAAACAGTTTCATTTGTCAATTTAAAAATTCTAAAAAAAATAAGAAATTTTGGGCCAGGCACAGTGGCTCATGTCTGTGGGAGGCTGAGGCAGGCAGACTGCTTGAGCCCAGCAACTCAGGACTAGCCTGGGCAACATAATGAAACCTTGTCTCTACAAAAAAAAAATACAAAACTTAGCACACGCCGGTAGTCCCAGCTACTCCAGAAGCTAAGCAGGAGACTCGCTTCATCCTGGGAAGTTATGGGTACAGTGAGCCATGATCCTGCCATGTGACAGAGGGATACCCTGTCTTAAATAAATAAATAAATATAAAAAATAAAGATATTTTCCTTTTATTCATAATCTACATATTCCTTTTGTTCAAATCACAAATACATGTTGAATTTTTACCAGAAAAGGAAATTTCTAAATTATGACAAAAATTCATAGAGATGATAAATTAATCACACATCAGGAATTATATTGCTACATGATCCCTAGTTTGGGGGCTAATTGTTTAATCAAGATGCTGTGGTTTGGCTGTGTCCCCACCCATATCTCATCTTGAACTGTAATCTCCACGTGTCCAGGGAGGGACCTGGTGGGAGGTGATTGGATCGTGGGGGCCATTTCCCCCATGATGATTTAAAAGTGTCAATTTCCCCTGTGCTCTCTCTCTCCTGCCATCTTTTGAAGATGTGCCTTGCTTCCCCTTCACCTCCATTGTAAGTTTCCTGAGGCCTCCCAGCTATGCGGAACTGTGAGTCAATTAAATCTTTCCTTTATACATTACCCAGTCATAGGTAGTATCTTTTTTTTTTTTTTTTTTTTTTTTTGAGACAGAATCTCGCTCTGTCACCGAGGCTGTAGTGCAGTGGCACGATCTTGGCTCACTGCAACCTCTGCCTTTAATTCCTAGGATTTAACCCTAGTTTGAGTCAAATGTAGAGTAAGAATGTCTAGCACCACCTATGGTAGCCTGTCATTGGGATAATTCATCCAACAACCAGGCATTTGGACAATAAAAAATGACTGAAAAATGCCCCTACACTTAAAGGACTCAGTCTCTGGAGGGAGAAGGGGGCGCATAATCACAATTCATTTTTTATTGTCCAAATGCCTGGTTGTTGGATGTTGTAATTCATGTTCATACAAAGTGATGGGATCAAGAAAAAGAGTTGGGGACTTATCCTGCTATGACACAGAAACTGATGAGTTCTTGAATGATCGCAAGAATTCTCTAGCAGAAGAAATGGTTCTATTTTAGGAAAGATCATGTGCAATGTGCATAGACAAAGGAGGATGCAGTAATCATATTTGTTTTACAAATGAGAAACTGGAGGTAGAGCAGCTAAAATATGACATTGGAGACAGTAAGATGGATAAGGGAGTATTTCAAAAGTCTAGACAAAAGATTTTGATGGTTATTTTCCTATATTCTCTCTCAGTAATAAGGACATTATAATTCATCCAGCCTAACATGATAGCCATCTCAAATCAATTCTGACTTCTACTTTTCTCATGAGTCTGACATTTAATTCATCAAGTACTTTGTCCTGCCTCCTGAAGAAATTTCACTTCTAGCCTTTGTCCTTCTTCATGTCCAATCCATTGACTAAATTCTAACCAGCATAGCCTTGCCAGCAAAGATTATTTATTTAAGAGTTAAGAGTGGCAGTTTGGGGATAGCACCAGGAGATATCAGCTGTGATGGCTTGGAGAAACAGTGTAAACTGGCAGTGTAAACAAGAGCAGGGCATGTATGAGTAGTTGAGAATGGTGAACAGGAGTATGACTAGACAGAAGATAGTAGGGATGACAAGTTTTTTGGGGCACAGTCCAAGTTGGTCTGGTGTCTAGAATGAGACTGGGGCCTAATAAAAAGGAGCGTCTATACAGGAGCTCAAATGGGCTGTACCTTGTCGCATTCCGAGGACAGGCCTGAATTCTGAGACGGGAAAGTGGTAAAAGTATTGTCTACAAAATGCAATGATTCTGCTTATTATTGGAACACAAAGGTAATTGTTTTTTATAATAACTCTTATAGCTTTCTTTTACAATATCTACATGAGAAAAGCTTATTTGCTAGAGCTGTCAACTAGAATGAAGTAGACAATCTTCTCTTGATGCAGTCCTCATTCAATTTCTAAACATAGATGTGTTCAGCTCCTCAGTCCCTACTGACTGTTTAATCTTATTGAGCATTTATGTAATACTTCATTCTTCAACAATCTGAAGAATTGAATAAGTACTAAAGCAGAGCAGCAAGGTTATAATGCAATCCCTTCTATTTAAAAACTGTAAGGATGTTTGAACAATCAAATGAAAAATAGTGAATTATGATGATATCTTAACAATGTGTTGAACAAATAACTCTAGTTCTAAGTAACCACAGGGATAAAATATTGAAAGAAGAAAAACAAGACTGAAATGAACGAATGGCTTTTAGCTTTGCTGAATCCTACTACTTACAAAGATTAGTCTGGTTTCCAGCCTTTGACTCCCTCATCTCCCTCACCTACCTCACCTATCCATTTCTATCAAGAATTACATTTTGATATTGGGCTCAAAACTAAAGCCTCAGCTTTACCTTTAATTCCTAGGATTTAGCCCTAGTTAAACATGCTTGATAGGTACAAATTTGGTTTTGAGTATGCTTGGTTAAGATGCCTGAAAATAACCTGGTGCCTGACTAACAGGTGAAGATACTCAATAGGAAGCTGGAAATGTGAGTCTTAAATGAGTTGGGGGCTGAAGATAACATATTGATACTCATTAGTATAATTATCCATGTCAAAATCCCAGACTTCATTACTTATAAGCAGAAAATAGCTTTATCCTTTCTTTTCACTGCCCCTTAAAACTCTCACAAAGAGCTATTTTCTAACCACTTGGATAACATCTTCAACAGATCCTTCTCTACATAATTCCTTATTATAAAAATAACTGTGGCCATTTTTTTTATTTTCAAGAAAAGAGGAGCTCTGAGGTTACATGAAAGCCAGGTTTTGAGAATTATCTAGACTCGTCATTGTATTCAGCTTTATGACTTTCCCACAGATATGTAATATTGCAAATAAAATACTTTTCTTATTAACTGTTGGCATAATTAAGGATAATGGTGGGCTGTGAAGTAGCTTGAGCTTTGTATTACTAGCTATTTATTATAATATACTGCTGTTTCCTTTTGTTTTTCTGTCTTGTCACATTCTAGGATCCTAGAAAAATGATTTAATATATAATTATACATTATATATAATTATATATATAATATATATTTGTGAATATATAATTTGAAATCTATAGGCTTACCTATGCATGTTCTAAAACACATTCAAAAACTGCTCATCTAGAAAGTAGATTTGTATAGATATTTTTATTCCTAAATATTGCTGGTTCTCACTTTTGGTGTTCTTAGTGTCTCTTCTTTAAAATGCTTCAGCTACTCTTCACTTTCATTGCTTATAGTAGATTACTTAGGATTATATGAGAATAGTGAATTATATGAAATTATATTCTAACATTTATGAATAGTTTGGCTGTATTTTTTAATCTCACTGTGAAGCTAAATAATGAACATCAAGTAAGGTCGAATAAATCAACAAATATTTTTACAAATAAGTATTGTTTTGGCTTGTTTTCTTTGAATTAAAAATGCTGTAGTTTTATGACATGCCAAGTCATAAGTGCTGTCCAGCCTGTGTGAGCTAGTTTTCCATGGGTGAAGTATCTGTGCTGGCTCCAAACAGCTATGCCAAGGTGGGTTTAGGGTGGCCTAAAACTTAACATGGCCACCTGGCTGCCTTTGCCATGAGGCACCTTCAATTATTAAGAAATGTTGGCTCAATGAATATTTTGATCGTTGTGCCTAGTACACCCTTATCCTCTCTCCTCTTTCTTGTATTTCTGTCCTTATCATCACTTCCCAGGCTCCCTGAACCCCTTCCCTGATCTCTTCATTGACTGTCTGTCTCTTGTTTCCTTCAGATATTCTTATAAAAAAAGTTGTTGCTTAATAAAATTAAAGAATGGTAAAATAGATTATTAGATTTTTTTTAGAGTCTTGAGTGTAGCTATACATTTTTATATGTTAGCAAAGTTTATTTCTGTATTTCATTCAGGTTTCTGTTCAGAAAAAATCCTTCCCTGGTGATCCTATTGTGGTAGACATAAAACTGTGCCACCCAGATCCCATTCCAGGGAAGAATATGCTGCTGAGCTGTTGGAAGTACAATCAGTGGAAAACCTTGGTCTGTCAGCAACTTCAAGGTTTGCCTCCTTTGCAGAAATGGTCCATTCAAAGTCATGCCCTTCCTATAGCAGTCTACATTCAACCACTGAGTGAGGCAGAAATAAAAAAGTGCTGATAATTTTCAACCTACAAGGGCATTAATGAGCAATACCTGCTCCAGAGCTCCACAGTGGGTTCTCAGAAGATGTGTCTTGCCTGCAGCACAGCTTGACTCCTTCCACTATTCATTTTTTCTTCTTTTCCTTTTACTTCAGAGGCATTAAAAATGAATAAAAATCTTGAACTCCAGACTCTGTCTCAGTACCTGCTTAGTATTTCACAGAACCTAGAGTGAGATACCTACCTGAAACTATTTCCTGTTACTTCACCTCCTCTTTGTCTAGTATACATGTTTTCATAGCAACTAAGGCAAGGCTGTGTATTTACTTGATTTTTTTGTTTGTTTGTTTTTTGTGTTTTTTTTTTTTTTTGACGGAGTCTCGCTCTGTCGCTCACTGCAGCCTCTGCCTCCCAGGTTCAAGCAATTCTTCTGCCTCAGCTTCCCAAGTAGCTAGGACTATAGACGTACGCCACCATGCCCAGCTAACTTTTGTATTTTTAGTAGAGACGGGGTTTCACAATGTTGGGCAGGATGGTTTCGATCTCTTGACCTCATGATCTGCCTGCCTCGGCCTTCCAAAGTGCTGGGATTACAGGTGTGAGCCACTGCGCCCGGGCTTATTTGCTTTTTTGTTTGTTCATTTATTGCTCTTTGTGGGCAAGGACTCATCCCTGTTGTTCGTTGTTGTATTTGTATTCCAAGAACATAAATTACTGCCTGGCACATAAAGAGTGTTCCATAATTTCATGTGCGTCCGTGTGAAGAGACCACCAAACAGGCTTTGTGTGAGCAATAAAGCTGTTTATTTCACCTGGGTGCAGGCGGGCTGAGTCTGAAAAGAGAGTCAGTGAAGGGAGATAGAGGTGGGGCATTTTATAGGATTTGGGTAGGTAAAGGAAAAAGGGGGGTTCTCTGGTGGGCAGGAGTGGGGGTCACAATGTGCTCAGTAGGGGAGCTTTTGAGCCAGGATGAGCCAGGAGAAGGAATTTCACAAGATAATGTCAGCAGTTAAGGTAGGAACAGGCCATTTTCACTTCTTTTGTGGTGGAATGTCATCAGTTAAGGCAGGAACCAGCCATCTGGATGTGTACATGCAGGTCACAGGGGATATGATGGCTTAGCTTGGGCTCAGAGGCCTGACATTCCTGTCTTCTTATATTAATAAGAAAAATAAAATGAAATAGTGGTAAAGTGTTGGGGCAGTGAAAATTTTGGGGGGTGGTATGGAGAGATAATGGGTGATGTTTCTCGGGGCTGCTTCAAGCGGGATTAGGGGCGGTGTGGGAACCTGGAGTGGGAGAGATTAAGCTGAAGGAAGATTTTGTGGCAAGGGGTGATATTGTGGGGTTGTTAGAAGAAACATTTGTCATTTAGAATTATTGGTGATGGCCTGGATACAGTTTTGTATGAATTGAAAACGGAATAAGAGAAGGAGAAAAACAGGTATTAAAGGACTAAGAATTGGGAGGACCTAGGACATCTAATTAGAGAGTGCCTAAGGAGGTTCAGCATAGCCTTGCCCAGCAAAGATTATTTATTTAAGAGTTAAGAGTGGCAGTTTGGGGATAGCACCAGGAGATATCAGCTGTGATGGCTTGGAGAAACAGTGTAAACCGGCAGTGTAAACAAGAGCAGGGCATGTATGAGTAGTTGAGAATGATGAATAGGAGTATGACTAGACAGAAGATAGTAGGGATGACAAGTTTTTTGGGGCACAGTCCAAGTTGGTCTGGTGTCTGGAATGAGACCGGGGCCTAATAAAAAGGAGCGTCTATACAGGAGCTCAAATGGGCTGTACCTTGTCGCATTCCGAGGACAGGCCTGAATTCTGAGAAGGGAAAGTGGTAAAAGTATTGTCCAGTCCTCCTTAAATTGGTGGCTGAGCTTGATGAGGTGTGTTTTTAAAAGACCATTAGTCTGTTCTACCTTTCCTGAAGACTGAGGACTGTAAGGGATATAAAGGTTTCACTGAATACTAAGAGCCTGAAAAAATGCTTGGCTGATTTGGCTAAAAAAGGCTGGTCCGTTATCAGACTATATAGAGGTGGGAAGGCCAAACCGAGGAATTATGTCTGACAGAAGGGAAGAAATGACCGCAGTGGACTTCTCAGACCTTGTGGGAAAGGCCTCTACCCATCCAGTGAAAGTGTCTACTTAGACTAAGAGATATTTTAGTTTTCTGACTCAGGGCATATGAGTAAAGTCAATTTGCCAGTCCTGGGCAGGGACAAATCCTCGAGCTTGATGTGTAGGAAAGGGAGGGGGCCTGAACAATCCCTGAGGGTTAGTAGAATAGCAGATGGAACAACTGAGACGTGATCTCCTTGAGGATAGATTTCCATGATGGAAAGGAAATGAGAGGTTCTAAGAGACGGGCTAGCAGCTTGTAACCTACATGGAAGAGGTTATGAAATGACGACAGAATAGAATGGGCCTGTGAGGCTGGAAGGAGATATTTTCCTTGGTCTTAGAACTATTTGCCTTGTGTGGGAAGAGATTGGTAGGTGGAAGTTTCAGCGGGGGAGTAGGTGGGAATGACCAATGCGAAGGAGAAAAATTGGCTGTGAGGGACAGAAGTTGGGAAGCTAGCTGCTTGTCTAGCCACCTTATCAGCATAAGCGTTGCCTAGAGCAATGGGATCTGATGCCTTTTGATGGCCTTTGCAGTGAATGACTTCAGCTTCCTTTGGAAGTAAAATGGCCTTGAGCAGAGTTTTTATTAAAGAGGCATTAATGATGGAGAACCTTTGCATAGTGAGGAAACCTCTTTCAGCCTATATAACAGCATGGTGGTGCAGAATATGACAGGCATATTTAGAGTCACTATAAATATTGACGTGTAGTCCTTTTGCAAGAGTGAGGGCTTGAGTTAAGGCAACTAGTTCGGCTTGCTGAGAGGTAGTGGAGGGGGGCAGAGCGGTAGCCTTAATGATAGATGTGGAAGATACTATAGCATAGCCTGCCTTTGCTGGTGAGTGGTGATTAGGCCTGGCGGAGCTGCCATTAATAAACTAAATGTGATCAGGGTGAGGAACAGGAAAGAAGGAAATATGGGGAAATGGGATGAATGTCAGGTGGATCAGAGAGATACAGTCATGAGGGTCAGGTGTGGTATCCAGAATAATGTGGAAGGCCAGATTGAAGTCCGTGCCAGGAACCATGGTAATTGTGGGAGACTCAACAAAGAATGAGTATAGCTGAAGGAGCTGGGGAGCAGAAAGTATGTGCATCAGGTGGGAGGAAGAAAATAGATTTTGGAAGTTATGAGAAATGTAGAGAGTGAGTTGAGCATAGTTTGTGATTTTTAGGGCCTTTAAAAGTATTAAAGCAGCGGCAGCTGATGCACACAGACATGAGGGCTAGGCTAAAACAGTAAGGTCAAGTTGTTTGGATAAAAAGGCTACAGGGTGTGGTCCTGGCTCTTGGGTAAGAATTCTGACCGCACTAACCATGCCTAGGAAGGAAAGGAGTTGTTGTTTTGTAGAAGGGATTGAGGTTTGGGAGATTAGCCGGACACGATCAGCAGGGAGAGCACATTGTTTTTATGAGAATTATGCCCAGATAGGTAACAGATGAGGAAGAAATTTGTGCTTGACGGAAATAATGGGGGCTGACTGTGAAGCTTTGCAGCAGCACAGCCTAGGTAATTTGCTGAGCTTAATAGGTGTCAGGGTCAGTCCAAGTGAAAACGAAGAGAGGCTGGGATAAAGGGTGCAAAGGAATAGTAAAGAAAGCATGTTTGAGATCTAGAACAGAATAATGGGTTGTGGAGGGAGGTATTGAGGATAGGAGAGTATATGGGTTTGGCACCACGGGGTGGATAGGCAAAACAATTTGGTTGATAAGGCGCAGATCCTGAACTAACCTGTAAGTCTTGTCTAGTTTTTTTTTTTTTGATTAAGCTATACAAAAAGCATGTGTTTTATTTTAATTATAATGCAAAATAATTATTTTTCTTACACATTTGTCTTTTTTATGATACAAAATTTTCTGCCATTTTTTTCCCTTTCTCTTTCATTATTATTTTTTTTTTAATTATACTTTAAGTTTTAGGGTACATGTGCACATTGTGCAGGTTAGCTTGTCTAGTTTTAGGACAGGTAAAATGCGGGAATTGTAAGGAGAGTTTATAGGTTTTAAAAGCCTATGCTATAGCAGGTGAGTGATAACAGGCTTTAATCCTTTTAAAGCCTGCTGTAGGATGGGATATTGGCATTGAGTGGGGTAAGAGTGATTAGGTTTTAATAGGATGGTAAGGGGTGCATGATCGGTCGCTAAGGAGGGAGTAGAGGTATCTTATACTTGTGGGTTAAGGTGGGGAGATACAAGGGGAGGATGTGAAGGAGGCTTTGAACTGGGGGAAAAGATGGCAATGAGGTGCAGCTGTAGCCTAGGAATAGTCAGGGAAGCAGATAATTTAGTTAAAGTGTCTCAGCCTAATAAGAGAACTGGGCAGGTGGGGATAACTAAAAAGGAGTGCTTAAAAGAGTATTGTCTAAGTTGGCACCAGAGTTGGGGAGTTTTAAGAGGTTTAGAAGCCTGGCCGTCAATACCCACACAGTTATGGAGGCAAAGGAACAAGGCCCTTGAAAAGAAGTTAATGTGGAGTGAGTAGCCTCCGTATTGATTAAGAAGGGGACGGACTTACCCTCCACTGTGAGAGTTACTTAAAGCTTGGCGTCCGTGATGGTCTATGGGGCTTCCAAGGCGAGCGGGCAGCATCAGTCTTCAGCCGCTAAGCTGAGAAGATCTGGGAAGGAGTCAGTCAGAGAGCCTTGGGCCAGAGTTCCAGGGGCTCTGGGAGTGGCTGCCAGGTAAGTTGAACAGTCCAATTTTTAGTGGGGTCCTGCACAGATGGGACACAGCTTAGGAGGAATCCTGGGCTGCAGGCATTCCTTGCCCTGGTGGCCAGATTTCTGTCACTTATAGCAAGCTCCTGGGGGAGTCGGTTCTGGAGGAATGCCTGGCTGCTGCGGTTCAGGTGTTTGGAAGTTCTTGTGTGCTGGAGATGTGGCTGGGGTTTGTCTTACAGTGGAGGCAAGGAATTGCAACTCAGAAATACATTGTTACTTGGCTGCCTCTACTCTATTATTGTACACCTTGAAGGTGAGGTTAATTAAATCCTGTTGTGGGGTTTGAGGGCTGGAATTTAATTTTTGGAGTTTTATTTAATGTCGGGAGCAGATTGGGTAATATAATGTATATTGAGAATAAGATGGCCTTTTGACCTTTTAGGGTCTAGGGCTGTAAAGCTTCTCAGGGTTGCTGCCAAACGAGGCATGAACTGGGCTGGATTTTTATATTTGATGAAAAAGAGCCAAAATGCTTTCTGATTTGGGATAAAGAAAAAGGAGCATTAACCTTGACTATGCCTTTAGCTCCAGCCCCCTTTTTAAGAGGAAATTGCTGGGCAGGTGGGGGAGGGCTACTCACGGAATGAAACTGTAAGTTGGACCCGGTGTGAGTAGGGGAGGTGATAAAAGGATTATAGGGTGGAGGAGTGGAGGCGGAGGAAGAATTGGGACCTAGCTTGGCCTGGCGAGGAGGGGAGAGGTCAGATGGGTCTGTAGAAAAGGAAGATTAGAAAGACTCAGCGACGCTTGGGGTTGGGACTGAGGGGACAGGCGGGAGGGAAAGAAGGAAGATTTGGGATGAGTTGCACTGGGAACAGAGACGAGGGAGGGACCTATGTGTAAAAGAATGCCTGGATGTCAGGCACCTCAGACCGTTTGCCTATTTTACGACAAGAATTATTTAGATCTTGTAGGATGGAAAAATTGAAAGTGCCATTTTCCGGCTATTTGGAACTACTGTCGGGTTTGTATTGGGGTCAAGCGGCATTGCAGAAGAAAATAAGACTCTTAGATTTTAGGTCAGGTGAGAGTTGAAGAGGTTTTAAGTTCTTAAGAACACAGGCTAAGGGAGAAGAAGGAGGAATGGAAGGTGGAAGCTTGCCCATAGTGAAGGAGGCAAGCCCAGAGAAAAGAGAGTAGAGACACGGAGAAGTGGTGAGGGGTTCTTACCCTCCAGAAAAGCGGGAAAGGGGTTGGGGCATGGAAATAAGTGTTTGGGGCGCAGAGATAAGAGGTCGGGGCATGGAAATAAGGGATCGGGGTGCAGAGATAAGAGGTCGGAGTGTGGAAATAAGGGATGGGGCATAGAGATAAGAGGTCAGGGCATGGAAATAAGGGATTGGGGTATCTCGCCCCCTAGAAAAGCGGGACTTGCCGCTAAGGGTGAAGGAGAAGGGGTTGAGGAGTACTTGCCCCTCCCCCAGAAAAGCGGGACTTGCCGCTAAGGGTGAAGGACCAATGTGTGATTTGGATCTTGATGGAAGAAGATAAATTAACTATAGGTTTAGGCAACATTACAGCCAGCATTACATCTGGAAAAGAGCTCCACCTTGAACAGCATCCAGGCCAGTCAAATCACCATCATGCTGGTCTCTTTTATAACACATTCAGTAGTTAATGCTGCTTTTATGTTTCCTAACTGCCTGTCCTAGGTGAATTTGATAGCCCTGAGTCATCCAGTCTCTTGTTTTAAGTCAGAATGGATTCACTTACATCTTATTTGTATAACAAATAATCTTGTATACACTTAGGTGAATACTAAGATGGCAACAACAGCACTCTTATTAATTACTCATGTACAAATGGTACAGAATACGAGGTGCTCAAGAAATGTTATTAAAATTCTTTTTTTATATATTTTTATTATACTTTAAGTTCTAGGGTACATGTACACAACGTGCAGTTTTGTTACATATGTATACATGTGCCATGTTGGTGTGCTGCACCCATTAACTCATCATTTACATTAGGTATATCTCCTAATGCTATCCCTCCCTGCTCCTCCCACCCCACAACAGGCCCCAGTGTGTGATGTTCCCCTTCCTGTGTCCAAGTGTTCTCATTGTAAAATTCTTCACATCAAAAGCTGGTAGATAAAATGGCCACATAACCACCTATTTTTTTTAAAGAAACCTTTAAAACTGTGTGTATTTTCTTGTTTAAGGATTTTAATTTAATGTAGTATGCAGTTTCTCATAAATCAGCCTTCCTTTTGTCAGTCCATCTGTATTTTCATTATTTCTGATTCATTTTCTTCTTATTTTCTACTTTGTTAGTCTTTGTTTTCTCTTTTGTCTCTTAGCCTTTTCTCCTACAGCTGGCTTCATGTTTCTTTTGCAGTCTCTTTTTCCCTCTTATTCTTAATTTTTCCTTCCCAAATATGAATAACAGAGTAAAAAAAAGAGAGAGGTATTAATGAACAGATTGGCAGTGGAGTATCCATGTACAACTTTATTCCATAATATATTTCACGAGATATTTATTTAATTTTATTTTACTGTGCTCTTTTAAAAAGTACTTTTACATTTAAAATAACTGCTATCTTTTTATTTTTGTGCGGGGATGTTTTATACAAAGGGTGGCTGGATGCAATGAGATAAAGGTCCAAGGATAAGGAAGATGAACCGAGATAGAGAGAAGAACAAGCTTACCCCAATGCTTGCTTGCATATGTGCTGTAATATTTTCTGTGAACAAAACAAAACTAACTAAATAATAATTTTAAAATCCCATTACATCTAGCCCTTACTATAAAAAAAAATTGGATTTTAAAATTTATATTCCCAATTAGACTCTGCTGCTAACTCTCTGTATATCACTGGCTTTCTTCTTCACCATTATTAATGTAAAGTTAATGAAATCTTAGAAATGAAAGAAAATTATCAACTACCCTTATAATCACAATTTACAGGTGAGGAAACTAAGACTCATATTTTAAATATTCTAGTAGAAAGATCCAGAACATTGCCTCATCTGATTTACATATTTTGTAAGATTTTCTTAATTATGCAATAGAGTAAAATGGTTAACAACATGATTAATGGAACATTTCTGCCAGGTTTATGTCTCAGCTCTGCCATTTATCAGTTGTGAGACCTTGGGCCAGTAAATGTATCTCTTTATATCCTACTTTCCTTATTTGTAAAATGGAGATGGCAGTTACCATATATGCTGATTTTGATGACCATATGGTAGTTATACTTCTGTAGTAGTCACTATATTCCTGAAATTAGTAAGAGCCCTATACGCGCAGCTATTATTGTTACCTCCAAGCCTACTTCTGCTCATGCAATTCCTCTTTAAGTGAATAAATCAAACCAGAAAAGTTGAATTAACCTATTCCCCTCCCTCCTCTTCAACCCCATATTCACTCATTCCCAACACTGCTCCGTTTCAGAGTCATATAATTTTTCACCTTGATTATCAAAAGCATCTCCATGGCTCTTCTGTGTCTCCTGCTCCATTCTGCTGAAAATGCAGCAATTTTTAAAGGAAAAACTTACCATGCTACTCTTCTGCTTCAGAAACATGCTAATATTTGTTGAGTAGCTCCAATATGTCCCATACTACATAGTTCTAGTCTTCACACCTGCTCTTACAGTTAAGCATTTTTTACCCCCATTTTACTGAAGAGAGTACTGAGAGCCAGAAATGCCAAGTAAGGTATACAAGGTTACATAACTGGTAAGTCTCAAAGTCACATTTGGAGCTAAGCTTGCTCCCATCCAGAGCTTATGATGTATGCAACAAACAGTTTTCTCATCACCAACAAGATAAAAATCTAAGCAATCTGGCAGGCAAAAAAAAAAACCTCTCTAGACTGACTCCTTATTTATCTCTTTGGATATTTTTGTTGTTTTTGGGTTTTGTTTTTATATTTAAGATGGAGTCTCGCTCTGTCATCCAGGCTGGAGTGTAGTGGCATGATCTCGGCCCACTGCAACCTCCTCTTCCTGGGTTCAAGTGATTCTCCTGCCTCAGCCTCCTGAGTAGCTGGGATTCCAAGCGTGTGCCACCACACCCAGCTAATTTTTGTATTTTAGTAGAGACAGGGTTTGTCATGTTGACCAGGCTGGTCTCAAACTCCTGACCTCAGGTGATCTGCCCACCTTGGCCTCCCAAAGTGCTGGGATTATAGGCATGAGCCCACCATGCCCAGCCTTCAGATCATTCTTCAAAAGGCCATCCAATGTTCTTGTTATACTGAATTAGATCTGTACTTACAGCCTTGAATGGGACATTATTTCTCAAGACTCTGTGCCTTAGTTAACACCTACTACTTTCCCTGTCTGACATTCTCCTCCTCTACTTTGTCTGCTCAACTTCGGAAATCCATTCTGACCGCCTTGTCAGGGTTATGAACTGTACCTCCATGATCTGTATCAATAGATAGAAAAAGATTGCTAAGTACAAGAGTGGAAAGATGAATTTATATGTTTATCATTATACTTAAAGCATCTCTATTTTTCTCCTGTTCTGTCAAATTTTGAGATTTATTACAATTTCTCATACTGATTATAATTTATAAAATTTAGATTTTTTTCCTTTGAATAGGATAAAACTCTTAGATTGTTTGTGGCATAAAAGATTATGGTTATAATTTTTTTTACTGGTTGTGTCTGTATTAGTCAGTTTTTATACTGCTATAAAGAATGGCCAGAGGCAGGGATTTAGCAAGGAAAGAGGTTTAATTGACACAGTTCAGTGTGGCTGGGAGGTCTCAGGAGCCTTACAATCAAGGTGGAAGGCAAAGGGAAAGCAAGGCGCCTTCTTCACATGGTGGCAGGAAGGAGGAGTGCAGAGCAAAGGGGAAGAGCTCCTTATAAAACCATCAGATCTCATGAGAACTCACTATCATGAGAACAGCATGGGGGAAACTGCCCCCATAATCCAATTACCTCCATCTGGTCTCTCCCTTGACACATGGGATTTATGGGGATTATAATTCAAGAGGAGATTTGGGTGGGGACACAAAGCCTAATTGATAGCATCTAATATATCTCTTTAGTATTAAATTTTACCTTTCCTTCACTATTTCTTTTTATTTATTGGTTTCATTTATATAATTTCTCTTATCATAAAATGTAAAATCGTTTTTCATCTTATTTTACTATTTGTTATATTCTATTGCTTTTGCTTCCTCTTTGTCATTTTCTTTTTTTGGAGTGCAGTGGCACAATTACATCTCACTCAGTCTCAAGCTCCTGGACTCATCCTCTCAGCCTCTTCTGTACTCTCTCAGCTGGGACTATAGGCACATGCCACTATGCCTGACTAATTTTCAAAAATTTTTTGTAGACACAGGGTCTTGTTATATTGCCCAGGCTGGTCTCAAACTCCTTGCCTTAGGCAATTCTCCTGCCTCAGCCTCCCAAGTGTTAGGATTACAGGTGAACCGCTGCACCCAGCTGGAATTAATACTTTAAAAAAGTTTCTTTACCCCTTTCCTGTTAACATAAAAATACTAACTAATTTCAATTTGCTGAAAGTTAGATTTTTATTATTAGATTTTATTTAAATCAGTATTTTCTATTAAATACCTCAAAAATCCCAATTAATCACTTTATTCATGCACACCATTCAATTCAAGAGTAAATATTTAGCATCCCAGGGAATTTTGCCTAATACTAAAAGTTTGCATCCTATCAGTAAGTGGAAAACTGGGCAATTTGCTTTTACTAATTTTGTTTAATATGAAAAATGTAAATAATACTTACACTTCTGGCCAAGGTGAAATTAAAGGAAGTAGATTTAACCTATTACCTGAAACAATTAAAAAAAAACCCAGAAGTAGATTTTAAACAATGGTTTGAAAAGATTGGATGCCAGGAAATAAAGGACAGTGATCTATAAGGCGTAAAAACAGGAGATGAGCTATGTCACTATCCCAGCTTACTACCTGGAGAGAGTTTTCAGAACATGATGAGAAACTCAAGCAAGACCAGAAAGTCTTCCTAAATTGAAGAGACAGAATTGGGAAATTAAGGAGGCCTATGTAGTTAGAATTTGCAGCAGAATACCAGAAAGGAAAGAAATACACAGAGGTAGAATTTCAGATATCCATAGTTCTCCCTCAAGTCTATCAGCTGAACACTTATAAAGTCATTCATGCGGGAAAATTAATCAAGGCTGGGAAATTAACCTTTGAAAGGATTAGATGGAACTATCTTTAAAACGCAAATATATAAATCATTCCTTTTACCACCAGCAAAATTGAAAAACAGTATCAGGCAGCCTTTTTAGAAGGTTTTTACATCAGTAATGACACAAAATCTGCCCTTTTTAAAATGAGGCTTTTCACCTGTTTGGTGTAAGTTAAAAACAAGACCCAAAAGGATAAAACTTTTTCCAAGTTACTTAACTACATCTAAGAATTAAGCTTAAGAATATTTGTAGGAATTACAAATATATCCAAATCAAATAAGATAAGATGCACAGTATCTACAGCACATCTAAAATCACCGGAAGTGAAAAGAAGCAGAAAAATGTAACTCCTCAAGATGAAAAAAATCAACAAATTAAAAGAACCCAGAAACTATTCAGATGATAAAATTAGTAGAAAATAAAATCAAACCAGTTTTTAAAATGACATTCTATATGTTGAAGAAGCAAGAAGGAAGATTGATTGAACATTAGAGATGTAAAATATATAAGAAAGACCCAAATCAAATTTATGGAAATAAAAACTATAATGTCTAAGAAAAACACATATCATATGATACTGAGGGTATATTAGATATTACAGCAGAAGAAATTAATGAGCTTGAAGATATAGCAGAGAAACATCAAAAGTAAACACAAGGAAAATAAAACTGAACAGAGTATCAGAGAGCTGTGGAATAAGTTTATATGGCCTAATAATATATGTATAACTGGAATACCAAAATAAGACTAAAGGAAAAGATGAAAGCACATACAAATATGTGAAAAAATAAGATCACAACATCTTCCTAATGAACTTCAAGCAGAATAAAGCTAAATAAAACAACGAGGCCCACCATAATCAACTTCAATGAATTATTGATAACAAAAATAAATTTAAAGCAGTGAGAGCAAAAAGATACTCCACTCACAAAGAAACAGCAATAAAAAATAACAGCAGAAATTGTTGTCAGAAAGAATGCAAGCCAGGGCATAGTGGAATGACATCTTTAAAACAGTGAAAGAAAAAACATTAACCTAGAATTCCTCAGCCAGCAAAACATAACAACCATTTCTCAGTTAAAAAAAAGTTGAGAGTATTTATAACCACAGTCCTGCATGGCAAGAAAGGTTAAAGACAAAAGGAAGATGATACCTGATAACAATTTGGAACTATAAAAAGGAATTTATATCTCCACAAATTATATATATGAGTAATATAATGTTTCTTATTTTTTATTCCTCTGAAAGATAACCAAATGTTTGAAATGAAAATAATAAGAATGTATCAAAAGATATATACCATGTTTAAATATATGACATATAAAACTAAGTAAGGCCAAGAGAGATATAATGGATGTATATGGATGTCAGGTTCTCATACATCATACAATAAAATGATAATAATATTTGAAGCTAGACTGTAATAGTTAAGTATGTACATTATAAACTCTAAAGCAATTACTAAGAATAAAAACAAAGAGATGTAACTAATAAATTAATAGTGGAGTTAAAATTAAATCAATATTAATCAATGTAAAAGTCATAAAGAGAGGAAAAAATCAGATAAGACAAATAGAAGGCAAATTTTAAAATGATGGCATTAAATTCAACCATATCAATAATGACCTAAATGTTAATGGTCTAACTACGTCACTTAAAAAGCAGAGATTGTCTGTGTGTAGTAAAAAATTTCCCTTGTCAAAAAAGAGGTCTGGCCTTTGTCTTGTCTTCTGGAATCTAATCTATGTAATATCTGACAGGAGTGCCTTTGCTTAGGGTGGGGCTTGCCACACTAGACAGTTAGATTGGTGGCTGGCCATGCTAGACAGGCTAACCATGTGATTTAGGATGGGGGTTGGCCACTTCAGAGTAGGGGCTTTTGGTCATGTGGTTCAATTTAAAGGAAGATTGAGTTCAAACACATGGGAAATCAATCAGTTAATCACACCTACATAATAAAGACTCAATAAAATCTCTGAAGGTCAAAACTTCAGTAAACTGCCCTGGTTGGTTGATGTGATAAATATATTGCCATATGAATGAAATTAAACATCTCTTTGAAGTCTATATTACTTCAAATAATATTTAGAGTATTATAACTAATTCTTAACGTCGCATAATCTGAGAAAAAATTCAAACTGATGTGTAATTATTGTGAACTGAAGGTAAGTGACATAGGTCTCCTGGTGGTATAAAAATCACAGGTAGAAATGCTTAGTTTGAATATAATATTAATATAATATTCAATATAATAATTAAATATATTCAATATAATAATACTATTTTGAATTTGAAAATCAAATCAATATAATATTATTTTGAATCTGAAAATCAAAAACAATATTTTAGCACATTTAAATACAAATTTCTGAAAATAAAGCAAAAAAAAGCTTTTAAAATTGCAGTAGGTAGAGTAGGTAGACAAAATATACCATTAGTCTCAGTCACAGTCATAGTCCATCGAGAGAATATGAGAGTTATATGCTAATAAAAGAGAAAATGAAATTTGGAAAAACATAGAAACATGCTGTAATGTGTCCAGATGAAAAGATCAGAATAGTGAAGAGATCCCAAGTTCATATTAACAGAAAGAATCGGTAGAAGGAAGATTAAGATTTTCATTCTACAGGAGAAAATAATAGTGATTAGAGAGTGATTTCCAAATATTTGAACAAATGTGATGAGAAAGTGGGAACATATTTGTTTGGAATTTTCATAGCCATAGGCCCTTCTGTGTGCAATTTATGGAAAGAGCTGTTTTCTTGACTCTCAAAATATTGACTTTCATCTTTTCAAAACTCTATACCATGAGGGTCAATTAAAGCATATCTCTAGAGTGGCTCTGGAGTAGGGATGGCAGTGACACCACTGTTATTTAAAAGCTCTGAGCTATGAATCAATCAGTGTAAAGGATTCCAGCGGGTGAAACTTGTTTTCAAGTCTCTTATGGTATCTTCACAGAGCTCAGCCACCAACTGTCTTCCATCTGTGTGATACAGAGAACACAACTATTTGGGCTTGAAGTGAAACCAAAGTGATTTATGTTAGATATGAGAATTTTCTGACAGTGATATTTATTAAGGCATAGAATGTGTAACCAATGAAACTCTAATCTCTTTTTTGGAGGTTTTCACATGCAGGTCACCTTCTCCTCTTTCGGTAATGGTTTAAATTTTCTTGAAAGCATGAGATGGACATAATGACTTATTCCAAACACAATTCTTTATAAAAGCAGCACTTCATTTACCCAGCTTCATTTAGGAATAAATTACTCTATAAAACAAATGCTGAGGTAAATAGTTTATTTTCAATGCCAATGTAAATGCTGTTGTAATAAATCTTTCCAAAGTGTATTGAAATTACAATCTATTTAAAAATATTTAGAATTATTTTAAAATTATATTCCAAGCTTTTATTAACAGTTCTTAATATCTTAAATATTTTAATGTATTGAATATATTCTGTCAAAGAATTTTTAAACTTTGTTTTTTCATGCATTAAATTATCTTATTGAAACTTAGCCTCAAAATACATTCTTTCTTTCCTATTGGATTCCCTAGAGTCACATCTAACTGCTGGTGATATGGATGTATTTTAGTTTCCACCGCAATTTTTTAAAAATTTGCTTCTGTTGTTTGTTTGTTGGAAAATCTGATAATGTAGATTTTTAGAATTGTCTCTGAAGTAAGAGTAAATAAGAATTGGATGAGGACCTGACACTATTGTTAAAGAATAAAGTTAGGATCATTATCTATTTGAGAATGTCTTTTTTTCTTCTCAATCCTGTTTTTCACTAGCTATTGAACAGTCCTACAGTCCTGCTTAATTACCATTTGTTTGATGAATGTTAAATGTTTTAGTTATCTGTAGCTCTGTAACAAATTACCCTCAAAACTTAGCAGTTTAATATAGTACACATTTAATATCTCAGTTTCTGCAGGTCCAGAATCTGGGCACAGATTAATTAGGCCCTATGTATTACAGTCTATTTCTCTCTCTCTCTCTCTCTCTTTTTTTTCTCTCATATCAACTAAATCAGCTTCAATCATCACAGCCTCTTACAAGGCTTCAATCAAGCTTTGGGAGTGTTACCTGAAAGGCTCTACTAAGGAAGAATCCACTTCCAAGATCACTTATGTGATTGCTGACAGAGTTCAGTTCTTCAGGGCTCCTGCAAGGAAGATGTCAATTTATCATTGGCTATTACTGGCCATTGGATACTCTCAGTTCCATGCCTCTCAAATATAGCACCTCCTTCATCAAAGTCAGTAAGAGAGAGCTTCCTACTAAGGCAGAAGTCACAGTCTTTTATAAACTAATCACGGAAGCGATATCCCATCACTTTTGTGCTATTTTGTTCATTAGAAGCAAATCACTAGATCCAGCCTCCACTCAAGGGGAGAAATTAACACAGGGCATGAAGACCGGGAGGTGGGAATAATTGGAAGCGATGTCAGAAACTACCTACTGTAGTTTCTACACCTACCTAATCGCTCAGTCCAGCAGGTATAAAAGTACATTTGTGTTCAACTAAAGTGATTTTTTTCATTGGATTAGTGCATTATCAAGCATATTTATGTGATGTAATAAAATGCATGAGATCCAACTTAACATACATGATTAAATAATAATTTTAAACTGATACAGACTAACCATCTATGTAAGTTTTATTGTTGAGTGAAAACTAATATTTTGGAGTTGAGAGACATTACAGTGTATGTGTTGTATGGATTTGAGCACAATATCAAAGATTTTGTCTTCTTTGAGGCCAAGGATTCGAGGAGGCTTGCCCTGAGGACTGAGCTGCTTGTAGGAGATGAACAGAAGTTTTGAAAACACAACAGCAAGATGGTGAGCAGTGGTGGGAATTACCCAAATAAATGGTAGCAAATTTAGTTTCAACTTAGGTCTCTACTTCTTTAGTTAATATAAAATATAACCTTGCATGTGCCACTTAATGTACTAGACTCAGGAATAAAAAAAAGTGAAAGTGATTTCATTCCTGGAAGTTTGGGTCACGTGATAGGAAAAGATCCACTTCAGTCTCAGAGCCACAGTTATACTGCTTGTGTAGGGAATGTAAGAGTCTGCCTTGGCTAGGCTTAAGGTTTTTTCTTGCATCAAGCCTACACTGACTCACATTGGAAACTAAAAAAAAATAGGCTAAATCAGACTAATACATTCAATGTAACCAGGTGTCCACATTCGTAAGCACAAAAATAGCATGAATAAGCTTTTAGAACCCAAATCTAATTCAGACTCAGACTATTTAAAAGATTTAAGTACAAATTCAAGTGGAAAGAAACTGCTTCATTTTAAAGGTGATAGATGTATCCAGAATAGAAAGACACACCACAGGGCTTTGATCTTATATATGAGTCATCTAGTTTGCATTTCGGTTTCAATTTTTAATTTCAGGGGGAAAATATAAGTGATTCTCACTGGAACTGGAAGACAATTATGCATAGCTCACAGATATTATGTTTGTTGTATCCTAAGTAATTAAATGTTGTAGCTAGCTAGCAGAGAACAAAGAAAAGTAAAATAAGGTCTCTTCAGAATAAAACTATACCCCATTTATTTCACATTATGACTGTGACAATGATGCTAATGATTGCGCATGAGTATGGCTGATAGCTGCTTCCCAATACCACTGTCCCAAACACAAAATTAAATGTTGTCATAGACAGGGTACATTCAAGAGGGCATAGTGCTAAAATATTAAGTACCAACTTACCCACAGGTATTTATTTCTTTAATACTTTTAATTTTCAATTAGCTGATGGAGGATCTAAATTACAGGCTAACAACTGGTGAAATTAGAAACACAATACTTCTAAAAAATATATTTTTGCCAAAGTTTGGCATTTTAGTGTCCCTTATTAATAGGTATACCTCCTTTATTCACAATGGCATGTATGACTGTATTTACCTACTCTTGTCCTCTCCCTTTTTCTGTACTGTCAGCCTTCCTAGAATAGTGATCAACAATCCAACGCACTGCATTCAGCTTCTGTCTACATGACTTGAACAGAAAAAACATCACTCAAATCACTATAGATCTCCCTTTACCTATATCCAGGGACTTTCTTTTTCTATTTAGTTATACTTCCTAGTAGCATCTGGTCCTGCAGATTTCTCTCCACTCTTACTTTTGAAAAAAGAAAAAACACAAAAAATTCTTCATTCCAGTTGTCCTGTCAGAGACCCTTCAACCTGTGTATTATTTAGTTAGTTGAGTGAACTCCATAAGTGTACTTTGCACGCTCTTCCATTTTTGTTTTACGTGTCTGTGTAAATGTGTTTTACATTCTCTGAATGTGGAAAATCTCATCTACTTTCAGAGAACAAATCATCTTTATAGCTATAACTCCAGTTTCTATACCTCTGGCTCTAAACTACTTCCTGAGCTCCAGATCAATATTCTCATCAGCTCACTGAGCAACTGCCTCTAGTGGTCCTAGAGATATGAGAGATTCAACATGTCTATAATTAAACTCCCTTTCTTTTTAACTGTACTTTTCTTTTAGTATTTCCTATCCAGCATGATATTTTTATCACTGAGCCAGTTGCCTTAACCATCCTTAACTCATTTCTTACGGCTGCCACCCCATACAATCAACAAAGACTGCCTACCTCTCCCACGTCCTCTGTACCTGCATCCCTGCTCACTGCCCCCTGGAGTGTCTTCATCCAAATACTTATCATTTCCCCTAATGGTATCAAAGGAAGTTCTTTCCCAATCTCTCCCTGCTTCATGTCTTTCTCTTCCTTTTTGTCAGAAAAATCTTTTAAAATGTGTGATTTATGTTTGTCCTATGCTGCTTAAAAGCCTAGCTTATTATCTATAGAACAAGTTCAAGGTAGATTATGCTATAAGGTTCTTTGCCTTTCTGACCCCAATTATCTTTTCATATTAGTCTTTTGACAGTTTTCTTCAAGGATATCTTTCTCTGTCTGCATAGATCTCTTTTATTTCCTAAGTATATTATGCAGTATATGCCTTCATACTTTTACATATGCCTGAAGGAATATCTTTTTCCCTCTGCATACCTCTACCAAACTCATATGAGTCTCAAGTCCCATACAAAAGTGGCCCCATGTGTTAGTCCATTCTCATGCTGCTATGAAGAAATACCTGAGACTGGGTAATTTATAAAGAAAAGGGGTTTAATTGACTCACAGTTCCGCATGGCTGCGGAGGCCTCAGAAAACTTACAATCATGGCGGAAGTCATCTCTTCACAGGGCAGCAGGAGAGAGAATGAGTGCCAGTAGGGGAAATGTCAGATGGTTATAAAGCCATCAGATCTTGTGAGAACTCACTATCATGAGAACAACATGGGGGAAACCACCCCTATGATTCAATTACCTCCCACCGGGTCCCTCCCATGACACATGGGGGTTAGATACAATTGAAGATAAGATTTGGGTGGGGACACAGCCAGACCATATCATCCCTCTTCTATGAAAGTTTCTCCAGCTTGAAAGTCAAGATTAATTATTATAATTCATTTCTACCATTTTTATTTGGTACACCCATGTATCAAACAATATCAATTAGATTTTATAATTTATATTTGCAAATAGTTATTTTATCTATTTAGCCATTGTCTACTTATGGACGGAGATCTTTCCATGTCTAGCATGTTATAGTTGAGCAATAAATATTTGTTGAATAAAGAAATGAGTGCTTTTAAGGGTAAAAAGAACTGACTTTTGTAGGTGATGACTACTTTATTTGGTGTTCCCCCTTACTTACTGCTATTAAAGGCTAAGCTACCTTACATAGTCTTATTCATTCCACTGTTAGTAGCTTTTTATGAAGTGCCATTCTAGTGGGTTCTCAATAATCTGTATTTTAACTATTATGTCTCTAAGGTTGAAATTGTAGCTTGTGTAAAAGTGTTGGTTAAATTTTTAAAAATTATTAGAGTTTCTTTTTATACATACATATTGAGCATCAGGACATGTGTGGGTTTTATAAATCAAGAATACATGTCCATAAATTTCCAGTGTAGCCCCTCTGTGAGCTTCCATAGGAGGAACAACTTTGTTACACTAGCACCTTTTCTGACTCTGTAGTCAAATATATGCCTTCTTGGTTATGTTCCTAGATGTTCAGCTGTTGTCCTCAATGTGCTTCTAACCTATTTTCTATGGAAATAAAGGGCTAAAATCTAAGATTAAAGTTACATATACGTAGGAAGGTGGAGAATATCTACTTTTACTTCTGCATTTAAGAAATAAATTTTCCTCTCTAAAGAGAAAGGGCTTTAAGAGTTGTAGTTTTCTTTTCCTGGGAATGCAGGACTGTATATAGTCCAGCAGATTCACATAATGGATGATGACAATAAAGCATGACTTACTTTGCTGTATTGTGTCTTAACTCCTTAAAGCTTTTAATTAGTGATGCAGAGAGAAAGACGGAAATGGGTTTCTGCAGTCAGCACAAAACAAATAATGATGAAAAGCCTGCTGTATTGAATAAAAACAGAGTATTTGCATGGGAGGCTCACTCTAGGACTTTGTATCTTGTTACTTAGGGTCTGCTCCAATGGTTTATCTACTTCCCAAAGGATTTCCAGCCTTTTAAATGAGATGATCTATTTGGAAATAAAGACTTATACTGCGTTGCATACAGATGCTGAAAATGAAATTCTGTAGATTCCCAAAAGATCAACTACGAAGTTTCTGAATCAGGAGAGTCTTGCCAATGTTGGTGAATCAAAATCTGGGAACTAAGTTAGCAGCACATCTTTAATTTAGAAAATAATATATGTTAAGAACTTGACTATGAAAATATTACTAGTTGAAGCATTTTATATGTGTCATAAATATATGTAGGAATTTTTAGGGTTACAAATATGTGTATTATATGATGTGATATATTAGATATAGACTGGCAACCCTATTCACTTATTAACCAATTCATCTATTCAGCATGTATCATTTATAAAGTCAGAAAGCTATTGATTGCCTGCTACATACGTGTGATATACATTAACAATATTTAAGTGAATAAGAGCAAATCCCTGACATTGTAGACCTTTCAGTTCAATGGAAGATGAACACGAACAAATAAAGGAAACAAGAGTCTGAGAAGGGTAAGATAGTGAAAGATTGGAACACTATAGAGGCACAAAACAGAATGCCGAACTTAAGACTTGGATGGGTCTAGGAAGCTTTCTTGGAAGAGAAAATGTCTCGTGACGATGGTGGCAAGGAGTTGCATATAAAGAAATATAATAAATTTGAAATATGTTAACTGAGAGGGAGCATGGTAGAAAACTGCAATAATCTAAGTATGGCTACATCAAAACAGAAGAGCAGGAGCTTTATGAGACTCAAGTGAAAGTTTAGTGGTTTTTGAATGTCAGGGAATATAGTTGATCCATAGAGGGATAGGAAAGGGGCAGATTGTGGTCACTTTTAGCAACCCTACTGAGGATATGAGCAGAAATCTCATAAGGAGAAGTTTTTCCCAGTAATTTTTGGCAGACTGGCAGAGTGAGGATATTAGATATGAGGTAGTGGCAGGAACCAAAGTGCAGATATTTGGCTCACTTTTGACTAGTTGGTACGAACTGCAATTTAAAGAGCAAGGAGGGATGTAGTTAGTTGCACTCACTGCATCCTTTTCTTCCTGCCATGCAAACACTAATATTTGTCATCCATCTCACCCTGCCTATGGGCCCCAGAGGAAGCCCACAGCCCTTCCTCCCAGAGGAAGCCAACTCGCCTCCTATTACAGGAATGGGCACAAGAGGACTAATGATTATATCATCTTTTTGCAAGTAATCAGTTCAGAAATAGGCTTATGATCTAGTTTTGGCCAATGCAGCGTGAAAAGAAGGAATTTGCTCTTCTGGGTGAACTTTCATAGCTATTTTTTGTTTTGATCTGAATGATTTCATGTTTGATTGGTTGCTGCCAACACATTATAAACCTGTGAGTGATGCTGTCACGCAGTATGTAAGGGGGAAACAGTGTAGTGTTGCACTGTCTAATACAGAAGCCACTAGCCCTAAGTGGTTATTAAATTTAAACTTAACTTACTGAGAATTAAATAATATAAAAAATTAGTTTCTAAAAGTCACTTGCACTTTTCCAGTGCCACATGTGGCTAATGGTTAACATTGGATAGTGTTGAAAAAGAACATTTCTATTATTAGAGAAAGATCTATTGGATGGTGTTGGTCTAGAGAATCACAATGAAACAGCACTGGAAACATAAGATTAAATCAATCCTGAAGCTTGCCCTACCCCTGGACTTTCAGACATGTGAACAAATAAATGCCATTGTTGTTTAAGCCAGTTTGAGCTAAGTGTTCAATTCCTTCTAGCTGGAAGCATCCTAGCTAATTAGAGTTAAGCTGTTTAAACATTGAACATTAAGATATTTTGTGCACCAAATAAGAACATTGATTCCCTTAAATGATGGATGCTGTCATTATAACTAATCCTTCACTCACATTTTTTTGGCCAACTAATAAAGGAATAATTAAATAAATTACAAAGCTCCTTTCACTTATTATTTTATGTTTTTCTCACAAAAAAAAGCCTTTTTTTTCTGAGATTAACTTATTTGGGTCATTTAAAATAAGATGCAACATTCTTCAAGTTTTACATTAAAAGTCCAGCTGAAGCACCCAAGACAAGATTCTTTGATTTAACAAGACAAAGGTCGGCAACTTTTCAAAGCCACGTAGCCTGATATGGTTTAACATCAGATGTAACTGTCAACCCTCTTGCACACTATCCCTTCCTATTTGTCATATTTAGGTGCTGGATGGGATTCATTAAAGGGCAATGTAACAATAGGGGGCAATTATATTTTTATCATGAAGCAATCACTTTTCTCGGAAAAGCTCAGGCACCCATCTGAGGCTCCTGCCCTAGGGGGGCAGTTTTCTTTTGATAATCTCACCTATTGAACTGTCATGTTCCATTGCTCAATTAATTTAGCCCAGTAGATGGTTCAATAGAAAATGTTCCCTCTATTCAGGTGATTTGATGACTCTCTCTGTTCTTTCAGACTGAACACAGTGAAATTGTGGGCATAAGTTCTTGCAGCTGCACACAAAAGCTCTCAAACCCCTAGCTGCCGGGGGGTGTCCTCCCTGTGGCTCCGGGCTCTAAGGCACATGGAAAGGGAGTGTCTCTGAGTTTTCCTCATCCCTCCTAGAAACAACCAGGCAGCTTTTACTGCAGTCAAGACATTCAAATTAAAGAAATAACTAAAATGTCAGATTTGATATTTGAGCTTTGGCTCTGACTCCAACAAAAAGATAAACGCTTGTATTTGTTACAGAGAGATTGATCTTACCTGCTCTACCCATTGTTCAAAACATTTGTTTCATCTTTTATTAAAACATGTCTTTGAATGCCAATAACGGTAGTTACTGTATTTAGCTCTCACTTTTAAATTGTCCTTTAATAATTAAATTAAACGTAGTAATGTTTGAAGTTTAAAAAATTTCAGAAGAATCCATAGAATAGTAAAAGTCTCCTCACTTCTACCCTATTGCCTTTAATCTCACTCTTTTCTTTCAGATAATCATTATCAAATGGGGTAGATTTACTTCTAGAGATGTTTCTATATGTTCAGATACACATGTGCATACACACAGGTGCATGTTGTGTGCCATTTTACATAAATGAAATCCTACACTATGCATGTTATTCAGCTAGCTTTATTATACTTTTCAAAATGTCTTAAAGATAATTTCATTGTGTACATAGAATACTATTTCATGTAAGGAAGAAAAGCTCCATAGTAGTTTATACCATAGAATCATATGATTTCTTAACCTTTTTATTAGCGATGGCAATATAGATTATTTCCACTTTTTCCCAATATTACAAACAGTGCTGTAAAGAACATCCATGCACATATGTACACATGCATATATCTGTGATTATGTATAACTCTAAATGTCAGTGGAGTTTCTGTAATCAAAAGTGATTGGAGGGCCAGACAAGATGGCACATGCTTGTAATCCTAGTACTTGGGGAGGCCATCGCAGGAGGAATGCTTGAGGCAGTGAGATTGAGAGTAGCCTGAGGAGCATAGCAAGATTCCTGTCCACAAAATTAAAAAAAAATATTATCCCCAGGCATCGTGGCATGCTCACACCACTGGACTCCAGCCTGGGCTACAGAGCAAGACTCTGTTTCAAAAAAAAAATTAAAAATCCTTTTATGGGCGCAGTGGCTCATGCCTACAATCCTAGCACTTTGAGATGCTGAGGTAGGAGGATCACTTGAGACCAGGAGTCCAAGACCAGCCTGATCAACATAGTGTAACCCCCATCTCCAAAAAAAGTAGTAATTGCACACAATACATTTTGATAAACAATTTGCATTCTGAAACAGATCTAGATACTCATTTCCCACACCTTCGCAACTCTCAGTATTAGCAATTTCTAAATTTTTTTTCTTTGGAAAGCTGATGACCAATAAATACATTTATAATTATTTGATTACCAGTGAAGTTAAGGATGTACTTATATATTTTCTGTAATTTTAAAATCATTCTTCCTGCTTATATTGCCTGCTTATATATTTATACATTTAAAAAATTAGGGTTCTTAAATTAATTTGTGATATCTATGATAGATTTATGATATTTATAATGGATAACAAGTCTTTGTTTTATCTGTGACAGATATTTATTCCTCTTTTTTCCTCTCCGTCTTTTTCTCTCTCTTTAATGTATGCCATCCGTTTCCCTTGTAAAATATTTACAGTTAATTTGTAGGTATCTATTTCAAACTATTATATTTTATATTTTTTGTTTTAATGTTTTTAAATTGACAGATAAAATTGTATATAATTATTATATATAATATGATATTTTGAAGTATCTACACATTGTGGAATGACTAAATCTAGCTAACTGACATAGGCATTACTATATACAGTGATCATTTTTTGTGGTGCAAACACAATATTCACTCTCAGTATTTTTCAAGAATACAATATGTTGTTATTAACTGCAGTCATCAGGTTGCACAATAGATCTGTTAAACTTATTCTTCCTATCCAATGGAAATTTTCTGTCCTTTGACTAACATTTTCCCAGCCCCTGGTAACCAGTATTCTATTCTCTACTTCTACTAAATCAATTTTTTTTAAGTTCCACATATAAGTGAGATCATTTGGTATTTTTCTTTCTGTGCCTGGCTTATTTAACTTAACTTAATGTCCCCTAGGCTCATCTATGTTGTCACAAATGATCATATTTTCCTTCCCTTTTGGCTAAATAGCATTCCACTGTATATATGTAAACACATTTTATGTATCCATTCATCAACCGATGGATGCTTAGGTTGTTTTATTATATATGATGACATTGGCATTGTAGTGCATTGCAATGAACATGGTAGTGCAAATATCTCTTTCACATACTGGTTTCATTTTATTTGAATATAGACTTAGTACTAGGATTCCTGTATTGTATGATAGTTCTATTTTTGTTTTATTTATTTATTTATTTTTGAGATAAGGTATCAGTTTGTCACCCAGGCTGGAGGGTAGTGGCACCATGACGGCTCATCATAGCTTCAACTTCCCAAGCTCAGGTGATCCTCCCACTTCAGCCTCCCAAGTAGCTGAGACTACAAGCACAGGCTGCCATGCCTAGCTAATTTTTGTATTTTTTGTAGAGCTGGGGTTTCACCATGTTGCCCAGGATGGTCTCGACGTCCTGGGCTCAAGAAATCTGCCCACCTCAGTCTCCCAAAGTGTTGGGATTACAGGTGTGAGCCACTGTACCTGGCCTCTATTTATAATTTTTTGAGAAATCTCCATATTTTTCATAATGGCAGTGCTAATTTACATTCCCATCAACAGTGTGCAAGTGTTCCCTTCCTTCCACATCTTTACCAACACTCATCTTTTGTTTTTCTGATGATAACAATTCTAACAGGTGGGAGGTAAAATCTCACTGTGATTTTAATTTGCATTTCTCTGATGATTAGTAATGTTGAGTATTTTTTCATATCCAACTATATTTTGGCTTCTGGATTCCTCATTTTAATCAGATTAAACTCTCACCATCTCAAGATAATTAACTGTTAGTCTGTAGGTTATTTTACTAAATTCATGATTTAAATATACATCTTTAAACCATTTGGGGGTATCTTTGCAAATAATGAAAGATAAGGATTAAATAAAATAGGAATTTATTTCTAAATGGATATTAAGTTTTCCTAGGTTTCTTTTTACCCCATTGATTTGAAGTACTGTGTACATATACCTCACACTAAATTTCCACATATACATTAGTATGTTTCTAAATTTTCTATTTTGATACATAGATATTTGTGCATTTCCCCCCCAGTATATTATTGTTTTAATTGTTCTAGCTTTACGTTACTGCTATATATTTGATTTCTGGTAAAATAGCTCATTCCATTTATTTTTCATTTTTCATAAGTTCTTGACTATTATTAGATATTTTTCCTTCAATGTTTACTTTAGAATTCATCATGAAAATTCCATGATATATTTTGTTAACATTTTGTATTCGCTTCGATGGTTTTATAGAATAATTTGAGAGAAATTGACATCATCAAAATACTGACTCCTTCAATCTAGACACATATTATGACACTCCATTTATTCGTCATCTTTTATGTTCTTCAGCATATTTTTATAAGTTTCAACATACTGGTTTTACAGAGTTCTTTCTTCAAATTTATTCCTATACATTTATTCTGAAACACTCATAGGAATTTCTTTTTATGGGTTCTGACACCAACAGAAACTATCTTACATTTTCCCTTTTACATAGGAAGCAGATGGAATTAACAGACTACTAATCTTTTATATTGTTTTGAGCATGTATTCTGGAATATTAGTTTGTCCTTTACTGACATATATTTTTTAAAGTATTTTTCTCATTATTTATAAATAATTTTTTAATGTTTTATGTGTTGCTGAGGATTTTAAGACAGGTGAATAGGAGAACAAGAATGGGAATGCCCATTACAGCTTTCTGTGTCTGTGTGTGATGTTGTACTGTTAAGCATAGTGCAGGTGTCTGTTTCTGAGAGGATGAAAAGCAACTGATAGGATGCAGATGTAGCAAAATAGGGAGACCTTACAAGCACTGGTAAGTGGAGAAAGTAAGAATCAGCAACTTAACACAATATTATTTATGCAAATTTAAGATACTTCTATGCACACCACCACTAAATATTTCCCAGAGGCACAAAAGAATGCATATGCATAAATATATTAGAATAGTAACCTGTAGAATAAGAGAGAAAATAATGGGACTAGAAAATAGTTTGATCAAGAGGGAACTTTGCTTAGACCAATAATGATAGTGAGCCAAGAACAGAAAAGTCGACTAGATTAATTCATCACTCACCTTTCGAATGTAATCAGGGAGGTAGTGAGGGGACAAAATAAAAATGGATATGTAAATTTTATGACAGGCTTTAAAAAAATAGCCTCATGATACTATACGTTTGGATACAGACCCTTCTCTGTATTTTGTATATATGTAATCATGTTTAATTATAACCCTGGTTTTATTATGCTCAAAATAAGAAAGTTCTTTGTGCATTTTATGTGTTTTGTAACTGAAGAGCTTAACATCGCTCCCTATGAAGTGAATTCCTATGCTCATATGGAGTAACTGAAGTACAAAAAATAATTTGTTTATTTTTTGCTCACAATTTTTATCATGGACAATTGAGTCACATTACTTCTTAAATCAGAGCAATCTTCATATGTATTGTTAAATACACAAGCCATTCAGGACTCTAAGTATTTATGGAATCCAACACAACTTAGTCCTTGATTTTTACATGTATAACACTCAATGCTAGTTATTTGTAAAGGATATTAGATTAAGCAAAAATGTTGTGAGATCAGATGCACTTATTTAATAGAGTCAATGGAGAGTAAAGTTAGTATATAATGTGTTTGGATATCAGTGGTATGTTTTTAATGATTTTCATTATGTTTGCAGAACAATTTTATTTATCTTTCAAGGGGAAATATTTACATTCTTTTAGAAGATTGAATTCTAGTGATAATTTGACATTACATTTAGCAAGTAGGGGAAAAAGAAATAGCGGTCATAAATGAGGAACAGGGTAAGTGTGAACATGTAAACTGATGACAGGGCAGATGCAGTTGGAAGTGGTGAGAAACAACCCGATCATCCTTCAAAAAAGTGCATTTCCAATATTCTATGTGGGTTATAGTCAAGTGGCATTATTTCCTAAGGGATGAGAAATTTTCAAAGCTATAAAATACTCATACTAATAGTAAAATCAATCTATCTAATAGAGAAAACTTAAAAAACATGCATGTCTCTTAGTAAAAATCTGAGATGATTTTTGTGTTGAAGTCCAATTACTTTCTCAAACATACCTAGGTTCTAGGTTTTTTTACTGATGCATCACAAGATTATAGAACTTAAACCTGGAAGTGACTTAGACATCATTTTGTTAGATTTCTTATTTTTGTAAGAACCCCAAACAAACAAACAAAAACACCCCTGAAGTCAAGTTCTAAAACTGAGTATGAACATGGCATGATCCTAAAAGGGGGACATATTGTGAAATATTTAGTGTTGGTGTGCATAGAAGTATCACTAATGGAGACATGATACTGAGAAGTGAAAGGTGCATTTATAATTTCCAAAGCATCAGTGTTTCTATGCTTCAGCTGAAATCACAGTTGGCATAGATATCAAAAAGGAGAAGAAATATCTTAACGGGAAAAGTGTAGAAGAGCTCTTGCTTAAAAACAGTAACAATTGCTTTGGGAGGAATTGATATACCTAACTGCCTTATAGGGCTTCAATAATTAAAATCTACAGTAAAAAGATATCAGCCATAATTGGGTATTAAATGTGAATGTAAATCAATTTAAATGGTGATAAATAGCACCTTATATTCTTGGGAACTTATTCCAAGAGTGTCAAACTATATTTTCATTCATCTATTTTATTTGGCAACTGTAACTCGACTTTGATTGCATATATCCCTACCTCAAATCCTAAATAATATATTTTAATTAATCATCCATATTTATAGGTTGGTTTCTGACTTTCCCAAGGTGAGC
The DNA here is from genome assembly GCF_029289425.2 of Pan paniscus. Lineage (NCBI taxonomy): Eukaryota > Metazoa > Chordata > Mammalia > Primates > Hominidae > Pan > Pan paniscus. The sequence goes on along the minus strand of NC_073253.2, from coordinate 93,302,842 downwards.
TTTGCTGCAGTTTTTTTAGTCCTATTCATATACTGAGTCTTGATAAATACATCCTAGAATCATTCTAAGATAATTGGTATTAAAAGGACATCCTGAACCATTTTCATGACATTTGTTAATTTTAGATAAAAATATATTTTTAAAAATTGATTAGGGTAGAGAGGAGAGCAATATAGTAGGAAGCATAGTACATTTAAAATCAGAATATTTGCATGGACGCATTACATATGTTATTTTGCGAAATCATTAATGTTTCCAAATATTTGTCTCCCGTAACAAAATATGGATAGGAATGCTTGCTCAATATGGTAAAAAGGAGAAAATAATTTCATTATTTCATTTTCAATGGCAAACTGATCTTGAGCCAAAATTTTAAGAGTAACTCTTTCTCAAGAAAAAATAAGTAAAATCCGTTGTAAGTTTGTTAATTAATCAAAAACTCATTGGAATGAGTTAGTGCATCTATATTATCATACCCAAATTTTGCCCAAAATAGGAGATTAATGAATTTAACTATACAAAGTGTGAAGTTTTCTTCCTGTCAAAAAATTAATTACCAAAATACAAAGTATGGTAGAGGAAACAATACTTGCAAAGAATATGATTAGAGAAGTCAAAAATTTTTAAAAATAATATCCTTTAAATTTAAGACAAAGTACTCAATGGCATTCAAGATGAAATAAATACAAATTAAAAATACTAGAGCTCATTTTTCATCTGTTAGTTTTGCAAAGATCAGTTTGATAACATTTTGTGTTGGTCTCTGACTGAGTGAATAAACACTCATACATTTCTTATAAGCATTCAAACTGTTACAAATTCTCCAAAAGGAAATTGGGCAATGTGTATTAATATTAAGACTATATTTACACTTAACTTTGCATTTCTACTTCTAAGATATTTGAACAAATGTTTACATGGTGACCCATGGCAGTATAGTTTATAATATCAGAAGACTAGAACCAAACATACATCTGATGAAAGGACATTGGTTTGATAAATTATGTTACATTCATACAATGGAATATTATGCAACCATTAAAATAAATACATACTATTTGGAATAATCTTCCAAATATAGTATGTGTAGTATTCTGCTATTTTAAACCATTTATGTTCCCCATTTTTCATTTTTGTAAAATGAATGAATCGTCATAATTTCTGTATGCATAGAATACCTAGGATGTTACAAAAACAAATAAAATATGTTTGTCCCTGAGAGACAGGTGATCACAGTTGAAAGTGAGACATCAATTCATACCTTTTTGTAATGTTTCAATTTTATTTTTACTGTACTCATTTTTTTCTGTCATAAAAATAGTTGATTTTTATACATTGTATTTAAAGTCAGTTCACAGTGATAATAGCCTCAGTAAATAGCATCTACCGAAGATACCTCCACATTTTATAGGAGAGTCTCCAGCTGTTCTTATATTTTTAGTGGCTTTTGAAATTTTAGAGGACTCCTCCATGAATTTTTTTCTAACTCTTGATCCAGTGGATCCTGAGACATTTTAACTTGGAGTTATCCAATAAGAAGTCAGATTTCATTTTTATCTCAAAATAGTCACCTCTACTTTTCTGTCCTCAGTTCTTGGAATCTTCTTTAAAATGTAGATAGCTGAACATGTGTTGTAAGCCTGGAATATCCCACAGTCTTAAACATGAGAAAGGACATGTTAATTTAGTGCTATACTAGACAATGCAGGCTATCTGGTCACCATTTATTTACACACTTTTTAACAGCCCAAGGAAACAATTAGAACCATTCTGAAATTTGGGTCCACAGCCAATTCATTCATGTAGATGCTTTATATTTTGTATCTGCGTCCCATAGCTTTTTTACTGAACAACTGGCTGGTATTTAACAAACTAATATAAGTAAAATCTCTTAGAGTTGTCTAGAACATAATGAACACTATATAAATAATAGCTAATGTTATTATTTTATCAATAGTAGGATAGTTTATGTAACTTTTAAGAATTTCAATTACTATAATTCTCTGAAGATAATCTAAAAACTCAAGATTTTTGCAATATTTCAAAATACAAGTTGAATGGTCATGTGAGGAAAGTAATCACTCATTTGAAAAAATGAGCAATTTATTTAAAAAATCTTTTAACAGCTATTTTTCTCCACATTCCAACACAACTTTTTACCATGTATGGAATCTTGGAAGATTTTGAATCTTTAAGAATCAATGTCAGTGCTGCAAACTTGTGTTTACAGTTTCAGTCTGTGAACCTCTGCGGCTGTGATTTTAAAATTACACCAATGTTTACTTCTCTGAAATATAAGAAACAGCCCTTCTACAGGACTGCTTTTATAAACAGTATTGCCTGTAGGTAGTGGGATAAATTATGGCCTAGAATTCTAAGGGGCAGCCCCATCCATCTGAATATGAACTCTTCATGCACGAAGACAGAATTTGGACCAATTCCCAACACAATTGATGACAAAACCTCACAGAGGCTAATCCTCTCCTATTTTAAAATGGATTTGTGCATTTGTTTTTAATTTTGGAAACCCCTCTTCATAGGTATGTAATTTGGATAATAATTTCTTTTTCTTTACTCAATTTATTGGGGGCTTATAATTTATTATTTTTTACTATTTTAACTTTAATTGAATTTTATTTGTTGAAACTTTAAAAAAAACTTATGGATATGTAGTAAGTATATATATTTATGAGGTACATGAGATATTTTGATACAGTTATGCAGTGCATAACAATCACATCAAGGTAAATGGCGTATCCATCACTTCAAGCATTTATTTCTTTGTGTTAAAAATTTCAATTATACTTTCTGTTATTTAGAAATATACAATAAATTATTGTTGGTTGTAGTCACTCTGTTTTGCTATTAAATACCAGATCTTATTCATTCTATCTAACTATATATTTATAAATGTTAATCAACCCCACTCTTCCCATCCTCAGCTTCCTTTCTCAGACTCTAGTAACCATTATTCCACTCTCTATCTTCATGAGTTTTATTGTTTTAATTTTTAGCTCCTACAGATAAATGAGAACATGCAAAATGTGTCTGACTGTGCCTGGCTTATTTCACTTAACACTATGTCCTCCAGTTCCATCCATATTGTTGCAATTGACAGAATCTTATTTTTTATGGGTGAATAGTAGTCCACTGTGTAAATGTACCACATTTTCATTATCCATTCATGTGTGGATGGACACTTAGGTTGCTTCCAAATCTTGGCTATTGTGAACAGTGCTGCAATAAACATGGGAGTGCATATATCTCTTTGGTATATTGATTTCCTTTCTTGTGAATATTTACTTAGCAGTGGGATTGCTGGATCATATGGTAGCTAAATTTATAGTTTTTTGAGGAACCTCCATACTGTTCTTCATGGTGGCTGTATTTATTTACATTCCCACCAATAATGTATGAGGGTTTCCTTTTCTCCACATGCTTGCCAGCATTTGTTGTTGCCTGTCTTTTGAATAAAAGCCATTTTAGCTGAGGTGAGATAATATCTCCTTGCAGTTTTGATTTGCATTTTTCTGATGATCAGTGATGTTGAGCACTTTTTCATATTTCTGTTTGTCATTTGTATGTATTCTTCTGAATCTACTCAGATCTTTTGCCCATTTTTAGTGGGATTATTAGATTTTTTCCCATAGAGATGTATGACTTCCTTGTATATTGTGGTTATTAACCCGTTGTCAGATGGATAGTTTGCAAATACATTTTTTTCTGTTCTATGCATTGTCTCTTCATTTATTTGATTGTTTCTTTTGCTGTGTAGAAGCTTTTTAACTTGATATGATCCCGTGTGTCCATTTTTGCTTTCATTGCCTGTGCTTCTAGAACACTAATCAAGAAATTTTTTTTCAGTACAATCTCCTAGAGACTTTCTCCAGTGTTTTCCTTTAGTAGTTTCACAGTTTGAGGTCTTAGATGTAAGTCTTTAATTCATTTTGATTTGATTTTTTGAATGTGATGAGAGACAGGGATCCAGTTTCATTCTTTTGCATATGGATATCCAGTTTTCCCAGCACCATTTATTGAAGAGACTGTCCTTTCTCCAATATATGTTTTTGGCACTTTTGTCAAAAATGAGTTTACTTAAGTGTGTGGATTTATTTCTGCTTTCTTTGTTCTGTACCATTGGTATATGTGTCTGTTTTTATGCCAGTATCCGTCACGTTTTGGCTACTATAGCTCTATAATATAATTTGAAATCAGATAATGTGATTTCTCTAGTTCTGTTCTTTTTGCTTAAGATGACTTTAACTATTCTTGCTCTTTTGTGGTCCATGTACATTTTAGGATTATTTTTTTCTATTTTTGTGATGAATGTCATTGGTACTTTCATAGGGATTGCATTGAATCTGTAGCTTGCTTTGGATAGTATCAACATTTTTAATAATATTGATAATTCCAATCCTAAACTTGGAATGTATTTTCGTATTTTGTGTCCTCTTCAATTTCCTGCATCAATGTTTTAATTTTTATTGTCAAGACTCACTTCTTTGGTTAATTCTTAGGTATTTGTGTTTATTTGTAGCTATTGCAAACTGTATAACTTTGTTGGTTTCTTTCTTGCATTGTTCACTGTTGTCATATAGAAATGCTACTGATTTTTGTATGTTGATTTTGTATCCTGCAACTTTGCTGAATTTGTTTATCAGTTCTCATAGTTTTCTGGAGGAGGTTTTTCTGAATATCAGATCATATTGACTGCAAACAAGAATAATTTGGCTTCTTCCTTTCTAAATTAGATGTCCTTTATTTCTTTCTCTCATCTGATTGCTCTAGCTAGGACTTCCAGTACTATGTTGATTACCAGTGGAGAAAATGGGCAACCTTGTCTTTTTCCAGGTGTCAGAAGAAATTTTTTAAGTTTTTTTCCATTCAGTTTGATAACATATTTCTTCTGTACACAGTTTTTAGGGCGCTTTTCTTCATGAAGAGATGTTGAATTTTATGAAATGCTTATTCAGCATTAATTGAAATGATCATGTGGTTTTTGTCCTTTATTCTGTTGAGATGATATATCAAATTGACTGATTTGAGTATATTGGACCATCCTTGCATCCCTGGAATAATCCCACTTGGTTATGATGAATGATCTTTTTAATGGTTATTGAATTTTGTTTGCTAGTGTTTTGTTGAAAATTTTTTGCATCAATGTTCATCAGTTATATTGGCCTGCAGTTTTCTTTTTTTGTGTGTCTTTGTCTGATTTTGGTATCAGAATAATACTGGCATCATAGAATAAGTTTGGAAGTATTCCCTACTCTGTTATTTTTTTGGAAGGGTTTCAGTAGGACTGGTATTGGCTCCTTTTTAAAAATGTTTGGTAGAATTCATCGGTGAAGTTATTGGGTCCTGGGCTTTTCTTAGCTGAGAGACTTTTAAGTATGGTTTTGTACTTAAGTACTTTTAAGTACTCATTACTTGATGTTGGTCTATCTGGGTTTTCTATTTTTTTTATGGTTCAATCTTGGTAGATTGTATGTGTCTAGGACTTTATCCATTTCTGTTAGGTTTTCCAATTTATTTGCATACAGTTGTTCATAGTAGTCTCTAATGATCCTTTGAGTTTCTGGAGTATCCATTATAATATCTCCTTTTTCATATCTGATTTTACTTATTTGTGTCTTGTCTCTTTTCTTAGTCTGGCTACAGATTTGTTGATTTTGTTTATTTTTTTCCAAAAATCAACTTTTCATTTCATTGATTTTTTTGTATTGTTTTTAGTTTCAATTTTATTTATTTCATTCAGCCTGAATGTCTTAATGTAGTCTTATTTGGGTTAAATCTGCTTGGTATTCTATAACTCTCTCTACGTGAATATTGTTATTTTTCTCTGTGTTTGGAAAGTTCTCTATTATTATCTCTTTGAATAAATGTTCTCTTCTGATCTTTCTACCTCCTTTTTAAGGTCAATAACTTAGATTTTCTCTTTTGAGGCTGTTTTCTAGGTCCTGCAGCAATGATTTATTCTTTTTTATTTTTTTTTCTGTCTCCTCTAACTGTGTAGTTTCAAATAGTTTGTCTACAAGCTTACTAATTGTTTCTTCTGCTTAAACAGTTCTGCTGTTGAGAGACTAATGAATTCTTCAGTGTGTTGATTGAATTTTCCAGATCCAGAATTTCTGCTCGATTTAAAAAAAATATTTCTTTGTTAAATTTATCTGATGGGATTCTGAATTCCTTCTCTGTGTTATCTTGAATTTTGTTGAGCTTCCTCAAAACAAATATTTTGAATTCTGTGTCAAAAGGTCACATATCTCTGTCAATCTAGGATTTGTTGCCTTATTTAGTTTGTTTGGTGAGGTCATGTTTTCCTGGATGGTCTTGATGTTTGTGGATGTTTATCAATGTCTGGGCATTGAAGAGTTAAGTATTCACTGTAGGCTTCAGAGTCTGGACTTGTTTGTACCCATCCTTCTTGGGAAGGCTTTCCAAGTATTCAAAGTAAATTGAGAGTTGTAATCTAAATCTTTGGTCGCTGCAGCAACATCTGCCATTAGGCAGCACCCCAAACCCAGTAACACTGTGACTCTTGCAGACTTGTAGACATATAACCGTGGTGTTCTCAAGTAAGATCTGGAATAATTCCTTAAATTACTAGGCAGAGACTATTGTTCTCTTTCTTTACTTTCCCCCAAACAAATGGAGTCTGTTTCTCCATGCTGAGCTGTGAGAGAAGTGACAAAAGCACCCCTATGGCTGCCACCATTGGGACTGTGGTGGGTCAGACCCAAAATCAACACAGCACTGAGTCTTGTCCAAGACCTGTGATGTTCACTGGCTACTGCTGCTATTCACTCATGGCCCAAGATCTCTTCAGTCAGCAGGTGGCAAATCCAGCCAGGCATGTGTCTTTCCCTTCAGGGTGGTGAGTTTCCCCTCCTGGCCAAGGATGGGATCAGAAATGCCATCTAGGAGCCTGGAGTTGGGAACCGTAAGAGTCTGACTGTTGCTCTATTCTACTGTGACTGAGCTGGCACCCAAACCTCAAGACAAAGTTCTTTCCACTCTTTTCTATCCTTTCCTCATGCAGAAGTAGTCTCTCCCTATGGCCACCATAGCTGGGAATGCACTGGGTCCCACCTGAAGCCAGCACAACCATGGGTCTCACCCAGGCCCATAACAAGTACTGCCTGGGTACCGCTGATGCTTATTCAAGGGCTCTTTAATCAGCAGGTGGTGAATCCTGCAGGACTAGGTCTTTCCCTCCAAGGCAGTGGGTTCCCTTCTGGACTAAAGTGTATCTCGAAATGTCATCAAGGAGCTAGGGTCTGGAATGGGGGGTACTCAGGACTCTGCCTGGTGCCCTATCCTACCGTGGCTGAGTGAGTATCTGAGTTGCAAGACAAAGTCCTCTTTACTCTCCTTTTTTTCTCCTGGAGCATAAAGAAGGAGTCTCTCTCCTGGAACTGTGAGCTGCACTACCTGGAGTTGCAGGAGGGGTGATGCAAGCACTCTCTTGGCTGACTCAGTTGGTTTCTCACTAGGTCACAAGCACCCCAAGTCCACTCATTCTAAGTTCATCACAGCACCAGGACTTTGCCCAGGAATTCCATTCCTTGTGGCCTAGACCATCTTTCAAGTTTATTTACGACCATAGACTGATTTAGCCCATCATGATGGGGCTAGTTGTAACTCAGGTTCTGACATCTGTGATGGAAGATTCCTCTGTGGTTAGGACTGATCTAAATGCTTCCTCTGTGGGTGCCATCTGAATTCTCCCCCATGTTGCTGTCCGCTGTGACAGGGTAACACTGAATTCCAATGCAAAAGCCCGCAATCACTGCACTTGTTCTCTGCCAAAGGCACAGATTCCCTCTGTGCCACATGGTCACTGCTGAGGAGCTGGGGGAGAGGCGTTGTCAGCAATTCAAGACTGTCTTTCCTATCCTCGTCAGTGCCTCTTTCCTTGATAGGATGTTAAAACCAGGTATTGTGATTGCGCACTTGAGTTTTGGTTCTTCTGAAGGTGCTTTTTTTTGTGTGGATAGTTCTTCAATTTGGGGTCCCTGTAGTGGGGATGATCATTGGAGGGTTCTATTCAGCCATCTTGCTTCACCCCCTCCTTGGGTGACACTGCATTGATAGTTACTAACAAAGCAAAGTGACGAAAGGACACATAAAATAACAGTTTTTGAAAGCCTTAGCTTATTCTATTTAGTTATAAATTTCTACTAGACATATATTTTCTATGAAATATATTCTTGGTATTATTGAAATAGACATACATATAAAATTAACTAATTATTTTATGGATTGCACAATTACTAAATAATTTTATGTACAATATTCGTGTTAAGAACTTAAGAACCACTCCACCAAATCAGTTTTTAATAAAGAAACATCATTACTATCAACAATATTTGAAGGATTTTTGTATTTAACTTTGAAAATAAAAGATCTTGAAACTCTGTAAAGTACCGGTAGCTTTTAGAAAACAAGCTGATGTCACCTCATAGTATCAGTGTCCTATAAAAGTTTAAATAGTCTAATAGGATCTTCTATGAGAGTCAACCTCTTTCAAAGGCCTCAATATTATAGCACACGAGCAAGATGAAGGAGATACTCTCCCATGGAGACTTTTTTGCAATATGCCAAAGTAAACATCTGTAGATGATGCACGCAAACACACCTAAAACGGCATTTCAAAGGAGCTAAAAGAAATTTAGAGACCAAAGCCACCAATTAGGAAAGGCTTTTTGAAGTATTTCACCACTCCTTGGAGATTAAACATGTAGCAAAATACCCTGGTGTTAGATACCAATGCTAAAACAATACAGGTGGAATTTCTTTTTTTAGTATGTTTACTGTTCTTCAGTGTGCTCTTAGAAGAAAGCCACAGATAATTTCCTTGGCCACAGTATGCATCTTTAATGAATCTTGTAAGTTTGCCTCATAAACACATCTCCAGGATCAGTCTGAATTGTCTGCTTAGAGTAAAGGTACACATTTCACAGACTACCACTTCATAAAAGAACTTTCCCCATCCACAGATATCACAAATGCCCAGGAATGTGATTACAGCTTCATTCTTTGAGACAGTACCAGACATTCCAAGTTATCTAAGGGCAGGACTATATAAAGCAATCTTCCTTGTAAATGTTTATTATGAAGGTACTTTTAAATAATTTTTAAAATCTAAAAATGTGCTACCATATACAATTAACTATTTTCATTTTTCTGAATACTTGTCTAGTAAACATATAACAGTGATGTTTAAATACTGCACTCTTTACCTTTCAGCTTCTTCCAGAACCTTTTTAAAGAGATACATTCTCCATTTTGACTTTTAAAAGTATTTCTTCAGACTATTTGCATTACTTTGCATTTCTTTCTAATAATTTGCTTATGAAGCCAATTTTCTACAAATTGAATAAAAATTATTCATTTTTCTTATTCTGAAAAAAGAAATCATTAATGCAAATTAATTATGTACTGATCTTCTTAGATTCAAAATAGAAAAGAAAAATTCTCCATTGTTTAATAAAAAGGCTAGAGATAATTCACAAGTTCCTTTTGTTCTTTACAGGCAGTGACTTTAGCAACAATTAGTGTGGAGCTGTTAGTGAATCTGAACAACTGTCTGATAAATGTATTTTTAATTGTCATTATGTATACAATGATCACATTAGGGGAATTCTTTCATAGTTCTTAAGAAATTGGCTTTGGTAGTTAAAATAAAACATGAAACACATCAGATTCAATAAATAAACCTATATCATATTGTCCATTATATTGTATCTTTTTGGATGCACAGTGAATGACACTAAAGGTAGAAGAAGCAACCAAGTTGAATGGGTGAAACTCATAATGTAATTCCACATAACACAAGTAATGCACATTTAGCTATACATAAGAAAGTTCCTCTAGGAATTTCTATGCACTCTGACTATACTGTTTTCTTTATCCTTCCAAGTCTTTCCACAATTGCAGTAAATTTAGAGTATATTTGTAGGTCATTAAATTCATTTTTTGTAGCGTTATTTCATTATTCCATATTACCTTTTCTAAAGACGGGCGCATTTGTTGTGTCTATCTTTCACATTTTTTGCAAAAGGATTTTAATATAAAATAAAATATAATAGAAAACAAAGACATGCAAACTTTTCTTGTTTATTTTTAACTACGAATTGCTATTTTTCTATTATTGTGTGGTATAATTCTGTATTTTATTTCTTAATGGTTAGGACTTAATGGATGGAAGTCACAGGCTAATTGGAATATAAAGGTGATGAATGGTTGTGATGATAAGGTGAAAGTCAGGCCATAAACAGTATCTTTTTAATCATCACTATCTTCCCTGCAGATTATCCAATTTGGCATGTTGTATTCTCTAATAAAAAGGATATTGCAATAGGAGTCAAGAGACTATTTATTCTTCTGTCAATTTATTGTGAGATCTTACCTGTCTATATGCACGTATTCTCAGGTTTAATGACCTCTTAACAAGAAAATAATAGCTCAATTCCTAAGGTGTCCTAAGAATTAAGCACCTCCAAAGTATGCCAGGTTCTTGGACATATGGTGAAATAAAAAAGGCCAAGTAACCCGTGTAAAAAGAATCAGTAGAAGCAATGTGTCACGCTGTGGATTTCCCTGTCCCTTATGTTGTAGGAGGAAAAGAAAATAGTTTTTTTTTTTTTTTAACTAATACCATCCAATTAAACTGTTGAATCATCTGGAAGAGTACTTTGGGAGGTAGAAGATGACAGGTTGTCAGTGAAATATCAAAGTTAAATAATCACATGGATAATTTATCTTATACTCAATTGTTTGTCTTCTGGGACAACTGCTCTTCTGCCAGTGTGTTTATGGTATGGCAACAGAAAATCTGGTTGCTACATTTGTGACTCTCTACACATTCTTATTTTCCATTCATAAAATGGAGCTCTTTATTTATAGTAGAGATTCAATATGTGCTCAGTAAAAGAACACATGAATTATTTGAATCAATCAGTAGTTGGAATGCTTCATAACAGTGAGTGATGAACTTTTTTTTGCTCCAGCTTAATGAATATACCAGAAAGTCTTAAAATGGCCACTAATACTCAAGGTAATTTCCTTCCTTGTTTCTTTCCTTCCTTCATTCTCTCCCTGTTTCCTCCCTGCTTTCCTCTCTTCCTTTATTCTTTTGTTTCTTTCCTTTTATCAAACCTCTTCAAAACTATTTCATCTTAAGAGCCTGGCAGAGATTTGTATGTCACAAGTTTCTAGGACAATGAAGTTCATCTTCTAGGTAAGGCATATGCCATCATGATGGTTAAACAAGGAAACAGATATGCAAGTGAGACAAGATTTTTGAACTAATATGGCTGATGAAATGTTTCTTGGGAGCATAGAAACAACAGGTTATGAAACCTACTGACAAGGCACAAGAGAAATATTCTGCAGGAAAATTAGCAGAGTCTAAGAATTAGCTTTATGATACCATGATATTTCAGAGTAAAAATAGTTCAGCGCCAGTTTTTCAGCTTCATCTTAGCCATATTCTCTCATTCAATATTCCTCAGTTCCTACCATCCATTGAGTTATTCAAACTGACAGGTGTTCTCCAATCCAAGTTTTCCAGTATTTTGTACACCCTGATTATAAGGTTTATGCTTTACCTCACACACATTCATTTTGCAAGTTCAGCTTAAACATCATTTTTTTTCAAAACATGAATTGCTAGTCCTCCTCATTGCTCCAAACCAATCTACATTAGTTCCTCAATATTTTTATAGCATCATATACATATTTATAAAATACCATAATTATAATTACATATTAATTTTTGCAACCTATCTCTGCACTATCTTGTAAAATCCACAAAGGCAGGAACCATATCTATTTTGTTCATTCCCATATCCTCAGTACCTGGCAAAAATTTTCTCACATTGGAGATTGTCTATACATTTATAGGGAAGGAAGAGAAGAAGGGAGGAAATTCCTCATATCACCATATAAACATTCTAAAATAAGTTATATATTTGTCATCGAGTACAGAAAAATAAAGAAAAAATTTGGCTTTAATGTAACCACAGATTATATGGTAAAAACATTTGTGAAACATATGGATCATTTACATAATTAAATAATTGTTATAGTTTCAAGTAAAATTTAGTAATTCCAAGAAAAGAGATGACAAATGCACACTTAAGAGTTGTTCTTAGCTTTCACTCATAGATGCACATTATTTTTTGCTTCTAAAAACAGTTCTCTCAAGGATCCCACCAAAAATGGTGATATTCATACATACAGATTGAACAGAAGATATTTTATTCTTTCTATATTGTTGAGTCAAGAGAACTGGGCTCTAGTTCTAATGCTATCTTCCATGGCTATGTGACTTTGGGCAGGAAAAGTTTACATCCACATCAGTTCTTCCAACAGTATTATAGAATGGCTGAGCTCCTAAGCTTTCAGTTCTACATATTTTTCTTTTTGAAGTTTGTGGTAATGACCCTTTGATATTCTAAAAGACAGTGAAGCATCACAACTTCCTCTACAGCTTATCATTGCAAATCCATCTCCATGGATAAAACTGGGGGGTACACTCACATTTTAAGATGCTATTACGATAGAACCTTGAGAGAGTCAAAGGAGAATTTAGGATCTCCTAATTTATTCCCTTATCTCAGGTGAGGAAATTTAAATCAAAGAAGGTGCATACTTGGCTTCATACACTGAAGGCACAGCAAGCCTGAGACTGGGACATAGGGACATTGACTTCCTTTTCAATGTGATGCTCCATACACAGCCCTACCTGCTATAAATGATGATGCTCTATTTTTCGCTGTGGACACTTAATTTCTTAAGGTAAAATGAATTGTAGTCTTTTAAAGTCATATGAGTAGAAGGAATTACTATGAAATATCTTTGAAGGGTGAAAAAGAGCATAATGAGTAAGTAAAAAGATATTGAAATTAGTAGTAATTATGAAATGCACCCAAATTTATTATACTCGTCACAAAAATTAATTACATAAAGTTGATTAGATTAAAAGCATAAGTATGTAATTTGTGGATTTAACACTTTTACATTAATCACATAGAATATTAACTACCCATTTATATATTTCTATTTCCATAAGTTGCATATATATGATACATCTAATTATATTTATTGAAACAATTAAATTCTCCTTTTTACCTAAATTACACATATTTAAATGCTACTATAAAAAGGATATTTCTTTTTCATTAGCTTGACTTCCTGAGGTTATTTTGGTTGTGTTTTGAATTTCATTATCATTACACTTTACATATTTATAATGTATTAATGGTTGCTTTCAGTTTCATTAAACTTCATTATATAATTCAAAATTTTAAGTATTATAACTTACAATAGTACATAAGTGTTTTCTGTGAAATACCTCATAATGCTTTCCTATTTATTGCCTTACATTCTTCATCTGTCCCTGTCTTAGCCAAGCAAATAATGTTCCCTATTCTGAATACATTTGAATAAAACAACTCATTAAAATGCGTCTGAATGCTTGAATTTAATGAGCATTATTAGTCTTTATAATATTCCTAAAAATAATAAAAACAGTCCTCAGAAACTAAAGTGCTGTAGCCTACTTTCAAAGCAACATTAAGTTAGATTCCCATTCTATAAAGCCTGCAGAAATTTTTCTATTTTTCTCCTTAAAAATAAAAGCAGTTTGGATTGATTTGAAAGAATGAATTATCCACTTTCTTGTAAATCGTGCTCCCTGGTGACTGTTCATTGGGAAGTTTGTTATAAACGGGTCAGTAATATGAGGCCCCTACACAAAAGAAAGCAGGGATACCAGTTTTACCCCTGTCCACACAGAAGTCAAATTTTATCTCAACACTTCAGTGTAAAATGCAGGATTTTTCAGAACATAGTTCAAATCACCATTTCTGGGGAAACCATTTTTGACAGATTTCATAGGTCTTTGCTAATTCTGTGTAGCTGTGGTTCCCAGACTTGAGGTTCTCTTTCGAGGTGGTTCTGTTTCTGCACAGGGGGTTGACTTGTGAGGGTTCTCATTGAAGTTTTGTCAGCCTACCTGTAGGAAGAATTTTTTTGACTCTTTTCAAAAAGAAGATAAAAATAACATGCAGAAAATTTGAGAAATTCCAATAAGGTAATCAGAAAGATTATTCTTTCATCTGAATGCTCTTACCTTTAATATAACAAAATGTCATAAAAATATCATACAGACAGCTATCTGAAAATGAGATTGGCCATTCTCTAAAATTGCAAAAGCTATTATATCCAAATGAAATACATAATCAATAGTCAGGATTTTTTGTAAATCTATTTTATATATCCTGCATTTTCAAACTGTGATGTCACAATGGTTGGGAAGTGGGATGTTCCTCTTGCCTATAGGCACTAATAAAAAATGACTACTATTTACTCAGCACATAGTATACATTACCTTAAATGAAAATTGTGTTAATTGAAATATTATTTTTAAATTATTGCAACCAAATATTATTATCATCAATTTACAAACTTAAAAAATTGAGCCTCAGGAACGTTAAATGACTTACCTAAATTCACATTGTTTGTAAATGGTAATGCTGGTATAAATTCATTCGTTTTAATGTTCATTGAATGCATACTCTGAATCAGGCAATGTAGTACACACAGGCTGTATGGTGGTTAAGATATGACAAGGTTCCTACTGTCATGACAGTTACATTGTAATGGGAGAGAGTGACAATAAATATGTCAAAAAGCAATTTGATTAAATGTAAGAAAAATGAATATGAATTTCATTCATTCTAAACAGCTGTAAAGAAAATAAAACATGGAAATGGGATAAGAGTTCCTGGATGTAAGTTAGAAAAGCCTGAAAAACTTTCCTGAGGCAAAAGTGAGCTTCATGGGTTTGAGAGACAGGAAGAAGGTACACTTGGAGCTTAGTGAACAAGGGAGAGATACTCAGCAAGAGCTGTAAAGTCAATGTGTTTCTACATGATCAACTGAATTTGAAAACCTAGGAGTATTGCTTAAACTAACAAAATGCTGTTGCTAGTCATATGTAAAGGTGCTACTGCTGAGTTGGATAGGCATTCTTAATTACTTTTGCAGTAGAGGGATAAGCACAGCCTGCTGCCACAACACACATACTTTAGCTGACTCTGGAACACTTTCCTTTGTGTAAAGCTCACTGTGCCTGCCATTAAAATAAACTGATCCAGAGAAAAGTCAATGTTTCATCCACCAAAGCACGTGACAATGGATATTTTTATTAAAGGAAGAATGGCCAAACTCTCCAAATATGTCACTTTTAAGAATTAAAATTAAAAAACAGTATTAGTAGTTATATTGGGACAAGAGGTGAACAATGTGGATTGTCCCAGGCAAAACAGGATGTGAGAGCACCCTAAGGGAACATATGTTGAAAGTTATTGGGAAGAAAATACATACCTTTGGCCAGGGTGGTGGCTGGTATCTGTAATCCCAGCTACTGGGGAGGCTGAGGCTGGGGGATCCTCTGAGCCCAGGTGTTCAAGGTTATAGTGAGCTATGATGTCATCACTGTACTCCAGCCTGAGTGACAAAGCAAGGCCCTGCCTTTAAAATGGAAAAGCAAAAGCCACAAAACAAAAACATCTCAGAGTAACAAAGATGTCATGCTGTTTAATTTTTATTCAAAAATATTATCTCTTATCTACTAAACTCGTTCTCTTTATAATAAAAGCTTGAACAAAAATCATTAACTGTGTCTGAAGAACTTGTACAAGGAAAACCTCAATGAAAGTGAATACAGAGTCATAATGGTGCTTAAAATCTATCCTACCGTGCTTTAACCCTGGCCATTATCTTTCACCTAAATTCTGCTAAATGTGTCCTGAATACTTCCACTTTTCTCACTCATCCCTCCCCTATCCAGTCTCTCACACTGTCGGTAGCCCAGTGCTGTTTCTCAAAAATTTGCTCATAGCATTTCTTGGTTTGAAATGCTTCAAGAATTCCCCCAATACTTCATTTTTCTCATTTTTTTTTTACTGTTTATTCTAGTTGATTTATTGATAACATTTTATCCTATTTGCTTCTCTCTCTTTCTCCCTCCCATTTTCCCCTCTCCTCCCCCTCTTTCCCTCTGTCTCTCTCTCTCTCTCCTGTTACACACACAACTGTTTTTCAGAACAATGTAAGGGGAAGTTACAAACATTATGGCTCTTTATCCATACTTTTGTGTATATTTCTTTCATTTTTCCATCTTCCATCTCCTGATACTTTCTACAGCCAAACTTACACCTCTCCTCTCTCCACCTACAAACACACATACATCCCTACACTGTAGTCTTGCTATGTGAACCAATAGTAGTGGCATCATCCAAAATTTATTAGAGAAGCAGAATCCAGGGCACAATGCCAATAATCTTGTTGGATACAAAACTTTCAGGAAATTGACATCTCTGTGGTATTTAACATTTTCATTCAAGTTCATAGAATAGCTCTCTGTTTATTCAGGCCACTTTTGCATATGTCTGGTATCTTATATAATTTTGTGACTAAAGTTCTTCAACAAATATTGTTAGACTTATCCTTAGATATTGTTCTTCAACATATATTGTAGATTTATTCCTAGATATTGTGAAATATGTCATTTTTTAAAATAGAACCTCTTTTATTGCTTTTTATAATTGTTGCCATTCTATAAGACTATTATTGATATTTTAAATACTGAGTTTAGGTCAGAATTCAGTAGGATTCTGCAAATAAGAATCTGCATTTAAAAAAAAATCCTCAAAGTTTGAGAAAGCCTGGTAGAAGTTTTAAAGCTCCCCAGGTGATTCTAATGGTCAGCCAAGTTTAAGAAATGCTGCTTTAGGAATACTTGACTCTTACTTAATTGAATTCTTGATTTTTCTTACATTAGGTATTTCATATCTGACATTTCTTCTGCCTGAACCCTCTTTCCCTGTGGCTCTTTAAGGACCCCTTCATGTTGCTGACTCAATCCATCCTCCAGATAGGAGATTCTACTAGGATACTGTTCTTTTTTTTAACTTTTAGGTTCAGGGGTACATGTGCATGTTTGTTGTTTTGGTAAATTGCATATTGCTGGTGTTTGGTGTACAGATTATTTCATCACCAAGGTAATAAACACAGTACCCAATATGTAGTTTTTTGATCCTCATCCTTCTCCTCTCACTTACCAGTAAGTACATGTGGTATTTGGTTTTCTGTTCCTGTGTTGGTTTGTGTAGGATAATGGCCTCCAGCTCCATCCATGTTGCTGCACACAACATGATCTCCTCCTTTTTGATGGTTGCATAGTATTCTATGGTGTATATGTACCACATTTTCTTTATTTGGCCTACTGTTGATGGATATTTAGGTTGATTCTGTGTCTTTGCTATTGTGAATAGTGCTGCGATGAACATATGTGTGCATGTGTCTTTATGGTAGAATGATTTATGTTCCTTTGGGTATATAACCAGTAATGGGATTGCTGGGTTGAATTGTGATTCTGGTTTCTTTTTTCTTTTTGGGGGGGTGTGGGGATGGAGTCTCACTCTCACCCAGCTGGAGTGCAGTGGCACGACCTCAGCTCATCACAACCTCTGCCTCCGGGTTTCAAGTGATTCTCCTGCCTCAGCCTCCCGAGTAGCTGGGATTACAGGCTCCTGCCACCACACCTGGCTAATTTTTGTATTTTTAGTAGAGACAATTTCACCATGTTGGCCAGGCTGGTCTCGAACTCCTGACCTCAGGTGATCCACCCGCCCTGGCATCCCAAAGGGCTGGGATTACAGGCATGAGTCACCGTGTCCAGCCTGTGATTCTGTTTTAAGTTCTTTCAGAAATCACCAAACTGCTTTCCACAATGGCTGAACTAATTTACATTCCCACCTGTAGCATATAAATGTTTTCTTTCTCCACAACTTCGCCAGCATCTGTTATTTTTTGACTTTTTGCTAATAGCCATTCTGACTGGTGTAAGATGGTATTTCATTGTGGTTTGATTTTCATTTCTCTAATGATTTGTGATTTTCAACGTTTGTTTTCATATGCTTGTTGGCCACGTGTATGTCCTCTTTTGAAAAATCTCTTTTCATGTCCGTTGCCTACTTTTTAATTGGGTTATTTGTTTCTTGCTTGTAAATTTTTTTTAAGTTTCTTATAGCTTCTGGGCACTAGACCTCCATCAAATGCATAGTTTGCAAATATTTTCTCTCATTCTGTAGATTGTCTGTTCACTCCAACGATAGTTTATTTTGCTGTGCAGAAGCTCTTTAATTAGGTTCCATTTGTCAATTTTTGTTTTGGTTGCAGTTGCTTCTGGTGACTTTATCATGAAATCTTTGCCAGCTCCTATGTCCAGAATGGTATTTCCTAAGTTTTCTTCCAGAGTTTGTAGTTTTAGATTTTACATTTAAGGCTTTAATTCATCTTGAGGTGATTTTTGTATGTGGTGTAAGGAACGGGTGCAGCTTCAATCTTCTGCATATGGCTAGCCAGTAATCCCAGCATTATTTATTGAATAGGGAGTCTTTTCCTCATTGACTGATTTTGTCAGCTTTGTCAAAGAGCAGATGGTTGTGTGTGTGTGGAATTATTTCTGGGCTCCTCATTCTGTTCCACTGGTCTAGGTGTCTGTTTTGGTACCAGTAACATAATTGTGTAGATTATTTCCGGCTTGACTACTGTTAGTTTTCCTATTAGTCTGTATTTTCTGTATTGTAACTGTCATTACAATTGATTGTAATGATTGCTTTTTAATTTTTACTATGTATTCTTTATTTTTAATTATGAATTGAATAAAAATTAAAATAATTCACCAGAAACCCATGATTTATTTAATATTTAATACATAAAGGTTTTCGTTTGTTATATTTCCTTCATCTCTTTTTGTTTCATTTTATCGTTTTCTTTTCCCTGGAATTCATGGCAGCTAAAATTGTTTTGCTTTTAAAACAACGTATAGCTGAAGCATTTTTCTCTCAACCCATTCTTTTCCCTTCATCCTTTCACAAAGGTAACTACTATTCAGATATTAGTTTTTCCCTTCATCTGCATGCATTTTTAATGTTTATGTTAAATGATACACAGCATTGATTTTTAGATTTATGTAATGTTTACTGCTTGTGTCATTTGCTTGTCATTTCAGTTGATATAATATTAATAATATTTATCTATATTTAGATAAAGCATGTAGGTTTGTTCCATTAAAACTGCTATATAGGAATCCATTGTAGAAATGTACCATAATTTAGCCATTTGTTTACTGATGGGCATCTAAATTATCTGTTTGTACATGCAATTCCACAGTGAGATTCTTTGAAAATGTTTGTACTTGTGTGTAGGCATTTTCTGTAGTAAATACACAAAAGGGGAGTCTCTATGGAATTCCTGCATCTTCAGTTTTCCTAAAAAGTATAAGAAGTTGCTCATCAAAAAGCTTGTAGGTATTAAAAGTACCATATGAAAGCATTTCCCCACATTCTTGCCAATATTACTATTATTAAACTTAAAGTTTCTGCATATTTATGAATTTCAATGTATATTTCATTGTCGAATTGATTTGTAGTAGCCTGATTACTTGCAAGGCTGGACATTTTTAATATGCAATGCCCATTCAGTTTTCATTTTTGTATAATTTGCCTGTTCAAATCCTTTGCTCCTTTTTCCATTAGTCTACTTATATCTTACTGATTTGATACATTTGTATATTTTTCATAACTAAATCTTTGTGATGGTAGGAATAGAAAATAATTTTTTATATATGTGGCTTATCTTTAAAAATATTTTTGTTTGTTGGTTTTTGTCACAGAGAAGTTATAGTTTTGATGTTGCAAATTTATAAATTTTCTTCTTTGTGGATTCTAGTTTTTGTTCCTTATTAAAATATTTTTACATTCCAAAAATACAAAGGTAATTTTATGTACATTCTTATTCATATGAATAAGAATTGAAACATACTTTTCACATTTGGTCTTCAATAATTCATACAAAGTATTGAAACATACTTTTCACATTTTGGTCTGAATCCATTAGGAAATATTTTTGTTTATTTTTTGAGACAAAACTCACCTCTATATTTTCTTACATTTATGGAGAGTTAATTTTACCAATTCTATTTACTAAATTATCAATTATTTCCTTCACTATATTTAGTGTTATCTCAGTCCTCTGCCAAGTTTCCTATGTAAATATTGGCATGTTTCCACGATTTGACATTTTATTTCATTGGGTTACTTGCTATGCTTGTGCCTATATATATATATGTGTGTGTGTGTGTGTGTGTGTGTGTGTGTACGTGTGTGTAGGATGTATCTCTGCTTTCCTCTCACTTCCTTCTGTCTTGCATAACCCATCTCTTCTTCAAATTGATCCTGCAAGTTTGGGTATTTTAGATTATTTTATGTAAATCTTAGACTCATTTTTCATAATAAACCCTGTTCAATACTTGACTTTTAAGAAATTAACAATTTTATGATAGTTATACTTTTTGTGCAAGATCATGGGACAGCCTTCTATTTATTTGGGTCATTTTTGCACCTTTCACATGTATTTTATGTGATTAAATTTCTTGAACACATTTTGTCAGCTACTGTAAAGTGTTGTTGCTTTTGAAAATGGGATCTCTTTTTATTACATTTTAGAGTAAGCAGCTACTGTGTAGAAATACTATTGGTATTGGTATAGTAATCTTATAACCAATCCCCTCACCAGATTCTTTTTAGTTCTAAAAGTTTTCACTAGGTTCAATTGATTATCGGCACAAAATAAAAATTTTATTGTTTCCTTTTTATTTCTTATAATTGTAATTTAACCTTTGTGTTAACAAGGACATACAACATAATTTTGAATAGATAGGATGATAGCATGCACCTGGCTTCATTATCGTCTTGAGAGAGTGCTCCTGAACTTTACAGTGAAATATGAATTTTGTTGTAGCGTTTTAGTAGATTATCTTCATATAGTAAAGAAAATTTCATTTATATCTAATTTTCTAAGATGTTTAAAATCACAAGTGGGAGTCACATTTTATCAAGTGTTTATATTGCATTGATTGGAATAATCATATTATATTTTTCTCCTCAATCACTGAATGTGGTTAGAGTCAGTTACAGATTTTCTTCTCAAAACTTTACATTTAATAATAAAATATTTAAAATATTCAGAAAACACCAAAATAATATAATAATAATATTAACAGATGGCAGTATTTTGCCATCTTTGCATCATTATGCTTTTCATTTTGTAGAAAAACTATGTCTTATAGATACGTCTTAAGCATCTTTTTCTCTCCCACTTCTCCAGTTCTGAATTTGTGGTGCATCAATTACCAGTGTATTTTATAGTTTCACTTCATGTGTATGTATCCATAAACAATGTATTCATTTACATAAACCATATACTTTGCCCTGTTTTGACTTATCTTTTCTCTCTCGATATTCTGTTTTATCCACATTTATATATATATACACATACACACATACACTCACTTTTTTCTTTGATTGTTTTATTCTGTATTATTCCATCATGTGTTTAAGCCACTCTTTATTTTCTTTCTGATAACAGTTGAATTATTCTATTTTTCTCCTATTATAAGCAGTACTGCAATAAATAACCTAGCGTAAGTTACCTTATTCACATATGTGAAGTTCTTTTCAAGGATATATCTCTGGATACAGAATTTCCATCATGGAATATAGGCATCTTCAATTTTAACAAGTACTAACTTTATGCTCTCTGAAGTGGGTGTCCCAGTTTTCAGTATTACCACCATTCCATAGCAGCTCTATTTCATCATGTTTATGGCAGTGCCTGTTGCCAACAGATTTAAATTTTGCCAATTTAATGTCTGGGAAATATTATCTCCTTTTCATTTGGATTTCTCTGGCTTCTGTGTAGTGAGGCTTTGTGCTACAAACCCATAGAACGACTAACTTTTGGTTTTAAATGGTAGAGAGATTTTTGCTTTCTCTCTAGGCAAACAGAGATAGACTTTTGTTTAAAAGTTCCCTTCTGAGTGTTTGTCCCATTCCTAGCTTACACTTAGTCTGATGGGATAGCCTTTGGGGACACAGTTGTAAGCTGGGTCACCTTTGAGGCTCACTATCTTGGCTTTCTCCAGCCTGCATATCACATGAGTTCAGCAAAAGTCATCAGGGTCCAGAAGATAGCCCAAAATAGGAGCCCCATTAGGAGAACAGCTGCCTTTTTGATTTCCCACTCTCACTCTGATTTGGGCTTTTGAACATTTCTTAATTTATGTTTATCTTCATTCAATACAATATTTGAAATATTTTTTTAAAAATTACTTGGCATTTTTATTGTTTTCAGTTGGCCAGTTGGAACTAATGGAACTAATTATTTTTTGCCTTTCTTACTAAACTGTAATCTCTGCCAAGAAAGAATCTATAAAACATATTTATTGAATAAATTAATAAGAATGACAATAAAAAAAAAAGAAAGAATCTATATCTGCATTATATGTTATTCTGTCTAGCACCCAACACTTTTCCTGGCATATTATAAATAATAATCATTTGGTGAAAAATATTAAATCAATGGATGAGTAATTGTAGCATGGGAAAAAATAAAATCTGAAATTATTTGTGATGGCTAATACTGAGTGTCAACTTGATTGAATTGAAGGATACAAAGTATTGATCCTGGGTGTGTCTGTGAGGGTATTGCCAAAGACTAACATTTGAATCAGTGGGCTGGGAAAGGCAGACCCACTCTTAGTCTGAGTGGGCAACATCTAATCAGCTGCCAGCATGGCTAGAATATAAAACAGGCAGAAAAATGTGAAAAGACCAGACTGGCCTAGCCTCCCAGCCTACATCTTTCTCCCGTGCTGGATGCTTCCTGTCCTCAAATATCAGACTCCAAGTTCTTCAGTTTTGGGACTCAGACTCGCTCTCCTTGGTCCTCAGCTTGCAGATGGCCTGTTGTGGGACCTTATGATCATGTGAGTTAATACTTTAAAAATTCCCATTTATATACATATACATATATCCATTCCATTAATTCTGTCCCTCTTACAGAACCCTGGCTAATACAGATTTTGGTACCAGGAGTGGTTCTAGAGGAACAGAATATTAAGGATGGAGTTCTTTCACTGGTTTTGGGGTTTCTGGAGTTGGCTGCTTAATATGATTAGGTCCCAAAATGGTACGGACTCTACTGCAAATAGTATAGAGAACACTGATAGTCTTTGGCATGAACTGTTTAGAGACTTATGCAAAATAAATGTATTTGACACTTCTGATTCACCGCTCATGAGAGGCAAGGAGTTTGTGACTCTATACGTAATACCTTTGAGCATATGCGGAGAACCAAGGAACATAATGAAGTTACTTGGTTGCTCCTAAGTTCAGTGGACAAAGTGATGAAAGAAAATGATGAACTCAGGGATTCTGTCTCCTGGCTTCAGATGCAGCTACTGAGCCTCAAATCTGCTAAGATTGCCCTAAGTGAGTCTTATCTCCTGTAGAGAAAAAGCTGAAATTGCAGAAAAATAGACACAAGCTCTTATCATGTGAGTGGCTGATCTGCAAAGAAAGGTGCATGCACAGCCTTGCCAGGTGTCTACTGTTAAAGTGAGGGCATTGATTGTAAAAGAATGGAACCCTGCAACTTGAAATAGGTATGCGTGGAGGACCCTGATAACACTGGGGACACTGAGTTTATAAACTCTGATGAAACTTTTTTCCCAGAAGAAACAACTTCCCCATCCCAGCAGTGGCAACATCCCCTCCCCGATCCATGCTGCCATCAGCCTTTCCACACTTCTCTGAGGAGATAAACCCTGCACTGCCTGAGGCAATGGTGATGGCCTCCCCTGAGGCAGTTGCCAGGCAAGATAATGTTGATTCTCCTCAGGAGCCACCCCCAGCACCCTTGTTTGCTTCTAGACCTATAACTAGACTAAAGTCCCGGTGGGCCCCTAGAGGGGAGGTTGAGTGTGTAACCCACGAGGAGGTATGCTACACTTGAAAAGAACTGCTTGAGTTTTCTAATTTACATAAACAGAAATCTTTAGAACAGGCATAGGAATGGATGTTAAGAGTGTGGGATAGTGGTGGAAGGAACATAGAGTTAGATCAGGCTGAATTTATTGATCTAGGCCCACTAAGTAGGAAGGGACTCTGCATTTAATGTTGCAGCTCAGGGAGTTAAAAAAAGTTCTAATAGTTTATTTGCTTGGTTAGCTGAAATATAGATTAAAGATGGCCCACTGTGAGCAAGCTGGAAATGCCTGATCTCCCTTAGTTTAATGTAGAGGAAGGGATCCAAAGGCTTAGGGAGACTGGGATGGTGGCATGGATTAGTCATTTTAGACCTACTCATCCCAGCTGGGAGAGTCCAGAAGATATACCCTTGACCAATGCCTTGCAAAATAGATTTGTGAGGGTAGCACCTGCATCTTTGAAGAGGCCTGTAATTGCTCCTCTCTGTGTGTCAGATCTAACAGTGGGAACCAGAGTCACTCAACTACAAAATTTAAATACAGTTGGAATAATTGGATCCTGAAGGAGAAGAGGCCAAGTGGCGGCACTCAACCCTCAAAGGCAAGGTGGGCATAGCTATCATAATGGAAAGCAGAGGCAAAGCAGCAATCAGAATAGTGTGACTCCTGTAGAACTCTGGCATTGGCTAATTAATCATGGTGTTCCTAGAAGTGAAATTGATAGTATACCTACAGCATTCCTACTTAATTTATATAAGCAGAATACTTCTAGGTCGAATGGACAAAAGACTAATTTGAACTATAAAAATAGAGAATCATGGCCCCTCAATCAATTTCCAGACTTGAGCCAGTTTACAGACCCAGAACCCCTTGAATGAAGGGGAGGCCTTTTCCCCTTGGGGAACGACCCCACTGCGCTACCGACAATTTATGCTGTTAATTTTTTCCCATCTTTCCCCAAGGAGGCCTCTGGCCTTTTACCTGGTACTTTGCACTGGGGAAAGGGAAATGATCAGACATTTGGGGGATTACTGGACAGTGGCTCTGAGCTGACGTTGATTCCAGTGACCCAAAATGTCACTGTGGTCCTCCAGTTAAAGTGGGAACTTATGAAGGTCAGGAAGTTAATGAAATTTTAGCTCCGGTTTGACTTACAGTGGGTCCAGTAGGTCCCCAGACTCATCCTGTGGTCATTTCCCCGGTGCTAGAATGCATAATTGGCATAGACATACTTACCAGCTGACAGAACTCCCACACTGGCTCCCTGACTGGTTAGGTGAGGGCTATCATGATGGGAAAGGCCAAATGGAAGCCATTAGAGCTGCCTCTATCTAGAAAAATAGTAAATGAAAAATAATGTCACATCCCTGGAGGGACGGCAGGGATTACTACCACCATGAAGGAATTGAAAGACACAGGGGTGGTGGTTCCCACCACATCCCCATTCAACTCTCCCATTTGGCCTGTGCAGAAGATTTGGCCTTGAAGAATGACAGCGGATTATCATAAGCTTAACCAAGTGGTGACTTCAGTTGCAGCTGCTGTACCAGATGTGGTTTCATTGCTTGAGAAAATTAACACATCTCCTGGTACCTGGTATGCAGTCCTTGACTTGGCAAATGCCTTTTTCTCCATTCCTGTTCATAAGGCTCACCAGAAGCAATTTGCCTTCAGCTGGCAAAGCCAGCAATTATCTTTACTGTCCTACCTCAAGGGTATATGAACTCTCTGGCTTTGTGTCATAATCTTATTTGGAGAGAACTTGATTGCTTTTTGTTTCTGCAAGATATCACACTGGTCCATTACCTTGATGACATTATGCTAATTGGATTCAGTGAACAAAAAGTAGCAAATACGCTGGACCTATTGGTGAGACATTTGCGTGCCAGAGGATGGGAAATAAATCCAAGGATGGGAAATAAATCTGACTAAAATTCAGGGATGTTCTGCTTCAGTAAAATTTCTAGGGGTCCAGTGGTGTGGGGCCTGCTGAGACATTCCTTCTAAGGTGCAGGATAAGTTGCTGCATTTGGCCCCTCCTACAACCAAGAAAGAAGCACAATGCCTAGTGGGCCTATTTGGATTTTGGAGGCAACACGTTCCCCATTTGGGTGTGTTACTCTGGCTCATTTATTGAATGACTCAAAAGGCTGGCAGTTTTGAGTAGGGTCCAGAACAGAAGGCTCTGCAACAGGTCCAGGCTGCTGTGCAAGCTGCTCTGCAACAGATCCAATGGTGCTTGAGGTGTCAGTGGCAGATAGGGATGCTGTTTGTAGCCTTTGGCAGGCCCCCATCAGTGAATCACAGCAGAGGCCTCAAGAATTTTGGAGCAAGGCCCTGCCATCTTCCATGGATAACTACTTTCCTTTTGAGAGACAGCTCTTGGCCTATTACTGGGGTTTGGTGGAAACTGAAGGTTTAACTATGGGTCATCAAGTCACTATGTGACCTGAACTGCCTATCATGAACCGGGTGCTTTCTGACCCATCTAGCCATAAAGTGAGGTGTGCACAGCAACATTCCATGATCACATGGAAGTGGTATATATGTGACTGGGCTCAAGCAGGTGCTGAAAGCACAAGTAAGTTGCATGAGGAAGTGGCTCAAATGCCCATGTAAGTTACATGAGGAAGTGGCTCAAATGGAAGTGACTTCACCCCTGCCACCCCAGCCTGCACTGATGGCCTCATGGGGAATTCCCTATGATAAGTTGACAGAGGAAGAGGAGACTAGGCCCTGGTTCACAGATGGTTCTGCACGATATGCAGGCACCAACCGAAAGTGGATAGCTGCAGCACTACAGCCCTTTTCTAGGACACCCCTGAAGGACAGCTGTGAAGGAAAATCTTCCCAGTAGGCAGAAATTCAATCAATGCACCTGGTCGTGCACATTGCATGGAAGGAAAAATGGTCAGATTTACAATTATATACTGATTCATGGGCTGTAGCCAATGGTTTGGCTGGAAAGTCAAGGACTTGGAAGAAGCATGATTGGAAAATTGGTGACAAAGAAATTTGGGGAAGAAGTATGTGGATGGACCTCTTTGACTGGTCAAAAACTGTAAAGATACTTGTATCCCATGTGAGTGCTCACCAGTGGGTGACCTCAGAAGAGGATTTTAATAATGAAGTGGAGAGGATGACTCGTTCTGTGGACACCACTCAGCCTGTTTCCCCAGCCACCCCGTCATTGCCCAATGGGCCATGAACAAAGTGGCCATGGTGGCAGGGATGGAGTTTACTTGTGGGCTCAGCAACATGGATTTCCACTCACCAAGACTGACCTGGCTATGGCCACTGCTGAGTGCCCAATTTGCCAGCAGCAGAAACCAACATTTAACCCTCAATATGGCACCATTCTTTGGGGTGATCAGGCAGCTACCTAGTGGCGGGTAGATTATATTGGACCTTTTCCATCATGGAAAGGGCAGAGGTTTCTCCTCACTGGAATAGACACTTACTCCAGATATGGGTTTGCCTATCCTACATGTAATGCTTCTGCCAAGACTACCATTTGTGGACTCACAGAATGCCTCATCCACCATCATGGTATACCACACAGCATTGCCTCTGACCAAGGCACTCACTTTTCAGCTAAAAAAGTGCAGCAGTGGGCTCATGCTCTTGGAATTCACTGGCCTTACCATGTTCCCCATGATCCTGAAGCAGCTGGAATGGTAGAACACTGGAATGGCCTTTTGAAGTCACAGTTACAATGCCAACTAGGTGACAATACTTTGCAGGACTGGGGCAAACTTCTCCAGAAGATTGTATATGCACTAAATCAGCATCGAATTATGGTACTGTTTTTCCGATAGCCAGGATTCACAGGTCCAGGAATCAAGGGGTGGAAGTAGAAGTGGCAGCACTCACCATCACCCCTAGTGATGCATTAGCAAATTTTTTGCTTCCTGTCCCCGTGAAATTATGTTCTGCTGGCCTAGAGGTCTTAGTTCCAGAGGGAGGAATGCTGCCACCAGTAAACACAACGATACCATTAAACTAGAAGTTAAGATTGCCACCTGGACACTTTGGGCTCCTCATACCTTTAAGTCAACAGGCTAAGAAGGGAGATACAGTGTTGGCTAGGGGGATTGAATAGGACTATCAAGATGAAATCAGTCTACTACTCCACAACAGAGGTAAGGAAGATTATACATGGAATACAGAGATCCATCTGGGTGTCTCTTAGTATTACCATGCCCTGTGATTAAGATCAATGGGAAACTACAACAACCCAACCAAGGCAGGACTACAAATTGCCCAGACCCTTCAGTAATGAAGGTTTCGGTCTCTCCACCAGGAAAAATACCACAACCTGCTGAGGTGCTTGCTGAAGGCAAAGGGAATACAGAATGGGTAGTAGAAGAAGGTAGTCATCAATACCAGCTATGACCACATGACCTGCTGCAGAAACAAGGACTGTAATTGTCATGAGTATTTCCTCCCTCTTTTGTTAGAAACATGTTTGTGCATGTATACACTTGAACTAAGAAAATAAGTTCATTTTATTTCCTCTTTCCTTTATCAGGTAACCTAAGATTTATTGACTTCACATCAGCATTTAACTTTATGTAATCGTATTTGGGTTGGGAATTGGTGTGTTTCCGGCTGTACGAAGGATAGTTGTATTATGTTAAGCGTAATTATGACCTTATCATTTTCTTTATTTAAAGATTATGTATGATCTCAGGAGATGTGTATGGATTCAGGTTGCCAAAGGGTGGACTTGTGATGGTTAATACTGAGTGTCAACTTGATTGGATTGAAGGATGCAAAGTATTGATCTTGGGTGTGTCTGTGAGGGTGTTGCCAAAGGAGATTAACATTTGAATCAGTGGGCTGGGAAAGGCAGACCCACTCTTAGTCTGAGTGAGCACCATCTAATAAGCTGCTAGCGTAGCTAGAATATAAAGCAGGCAGAAAAATGTGAAGAAATTAGACTGGCCTAGCCTCCCAGCCCACATCTTTCTCCTGTGCTGGATGCTTCCTGCCCTCGAACATCAGATTCTAAGTTCTTCAGTTTTTGGATTAAGACTGGCTCTCTTTGGCCCTCAGCTTGCAGACAGCCTATCATGGGACGTTGTGATCATGTGAGTTAATATTTAATAAACTTTGCTATACATATCTCCTATCAGGTCTGTCCCTCTAGAGAACCCTAACTAATACATTATTCGACAATAAATATTGGACAGCTAGATTTATCTGAAACAAAAGTACTTTCCAATAGAAAATTGAGAGGGTTTAGGTCAATAATTCCTATTACTTCTTGATAATTTAGTTTTATTTTTTTTAATTTTATTATTATTATACTTTAAGTTTTAGGGTACGTGTGCACAATGTGCACGTTTGTTACATATGTATATAAGTGCCATGTTGGTGTGCTGCACCCATTAACTTGTCATTTAACATTAGGTATATCTCCTAATGCTATCCCTTCCCCCTCCCCCAATCCCACAACACTCCCCAGAGTGTGATGTTCCCCTGCCTGTGTCCATGTGTTCTCATTGTTCAATTCCCACCTATGAGTGAGAACACGCGGTGTTTGGTTTTTTGTCCTTGCGATAGTTTGCTGGGAATGATGGTTTCCAGTTTCATCCATGTCCCTACAAAGGACATGAACTCATCATTTTTTATGGCTGCATAGTATTCCATGGTGTATATGTGCCACATTTTCTTAATCCAGTCTATCGTTGTGGGACATTTTGGTTGGTTCCAAGTCTTTGCTATTGTGAATAGCACTGCAATAAACATACGTGTGCATGTGTCTTTATAGCAGCATGATTTATAATCCTCTGGGTATATACCCAGTAATGGGATGGCTGGGTCAAATGGTATTTCTAGTTCTAGATCCTTGAGGAATCCCCACACTGACTTCCACAATGGTTGAACTAGTTTACAGTCCCACCAACAGTGTAAAAGTGTTCCTATTTCTCCACATCCTCTCCAGCACCTGTTGTTTCCTGACTTTTGAATGATCACCATTCTAACTGGTATAAGATGGTATCTCATTGTGGTTTTAATTTGCATTTCTCTGATGGCCAGTGATGATGAGCATTTTTTCATGTGTTTTTTGGCTGCATAAATGTCTTCTTTTGAGAAGTGTCTGTTCATGTCCTTCGCCCACTTGCTGATGGGGTTGTTTGTTTTTTTCTTGTAAATTTGTTTGAGTTCATTGTAGATTCTGGATATTAGCCTTTTGTCAGATGAGTAGATTGCGAAAATTTTCTCCCATTTTGTAGGTTGCCTGTTCACTCTGATGGTAGTTTCTTTTGCTGTACAGAAGCTCTTGAGTTTAATTAGATCCCATTTGTCAATTTTGGCTTTTGTTGCCATTGCTTTTGGTGTTTTAGACATGAAGTCCTTGCCCATGCCTATGTCCTGAATGGTATTGCCTAGGTTTCCTTCTAGGGTTTTTATGGTTTTAGGTCTAACGTTTAAGTCTTTAATCCACCTTGAATTAATTTTTGTATAAGGTGTAAGAAAGGGATCCAGTTTCAGCTTTCTACATATGGCTAGCCAGTTTTCCCAGCACCATTTATTAAATAGGGAATCCTTTCCCCATTGCTTGTTTTTGTCAGGTTTGTCACAGATCAGATGGTTGTAGATACACAGCATTATTTCTGAGGGCTCTGTTCTGTTCCGTTGATCTATATCTCTGTTTTGGTACCAGTACCATGCTGTTTTGGTTACTGTAACCTTGTAGTATAGTTT
The DNA here is from genome assembly GCF_029289425.2 of Pan paniscus. Classification (NCBI taxonomy): domain Eukaryota; kingdom Metazoa; phylum Chordata; class Mammalia; order Primates; family Hominidae; genus Pan; species Pan paniscus. Next base: position 93,272,217 of record NC_073253.2, on the reverse strand, counting down.
GAAGTCAGGTAGTGGGATGCCTCCAGCTTTGTTCCTTTGGCTTAGGATTGACTTGGTGATGCGGGCTCTTTTTTGGTTCCATATGAACTTTAAAGTAGTTTTTTCCAATTCTGTGAAGAAAGTCATTGGTAGCTTGATGGGGATAGCATTGCATCTATAAATTCCCTTGGGCAGTATGGCCATTTTCACAATATTGATTCTTCCTACCCATGAGCATGGAATGTTCTTCCATTTGTTTGTATCCTCTTTTATTTCATTGAGCAGTGGTTTGTAGTTCTCCTTGAAGAGGTCCTTCACATCCCTTGTAAGTTGGATTCCTAGGTATTTTATTCTCATTGAAGCAATTGTGAATAGTAGTTCACTCACGATTTTGCTCTCTGTTTGTCTCTTATTGGTGTATAAGAATGCTTGTGATTTTTGTACATTGATTTTATATCCTGAGACATTGCTGAAGTTGCTTATCAGCTTAAGGAGATTTTGGGCTGAGACAATGGGGTTTTCTAGGTATACAATCATGTCATCTGCAAACAGGGACAATTTGACTTCCTCTTTTCCTAATTGAATACCCTTTGTTTCCTTCTCCTGCCTAATTGCCCTGGCCAGAACTTCCAACACTATGTTGAATAGGAGTGGTGAGAGAGGGCATCCCTGTCTTGTGCCAGTTTTCAAAGGGAATGCTTCCAGTTTTTGCCCATTCAGTATGATATTGGCTGTGGGTGTGTCATAGATAGCTCTTATTATTTTGAGATACATCCCATCAATACCTAATTTATTGAGAGTTTTTGGCATGGAGGGTTGTTGAATTTTGTCAAAGGCCTTTTCTGCATCTATTCAGATAATCATGTGGTTTTTGTCTTTGGTTCTGTTTATATGCTGGATTACATTTATTGATTTGCATATGTTGAACCAGCCTTGCATCCCAGGGATGAAGCCCACTTGATCATGGTGGATAAGCTTTTTGATGTGCTGCTGGATTGGGTTTGCCAGTATTTTATTGAGGATTTTTGCATCAGTGTTCATCAGGGATATTGGTCTAAAATTCCTGTTTTGGTTGTGTCACTTCCAGGCTTTGGTATCAGGATGATGCAGGCCTCATAAAACGAGTTAGGGAGGATTCCCTCTTTTTCTATTGATTGGAATAGTTTCAGAAGGAATGGTAGCAGCTCCTTCTTGTACCTCTGGCAGAATTCAGCTGTGAATCCATCTGGTCCAGGACTTTTTTTGGTTGGTAAGCTATTGATTATTGCCACAATTTCAGAGCCTGTTATTGATCTATTCAGAGATTCAGCTTCTTCCTCGTTTGGTCTTGAGAGGGTGTATGTGTCAAGGAATCTATCCATTTCCTCTAGATTTTCTAGTTTATTTGCGTAGAGGTGTTTATAGTATTCTCTGATGGTAGTTTGTATTTCTTTTGTTGTTGTTGTTGTTGTTGTTTATACTCTTTAATTTAATTGATAGGGGACATAGATCTATTTAAAAACAAAACCAAACAGCTATTTCTGTCTAGATTAAGAGGTGGCCCCGGGTGAGGGATTCGCATTTTGAGTGGCCACTTGTTGTGCGACCTCGATGATCCTGGGTTTGTCTATGATTCTGGCTGTGCAGTTGCCCTTCTCCACAATCCCTATAATCCATGCTTGGTAGCCTTCACCATATTTGGGGGACTTTATCTCTGCACAGAACCGAGCTGCTTGCTCACGTGGCAGTTTGTATTTCTGTGGGATCCATGGTGATATCCCCTTTATCATTTTTTATTGCATCTATTTGATTCTTCTCTCTTTTCTTCTTTAGTAGTCTTGCTAGCCGTCTATCAATTTTGTTGATCTCTTCAAAAAACCAGCTCCTGGATTCATTAATTTCTGAAGGGTTTTTTGTGTCGCTCTTTCCTTCAGTTCTGCTCTGATCTTAGTTATTTCTTGCCTTCTGCTAGCTTTTGAATGTGTTTGCTCTTGCTTTTCTAGTTCTTTTACTTGTGATGTTAGGGTGTCAATTTGGGATCTTTTCTGCTTTCTCTTGTGGGCATTTAGCGCTATAAATTTCCCTCTACACATTGCTTTTAATGTGTCCCAGAGATTCTGGTATGTTGTGTATTTGTTCTTGTTGGTTTCAAAGAACATCTTTATTTCTGCCTTCATTTCATTATGTTCCCAGTAGTCATTCAGGAGCAGGTTGTTCAGTTTCCATGTAGTTGAGCGGTTTTTGGGTGAGTTTCTTAATCCTGAGTTCTAGTTTGATTGCACTGTGGTCTGAGAGACCGTTTGTTATAATTTCTGTTCTTTTACATTTGCTGAGGAGAGCTTTACTTCCAAGTATGTGGTTAATTTTGGAATAGGTGTGGTGTGGTGCTGAAAAGAATGTATATTCTGTTGATTTGGGGTGGAGAGTTCTGTAGATGTCTATTAGGTCTGCTTGGTGCAGAGCTGAGTTCAATTCCTGGATATCCTTGTTAACTTTCTGTGTTGTTGATCTGTCTAATGTTTACAGTGGGGTGTTAAAGTCTCCCAGTACTATTGTGTGGGAGTCTAAGTCTCTTTGTAAGTCTCTAAGGACTTGCTTTATGAATCTGGGTGCTCCTGTATTGGGTGCATATATATTTAGGATTATTAGCTCTTCTTGTTGAATTGATGCTTTTACCATTATGTAATGGCTTTGTCTCTTTTGATCTTTGTTGGTTTAAAGTCTGTTTTATCAGAGACTAGGATTGCAACCCCTGCCTCTTTGTTTTCCATTTGCTTGGTAGATCTTCCTCCATCCCTTTATTTTGAGCCTATGTGTGTCTCTGCATGTGAGATGGGTTTCCTGAATACAGCACAGTGATGGGTCTTGACTCTTTCTCCAATTTGCCAGTCTGTGTCTTTTAATTGGAGCATTTAGCCCATTTACATTTAAAGTTAATATTGTTATGTGTGAATTTGATCCGGTCATTATGATGTTAGCTGGTTATTTTGCTCGTTAGTTGATGTAGCTTCTTCCTAGCCTTGATGGTCTTTACCTTTTGGCATGTTTTTGCAGTGGCTGGTACTGGTTGTTCCTTTCCATGTTTAGTGCTTTCTTCAGGAGCTCTTTTAGGGCAGGCCTGGTGGTGACAAAATCTCTCAGCATTTGCTTGTCTGTAAAGTATTTTATTTCTCCTTCACTTATGAAGCTTAGTTTGGGTGGATATGAAATTCTGGTTTGAAAATTCTTTTCTTTAAGAATGTTGAATATTGGCCCCCACTCTCTTCTGGCTTGTAGAGTTTCTGCTGAGAGATCCGCTGTTAGTCTGATGGGCTTCCCTTTGTGGGTAACCCGACCTTTCTCTCTGGCTGCCCTTAAGATTTTTTCCTTCATTTCTACTTTGGTGAATCTGAGAATTATGTGTCTTGGAGTTGCTCTTCTGGAGGAGTATCTTTTTGGGGTTCTCTGTATTTCCTGAATTTGAATGTTGGCCTGCCTTGCTAGATTGGGGAAGTTCTCCTGGATATTATCCTGCAGAGTGTTTTCCAACTTTGTTCCGTTCTCTCCGTCACTTTCAGGTCTACCAATCAGACGTAGATTTGGTCTTTTCACATAGTCCCATATTTCTTGGAGGCTTTGTTCGTTTCTTTTTATTCTTCTTTCTCTAAACTTCCCTTCTCACTTCATTTCATTCATTTCGTCTTCCATCACTGATACCCTTTCTTCCAGTTGATCGCATCGGCTCCTGAGGCTTCTGCTTTCTTCACGTAGTTCTCAAGCCTTGGCTTTCAGCTCCATCAGCTCTTTTAAGGACTTCTCTGCATTGGTTATTCTAGGTATCCATTCATCTAATTTTTTTTCAAAGTTTGTAACTGCTTTGCCATTGGTTTGAATTTCCTCCTCTAGCTTGGAGTAGTTTGGTCATCTGAAGCCTTCTTCTCTCAACTCATCAAAGTCATTCTCCGTTCAGCTTTGTTCCTTTGCTGGTGGGGAGCTGCATTCCTTTGAAGGAGGAGAGGCACTCTGCTTTTTAGGGTTTCCAGTTTTTCTGCTTTGTTTTTTCCCCATCTTTTTGTTTTTATCTGTTTTGGTCTTTGATGATGGTGACGTACAGATGGGTTTTTGGCGTGGTTGTCCTTTCTGTTTGTTAGTTTTCCTTCTAACAGACAGGACCTTCAGCTGCAAGTCTGTTGGAGTTTGCTAGAGGTCCACTCCAGACCCTTTTTGCATGGGTATCAGCAGTGGTCGCTGCAGAACAGCGGTGGCTATAGAACAGCGGTTATTGGTGATCCGCAAATTCTGTTGCCTGATCGTTCCTCTGGAAGTTTTGTCTCAGAGGAGTACCTGGCCTTGTGAGGTGTCAGTCTGCCCCTACTGAGGGGTGCCTCCCAGTTAGGCTGCTCGGGGGTCAGCGACCCACTTGAGGAGGCAGTCTGCCCATTCTCAGATCTCCAGCTGCATGCTGGGAGAACCACTACTTTCTTCAAAGCTGTCAGACAGGGACATTTAAGTCTGCAAAGGTTACTGCTGCCTTTTGTTTGTCTGTGCCCTGCCCCCAGAGGTGGAGCCTAGAGGCAGGCAGGCCTCCTTGAGCTGTGGTGTGCTCCACCCAGTTTGAGCTTCAGGGCTGCTTTGTTTACCTAATCAAGCCTGGGCAATGGCAGACACCCCTCCCCCAACCTCACTGCCACCTTGCAGTTTGATCTCAGACTGCTGTGCTAGCAATCAGCAAGACTCCGTGGGTGTAGGACCCTCTGAGCCAGGTGTGGGATATAATCTCCTGATGTGCCATTTTTTAAGCCCATTGGAAAAGCGCAGTAGTAGGGTGAGAGTGACCCAGTTTTCCAGGTGCCATCTGTCACCCCTTTCTTTGACTAGGAAAGGGAACTCCCTGACCCCTTGCACTTCCCGAGTGAGGCAATGCCTTGCCCTGCTTTGGTTCGCGCACAGTGCACGCACCCACTGACCTGCACCCACTGTCTGGCACTCCCTGGTGAGATGAACCCGATACCTCAGATAGAAATGCAGAAATCACCCATCTTCTGCGTTGCTCACGCTGGGAGCTATAGACGGGAGCTGTTCCTATTCAGCCATCTTGGCTCCACCCGATAATTTGGTTTTCATGAAAAGTATCAGAGTGACATCGAATAAGCATACATTGTTTAAATAGGAGATCAGGGTTTTAAGTCCTACTTCTAGTATTTTTATTTCTGTAATTTGGACTGCTCATTTAATATTTCTGGGTCCCAATTTTTTAATTTCTAAAATTTAAACCTCAAGGTGTTATAAGTATTATACATTAAAATAACAGGTTAATTTTACCCCCCAAAATGTAAAGAAAACTGTAATATTATAGTATTTCAAAAAAAAAGTATCTGACCAAAATTTTATGATTTACATTTAGCTTATTTCTACCATAAATACCATGAGAAAATGAGATTCCTAAATGTTTTCCTCTTTGAAATGAGCGATTATCACCATTTCCCTTTTGTGGAAATACTATATTATTTTCATTTATTTTTTCATTTAAAGTTATTTAAAAGTAATTTTACAAGTACAGATATGAGAGTTTGCTATTTTGTAGCACTGATAGAATTTCTGTATAAGCTAAATTAACTCAATGGGAAATAATAGGTTCTGAATTTAAGTGATTTATCTTTTTCTCTGAATAAGAGTGACAAGAAACTGATAATTTATAGCAAAAGAAAATTATGGGACATACCCAGTCCCATAATCATTTCTGTCAAGAATAAAATATAAGTTTATAGAAGCATCAGTTATTGAATAGAACAAAAATGTATTTAAAATCCTACTGCATGTCAAATGACTGCATGATATTAAAGGATTTCTGTGAGGAATTTGCTTTCTGCCCAGAGAAGAAACAGAGCCTGGGGGTAAGCAAATTTAGAATAAAATATAATATAGTAAGGAAAGAATGAGGAAAGTGTCAAAGAGAAATATAATTAAATGAACTGAGGATTAAAATGTCCACAGATCAGGGCTGGAGCTTGACCATGGGTGGCACCTGAAAAGGCACTCTAGGTATATGGCATTTTAGGCTATACATAATAGGTTGAGAAATTTGTTTGTGGTTAAGATCACGATGGGAAGGAGAGCTACTTTGAGGGAGCAACACCATTTTACCTACAAGGGAAACAAGATTTGAAATACAGGATTCTGACCACATTTTGATAATCAGACTTGTAAATGGCTTGAAGCACAGAAAACTAGTAATATTATAGTAAAGATGAAGTAGAATGTGTAGAAAACTAGTAATACTATAATAAAGTAAGGTTGGGATTATATTGCTGAGACTTAAGGGAAACCTTTGAGTTCTTTGAATTGGGAAGTAATAAAGCATGAACTGGATTTTAGGAAATTTTATTTGGCTTTTGTCAGAAGGAGAAGTTAAATGGGCCAGAGTAGGCCAGGCCAAAACATAATAAGTTTCTCCTCTTGAGTACTAGCACAGAAAACAGACAAAGTGGGTAGAACAGACACGATAGAGAGAGAAACTACAAAAGTTGGCAACTGATGGATTTTCAGGGTGAGGGAGGAGGAGTGTCAAACATAATTATAAGGTTAGCAGACAAAAGGACGATAACAGGTAAATGGAAATGGGACTGTCAAGAAGATGATCTGCCTTTGGGCAAGGAACACTGGGTGCTGTTTTGATTAGAGCTTAGATAAATTGAAATGACACAAAGTATAGAAATCATAGTTTGGACTTGTGTTACAAGTGTCAAAAGTTACCCCTCTGAGTCTTCTATACAATAGCAGCTCCATTTTTTAAAAGTGTATAGTTAGCACATAACACTCTAGGAATACAGCTGAGGACCTTCACAGCCCTGAGTCACATGATTGCCAACAAAGCCTAACTCTCCAAGAGGGCTGTCGCTTGAACAAGTTCAGATCAAATCAGTTCAGACTGAAAGCAGAGAGCTGCACAAATCGCAGTGCAAGACAGATATGTCCACTCCACTCAAATCCTTTGTTTCTCATATTATCCCAACAAATTTCAAGTAACTTTTAGAATGCTATCAATGCCTGTGGCTGTATTCAGGTGTAAACATAGAAAATATTGAATAAAATAAATTTAAAACATTTAAACCTAATAGTTTATAGACTTCATCATCCACACCAAAATATTTTATTTTAAATGGTGGTGGTGAAAGTGTCATGACCTTTTATATTAAAAGGTGTGTAATTATAGGTGTATTGTTCAAAAACAAAAAACAGCTATGAAAACACTCAGGACTACCTAAGAAACCTTTTTCTCTGTGAAGAAGATAGATACAGAGATAGAGATAGATAAACACACGTACATACCTGTATGATTTTCTCTCAGCAAAACCAAGTTAGGTTGTCAAACAGGAAGCTGCCCTTTTGCAGGCAACATGGAAAGATATGAGATCTCATTATATTAACTACAGGTGGTAAAGAAATACTCTTCCCGGATTACTAGTGTCTCCTAAGATAATTGAAAATCCAGAAGCATATCCTAACAATTTAATTTATTCACTTAAAACATATTCAGGGTTGTCTCATCTCAGAAAACAAAGAACACAGAGCAAGAGTCTTCTTCCTAAGCAGCAATATTCTCGGTATTTATGAAGACAGCTTCCTGTCATAAGCATTTTATCTCTCCCAGAGTTAAAGAATATTTTATCCAATGGGTTAATTAATACTTAGTTTCCCTTCCTTTTGCATATTTTTTCCTACCACTCTCCTTTCCCTGCCATCTGTTTACTTAAGTTGACATTTGTGCTCCTTTTCTTCTGTTCTCCTCTATAATTGTATACTATTTTTAAGTCCATGTGGTACACAGTCCACCTTTTTCAGAACATCTTGTGTCTCTGTTCCTACATCATATTACAGCACTTCCATTAATCAAAGTTGATTCAAATTATAGAGAGGATCAATGTTTCCATGTCACCATGCCTACAGCCTGGGGTAGCTGCCATTCAGGTGATCACTGATACCTATTAAAATTGTTGGGTAAGTACATCCTAAACAACAAAGGACATGAAATAATTAAATAGCAAGGTCCTTTGTCAAACCGTATTTAAAGGCTTAACATGGAACATGCCATGACAACTGTGTTTCTGTTTAATAGCGATTACATATTTTTATTAAATAAACATTCTGGAGTTTCTTGTGACTTTTGTTTAGGATACAAAGTAAAAAATAACTCCCTTTTCTACCTTTGACATTATAGCATAGCAATTCAGGACAATAAGATACTCAGGATATATACACACATATACACACAGAAATTATTCCAGAAATAGCAAATAAATGGCAATAGACATCCTACAGAACACACTGGAGGAATAAACTTTCATCAGCAATAAAATTGATAAAACAGATACAGTTAAAATGAACTTTGAATAAAGTTCATAAGCCAAGCATGGGAGTAAGAACCCTGATTAAAAGTACAAAGTTTCACATAAATTATAAGTGGCCAGAAATAGCACAGGAAAAGAACAAGATACAGAACACATGACAACCTGAGAGGAAGAATCCAGATAAAAATAGAGAAAGAGAGTCTTGGCACATCAGGGCTTCTCTGAAAGGCACCAGGATTGATGTCATAACAGCCTGTATCATGGTTGTTTTGAGAGATCTGCTCAGAAGAGCTGAATATTAAAATGTGGACAGATCTCGTCACAACATAGGTTGCGTCATGCTAAACTAACTCCTTACTTTTCTTAATAAAATCTCTATTTAAAAAAGGGAAAATACTTTTAAGCTTGTGGTAGATATCTGGACTGGGTGGCCCATGTCAGTTTACTGCAGTAAAGACTTTTATGCTGAGATCAGATAATACTAGGTAAATTGCACTCAACACAGAATGTTGCTTTAAAAGGTCATAACTCCATCTGAAAGCAATGAACTTATTTCAAATATAGATTACAGGAATATCTAGATCCATGGCACTCAAAATGTTAAATCTGCAGGCCAAGTGAGGTGGCTCACACCTGTAATCCCTAAACTTTGGGAAGCTGAGGCAGGAGGATTGCTTGAGGCCAAGAGTTCCAGAGCAGCCTGGGCACCACAGCAATTCTCTGTCTCTAAAAAAAAATATTAAATTAGCCGAGCATGGTGGCATGGACCTGTAGTCCCAGCTACTCAGGAGGCTGAGGTGGAGGATCACTTGAGCCCAGGACTCCAAGGCTGCGGTAAGCTGTGATTACACCACTGTACTTCAGCCTCGGTGACAGAATGAGACTCTGTCTCTAAAATAAATAAATAAATAAATAGATAATGTTAATTTTTGCAAACAAGAGATTATGTAAAGAGCACTCAAAATTGTTTATATCTTACTTATACATCTAAAATGATATAGATAGCTCAAGAATTTAACACAAAGGCTAGAGATAAATTTATTATTTCCTTCAACCAATATTGATCATTTTGTTACTGACACATTTTAAATTTCATGTCTTCAAATATTATTAGTTTTCTCTCTTCATTAGATGTTTTTCAGTCTCTTTAATTATCTCTTCAAGCAAGTATTCACCTTTTAGTACTTGGAATGTTGTAGTATTATCCAAACATCTCTTTGTTACTGCGCCTGAGCCTGAGCCTGAATGCTGTATCTATTTGCAAGTTTCTCCTAGCCAGCTCATCTATCTCGTCATCTAAGACTCCTCAAATCCTTTGTTAACACTGTTGGGAGTAAATAAATAATCAAATCTACATAGATATTTTGGGTATTGACTTACCCTCCATACTCTACCTACTGGACTAAATAATTCTCTTTTAAATCAAATTAATGAAAGATAATCACATCTCCAACCCCGCCCCCCCCACCAACTATCTCCAAGTTATTACTTATAGAGCATTAATTCATATCTTTATTTTTTCAACAAATATTTATTCAGCATTTACTAACTAGGTTCTTAAAATTCTCCTAAATACGAGTGAAGGCAAAGAGGGCTGAAATACATCTTGCTCTTGAACAGCTCATAACTGAATATAAAACATCCAAATTTTGCTTAATGAAAATATTGAACCACATCTTTGGTGAAATCGGGAGCTATGGAACTTGTATACCTAATCCAGATGATGATAGCAAAACTGAGTAAAATGAGTAGGAAGGTAGAAATGGAAACCAATACTTGGCCAGATCATTGAAGACCTGAATATACATTTTGTTGAAAAAGAAAATAAGAGAAATCAGATGTATTTTGGAAGATGATGGAATTCAAACTGCAATGGAAAGACTTCACAGTATAGCCTATTGGGGGAGCCAAAGAGAACACTTTCTGTGGTAGGGTAAGATAGGCACAAAGGCAGTGGTTCGGGAAACAGCAATTGTCAATTAGACTAGAAGCGAGCTCTGTGGGTTCTTTATTTTCAAACTTAATTCAGTAATTTTATCAGGAGCAAAAACGGTTTTAAAAAATTTATTATCTCTGTGAGCTGGGTCAGAGGTACAGATCTCAGGAATTAAAAGACTACTCACCTAAATTCTGCACTATCCAATCTTCTCTCTGGAAGGCATTTTTAAAATAATAAAATAAAAATGAGCTTTCTTATTAGTGTGTTTCCTCAAGCTCATCCCATTTCAATTCACACATGAAAAGTCTGTGACCTGGATAGCATACTCTGAGCTATATGAAGCAAACACACACACACACACACACACACACAGGAACTGAAAAGAAAAAAAAAAATAGCAGAAAAGCACACATTTCCCCAGACTGCCAATCCAATATTTCTCTTTGGAATCATTGTAGATAATTCTCTGTGGTAAAAGCAATCTGTTTTTGGCCAATAAACAGGAAATAACAAAGTGTGAGTAAGGAAGGCTGTCTTATTAACCACTTTGGGAGAAATAAGCTTTCAGTTTTGCTATTGACAAAAGAACAAATAAAACAAATTAGCATTGTTTCAGAACTATTTCCCACTCTGGACTACCTTGAGATCATAAAGTAAAACTCCAGTTAAAAATTAAAATACTATAGTTAAAAAAAATAAGTTGTAATTACCACTTTAAAAATAAAAATAGCCTTTAATTATTGTTAAATATTTTAATAAACATTACTATTAAACATTTTAAAATCTCAACCTATATAGGTCTACATAGAATACCTGCTCATTTTAGATTATATAAATGTTATTTAACTATTTGTTTTGTAAATACAAATATATGCAAAAATACAATACGTTTTTATGGAAACAATTTGGTAATTTATGGTCAGATATCTTTTATACTTTTCAGTAATATATCAACTGCTTATCCCTTTGAGATTAAATAAGTACCAACTTTTGAAATATTATTTTTTTCCCTGAAGAGGACTCCTTATAGACACAAAGATTTAAGCTTATTTCCAGAGCTATGATACTTCTATTGTGATACAATAGTGAGATAAAATTACATGCTAGATATTTGGCCTACAAAGGAGCAACTTTATGCCAAAGTATTCATTCAACAATTGTGTTTGCTTAAATTGGTGGGTTTACCAAGCCTCATCAGCATAATGCACACTAAACTCTTGAAAAAGAACTACAATCAAAGCAAAACTAGATTTAATTTTGGCTTTGTTCTCATTTGCCCTCTTTATATAAAATTGAAGGAATAATTCTAAGAGATAATATGAAATAAAGTCTTTAACAATTTGATAAAATCATTGAAATAAAAAGGAAAAGACAAAGTCAAGCCTACTTATTAAGTACAGAAGTGTGGTGTTTGTGTGTGTCTGTGTGTGAATAGATGTGCGTGCAAAAGGTAAAGAATGGAGACAGATTTTTTTGTAAGAAAGTATGCTTATACATGAAAATAAAACTAATGAATTATTATTTTTTTGAATAATTTTGTTTCAGACTATACATGTGTTAAACGCAATTTCATAGTGAGGTTAAATTATCTAGAATCTTATGCATAAGTTTATTAACTCAACAAACATTTATTAAGCACCTGTACCAGCCAGACAATCTGAAAGATAGCATATGTGGTCTTTATGATTTAAAAACTCTTATTTTGGCAGGGCCCAGTGGCTCACGCCTGTGGTCCCAGCACTTTGGGAGGCCAAGGCGGGTGGATCACCTGAGATCAGGAGTTCCAGAACAGCCTGACCAACATGGTGAAACCCCATTTCTACTAGAAATACAAAAATTAGCTGGTCGTGGTGGCGGGTGCCTGTAATCCCAGCTATTCGGGAGGCTGAGGCAGGAGAATGGCTTGAACTTGGAAGGCAGAAGTTGCAGTGGGCCAAGATTGCACCACTGCACTCCAGCCTGGGCAAGAAGAGTGAAACTATGTCTCAAAAAATAAAAAAAAAAAATTTTAAAACCTGTTATTTTTATTATTATAATTCTTTTTGGCTATTACTGGTGTAAACACAGTTCACGCTTCTCTCTATATACAATTATGTGTGGTGTCCACACAAATAGTGTGTATAACATATCTCAAATTTTCTGACTTGGAAACCAAAACAGGAACTGATTTCTTCATAAAAACATGCCCTTCTCCACCCTCCCCATTCTCTGCTAACCCTCACTACTCAAAATACTTGGTTTAATGGTTTGTCTTTTGTTCTGGGATTAGAATACCTTTGTATTAGAGACTGACAATGAGAATGGAAAAAAACAATGAAGGCTGTAGGGAGGGAAGGATAAATAGGTGGAGAACAGGGACTTTTAAGACAGTGAAACTATTCTATAATGGCAGGTCCATTATGCGGTTGTCAAAACCCATAGAATGTATAACACAAAGAGTAAACCCTAATATAAACTATGGACTTTAGTTAATAAAGGGGAGATCCACTCTCAGTTGCCAGTGTCACCACACTTTCCAGGACAAGATCCACAATTCTACCAAAAGAGACCCAGCAGGACTAGCTTTATGGGCCAGGGAGCTGTGCAGTTAACCCTTTCTTGGTTGAATGCTCTGCTATTGCCAGCTTGAAATTCTTAATAATTTTATCTTTGATCTTGTTTTTTCTAAGTAAAGTCTTTGGGACAATAGAGCATGCAACATGAGCAGGAGAGATGCCAGTAGGCAATAGACACACACAGGCTGAAGCCCACAGGCATGGGGGACAGCAGGCAGCAGGCAGGGGACACCCAGAACAGTTGGCCCAGCTGCCTGTGTGCCTGTGTGTGCCTGCCTTTGCCTGGGGAAGTCCTGGGGAAGGGGATTGTTCCAATGGGACCTACAATAGCAGCACCAGCCACCAGAGATGGCCACAGCCTGGAACAAAAGAGGGCCACTGCCCAGAGGAGCACCATAGGAGCATTGCCTAAGAGAGCACCAGTGTGCTTCATAGGAGGGAACTTGACCATTCATTCTCAAAGTCTTACTTGTGGCATTTGCTCAAATGGAACTAGCTAGTGTGAGGTCTAGGACAAAAACTGTTGGCCCTTAGGGACTAGATTTTGTGAGTAAATTACTACAAAATATAAGGGTAGATATGGATATTACAGCAGAGCATATATCAGAATTAGAATTATTCAAAGTGTTTAGATTCTGTTTTTGAAAGCTGCTTCAACATTGTGAAGCAAATATCACAGGCTAAAGAGAAAGAAATTAAATTTTAAAATTGTTACATTCAGTGGGAAAAAATGCTACATTCATATGATGCTTCAAAATATAATTTAAAATTCATTTTACAAGTAACTTTTTATATAGTTGGAAGATACACCGTAGAATGCATAACCAGGCCTTTTGAATTACATGCAGGCCATGAAGCCACTTTGAGTTTCTCATACAACTTTCATAAGTTACAGATGTCAAAGGAAACATTAAAATGTTATTATATGAATTTAAATCCAAAATTAAATTCAGACTTATGAAACCAATTTGCATGAAGAGTTAAATCTTTTTAGAAAAATTGCTCATGAGACTAATCAACAACTCTAGATGTTCTAAAGGTGACATAGTCTATAAAATACACCTAGCTGCTCCAGTAAAAATTCCATAATCAGAGAGATTCCCCTAGATATTTAAACATAAAAATTACTTGTGATCTTACATTTACCAAGAGAATCTGGTGTTGCTTTCAATTATATTAATAAAAAATGAAGTTGTTAAAAGTATAAATTTTGGTGACTGATAAATGAATTTTCAGAAAAGGAAACCAGAACAATCTTAAAATCAGTCAAGATGAATCATTAACAAAGTATTATATTATGTAATAGGTTGACACTAAAAATGTTTTTGCAAGTTTCAACTTTGTGTTGTTATGCATGTATTACCATTACCCCTATTACATATCATAAGATATAAGATATTTTAAAGGAAAGGGCTTTGTCCTTAAGACATTTCTAAAGGAAAAGGTTTCATCCATATTTTGTTATTTTTAACTTCACTCTTTTTTCTTGCTTTTGGACCAAGGAACCTGCATTTTTATTTTGGAAGAGTCCCACAAATTATGTAGTGGTCCCGACCCAGGCATGCCCTCATGAATAATGATAAATTTAAGCATAACCTGAAGCATTAATGTATGAATTTAAATCCAAAATTAAATTCATACTTACATGAAGCATCCCATGTGTCCATGCTTTAGACTAGTTCATTATAAACAGCCTCACTGGTCCTAGGGAAGAGGAGGGGTACTGCTCCTTTCTTCCTTACACAGGGGCATGTATTCATTCTGCCAGTGTTTGTTGACAGCATACTGTGCCAAACACTATGCTAGCCTGTAGGAGATGGGAACAAAATAGGCATAAAGTCCTGTGCTCAGAGAACATTCTGGTGGAAGAGGTAGACAATATACAAGTAAGCAAATAGATATATAGTTTCCAATTATAACTGATGTTATGCAGAACACTAATTATTATAACAGAGAATAAATTGTGGCAAATAATTTAGATAGAAGTGAGGAAAAACCTTTCTAAGGAGAGCTGATATATATGTGAAGCCTACTGCAGGCAGAGGGAACAGTATGTGTGAGAACCCTGAGGCTAGAAAGGGTGTGGCATATTCAAAATCTAAAAGAACCATTGGTAGCTTGAGCTTATTGAAAGGTGGGGAGTACAAGTCAAGGTTAGTTTAAGGATATATGGAGGGGCCACATAATGCAGACCTTGGTAAGCCATGAGACACATTTGGATCTTGTATGTGCAGTGGAAAGCAATGGAGAGGTTTTAAGCGGAGGAGTGATATTATAATTTTTGTTTTTCAAATGACTCTTGCTGTTGAATTATAGAAGACCTGATTACAGTGGATCCAAAAAAGGCCCAGTTGGGAACATCTTGCCACAACCCCAATGAGAGACACCAATGGTTCAGAGAGGGCAGATAGCAGTGGAATTACAGGGAAGTTATGACTTTTGAGGTGTGTTTCCTGAAATACCATTTGGTATGTAGAGAATTCAAGTGAGAAAGGGACCAAAAGTGGTTCCAGGTTTGCAGACCGAGCATTAAATATTGAACTTATTTAATGGAAAGCAGGCTGGGGTGTGGACTAAGGAACTTAGGTTACCATGTACCACAGTAAAATACCATGCACACAAGGGAACTTTGTGTTGACTTCAATTTCATTTTGCTATGGTCATTGTGCCAGTTTGTATATTGTTAACATCTATGAACTCTCTGACCTTAAAAAATTGGTATTTTTCTTTGTAAAACATTTCTCCCTTCATAAAATTAATATACATGGCATCTCTTATTCTATTTAAATTTCCCAATTATATTGGAAAATCACATTTTTAAAACCACCCCTAATAGCCAGGAAAAATAACAACAACAAAATTCAGGAAGCTGCCCTATTGTTGTTCCCACAAAATTTAATAAAATTAAATACGAGTAAATTAGGCTGCTACTTTAAACTGGTCAAGACTTGACCTGGCACATGGTTCTTTCAAATTCAGTAAAGGAGTAAGTTAATTAGTTTATGCATTTGTAGAGATCTCCTTTATATCAATTAGTTTTTCTTCATTTAGTACAGTTTCTTCTTCATAAAGCTTTCTTCTTAAGAGACAATATATTCTTTATGCCAAGGTTTTGATGAGTCTGTAAATCCATTTTATTAAGTCATATGGTGTAGCTTTACCCATATTCTTTGAGAATTTTTAAAAGGAAAAATTATATTTTTCTCTTAAATACACAATAATCAAGGTTTTTCAGTTTTCATTCCATTCTTCTTTCTCTTTGGTAGAAAAGTTTTATTCAGCCATCCCCAACTAAATGTGTGTTTGTGTTTTTGTGCAGTACTAAAATATTTCTTTGGAATGAAAGAAGAGAGACATTTTTAAATATAATGGGTTTATTCTTATATTTTCTCACTTACTGGGTGAGAAAGTGCTAAAACAAAGCTATACCTCCAGCACATTTTATAAAACTACTTGCCTCACATTTGAAAACTTCCAGCTAAAAATTTGGAAGAGAAATGAAAAAAAAATACATTGTTTTCTTAACAAAGGAAAGAAGATATTATCTTGCAGCAAAATCTGTACCCTGTTTAATATTTTTTTTTCTAGTAAGGGGGATAAAGCTCTTTTTTCATACTAGTTAGGTTTCAATCAGGAAAAAGGACAACGAATACAACCCACAAAAATACTATTAAAATACATCAGTAGTAGTAGTAGTAGTAGTAGTAGTAGTAGTAGTAGTGGTAGTAGTAGTGGTGGTAGTATCATGGGATTTAAAACTCAAAGAAGAGTAAGAACATATATTCCAAAATGATGAATTACTGGCAATCAAGTACAAAACCTGAAATAGGCCTGATAACTGGTAACCTGGCAAGGAAGGCCTGGATTCCACAGAGAGCTCTAATTTTATTGCCCATTTTCATAAATGAAGAAATGCTCATTTCCTATAGATAGAATCAACATCATTCTTGTTCTGCATTAGTGGTGATTAGAACTAGAGACCCTCTAGGGAACCTGGTGATATTGACTCACTGAATAAAATACGTTTATACGGATAGATACTTTGTGAGTCACGTATTTGAGAGTGTGAAGGAAGTCGGACATAAGGTACAGAAATACAGTGGGAAGTGCTCAAGTGAGAGAAATACAACTGGAAGTGAGACAGGTGAGAGTAGAGTACGGATGAATAAGAAGGGGAGGGAAGAGAAAGGGAGAACTGGGAAAGGAATAAGGGTAAGTGGGGAAGAGGAGAGGTGGGAGGAGATGCAGAGGTATGACTATGGGGATGGGATATGGTAGAGAGAGGAGAAAGGTAATGGGGTGAGAGAAAGCTTAGGAGGAGAGGAAAGAGGTTGAAAGGACAAGGTGTGCACATGATCACTAGACTGTATGCTATAAAGTAATGTTAGCAACAAAGATGGAAAGGAATGAAGACAAGAGACAACTTTTCAAGTTCCGGGGCTCAATCACAACCCTTTATCTCCATTAAGGTGTTTGTAGAGTTTGTAGTTTATACTGGATGAAAAAAAGTTAAGAAACCTTTTTGTATTTGTTTTAAACTCAGAAAGATCCCATAGCCCTTAGCATGGGTGCTGTTATACATGAACACAGTGGAAGTTTAATAAATTGATAAAATAGAAACCTGGCAATGATTGTCTTCATATGGGTTTTGAATTTAACATCAATACAAAGAAAGGTATTAAGCAAAGCTTCTATCCATGACTTTCTGTGAATAACTTATGGTCAATAAATGACATCAACATCTCTTGTTTCATTCTGTGTCACTTATTAATTATATGTAATTATATATACAATTAACATATAAGTGTATATAATCACATAGTGGCATATTTACATATATCATGTATATATAATATATATGTATATGAAAGAAAATGCTTTATTCAAATGTCATCTAATCCAAAAGGCATCTTTTTTAGGATTCAGATGCCTTTAATGAATGCTAAACATTCATTAAATGCTTTGTAATATTGACTATACAACTTTTAAATGCTGGTAAAGGAGTTGTCTCTTTGGGGCCAAATACATTTCTTATTAATGCTATTCACAAACGTTTAAACACTTTCAATATTCCTAGAAACCTGGCACATTAAATGGAAATTCAAGTTCCATATGAGGGTAAGACTGCAGAAGTTGAATTGTTACAGCCAATGATCACTTTTATACGTTAGGCTCCTTATTCTTTATATTCCATGTGCTGAGCAAATAAAGCATTTGGAGAAATGTGTACTTTTTTACACACAGCCTGATGGGAAAAAAGAGTAGAACAAGGCATGAGTGAAAGAGATTTGCTGTCCCAGGAGAGGCCTTCTGTAAACAAAAGGTATTTGTACTGCAAAGGACTCAGGGCTGAGACCCAGTTCCACTGGGAAACTAGGAAGGCTCATGGGCCAAGGAGCTACTGGAGGTCTGAAGTTGAGAGGTCCCAAATGGTAAGTGCAGGCACTAAGAATGTTTCTAAGAAGCAGCAGCTGGCCACATAAAGAGGGTAAAAATCTATGAACTATAAATATAGACACAGAAGCCAATACTTTTTTTATTATTATACTTTAAATTCTGGTGTACATGTGCAGAACGTGCGAGTTTGTTACATAGGTATACACGTGCCATGGTGGTTTGTTGCACCTATCGACCTGTCATCTACATTAGATATTTGTCCTAATGCTATCCCTCCCCTATCCTCCCACCCCCCGAACAGGCCCCAGTGTGTGATATTCCCCTCCCTGCGTCCATGTGTTCTCATTATTCAACTCCCACTTATGAGTGAGTACATGCAGCGTTTGGCATTCTGTTCTTGTGTCAGTTTGCTGAGAATGATGCTTGCCAGCTTCATCCATGTCCCAGCAAAGGACATTAACTCATCCTTTTATATGGCTGCATAGTAATCCATGGTGTATATATGCCACATTTTTTAAATCCAGTCTATCACTGATGGGCATTTGGGTTGGTTCCAAGTCTTTGCTATTGTGAACAGTGCCGCCATATGCATACATGTGCATGAGTCTTTATAGTAGAATGATTTATAATTCTTTGAGAAATACCCAGTAATGGGATTGCTGGGTCAAATGATATTTCTAGTTCTAGATCATTGAGGAATCACCACACTGTCTTCCACAACGGTTGAACTAATTTACACTCCCAACAGTGTAAAAGCGTTCCTATTTATTCACATCCTCTTCAGCATCTGTTGTTTCCTGACTTTTTAATGATCAACATTCTAACTGGTGTTACATGGTATCTGAATGTGGTTTTGATTTGCATTTCTCTAATGGCCAGTGATGGTGAGCCTTTTTTCATATGTTTGTTGGCTGCATAAATGTATTCTTTTGAGAAGTGTCTGGTCATATCCTTTGCCCCCTTTTTGATGGGGTTGTTTGTTTTTTTCTTGTAAATTTGTTTAAGTTCTTTGTAGATTCTGGATATTAGCCCTTTGTCAGATGGATAGATTGCAAAAATTTTCTCCCATTCTGCAGGTTGCCTGTTCACTCTGATGGTAGTTTCTTTTGCTGTGCAGAAGCTCTTTGGTTTAATTAGATCCCATTTGTCTATTCTGGCTTCTGTTGACATTGCTTTTGGTGTTTTATTCATGAAGTCTTTTCCCATGCCTATGTCCTGATAGAAATCATATATCTGAATAGAGGAAGAAAGCCAAAGGGAGTAGCAGTAGTAGGGAAGCAAAAAGTTTCTACACATAGAGACTGAACTCTTACTGTTACCTCCCAGGGAGATAACATGGGCATACCACATGTTCTCACTCTCAATTTTGTCATCTATTAAATAGAGATGAAAACTCATGGGGTTATTGGAAGAATTAAATCAGACAACATTTCTGAAGTTGCTTTGCAAACCAGTGAGCTATATACATTTGGCATTTATCTTTAGGTAAATGCAAATTTCTTCATGGTGATGAAAGGATTTATGCCAAAAAGTAAACATTATTTGTTATCCTTCTGAGAGAGAGACAGCTGATTAACTCTTCTTAAATTAAGCTTTTATTTAGAAGTAATTATGGATGTAAAAACTAAGAAATAAGGCAAAGAAACCTCATATACTCTTTATTCCATTTCTCCCAAAAGTAACATCTTTCAAAACTAAGTACAATATAACTATGGGTATATGACAATGACATATTCAAGATACAAAAGTTACATCACCACAAGGATCCATGATTTTCCTCTTTTATAGCCATGTCCACCTCCCCTGTACCACCATGGCCCCTGCCATTGCTGACCCCTGGCAAACACTATTCTCTTTGCTGTTTCTATAATTTGTCATTTAAAAAATGTTTTATAAGTGGACTCCTGGAAGTGGTATTCTTCCCTCAGCATAAATCTCTGGAGATTCATCCAAGTTGTGTGTATCAGTAGTTTCCTCCTTTTTATTGCTGAGTAATATTTCATGATATGGAGGTACCGCAATTGTTTAACCATTCATGTGTTGAAGCATTCCTGGGTGGTTTCCAGGTTTTTGAATTTACCATTAAAGCTGCTATGAATATTTTTTTATAGGTTTTGATGTGAACATAAGTTTTTAATTTCTATGGGATAAATGTACAAGACTGTAAATGTTGCTTATTTGATACATGTTCAGTTTTAGAAAACAAAAACAAAACTCAATTTTTTCCAGAGTGACTGTACCATTTTACATTTTTTTTTCATTCATGCAGCTGATATTTGTTGAGCACCTATTATGTTCTTTTTTTAATTATTATTACACTTTAAGTTTTATGGTACATGTGCACAATGTGCAGGTTTCTTACACATGTATACATGTGCCATGTTGGTGTGCTGCACTCATTAACTCGTCATTTAACATTAGGTATATCTCCTAATGCTATCCCTCCCCTCTCCCCCCACCCCACAACAGCCCCTGGAGTGTGATGTTCCCCTTCCTGTGTCCATGTGTTCTCATTGTTCAATTCCCACCTATGAGTGAGAACATGCGGTGTTTGGTTTTTTGTCCTTGGGATAGTTTGCTGAGAATGATGGTTACCAGTTTCATCCATGTCCCTACAAAAGACATGAACTCATCATTTTTTATGGCTGCATAGTATTCCATGGTGTATATGTGCCACATTTTCTTAATCCAGTCTATCGTTGTTGGACATTTGGGTTGGCTCCAAGTATTTGTTATTGTGAATAGTGCTGCAATAAATATACGTGTGCATGTGTCTTTATAGCAGCATGATTTATAATCCTTTGGGTATATACCCAGTAATGGGATGGCTGGGTCAAATGGTATTTCTAGTTCTAGATCCCTGAGGAATTGCCACACTGACTCTACAATGGTTGAACTAGTTTACAGTCCCACCAACAGTGTAAAAGTGTTCCTATTTCTCCACATCCTCTCCAGCACCTGTTGTTTCCTGACTTTTGAATGATCGCCATTCTAACTGGCATGAGATGGTATCTCATTGTGGTTTTGATGTGCATTTCTCTGATGGCCAGTGATGATGAGCATTTTTTCATGTGTTTTTTGGCTGCATAAATGTCTTCTTTTGAGAAGTGTCTGTTCATGTCCTTCTCCCAATTTTGATGGGGTTGTTTTTTTCTTGTAAATGTGTTTGAGTTCATTGTAGATTCTGGATATTAGCCCTTTGTCAGATGAGTAGGTTGCGAAAATTTTCTCCCATTTTGTAGGTTGCCTGTTCACTCTGATGCTAGTTTCTTTTGCTGTGCAGAAGCTCTTTAGTTTAATTAGATCCCATTTGTCAATTTTGGCTTTTGTTGCCATTGCTTTTGGTGTTTTAGACATGAAGTCCTTGCCCATGCCTATGTCCTGAATGGTATTGCCTAGGTTTTCTTCTAGGGTTTTTATGGTTTTAGGTCTAACGTTTAAGTCTTTAATCCATCTTGAATTAATTTTAGTATAAGGTGTAAGGAAGGGATCCAGTTTCAGCTTTCTACATATGGCTAGCCAGTTTTCCCAGCACCATTTATTAAATAGGGAATCCTTTCCCCATTGCTTGTTTTTGTCAGGTTTGTCAAAGATCAGATGGTTGTAGATATGCAGCATTACTTCTGAAGGCTCTGTTCTGTTCCATTGATCTATATCTCTGTTTTGGTACCAGTACCATGCTGTTTTGGTTACTGTAGCCTTGTAGTATAGTTTGAAGTCAGGTAGCGTGATGCCTCTGGCTTTGTTCTTTTGGCTTAGGATTGACTTGGCGATACGAGCTCTTTTTTGGTTCCATATGAACTTTAAAGTAGTTTCTTCCAATTCTGTGAAGAAAGTCATTGGTAGCTTGATGGGGATGGCATTGAATCTGTAAATTACCTTGGGCAGTATGGCCATTTTCACGATATTGATTCCTCCTACCCATGAGCAAGCAATGTTCTTCCATTTGTTTGTATCCTCTTTTATTTCATTGAGCAGTGGTTTGTAGTTCTCCTTGAGGAGGTCCTTCACATCCCTTGTAAGTTGGATTCCTAGGTATTTTATTCTCTTTGAAACAATTGTGAATGGGAGTTCACTCATGATTTGGCTCTCTGTTTGTCTGTTATTGGTGTATAAGAATGCTTGTGATTTTTGTACATTGATTTTGTATCCTGAGACATTGCTGAAGTTGCTTATCAGCTTAAGGAGATATTGGGCTGAGACAATGGGGTTTTCTAGATATACAATCATGTCATCTGCAAACAGGGACAATTTGACTTCCTCTTTTCCTAATTTAATACCCTTTATTTCCTTCTCCTGCCTAATTGCCCTGGCCAGAACTTCCAACACTATGTTGAATAGGAGTGGTGAGAGAGGGCATCCCTGTCTTGTGCCAGTTTTCAAAGGGAATGCTTCCAGTTTTTGCCCATTCAGTATGATATTGGCTGTGGGTTTGTCATAGATAGCTCTTATTATTTTGAGATACATCCCATCAATACCTAATTTATTGAGAGTTTTTAGCATGAAGGACTGTTGAATTTTGTCAAAGGCCTTTTCTGCATCTATTCAGATAATCATGTGTTTTTTGTCTTTGGTTCTGTTTATATGCTGGATTACATTTATTGATTAGCGTATGTTGAACCAGCCTTGCATCCCAGGGATGAAGCCCACTTGATCATGGTGGATAAGCTTTTTGATGTGCTGCTGGATTGGGTTTGCCAGTATTTTATTGAGGATTTTTGCATCAATATTCATCCAGGATATGGGTCTAAAATTCTCTTTTTTGGTTGTGTCTCTGCCAGGCTTTGGTATCAGGAGGATGCTGGCCTCCTAAAATGAGTTAGGGAGGATTCCCTCTTTTTCTATTGATTGGAATAGTTTCAGAAGGAATGGTACCAGCTCCTTCTTGTGCCTCTGGTAGAATTTGGCTGTGAATCCATCTGGTCCTGGACTGTTTTTGGTTGGCAAGCTATTGATTATTGCCACAACTTTGGAGCCTGTTATTGGTCTATTCAGAGATTTAACTTCTTCCTGGTTTAGTCTTGGGAGGGCATATGTGGGGAGGAATTTATCCATTTCTTCTAGATTTTCTAGTTTATTTGCGTAGAGGTGTTGGTAGTATTCTCTGATGGTAGTTTGTATTTCTGTGGGATCGGTGGTGATATCCCCTTTATCTTTTTTTATTGTGTCTATTTGATTCTTCTCTCTTTTCTTCTTTAGTAGTCTTGCTAGCGGTCTATCAATTTTGTTGATCTCTTCAAAAAACCAGCTCCTGGATTCATCAATTTTTTGAAGGGTTTTTTGTGTCTCTATTTCCTTCAGTTCTGCTCTGATTTTAGTTATTTCTTGCCTTCTGTTAGCTTTTGAATGTGTTTGCTCTTGCTTTTCTAGTTCTTTTAATTGTGATGTTAGGGTGTCAATTTTGGATCTTTCCTGCTTTCTCTTGTGGGCATCTAGTGCTATAAATTTCCGTCTACACATTGCTTTGAATGTTTCCCAGAGATTCTGGTATGTTGTGTCTTTGTTCTCGTTGGTTTCAAAGAACATCTTTATTTCTGCCTTCATTTCATTATGTACCCAGTAGTCATTCAGGAGCAGGTTTTTCAGGTTCCATGTAGTTTAGTGGTTTTGAGTGAGTTTCTTAATCCTGAGTTCTAGTTTGATTGCACTGTGGTCTGAGAAACAGTTTGTTATAATTTCTGTCCTTTTACATTTGCTGAGGAGAGCTTTACTTCCAACTATGTGGTCAATTTTGGAATAGGTGTGGTGTGGTGCTGAAAAGAATGTATATTCTGTTGATTTGGGGTGGAGAGTTCTGTAGCTGTCTATTAGTTCCGCTTGGTGCAGAGCTGAGTTCAATTCCTGGGTATCCTTGTTAACTTTCTTTCTCGTTGATCTGTCTAATGTTGACAGTGGGGTGTTAAAGTCTCCCATTATTATTGTGTGGGAGTCTAAGTCTCTTTGTAGGTCACTCAGGACTTGCTTTATGAATCTGGGTGCTCCTGTATTGGGTGCATATATATTTAGGATCGTTAGCTCTTCTTGTTGAATTGATCCCTTTACCATTATGTAATGGCCTTCTTTGTCTCTTTTGATCTTTGTTGGTTTAAAGTCTGTTTTATCAGAGACTAGGATTGCAACCCCTGCCTTTTTTTGTTTTCCATTTGCTTGGTAGATCTTCCTCCATCCCTTTATTTTGAGGCTATGTGTGTCTCTGCATGTGAGATGGGTTTCCTGAATACAGCACAGTGATGGGTCTTGACTGTTTATCCAATTTGCCAGTCTGTATCTTTTAATTGGAGCATTTAGCCCGTTTACATTTAAGGTTAATATTGTTATGTGTGAACTTGATCCTGTCATTATGATGTTAGCTGGTTATTTTGCTCGTTATTTGATGCAGTTTCTTCCTAGTCTCGATGGTCTTTACATTTTGGCATGTTTTTGCAGTGGCTGGTACTGGTTGTTCATTTCTATGTTTAGTGCTTCCTTCAGGAGCTCTTTTAGGGCACGCCTGGTGGTGACAAAATCTCTCAGCATTTGCTTGTCTGTAAAGGATTTTATTTCTCCTTCACTTATGAAGCTTAGTTTGGGTGGATATGAAATTCTGGTTTGAAAATTCTTTTCTTTAAGAATGTTGAATATTGGCACCCACTGTCTTCTGGCTTGTAGAGTTTCTGCCAAGAGATCCACTGTTAGTCTGATGGGCTTCCCTTTGTGGGTAACCTGACCTTTCTCTCTGGCTGCCCTTAACATTTTTTCCTTCATTTCAACTTTGGTGAATCTTACAATTATGTGTCTTGAAGTTGCTCTTCTCGAGGAGTATCTTTGTGGCGTTCTCTGTATTTCCTGAATCTGAATGTTGGCCTGCCTTGCTAGATTGGGGAAGTTCTCCTGGATAGTATCCTGCAGAGTGTTTTCCAACTTGGTTCCATTCTCCCTGTCACTTTCAAGTACACCAATCAGATATAGATTTGGTCTTTTCACATAGTCCCATATTTCTTGGAGGATTTGTTCGTTTCTTTTTATTCTTTTTTCTCTAAACTTCCCCTCTCGCTTCATTTCATTCATTTCCTCTTCCATCACTGATACCCTTTCTTCCAGTTGATCCCATCGGCTCCTGAGGCTTCTGCATTCTTCACGTAGTTCTCAAGCCTTGGCTTTCAGCTCCATCAGCTCCTTTAAGGACATCTCTGCATTGGTTATTCTAGTTATCCATTCATCTAATTTTTTTTCAAGGTTTCTAACTTCTTTGCCATTGGTTTGAATTTCCTCCTGTAGCTCGGCATTGTTTGATCGTCTGAAGCCTTCTTCTCTCAAGTCGTCAAAGTCATTCTCTGTCCAGCTTTGTTCCATTGCTGGTGAGGAGCTGCGTTCCTTTGGAGGAGTAGAGGCGCTCTGCTTTTTAGAGTTTCCAGTTTTTCTGCTCTGTTTTTTCCCCATCTTTGTGGTTTTATCTACTTTTGGTCTTTGATGATGGTGACGTACATATGGGTTTTTGTGTGAATGTCCTGTCTGTTTGTTAGTTTTCCTTCTAACAGACAGGACCCTCAGCTGCAGGTCTGTTGGAGTTTGCTAGAGGTCCACTGCAGACCCTTTTTGCCTGGGTGTCAGCAGCGGTGGCTGCAGAACAGCGGTGGTTGTAGAACAGTGGATTTTGGTGACCTGCAAATGCTGCTGCCTGATCATTCCTCTCGAAGTTTTGTCTCAGAGGAGTACCCGGCCTTGTGAGGTGTCAGTCTGCGCCTACTGGGGGTGCCTCCCAGTTAGGCTGCTCGGGGGTCAGGGACCCACTTGAGGAGGCGGTCTGCCCGTTCACAGATCTCCAGCTGCGTGCTGGGAGAACCACTGCTCTCTTCAAAGCTGTCAGATAGGGACATTTAATTCTGCAGAGGTTACTGTTGTCTTTTTGTTTGTCTGTGCCCTGCCCTCCGAGGTGGAGCCTATAGAGGCAGGCAGGCCTCCTTGAGTTGTGGTGGGCTCCACCCAGTTTGAGCTTCTGGGCTGCTTTGTTTACCTAATCAAGCCTGGCCAATGGCAGGCACCCCTCCCCCAGCCTCGCTGCTGCCTTGCAGTTTGATCTCAGACTGCTGTGCTAGCAATCAGTGAGACTCAGTGGGCGTAGGACCCTCTGAGCCATGTGCAGGATATAATCTCTTGGTGTGCCGTTTTTTAAGCCTGTTGGAAAAGCGCAGTATTAGGGTGGGAGTGACCTGATTTTCCAGGTGCCATCTGTCACCCCTTTCTTTGACTAGGAAAGAGAACTCCCTGACCCCTTGTGCTTCCCGAGTGAGGCAGTGCCTCGCCCTGCTTTGGCTCGTGCACAGTGCGCTGCACCCACTGTCCTGCACCCACTGTCTGGCACTCCCTAGTGAGATGAACCTGGTACCTCAGATGGAAATGCAGAAATCACCCTCTTCTGTGTCGCTCACTCTGGGAGCTGTAGACGGGAGCTGTTCCTATTCGGCCATCTTGGCTCCACCCTCCTACCATTTTACATTCTGATAGCAATGTATAAATGATCTACTTTTTCTGTATCCTTGCCAGGATTTGATACTGTCATTTTTTTTTATTTTAGCCATTCTGATAGCTATGTATTAATAGTTATATCTCACTGTGATTTTACTTTGTATTTCTTCAATGGCTAATGATTTTGAACATCTTTCTGTGTGGTTATTTGCCATTCATATGTCTTATTTAGTGAAATGTCTAGTTATGTCTTTTTCCATTTACTAATTTGATTTCTTTTTAGGGCTGTGTTTTGAAAATTCTTTGTGTGTATAGATATTAGTTCATAGTTGGATATATAGATTTAAAATATTTTCCCCCAGTCTATAGCTTATTTTTTTCCTCCTCTTCACATGGATTATCACAGTTTGTCAGTTGCCAAGTTTGTAATTTTGATTATGTCTAATTTATTAATTAAATGGTTTGTGCTTTTGATGTCAAGCCAAAGAACACTGGTTAGGTCTAGTTTCAAAAAGTTTTCTCTCATTTTTTTTCTAAAAGTTGTGTAGTTATATGCTCCATATTTAAGTCCATGTTTTATTTTGATTTAATTTTTTTATGAGATGTGAGACAGGTCAAGGTTTTTTTTTGTTTTTTTGCCTACAAATATCCAATTACTCAAGCACTAGTTGTTGAAAAGACTATCATTAGTTCATTGAGTTCTTTTTGCACCTTTGTCAAAAATCAGTTTGCCATACTTATGTGGGGCTATTTCAGGATACTCTATTCTGTTTTATTGATCTATGTGTCTATTTATCCACTAATATGGCACTGTCTTGTTCATTGTAGCTATACGGCAGGCCTTAATATCAGATACTGTAATTCCTCCTATGTAACTTTTCTCTTTCAAGATTGTTTTATCTTTCTTAGGGCCTACATCATTCCATATAAAATTTAGGATAAACTTGTCAATGTCTACAAAATCATCTTGCTGAATTTTGATAGAAATACCATTATACCAATATATCAAAATTTCGGATGAATTGACTTCTTTACTGTGTTTACTCTTTCAACTCATGAATATTGAATCTCTCTCTATTTAGCTAGTCTTTGAATTTTTTCATCAGCATTTTGTAATTTTCAGCATACAGGGTTATATTGTCTTAAAATTTATATTTGGAGTATATAAAGTATATAATTTTCTTGGGGCAATTGTAAATTATAAATAATTGTGATTTTGATTTTGGATTCCACATGTGTATTATTAGTATATAGAAATGAAATTGATTCTTGTATATTGATCTTTTATCATATGGCCTTGCTGAACTTTTCAATTCTAGAAAGGTTTTTGCAGTTTTCATGGAATTTTCTACATAGACAATTATTCATCCACAAATAGAGATAGTTTTATTTGTTCTTTTTAAATCTGCATGCTTTTTATTTTTTCTTGCTTTATTGCAGAAGCAGAACTTCCAGTACTATGTTGAATAAAAGTAATAAGAGTGTACATTCTTGTCTTTTGCCCACAGAGTGAAGCGTTTTTAGTCTTTTGCTGTTAAATATAATGTTAGTTGTGGGCTTTTTGTAGATGCTCTTTATCAGTTTGACTAAGTTTCACTCTATTCATAGTTTGCAGATACTTTTTATTATGAGTAAGTTTTAAATTTTGACAAATAACTTTTCTGCATCAGTTGATATAATCATATAAGTTTTTTTCTTAACCTGCTTATATGGTCAGTTATACTGATCAATTTGTTAATGGTGAACCAGCCTTATATACTTGTACTAAATCTATGCATTACTGGATTCAATTTGCTAATATTTTGGTGATAAGTTTTGCTTCTAAGTTTATGACAGATATTGGTCTCTAGTTTTCTTTTTTTTTTGTAATGTCTTTGTCTAGTTTTCATATCATGGTATTAGTATTTTCATAAAATAAGTTGTGGAGGGTCCCCTTCACTTCAGTTTTCTGGATGAGATTATTCAAAATTGGAATTAATCTTCTTTAAATATTTGGTAGAATTCTCCATTAAACAATCTGGGCCTGGAGGCTTCTTTCTTGGGAGACTTTTAGTCACCAATTTTTTTGTTTCATTGTTATGGTATTACTGAGGTTGTCTATTTCATCTTCATTGAGTTTTTGTAGTTTGTAGGTTTTGAGAAATTGGTCCATTTCTTCCAGATTGTCAAATTGATGAGCATAAAGTTGTTTGTAGTATGTCCTTATCTTTTTAATGGCCTCAGAGTCTGTTGTAATGTCCCCTGTTTAATTCCTCATGTTAATAATTTATGTCTTCTGTTTATATTTCTCAGTCTTATGAAAGATTTATCAATTTCATTGATTTTTTTGAAGAACCAGCTTTTGTTTTTCAATTTCTGTGTTTTTTTCTATTTTCAATTTTATTGCTTTCTGCTCCTATCGTTTTTATTTCCTTTCTTCTGATTGCCTTGAGTTTATTTTTATATTCTTTTCCTAACTGCTTGAAATAGGAACTTAGATTATCTCCTTTCTTCTGGTTTAAGCAATAGTGCTATAAATTTCCCTCTCAGCACACTTTAGGTACCTCCCACAAAGTTTGATATATTTTGGTAGATGTGGAGGCCTGACTCATACTACTTTGTTCTAGCAGAATTACGATGGAAACTCCGCTCTCACTCGCCCTTCTGATACTAGGGAAAAGTGGGGAAGGAGTGGTGTGCTCATTAGTCCTGCTGCCTGTTACTTCATTTGGCTTCTTGATATTTGGTAGGGGTTGAGGCTCAGCTCTCCACTGGGCCCTGTTAAGACAAAGAAGGAGAAAATGTATCTACTATCCTTCGTCACACCACTCCATTCTGTCTCATTGATACCGGATGGAGGTGAAGGCTCAGATCCCCACTGGGGCCTACTGACACCAGAGTGGATGAAAAATAAGAGAGTCTATGAACTTTGTTCAGGCCACCTTATTCCGTCTTGTTACTGCCAGAGTGGTACAGGAGTTCAGCTCCCCAGTGGGCTTCCCTGGCACCACAGAGAAATAGTGGAGGGTCTTATTAACCCCAACTTGTACCATCTTGTTCAGTCTCAGCGATGTTAGATGAGGTGGAGGCTCAGCCCCACACTCAGCCCCATTGACACCATGGAGGGGAGATGCATGAATTCTAATAGTGGATAGTCTCACATCTCACTCCGCCATCAAGTCTCATTATTGCTGGGTTTTCATGGATGCTCAGATTACAGCTGGATCTCACTGAAACTACTCAAATGGGAGAACTGGGGAACTGCTACTGGTAGGTGGAGAATAGAAGGTCAGTTTCCAGCCATGTCCTACTAAAACCACTGGCTAGGGGATTAGAGGACTACCACCTTCTTCCATGGGGTAGAGTGAAAGTAGGGGATTAACTCCACACTCATCCCCACTGAAACCATGAGGTTTGTGTTAGTTTGTATGTATTTTTTAGGTTTGTGTTTAGCTGCAGTAGGGCAGGTATTGACAAAAAAGGTTTTCTGTCGTTGGGCCATTCTTTTTCCGGTCCTTTGCTACTGAAGACAGGCTTTTCTTGGAGCTTTTCCTGCCTGGGCCTATTGGTAGCTCCAAGTTGTAGGCTTTTTCAGCACCTTGTTCAGGGTATATGAGAGGCAAAAAGGAAACCCAGATAATTCATTATCTTGGGATCCTCAAGTCCTTTTCAGTGTTTACCATGCTTGTTGTCTTATATCCAGGCATCGTAAGTGTGAGTACCAAGGAAAAATAAGGCTACTCCATCATGGTGAAACCAGCTGATTTACTTTTTTTTGAGACAGAGTCTCGCTCTGTCACCCAGGCTGGAGTTCAGTGGCATGATCTCAGCTCACTGCAACCTCTGCCTCCCAGGTTAAAGCGATTCTCCTGCCTCAGCCTCCTGAGTGGCTGGGAGTACAGGTGCCCACCACCACACCCAGCTAATTTTTGTACTTTTAGTAGAGACGGGGTTTCACCATGTTGGTCAGGCTGGTCTCAAACTCCTGACCTTGTGATCCGCCCACCTCAGCCTCCCAAAGTGCTGGGATTACAGGCCTGAGCCACTGCACCCGGCCCAGCTGATTTACTTTTAAGAACCACTTGGCCAACTCTATTTTTATATAAGCCAGTTTATAATCTGCACACAGTATTTTTATTTTATTTTATTTTTGCTTTCTAATCTTTTCACATGTCTCTGATTCTCATGGGCTTTACATGGTCAGTCTGGCTATTGCTTATAATTCACTCTGTGAATTACAGTTAGTACTTTTGGGCCTTCAATGTTAAGTAGTTCTTGGAATAGTATCTTCTTTATATAGCACCCAAAGCTTTCCTACTAGTTGAAACCTGGAATTACCTTTTCCAAAGCTTTCAAAATATATTTTCAACTATAGATTTATAGTACTGATTTGCCATCATCTTGACTATGCTTATTGTTCTCTTGGTTGGAATCACCTTAGATTAGTAAATTTGAATGTTAAAATGGGTCTATAAAGATAAAGCACATTCATGTGCTACATGTTGTTAATTTAAGAATCTTATCATTATATTTACCATTCTCCTATTTCTAACAAATTATCTATTTAAAAATAGAGAGGAAAATGTAACATCTGGTATAGAAATGTTACAACGATTTTATTTTAAATAAATGAGTAGTTGATCCATGAGGTAGATGGCTACAATTTTTTTGCCTGGTCTTAATTTTTGTACAGGGAATTGTTGAATTTGCCACAAATGCCAAAATTCACCACAGATGCCAAAACTAAAACTATACAGAAAGAAAACAGATAACCTTTAAAAATATTCATTTCAGATGTATAATGAAGGTCAGTATTTCTCTAGTATTGAATGGAATTAAAGTGATGAACACATTGTATTTTGTATGATTGATATTTTATATTGAACCCCATCGAAATGTCATATTTTTTCCAAGATTCACAAAATGATTCCCTTTACACATACATGATATATTCATTATTTACCATAGCACCTACTATATTTGCAGCTTCACAGAAAAATTATAAAATGTTTATCTTTGAATTTCAGCAGCTGATGAACTCTTTTTAAAATTTTTAAATCTTTTTGTACTTCATCTGAGGGAAGGGGAGCCGATTGGTTGTATAAAAATTATGTCTTCTATCTTCAAGCTCAGTGACTCTCTAACCTGCACGTTTAGAATCCTTTGGGAACTATTAAGACGCACTCAAGCACAGCTGCACTTGCAGAAATTCTGCTATAACATTGAATTCTGGCATGGGTGTTTGTAATGGTTTTCCAGGTGACTTTAGGAGTACCAACTCATCTCTTGCATCTTTGTAGGCATTACAACATCTGTAGTTATCTTCATAAAATGGAAACAGATTGAAATATTGGAATTTAGAAAGTACAGATGTGCCTACTATCGATAAGTTTGACTAAATTAATTGTGTCACAGAAAGGGTTTTTTATTTTAAATAGGGAGAAAATAATTTCAAGTTCAATAAAAAATCCAATGTTAGCACTTATTGGTGCCTATTGGTCCTTGTAATCTGCAAACAAGATAGCTTTTTATTGTAAATAAAGCAATTTATTTTCTTTTCTCTTCTTACCTCCCCCATGCGGGATTTTGATTTAGCGATTCTCATACTGTTTAGATATTCTTTATGTAGCATCAGTCGTCTATTATAGCTTTCCAAGGGTCTGTTAAGAATCCTTGAAACTGATATGTGACTCCGATCCACACAGCTGAGCCCAGTACTGAGTAGCTCATTTCATCTTGTAAGCAAGCACTTTGGAAATCAAGATAGCAAATTAGAGTCAGACATACGTGATCAATATAAGCTTGTGTTCTTCCTCTGTGTAACTGCTTACTTACGTGCAAATCCTTTTGCATCACTAGGTCTACTCTCCTAATTTAGTAAATTGATGTAGCAACCCCTCAGAGATGCTCTTCATATTACCCAATTAAGAAGACAGAATCTCTTGACTACAAATTGAGAAATGAATATTATGTAGTGGAACTGTAACTATATCTTTTCTGAGAATTGACCTCTATGATGAAAATGTATTACAAGTATTAAAAAATAGCCGACTTAGATTAGATTATCAATTAAAAAACCCAAGGATCTGCCATATCCAAAGCTGTATAGCATATATAACCATACTGATAAGAAATATGGTATACTAACTCCCTGCTCTCACTAATTTATAATATAACTGAAAAGATAAGAACATGTAAGTAGCAAATAACTAAGGTGAAATATATTTTATGTAATTAATAAGTTGAATTCAATAAAAGATGCATTTTTTTCTATTATTACTGTAACATATTACTACACATTTAGTGGCTTAAAACAACACAAACTTACTGTCTTACAGTTCTGGAAGTCAGAAGTCCAAAATATGTCTCATTGTGCTAAAATCAAGATGTCTATAGGGTTGTGTTTCTTTCTGGAGGCTTTGGAGGACAATGCATTTTCTTTTCTTCACCTGTTTCTGGAGACCACATGCTTATCTTGGACCATGTCCTTGCTTTCTCCATCTTCATAGCGAGCAATATCAGGCTGAGTTCTTCTCATACTTCCATCTCTCTGTCTCTCTCCTCTGTCTCCTTCCTTCCCTTACAAGGGCCTTGAGATTATATTGGGCATACTTGAAAAATGCAGCATAATGTCCTCCTCTTAATGTCAGCTGAGTAGCAACCTTAATTTCATCTGCAATCTGAATTCTCCATTTCCATGTAACCTAACACATTCACAGGTTCTAGCAATTGGGATGTAGGCATATTTGTTGGGAGTAGGGGCTGGGAGGTGTTGGGGAGTCATTTTCCACTTGCCACAGAAGGTATGTAAGCAGAAACATTTGGCTGGAAAGGGAGGTTTATATACACAAAGATAAGAAGATACATCTGAAAAAGCATTTTAGGGTCAAATTGTAGAGGTTTCTGAAAGACAAATGGGGATTTTAAATCTTATCTATAAGGCAATAGAAGACCATCAAAATGCCTGAGGGAAGAGAGAGATGATCCAAGCAAGCAAAGTAAAAAGATAAGTGAAAAGCACTCTACAAGTGAGGTAAGTAGCAAAGACCAGTTGCAGGAAGATCAGTTTTGAGGCTCTGGCTGTGGTTCAGGTGTGAGATGGTAATGCTTTGGGTTAATGTGATGTAAACAAGACTACTCAGAGTCTAGTAGAGAAGACATTGAAACACACATGACTCTGATGTTCCAAACCTGGAAAAGTAGGAAAATTGATGGCACCATTAATGGAAGTGGAATTGAATGTTTTTAAATTTAAAATATATAGTGATATAGTAATTACCAATATAGCACATAAAAAACAATTCTTTAAATATTTTTCATTTATCTCTTGTAACCCAGAAGACTCAAAGTTCCACTGGAAATCAACCACACTCTAGGTAGATTTTAATAAGTACTGACATAAGAAAGAGTGGTAAAACAAAAATGCTCCTTAGGATGTGATGAGCATACCTTATTTCAAAAACTTCTGGGCATTCTTTAATTTTGAAAAAGACATTAGAGATATTTTCTTAAATGGGAGATTTTTTCTGTAGTTTTATTGGCCCTCACCCAGAAAAGAATGAAGTTGAAAAATGTTTTGTACTAATGAGAAAGTGATGAGATTAACAAGACAGCATGAGATTTGTGTGTGCATAACTAAAGATTAAGATGCTAGCAACAGATTGTGTAATTCTTACAAAGGATAAAAAGGAAATTAAAATTAAATAAGAATTCTTCTACAATCTTAATGAGTCTCTTTCCCCATCCTACCCTCATATTTCTTGAATGTCTGCTTCCTTTATATTTAACATAAACTTAACTAACCTTATACAATTCATCAGTGGTTTTGTAATAGCGGATTACAGACTTATTAACAAACTAATGCAGCATTTCACAAGAAACATACTGTTAAAAAATACAATGTTAAAAAGAAATATGTCCAGATCTGACAAAAGAGATGGAGGAGGTGTCCACATGTTCAACACACAGTCTAATGGAGTCACTGAACATTTCAAAACCACCCTTCAGCATTCAAGAGTAGCCTCAGAGTTCTTACAAAGGCACATTCTGAGATGTTTATCCTTTAGGAAGTGCTGACTCCAAGACTCTAACTTAGAGAATTCTGTTTTGACATAATCAGTTCTGGTTGATGTGTTGTTAGATACTATGCAATGAGCCAGATGCACATAATACTATTCATTCTAGCTGACTGGTCTTTGCCAACCTTTGTCACAACCCTGAATACTTGCTTTTGAGCAAGAATAGGCTCAGTGTACTGAATGCTATTGGATCTCAGCATCATAGGGCTGCTATATTCAGTCCTGGAAAAGTAAACATTGGCCAATGCAACTAAAATCTAGGACCTGTCACAATGATTCTTTTTCTTACTGATGTAGCCTGGCTGGAGACAGTGATCAGAAATATAATAATAAAAATCAATAAAATAAAATAGCTTTGTTACACTTGCAGTTTACAGAGGGGTTTATAAATATGCAACATAAATCAAGGAGGGAAGGCTAATTAAGTATGTTCACGGTATAAGCTTAGCTTAGACTGTCCTTTATCTTCCGATTTCTTCCCCATTTCTGTTCTTAGTTATTTCTCTACTGTTTATTAAGGGAAAGCTTTGCTCAATTTCTAGTTTGGGGCAATTATTCCTGCTGTCACTGTTAAGAAATTTGGTAAGTCAGCGTTAACTGTAAGTGATACAACTTGCCACAATGTAACCAGTTCAAATTATAAAAGTTATATAGCTAATATAGTGAATATTTTAAAACTTTATAACCAATTTTTATCATTAACCTTCTAGAGCAGATGCATGTGCATAATATCTGTCTCATACATCATGAAAATATAAACATATCAACAGATTGAGTGCCTAGGTACAAAAACCTATATTACATAGAACAGGACTATGAAAATCAATGCCATTACAGCATCTCCCCTCCAGGGGGGTACATGCTATTATAGTCAAATGCAAGATCCCTTATACTCAAGAAGTATTTTTTAATTTTCAAAATCTACTGATTATAGAAAATTAAACTGTATGGAAGTTAGACATGTGTCTGCTATAAGTCTTCACAGACCAATTAAAATATCAAGAGCAGTAAGCACTTTTATAGTCATCCCGTGCGCCAGGAACCATTCTAAGTGCTTTACGCATATGAACACACTTAATCCTCACAATGACATTCTGTGGGTGTGATTATTTTCCAATTTATAACCTTTTGAGTTTCTTTGCCCTTGGCTATATTTATGATTGTCGAATCTTCAACTGGCTCTTATTTAGTGGAAGGAACTAATGGAAATGAGTTGTTACTTATTATGAACAATTTTTTTGTGAAGACTTCTTTTATTCAAATCTTGGGGTTCATAAAGTAGAGAGCAAATAATAAAAAAGGTTCTAGGTGGTTAAAAAGTTATGAATCAATGATTACTGTAAAAGTGACTAGGCCCACTTACTTAAAACAGGTTATGTTATCATTTTGCTGCTGATAATCGTTTTGCATGTAAAGACAATGTATGTCAGAAAAAAATGAAAATTGTGTGTGTGTTGGGGGTGGGGTTACCTCTGAGGGAAGAGATGATGAAGTTATCTTAGAGATCCTTGAAAATCACCCTGGGATTAGTTCTCCTAACCACACAATTCCCAAGAGCTTGTGAGATCCTGTCCTACAGCACCGGGAGATGGAGATATCAGTCTCATTCTAAGGACCATCTGAAATCGTATAAAAATGCAATTAGTTCATGATGAAGCTGGTAGATAACCACAGATTAGATTCTCATTCCCTCACTTTCTCAAGCTTTTTTTTTCATACTTTTTCTTTTTCTCTCTCTCTCTTTTTTTATATTATACTTTAAGTTTTAGGGTACATGTGCACAACGTGCAGGTTCGTTACATATATATACATGTGTGCCATGTTGGTGTGCTGCACCCATTAACTCATCATTTAACATCAGGTATATCTCCTAATGCTATCCCTCCCCACGCCCCACACCTCACAAGAGGCCCCGGTGTGTGATGTTCCCCTTCCTGTGTCTATGTATTCTCATTGCTCAATTCCCATTTATGAGTGAGAACATGAGGTGTTTGGTTTTTTGTCCTTGCGATAGTTTGCTGAGAATGATGGTTTCCAGCTTCATCCATGTCCCTGCAAAGGACATGAACTCATCATTTTTTATGGCTGCATAGTATTCCATGGTGTATATGTGCCACATTTTCTTAATCCAATCTCTCATTGGTGGACATTTGGGTTGGATCCAAGTGTTTGCTATTATGAATAGTGCTGCAGTAAACATACGTGTGCACCTGTCTTTAGAGCAGCATGATTTATAATCCTTTGGGTATATACCCAGTAATGGGATGGCTGGGTTAAATGGTATTTCTAGTTCTAGATCCCTGAGGAATCACCACACTGACTTCCACAATGGTTGAACTAATTTACAGTCCCACCAACAGTGTAAAGTTCCTATTTCTCCACATCCTCTCCAGCACCTGTTGTTTCCTGACTTTTGAATGATTGCCATTCTAACTGGTGTGAGATGGTATCTCATTGTGGTTTTGATTTGCATGTCTCTGATGGCCAGTGATGATGAGCATTTTTTCATGTGTCTTTTGGCTGCATAAATGTCTTCTTTTGAGAAGTGTCTGTTCATATCCTTCTCCCACTTTTAGATGGGGTTGTTTGTTTTTCCTTGTAAATGTGTTTGAGTTCATTGTAGATTCTGGATATTAGCCCTTTGTCAGATGAGTAGGTTGCAAAAATTTTCTCCCATTCTGTAGGTTGCCTGTTCACTCTGATGCTAGTTTCTTTTGCTGTGCAGAAGCTCTTTAATTAGATCCCATTTGTCAATTTTGTCTTTTGTTGCCATTGCTTTTGGTGTTTTAGACATGAAGTCCTTGCCCATGCCTATGTCCTGAATGGTATTGCCTAGGTTTTCTTCTAGGGTTTTTATGGTTTTAGGTCTAACATGTATGTCTTTAATCCATCTTGAATTAATTTTTGTATAAGGTGTAAGGAAGGGGTCCAGTTTCAGCTTTCTACATATGGCTAGCCAGTTTTCCCAGCACCATTTATTAAATAGGGAATCCTTTCCCCATTGTTTGTTTTTCTCAGGTTTGTCAAAGATCAGATAGTTGTAGATATGCGGCATTATTTCTGAGGGCTCTGTGTTGTTCCATTGGTCTATATCTCTGTTTTGGTACCAGTATCATGCTGTTTTGGTTACTGTAGCCTTGTAGTATAGTTTGAAGTCAGGTAGCGTGATGCCTCCAGCTTTGTTCTTTTGGCTTAGGATTGTCTTGGCCATGCGGGCTCTTTTTTGGTTCCATATGAACTTTAAAGTAGTTTTTTCCAATTCTGTGAAGAAAGTCATTGGTAGCTTGATGGGGATGGCATTGAATCTATAAATTCCCTTGGGCAGTATGACCATTTTAACGATATTGATTCTTCCTACCAATGAGCATGGAATGTTCTTCCATTTCTTTGTATCCTCTTTCATTTCATTGAGCAGTGATTTGTAGTTCCCCTTGAAGAGGTCCTTCACGTTCCTTTTAAGTTGGATTCCTAGGTATTTTATTCTCTTTGAAGCAATTGTAAATGGGATTTCACTCATGATTTGGCTCTCTGTTTGTCTGTTATTGGTGTATAAGAATGCTTGTGATTCTTGCACATTGATTTTATATGCTGAGACTTTGCTGAAGTTGCTTACAAGCTTAAGGAGATTTTGGGCTGAGACGATGGGGTTTTCTAGATATACAATCATGTCATCTGCAAATAGGGACAATTTGACTTCCTCTTTTCCTAATTGAACACCCTTTATTTCCTTCTCCTGCCTAATTGCCCTGGCCAGAACTTCCAAGACTATGTTGAATAGGAGTGGTGAGAGAGGGCATCCCTGTCTTGTGCCTGTTTTCAAAGGGAATGCTTCCAGTTTTTCCCATTCAGTATGATATTGGCTGTGGGTTTGTGATAGATAGCTCTTATTATTTTGAGATATGTCCCATCAATGCCTAGTTTATTGAGAGTTTTTAGCATGAAGGACTGTTGAATTTTGTCAAAGGCCTTTTCTGCATCTATTGAGATAATCATGTAGTTTTTGTCTTTGGTTCTGTTTATATGCTGGATTACATTTATTGATTTGCGTATGTTGAACCAGCCTGGCATCCCAGGGATGAAGCCCACTTGATGATGGTGGAGAAGCTTTTTGATGTGCTGCTGGATTGGGTTTGCCAGTATTTTATTGAGGATTTTTGCATCAGTGTTCATCAGGGATATTGGTCTAAAATTCTCTTTTTTGGTTGTGTCTCTGCCAGGCTTTGGTATCAGGATGATGCTGGCCTCATAAAATGAGTTAGGGAGGATTCCCTCTTTTTTGATTGATTGGAATAGTTTCAGAAGGAATGGTCCCAGCTCCTCCTTGTACCTCTGGTAGAATTCGGCTGTGAATCCGTCTGGTCCTGGACTTTTTTTTGGTTGGTAAGCTATTAATTATTGCCTCAATTTCAGAGCGTGTTATTGGTCTATTCAGAGATTCAACTTCTTCCTGGTTTAGTCTTGGGAGGGTGTATGTGTCGAGGAATTTATCCATTTCTTCCAGGTTTTCTAGTTTATTTGCGTAGAGGTGTTTATAGTATTCTCTGATGGTAGTTCGTATTTCTGTGGGATCAGTGGTGATAACCCCTTTATCATTTTTTATTGCATCTATTTGATTCTTCTCTCTTTTCTTCTTTATTAGTCTTGCTAGCGGTCTATTAATTTTGTTGATCTTTTCAAAAAACCAGCTCCTGGATTCATTGATTTGTTGAAGGGTTTTTTGTGTCTCTATTTCCTTCTGTTCTGCTCTGATCTATTTCTTGCCTTCTGCTAACTTTTCAATGTGTTTGCTCTTGCTTCTCTAGTTCTTTTAATTGTGATGCTAGTGTGTCAGTTTTAGATTTTTCCTGCTTTCTCTTATGGGCATTTAGTGCTATAAATTTCCCTCTACAGACTGCTTTTAATGTGTCCCAGAGATTCTGGTATGTTGTGTCTTTGTTCTTGTTGGTTTCAAAGAACATCTTTATTTCTGTCTTCATTGCGTTATGTACCCAGTAGTCATTCAGGAGCAGGTTGTTCAGGTTCCATGTAGTTGAGGAGTTTTGAGTGAGTTTCTTAGTCCTGAGTTCTAGTTTGATTGCTCTGTGGTCTGAGAGACAGTTTGTTATAATTTCTGTTCTTTTATATTTGCTGAGGAGTGCTTTACTTCCAACTATGTGGTTGATTTTGGAATAGGTGTGGTGTGGTGCTGGAAAGAATGTATATTCTGTTTATTTGGGGTGGAGAGTTCTGTAGCTGTCTATTAGTTCTGCTTGGTGCAGAGCTGAGTTCAATTCCTGGATATCCTTGTTAACTTTCTGTCTTGTTGATCTGTCTAATGTTGACAGTGGGGTGTTAAAGTCTCCCATTATTATTGTGTGGGAGTCTAAGTCTCTCTTTGTAGGTCTCTAAGGACTTGCTTTATGAATCTGGGTGCTCCTGTATTGGGTGCATATATATTTAGGAGAGTTAGCTCGTCTTGTTGAATTGATCCATTTACCATTATGTAATGGCCTTCTTTGTCTCTTTTGATACTTGTTGGTTTAATGTCTGTTTTATCAGAGACTAGGATTGCAACCCCTGCCTTTTTTTGTTTTCCATTTGCTTGGTAGATCTTCCTCCATCCTTTTATTTTGAGCCTATGTGTCTCTTTGCACGTGAGATGGGTTTCCTGAATACAGCACACTGATGGGTCTTGACTCTTTATCCAATTTGCCAGTCTGTGTCTTTTAATTGGAGCATTTAGCCCATTTACATTTAAGGTTAATATTGTTATGTGTGAATTTGATCCTGTCATTATGATATTAGCTGGTTATTTTGCTCATTAGTTGATGCAGTTTCTTCCTAGCCTTCATGGTCTTTACAATTTGGCATGTTTTTTCAGTGGCTGGCACTGGTTGTTCCTTTCTATGTTTAGTGCTTCCTTCAGGAGCTCTTTTAGGGCAGGCCTGGTGGTGACAAAATCTCTCAGCATTTGCTTGTCTGTAAAGTATTTTATTTCTCCTTCAGTTATGAAGCTTGGTTTGGCTGGATATGAAATTCTGGGTTGAAAATTCTTTTCATTAAGAATGTTGAATATTGGCCCTCACCCTCTTCTGGCTTGTAGTGTTTCTGCTGAGAGATAAGCTGTTAGTCTGATGGGCTTCCCTTTGTGGGTAACCCGACCTTTCTCTCTGGCTGCCCTTAACATTTTTTCCTTCATTTCAACTTTGATGAATCTGACAATTATGTGTCTTGGAGTTGCTCTTCTTGAGGAGTATCTTTGTGGCATTCTCTGTATTTCCTGAATCTGAATGTTGGCCTGCCTTGCTAGATTGGGGAAGTTCTCCTGGATAATATCCTGGAGAGTGTTTTCCAACTTGGTTCCATTCTCCCCTTCACTTTCAGGTACACCAGTTAGACGTCGATTTGGTCTTTTCACATAGTCCCATATTTCTTGGAGACTTTGTTCGTTTCTTTTTATTCTTTTTTCTCTAACCTTCTCTTCTCATTTCATTTCATTCATTTGATCTTCCATTACTGATAGATACCCTGTCTTCCAGTTGATCGAATCGGCTACTGAGGCTTGTGCATTCATCACGTAGTTCTCGTGCAGTGGTTTTCAGCTCCATCAGGTCCTTTAAGGACTTCTCTGCATTGGTTATTCTAGTTAGCCATTCATCTAATCTTTTTTCAAGGTTTTTAACTTCTTTGCCATGGGTTCAAGCTTCCTTCTTTAGCTCAGAGTAGTTTGATCGTCTGAAGCCTTCTTCTCTCAACTCGCCAAAGTCATTCTCCATCCAGCTTTGTTCTGTTGCTGGCGAGGAGCTGCATTCCTTTGGAGGAGGAGAGGCACTCTGATTTTTAGAATTTTCAGTTTTTCTGCTCTGTTTTTTCCCCATCTTTGTGGTTTTATCTACTTTTGGTCTTTGATGATGGTGATGTACAGATGGGGTATTGGTGTGGATGTCCTTTCTGTTTGTTAGTTTTCCTTCTAACAGTCAGGACCCTCAGCTGCAGGTCTGTTGGAGTTTGCCGGACGTCCACTGCAGACCCTGTTTGCCTGGGTATCAGCAGTGGAGGCTGCAGAACAGTGGATATTGGTGAACAGCAAATGCTGCCTGATCGTTCCTCTGGAGGTTTTGTCTCAGAGGAGTACATGGCCATGTAAGGTGTCATTCTGTCCCTACTGGGGGGTGCCTCCCAGTTAGGCTACTCAGGGTTCAGGGACCCACTTGAGGATGCCGTCTGTCTGTTCTCAGATCTCAAGCTGCATGCTGGAAGAACCACTACTCTCTTCAAAGCTGTGAGACAGGGACATTCAAGTCTGCAGAGGTTTCTGCTGCCTTTTGTTTGGCTATGCCCTGCCCACAAAGGTGGAGTCTACAGAGGCAGGCAGGCCTCTTTGAGCTGCAGTGGGCTCCACCCAGTTCAAGCTTCCCAGCCGCTTTGTTTATCTACTCAAGCCTCAGCAATGGCCGGCACCCCACCCCTAGCCTTGCTGCTGCCTTGCAGTTTGATCTCAGACTGCTGTGCTAGCAATGAGTGAGGCTCCATGGGTGTAGGACCCTCCAAGCCAGGCACATGGTATAATCTCCTGGTGTGCCGTTTGCTAAGACCATTGGAAAAGCGCAGTATTAGGGTTGGAGTGACCCAATTT
This sequence comes from Pan paniscus, assembly GCF_029289425.2. NCBI lineage: Eukaryota > Metazoa > Chordata > Mammalia > Primates > Hominidae > Pan > Pan paniscus. The sequence goes on along the minus strand of NC_073253.2, from coordinate 93,229,924 downwards.
TCCCGGTGCTGTCAGTCACCCCTCTCTTTGGCTAGGAAAGGGAATTCCCCTACCCCTTGTGCTTCCCAGGTGAGGCGATGCCTTGCTCTGCTTCACCTCAGTCTCAGTGCACTGCACCCACTGTGATGCACCCACTGTCTGACAATCCCCAGTGAGATGCACTCGGTACCTCAGTCAGAAATGCAGAAATCATTCGTCTTCTGTATCACTCACAGTGGGAGCTGTAGACTGGAGCTGTTCCTATTCAGCCTTCTTTTCTCCATGCCCCCCTTCTCAAGCTTTTTAAAAAATTATTCTTCCTAGGCGATTCAATTCAAGTTCAAAGACCCAGATAACCTATTCTATCCTGTCTCAAAACTTGCTTTCATGAATAAAGTCTCCAGAGCTGAGTTTAACACACTAAGCTTCTAGGTCTCAGTTATGAGAAAGGGTGAGTCCATTTAAGTCTGCAATTTTCCTTGAAATATTTCCTTTGTCAATTTAACGTTCACCTTCCTTGACCCTCCTCTCATACGAAGTCATGCAGGCATACTTTTATTAGCTATTCCTCAGCTCACATTCCATAAAACTCCTGCATACTTCACTTGCTGTCTGTTGTCCCCCTTCAAATTTGAACAACTTTCTTTCCTTGTATAGACTCATTTCCATATGGAGTTTCACTAAGACCTACTGGAATGAGAAAATAGCCTTAATTGATATATACGCTCAGGCTTTTTATACTGCCAGGTATTATCCAGATGGTATCAGAGATAACAGCATCATAAACTGTAACTTTTAATGATCTCCAGTTTGAAATATGGAAGCAGCCTACAGCCATACCACCCTGAATGTGCCCGATCTCATCTGAGATATGGAAGCGGTGTTTCACGTGGACAAAAATTGCAAGAGATTTTCGCTTAACAAATATTCAATTACATTTAAAATTGATACTTTTGTCATACAGGAAGCAAATGTATTTTCCTTGGAAAGTTAAATAATGTATCCAAAATAGGGAATTTTTTAAAAATCTCAAAAGTTTTTGGGGTACAGGTGGTTTTTGGTTATATGAATAAATTATTTGGCAGTGATTTCTGCAATTTTACTGCACTGATCACCTGAGCATCTATGCCATACCCAGTATGTTGTCTTTTATCCCTCACCTGCCTCACAACCTTCCCTGCCAAGTATCCAAAGTCTATTAAATGTTCCTTATGCATTTGCATCCTCATAGTTAGCTCGCACTTGTAACTGAAAACATACAATATATGGTTTTCCATTCTTGAATTATTTCACTTAGAATAATGGCCTCCATCTCCATCTAAGTTGCTGCAAAAGATATTGTTCCATTCGTTTTTATGGGTGAGTAGCATTCCGTGGTGTATATATACCATTTTATTTATCCACTTGTTGGTTGATGGGCATTTAAGTTGGTTCCATATCTTTGCAATTGCGAATTCTGCAGCTATAAACATGCATTTACATGTGTCTTTTGCATATATATAATGACTTTCTTTCCTTTAAGTAGATACCAAGTGGTGAGATTGCCAGATCAAATGGTAGCTCTACTTTTAGTTCTTTAAGGAATCTCCATATTGTTTTCCATAGTGGTTGTATTAATTTACATTCCCACCAGCAGTATAAAAGTGTTCCCCTTTCGCCACATTCATGCCAACATATATTGTTTTTTGACTTTTTAATTATGTCCATTCTTGCAGGAGTAAAGTGGTATCTCATTGTGGTTTTAATTTGCATTTCCCTGATGATTAGTGATGTTGAACATTTTTTAATGTGTTCATTGATTTGTTGTCTATCTTCTTTTGAGAAAGGTCTATTCATGTCCTTTGCTCACTTTTTGATGGGATTGCAAAATAGGGAATTTTAAAGAAAACAAAACAAAAATTACAAAAAATCATGAGACCTTTTTATTTAAACAAAGAGGAAAGAAGGGAGTGAAAGAATTAGTGAGGAAGGGTAGGAGGGAGGAAGGGAGGAAAGAAGAAAGAAGGTAGGAGGGAAGGAAGGTAGGTTATCATCTGTGTCAAAAATGTAATTTTATGTAATGACTAAAGAGAATCTTCACATCGTATGAGTTACATATTATAAACCTTTCATAATAAGTACAAGGTACAAAGGTAATTATTTAGTTTGTTTATGGATGCTTAATTATGTATTTAATAACTAACTTTTACTTCTTCTGGTCTAAGAAATTATGAAGATAGATAAATACTTATCTTTCTTGCTTCATCTGAACTCACTATGGGTTTACTGTAAATACTTACTTACTTATATCCCCTAAGGGAAAATATGAAACAACAACCACTCCCCCCCGCCCACCACGACATACACACACACCACCCAAATACAGTAACAATAATTCAAATTATTTGGACAAATTTGATCCATGTCATGCTGGTACTATGCCTGACTCTACAAACACTGACACTTTTTTTAAATCTCTAATGAACAAATTTTCTTTAGTCTTTTAATCTATTCAGGTAGTAACAACACTAATATTTTCCTTTCAGGAAAATGAAAACAACAAATGATATGCACTAGCTTGAGGAATTCTTACTCAAGGTTTAATTTTCTTTGACAGTTCAGATTGTTCTCTGTGGTATGAAGCCAGAAACAGCTGATAAAAATGCTTTATATATGCATATGTTCACACACCAACATACATGATTCATCATATTTGAATATGACACACATACACAAATACAAATATACACTTATAATGTTCAAATCAGTAATCGATTTAAAGCATCTTAATACCCTATTTCAATATTCTAAAACTCTATCAAGACATATTACAGTAAAATAATCTGGATTTAAACCACATATTATGAGAAGAAATATTTTTATTAATTTTTATTGAAAATATACCAAAACTTTAAATAGATACACAAATGGAATCTTGTGATAACATTTTTGAACTACAGGATACTTTAGTTTGGTAAAAACACTTTTTGTGCCAGCAGCAGAATATACTATACCAATTTCCTCCTTTTTACAAAGATTTCCCTGCTGTATATGGTAAAAAGATCTCAGAAATCCTAGTTCCAAAAGCTTCCCCATGGCTCCAATGTATGATACCGATTTGGTTCCTTCACCTTGGTAATGTTGTTAACCTTTTGGACACCAGTTGAATTCCGAACTGTTTGTTAGAGTCTAGTGACTGGTACTTGGATGGGGTGAGAAATTTTTTTTGTGGGGCAGGAGGTATTTGTTTGTTTTTTTTAAAAAAAATCTTTATTTTTTATAAAAAAATGTTAAGGTACAATATGCATATATAATTTACCATTTTTACAATTTTTATGTGTACAGTTTAGTGCTGGTTGGGGAGTTTTATAATGTGGAAATTCTTGGAAGAGTATTTAACTCTGAAACACAGGTCTGAGCTCCACCATACCAATAATTGCGGGAAATCAGGGCTCCAAAGTAAAAATAATGCTGCCACAAATAATTAATTAATTGTATATACGAGCAAGAAAAATGAAACCAGGGAGAAGCCTTGTACCACCTGAATAGTTTTCTTTCCAATATATTTGTAAGGGAAGCATTAAAGAGGAATTAAAAAAAAGAGTGAGATAGATAGATAGATACTTTTTTTTCTATTTTCGTTCACCTGAGCCTTTCAGAGGCTTTTCAGTTTTTAAGATATTTTCTATTAAAAAGAATGGCTGAGAACATAAAAACTTTCTGAACTTCCTTAAGGTAAAAACCATTCAATAGATGAAACAATACAAATTTGAAAAATAAGACATTTTAAAAATTCAAATTTGTAGCAGCACAATTTCAAAAAGAGAAAATTGGAAAAGAAGAAAAAAATCAATAATACTGTTTTTAAAACCGATACTTGGCTTTGTATTTCGAATATCAATGCCATATGGCTACCTTGCTCTGGATCTGGAAAACCTTATGACCAAGGAGTGAAGTTCGAACAATTTGATGAGACATTAGCTTCAAGTTAAGTGCTGCTCACCTCTTCATTGACCATTTCACAGTTCAAAGTCTCAATGGATGAATATTTTTTGTACTTGAACATCATAAAATTGAATTCAGAAAGGGCATTTCTTAATGTATATTTATTAAGCTACTACTGAAACTTGTTAGCCCTAAAAATCAGCATTATTTGAAAGTACAAAATATTTTGCTTTATGTGGTTCCCGGTCATTTCTTTGTCACAATGTCTTTATTCTTTAATAACTGTTTGTTTCAATTATTTTTAATTAATTTATCACTTCAAAAGAAACATGAAATTGTACACAATTATGTGTTGCCCCTAAAAACAACATTATTTTAGGAGGATTAAGTTTTTACGATTTCTACAATAAATTGACATTGAAATTCAGGACCAGTTTTGTTTGTTTGTTTACAGATGAGGTCTCACTCTGTTGCTCAGGCTGGAGTTCAGTGGCTATTCACAAGGTGCAATCATGGTGCACTATAGCCTTGAACGTCTCTTCTCAAGTGATCCTCTTGCCTCAGCCTTCCAAGTAGCTGGGACTACACCTGGTAAAAGTAGATTCTTTATTACATCTTTTAATTTATATTTACGCTATCTTCTATTTTTGTATATTGTAGCTACTTACTTAATTTTCTAGAAAATGTTAAGAAATGGGTAATGGATGAACAAATACATCCACTTTTATACAGAGTCTTGTCATGCTAGTCCATCAGTTTTATAGTATTTTACCTCTCAATCAACCAATTAATTGCTTGAATTAACTTAACCACCTGGACTTTAAGACTAGGCAATCTAAAGAATGAGATACACTTTAATAATGCAAAGACATACCTAGAAGAAAATAAGGACACTTCTTTACTATCTGCTTCTAATCTGTTTCAAGAATTAGGTAGTTAATTAATTAGGAGGAAGACAATAGAATTAAGTAAAATTCTAGAGTGGTATTAACGTCCCTTGCATTTAAACTGAAGAGACAGAATGATCTATTACAGAGGTAAAGAGCATGCTTTCTGGAGTCTAACACGTGTCATTCTTAATTCTACAACTTTCTGCCTGTTCAAGTTGTTTTACCTCTCTGAGCCTCATCTACAAAGTGGAAATGCACCTATCTCTTTACACTTTGGTGAATGTAGAATGAAATAATGTACATAAAAGCTCTTAGTAGAGTGCTGAGCACAAAGTAGGTATGTTTATTAAATTACTGACCTGAAAAAAAAATCATTTCTGTAGAAAGGAAAAGTAGGGAGGATAAAAAGTGGAGGAAGTACCTGGCTTCTGATAAACAACATATCTGGCTAAATCTCCCTTTAGATGCCTCATAGGGTCCTGCTTTGCCAGTAGGTGACACTGTCATGTCATTAGGAAGGATTTGCAAAGCCCATTCATGACCAAATGAAACAAATTCCTGGATCAGTTAGTCATGTTCGCCCTGATCACAAAGGGAGCAGAGCCACTTTTTTCTCACGCATGTTCATCACTTCTCCCATTTAAGTTGCTCTCCATCTAAGTTGCTTCTCCCAATTCTGGGTCTCCTATCTCACCAATACCTTCTGACAGAACATCCACTTCTTTTTTCTCATTTTTATCACAGATATCTGAAGCTGAAAATATTTCTGAAAATCAGCAACATTACCTTATTTTTCCTTTAAAATCTGAAGGAAGCAAAACAAAACACAGTAAAAAACTATGGTATCAATGAGAAAAGGAACACTTACTATGCCAATACTTAAAGGAACTTTACGAGAGAAAGTACTTTCTTCTTCTCATGAAGCAAGCCTATTTTATATTTTTAACAACTACCATTTACTAAGAGTATACAGCAATGGTGGGAAACACTGGCAACAGCTATGATTGGAATACTTAGCCACATTTTCAGGGTGGGCAGATCATATAAACCCACCCTGTGCAATGATCTGGACAGTGATGATGATGGGTAAATGGTTTTGAGTGTGTTGTTTGTTCTCCAGAAGTGGCAGGAGATGGGGGTCCCATTTCGTTCAGATAGATAGTCCTGAATGTTCACAGAAAAGGAATCATAGAAAAGAGATCACTGCTGGGGGAAAAAAAGAAGATATTAATTTTATTCTGTAATTTGGGAAATCTTGGTTTAGTATTACTTCTGTTAATACTACAAAAATATACTTTTTTTTCCATTTAAAAAGATACCCTGACACGTCCATTATTTTTAAAGTGACATTTAATTACAGGGATGCTTAAATAACAGCATCATTGTCAATGAAAACTGGGAAGATTTATGTACAAAATGTTCTCTTTCTTCACAGATAAACTTTGAAAGATAAACTGCTTTTTAAGTTAAAAGTGATTTTGTATCTACATTTTCTGTGTAAAGCTTAAACTTTTTGCACTTTATATCGTTATATATTTTTTGGTTAAAAGTTAAGATTTGCATATAGACCTACAGTGAAACCCCAATTAATACTACTTTACATAGAGTACTGTCTTCTTTAGTGTTTCTTAAGCTCCAAATTTTGGTTTAAAGTCTAGGAAATTGTTTCCTGGAAAAAAAAAATCTCTAGTTGTTAACTAGTCAATACCCTTTCATTTTTAAAATACATGTTCTGAACCAAAAAGAATAAAATGATTACTGCCAAGTTGGCATTTCAAGTGATGTGGTGGAATCTATAGTCTGAGCCTTCCCATTTACACCACTGCTATTGGAAACAGCAATGAGAAAAGAATGCACAAAGGGTGTCCTTGGGTTTAAATTAGAAATGATCAAAATGATAGGACTTCTCAGAGAAATGTGGGGTATTAGACAAACGGACAGAAGGGACCATCCCTCCCCAAATTCACTGGGGAGGGACACATATCCTTAGTCAAAGCATACTGAAATAACTTCAGTTATCACTAAAAGCTCTAATTTTTTGTGTCATTGCTAGTCAGTGGTCCTGACACAAAAAAAGATATTTTCATATCTAAAAATAAGGAATATACCAGATAGAAAGCTGGGGCAGGTGTCACCTATTTCCATGTGTCCCCATTCCTAGTTTCTTCTGATTTGTGTGGCTAGACTTAATTAATATGCAAAAACTCATTTAACATTTTAGCATCTCAAAGAGAAGCCATTGAATATCAAACTGATAAGAAATGATAGTATAGTAATCCCCCCTTATCCACAGGGGATACCTTCTAAGATCTCCAGTGGATGCCTGAAACTGCAAGTAGTACCAAACCCTAGATATACTATGTTTTCCCTAAATGTACATACATATGATAAGGTTTAATTTATAAATAAGGTTTAATTTATAAATTAAGCACAGTAAGAGATTAACAATAATATCAAAGAAGAAAATAGAACAATTATAACAATGTACTGTAATTAAAGTTATATAAATGTGTTCTCTCTCAAAATACCTTGTTGTACTGTTCTCCCTATTTTCAGATTGTGTTGACCACAGGTAAGTGAAAACTCAGAAAAGTGAACCCACAGATAAGCGGAGACTCCTCTATATTTGGTCTAAGCCAAGAATCCATTTCCTCTCTGTAAATAAGAGTGGCATATCCTCCTGAAACAGGATCTGAGGTGTAGCAAAATGCAAGGTGTAGGATTTGAAAAGATGGAAGACGTGTTTGCAAATACAAAATGCAATCAAAGTTTCAAATAATGTTGAATTTTAATAATGTTTCTGCTTCCAGTAATTCAAGTAAGTATTCATATCAAAGGAGAATGTATATAGTGAATTACTCCAACATTCAATATTTCCACTAGACTATAGACTCTATTATTATAGAGTATGAATTTTTTTCAAACACAAAAATTGGTGTGCAGTAGATGCTTGATAAACACTCAACAAATAAATACATTTCTGCTTATTTTTTGCAATAATTAAATAGCAGGAACATGTTGTAAATTTGTTTCAAGATTAGTTAACTCTAAGTTTGATAGAGTTTAATGTTAAGAGAAATTACAGAAGGGTTAATAGGCAAACAAAGGTAAGATTTTGTGGTGGAAAAACATTTTTCAGGGGTGGCTATGAGGGAATATATTGGAAAGACCCTACCAAATGAAAAAGCCCTTATGCACTTATATAGCATTTAATATGTGCAGGGTCCTTTTCCAAGTTCTATACACTTCTTAAAGATGAAGGAATTGAGAAAGAGAGAGGTTAAAGATGCTCAATTTCATATAGCTAGTAACTGGCAGAGATGGGATTTAAACCCAGTCAGTTTGGTTTCAGAATCTGTGTTCTAAGCTACTATGTTTATTCTATGTTTATTTCTCCTTGAAAAAAAAAGTAAGGTTATTACCATATTTTTCATATATAGGGCTGCATTAGTTTCTTTGGGCTGCTGTACAATTGCCACAAACTGGATGGCTTATGACAACAGAAATATAGTCCCTCACTGTTCTAGAGACTAAAAGTCCAAAATCAAGGTGTTGGCAGGGGTATGCTCCTCTGAAAGCTCCAGAAGAATCCTTCCCCTAACTCTGTGTAGTTTCTGGGGTTGCTCATAGTCCTTGGCCTTGCTTGGCTTATAGCTGCATCACTCCAATTTCCATATGCCTTTTGTGTATGTCTTTCTGTGTCTCTCCTTGTGTTATAAGGACACCAGTCACTGGATTTAGGGCCCATTCTAATCCAGTATGACCTCATGCTAACCTGAGTATTTCTGTAAAGGCCTTATTTTCAAATAAGGTCACATTCACTGGTGCTGGGGGTTAGCAATTAGACATGTCTTATAGGGGGCACAATTCAATCCACACAAAGGATCAGCCTTCTGTTAACATTAAGAAAAATGCTTATCATGAAAAACCAGTTACAGTAACATTAGATTGAATTTAATTTCTTAATCATGTTCCTTTCAAACTATTTAATAAAGTAATGAGGGAATTTACATGCTGGCCTGTAAATTTCTCACCCTAAGCTATTTTTGTGATGCTGGGATAGCAGACAAAAGGCCAGCTTGGAAGACATCTAAACCAGACCTCATACATCTCATTCTGTCACCCTGGCGCCAGGAGGCTTCCTCAAAGGGGAGGGAGAGGCCATTGAATGTTGGCATTGCCACCTTAAAGTGTTAAGAGTATTTTTCTCACAGTTCTCCATAAGTCAGGTTGGTTTTCGGATATTTCCCTTTAGACCACTGAGAAACTAACAACTGCTGGCCAGTAAAGCACCATCACTGCCTCCTTCACAGCTCATATTTCAAAACTTCATTAGAGAGCTGCTGCTGTGTGGACCTGAAGAGGAAAGACCCCTTTCCCCAATAATAACCTTTTAGAGAGATGAGTATGCTCCTGGCAGTTAATAGACAACAAATTGAGATTTGCAGTGTGAGTATACTCCTGGCAGTTAATAGACAACAAATTGAGATTTGCAGTATAACCAAAAAGATAGGTTTCTAAATGGTACCCTATCTTCCTTGAAATAAATTATGTTTGATAATAGAAATCCGTCTTCCAGTTAGCAGGATGGGGCAGCCCACACAGCTAGAATGGTAGTGGGGCTGGAGAAGTAGGATGCTGGGGAAGAAGCATGGCACTCAGAGAAGAGTCTAGAATGGCTCCCAGGAAGCAGGAGTCACAAAGGCCCTAGAAGACTATCCTAGGAGAACATAATGCAGTAAAAGGCCATGCAGATGGCACATTACTTCTTATGTCACCGTCATTGAAAAATAATGGGCACAGCAAAAGAAATGGCATTAAGAGGGTGCTGGCAACATCAATAATGTGAAAGGGAAATTTTACAATATGGGTGTTAAGTTTCTGAAATTTATAAACTCCGAGTTTTTCCTATGAAGGGAGATGTAAGGCACTTGGTAATTATTGCTTATTTTTTAACATTTAGGTCAATGTGGCAGATTATATTTTCCAAACATATGGTAGTAGAGCTGGTGGAATGAGAGAGATTTTTGCAGCGATCTCAGGAAAATACAGTCTGATGTGGTCAGATATTTTCTTCCTTTTTGTGTAAGTACAAGTTATTTCAGCTGCTTAAAATACTCATCCTGTCTTTCCATGTATTGATTTATCTTTACAGCTCATTACTCCTGGTTTTCAATTGTCATTTCATGGTCCCTGAACTTGGAAATTTGATCTTTAAAACTGTCTTATTTCCTACCATAAGAATTTGATCTTCAAGTTTACAGACATTGGTTATGTAAAAATGAATCAACACCTACAGAATTCCAGTGGAAGCTACTCCAAAAAGAGATTGACTAGTGGAACCTAAGATGCTTTTTATATGTGTTGCCGCCCTGCCTGCCTGTCAACCTGGAATGGAAAAGCAAGTTGCTTTTATAGGCAGTTTATAATGAGATTGGAAAATGTTAGGGCTCTGGAGCAAGATGCCTGGATTCAAATTCAGGCCCTACACTTACCAGCAATAAAAGTTATTCAGCTTTTCTGTGCCTCTACTGAAACATCTTTAAATGAGAATAACAATGATACCAACAATAGAAGTTATAGTAATAACTTATAGTATAGAAGTTATAGTAATATAAGTAATACACATAAAGTGCTTAGAACAAGTTGTCACAAAGGCAACACACAAGAAATATTACATATTATTCAGAGTACTTTCCCACTGAAAAATTCACTTGAAGCTAGTGAGATGAAGAATTTGGGAATTTAGAAAGTTAAGACGAAAACATAGAAGCAAGATGCCCACATGACATTGGATTAAGTGGTATTTGAGTTACTGCAGGAGAGTGGGAATATGAGGGGTGTTTAATTGGGTTATACAGAAGTAAGTAAAAATTACTTAATGGGAACTACATTTTTATTCCAGACTCTAAATAGGGAAATGACTTTTCCTGCCAAAAGTGGTTTAAAACATATCTTCCATTTTCTCTTCTTTCCCCCACCCCAATAAAATCTGGAGGTGGGCTCTGTCAATTTTCTTCAAAATGCCAACCGAGTTAAGGCAGTGGGCTGACATTCTCTCTTCCTACACTGAAGTATAACTTCTCTGTTCCTTTCGATACTCACATCAGATTCTACTGCATAGTTCATTAAAATTGGTTATAAAGAAGTTCACATTAGAGGATATGAATGAGCTTTCAACAAATCATTTTGAAATCTTGGGTTAAAAAAAGAACATATTGGGTATTGTTATGTAACCAGTTTGAGTTAAACATGGATCAACAGGAAATGACTATAGTTTCTCACAACTCCTTGCTATTAGATCTCCCATCACCAACAGAAAATCATATCAGATCTGAATGTTTTCTGGCCACCTTCATTGTTAAGAAAGTCTCATTTCTTAAATATCCAGTGAAATCTAATACTATAGTTCCAGTCTCATACCCAATCAAGACTTCTCTCACACCTCAGACGCCATTGCTAGAAAACCTGTAACAAAAAGAAGTGGGAAGTGGGGGCCTTTTTACTCTCCATGTTCCAACACTCCTATATTTGCTCTGGTGCTTCTAGGTCATCATTCCTATATTTTCAAGGGTGGAAGGAGGTTGGTGAGAAGAGGAGGTAAAAGGAGAGAAAGTTCTTACTTGACTGGTACTGTTTTAAAGTGGAAATTGTAGCTCTCTGGAAGGCCGGTGCCTAAATATCAATATTCTCTCTTGAAAGTTCTTCAAATATCTCCCACATTCTCCTCTCCAGCTGCTCTCTTCTTGCAAATGTCCCACACAGATCTTGGGGTCACGCCATCCAGGCTCCAGCTTGCCTACATTACTCAACAACCTCTTAATCTAAGGAAAAACTCGTATCTTTTTCCAGCAAACACTGGAAATAAAAGCCATCCCCTATGGAGCCCTCTCTCTTTGTTCTGCTTCTCAGCTAACACCAGACAGCTTTGAGCTATTTCTTTTACAGTGAGAGTCAGGCATTAGTGTTTATACCTCCCCATCCTTCGGATGATTCTCTTGGAGTCCTATTTATTTGGCTTAAGTTGAAGAAGAGCACATTCTCCGCCCCCTGCCCCCTCCAAGAAATGGGAGAGGAAAAAAAAATAGCACTCCAAAATGTTTCTTAAGGAAATCTTCATTCGTCAGTTCTCACCCATTAATTTACTAGCCTCCTTTTATGTATAGGCTGGAGGTGGTGATAGGTTAGATGTTTGGAACCAATTTGGGCCACCTTCCAACAAATTCTGCCTAGATGGTCTAGCACCTTTCTAGAATGTGTGGGCATTTAACACCCACTGTGCTCTGCTTTGGAGCCCCAGCCAGACATCAAAACCAGCAGGAACAGTCTCACTTACTTCCCTGCTACAGTTCTAAAATGGCGGCTGAACTGCCTATTAGGGCCAAGGTTCTGACGCCCTTAGAAGAAACTGGCAGATGAACAGAAAGCTGACCAAATTTGAACTAGGTGTTTATGCATCACATTTATTCTCCATAACTTTCACTCACCCATTCCACAAGGTTTTATTACTTACATATATTTGGAAAGCACCAGGAGTTATTCTGGACAATTTAAGTAGACGAGACAATCTTTGCTCTTGAAGAAAGATTATTTCAGAGACCCTTTACTGTAATGCAGTGCTTCCAAAATTTATGCATGCCATTAAGAAGGAAGTAAAAGTATAACCTTTGGTGTCTGAGAATATAATCTGAAATAGTGAATATCTTCATTCTTTATACTGGTAAGGTATGAATACCCTGGGGGGTTCATTCTTCCTCAAGAGTACACAAAAAGTGATGTTTTAAAGGAATCGATTTTCAGATCTTCATCTCTCTTAAGTGCACAAAAACAAAATTGATCTGCTGAAGAAGGAACATGTAGTTGAGTTCTGCCTCTTTTCCTAACTTTTCTTCTTAAGTTTTCTTCCCCAATTTACATCTTATTTCATGCCTCCTAGATTTTACCATCTTTCATTACTCTAGGAGGTAAAAACCCCAGAACAGCCAAAATGTAGCAATGATTTTCAAAATACTACTTTTGATTTTGAAAAGGTGAATGATTCTGATGAATGGGAAAGAAATGGATTCAGTGTTTTCTAACTATTTGCATATAACAAAAGTTACAGGAGCACATAATTAAGCTGTCAGTTGATAAGTCATTAGTTTTTAGTGATAGATCACTATTTTGCTTTGTATACGTGATTACAAAATAATTTAAAGAATTGAGAGATATTGCTATAACCGCTTTCTTACCTATTTGTGTGAACAAGATTTCTTAAACTTCGCACCTGTAAAAAAAAAAACAGAATGTTGAATACTATATCATTCTAACAAGTAATATAAACTAATTATAAAAGTCCATTCATAAACATATATTCATTTAATACAATTTTACTGTTAATGTTTAATAAATATTAAAGTTAATATTTAATAATATATCCTTCATATATTATTTAATGGTTTTATATTTATATATACTATATTGTATATCTGTGCATGTCCAAAATGTTATTTTCATAAGTTTGCTCATTGCAGCATTATCTGTAAAAGCAAAAATTATCCATGATTAGGAAATTAGTTAAATAAACCCTGGTAAAGCTATGCATGAAATACTATAAAACTATAAAAAGAAAGTAAAAAACTGCCTACCTAATAACTGACATGGATTGATATTTAGGATATGTTGCTGTGTCATGATGAACAATAACACCTCCCACCAAGATATCCACATCCTAATCTTCAGAACCTGAGTCTTGCCTTAAGTGACAAAAGGGACTTTGTAAATGTGATTAAATTCAAGCTCTTGAGATGAGGAGGTTATCCTGGATTATCTAGGTGGGCCCTAAATGTAATCTCAAATTGTTTCCATAACAAGGAGCTGAAGGGAGTTTTGAGGGCATAAGAGAAAACAATGGGAAGATGGAAACAAATAATGGAGTGGTTTGGCTACTGGCCAAGGGATGCCAAAGGAGCCTCTAGAATTTGCAAAGGCAATAAATATATTCTTCCTTGGAGCCCCCGGAAAGAACCATCTCTGCAAACCTTGATTTTAGCCTTGTAAAACTGATTTTTGACTTCTGACCTCCTGAAGTGTAAAGTAATTCATGTTGTTCAAGCCACTAAGTTTATGGACACTTGTTACAAGAATAATAGGAAACAAATACCATTGTTAAAAGAAAAAAAAAGTAAGTTTTGTATACTATGCTTTCTTTTATGAAAGAACAGATAAGGGCAGAAAAGTGTGTATTTATGTTTGCTCAAATATGCCTAAAATTATACCAAAAAAATAAAAATAGCTACCTACAGGAGAAAGGAATAGAAACAAGATTTCTCAATGTTTGCCTTGTTATATTATTTTGGTTTTTGAACCAAGTGAAGGTATAAACTATTAAAAATAAAACAAAAAAATACATAAAATGTAAAGAGGAAAAAGTGGAAGCATTTTATTTTATGTTGGAGGTTGGAAGCTCCTAAGGATTTTAGGATTTAGATACCGTTTTTCTCTCTCAAGAAAGCTTGTTCTTCCCATCATCTATGCAATAATTCCAATTTGAAACTCAAAGATCAGCAATGAAAGCTGAGAGAGAGAGAAACAAGATTCCAGTGGAATTGATTTGATGACAGACAGACAATTGGGTGATTTGTATATATAATGAGTAAATAAATAGATGAAGAGATATTTTTCATGATTGGAATTGAAATGGCTGTTATTTACTTTTTAACATCTATAGAGCTGACATACTGAAAAAAAATTGGGCTATATAAACTGTAACTTCAATCTTTCCCCCAAATTTGAAAAAATTTAGATCCTTTGTAGAACATAAGACTGGAAATGAGTGATCTAAAATATTCTTTTTTTAAAAAAAAAAAAAACAAAAACCTCTCCTGTAGTTTGAGATAAACATGTAATAAATTATTGAGGAGTGATGCACTCTGGTTAGTTATGTAGCCTGGTAAATCAAATTCCACTACCATTTTTAAAAGATAGATACCAACAAAATACAATCAAGATATTTTGAAACACAACCCAGAAAACAGGTGATCATTTGTTGATCATGTGATGTGTGTGTGTGTGTGTGTGTGTGTGTGTGTGTGTGTGTGCCCGCGGCATACATATTCAGGCCTAAACAAACACTGCTTCACAGTCCAGAAGACAATCAGAGCCACAAAGTCTGAGGTTGGTCATGAGGAGCATTGGTTTTCTGAGTGCAGCCTATGGATAAAGTAGGAAGACAGCTCTAGTGCAATGGAAAGGACACTGTACCTGAAATCAGAGAAGTGGGTTGGATTGGCTCTGCCACTGCTGTGAATCCCTGGTTAAATTATGGGACTCGAATTCTCATTTTCCTCCAAAAGGACAGTACCACACACTGTGCTATGGACCCATTCTATATCAATAGGCTTTAAAGGCACATTCTAGACCAAAGTGCTAGGCACACAGTAAAGGCACGCAGTGCTAGCTTTAATTTTATCCCCATTGTTACTACTTACTTACTTACAAAACTTTAAATAAAGCTCTATGAACCAGTTTTACCATTTTTATAATGGGGACTAACCACAACTCCTTATCAGGGCTGCTATGAGACTAAAATAAGGTATTATAGCACACACAGCACATAGCACATATAATTATAGTGAGCTGTAATTATACCACATCTCTATGTTGGGTTATTATCCAAATTAAATTAGTACCCAGATGTAAGCACTTTAACACAATATCTAACATGTCATAGATACCAAAAATAAGTACTTATTCAAGATGTTAGAAAGTTAGTGACTCTCCATTAAATGCATATGCTGCATTAGAACTTTAAAGTGGTAAGGTACAGTCTCTTTTCCTTGGGTGATGTCATACAAATATTATTGTCCTCATTTTACAGAGCAAAGCAATACCATATTTACTAAATCACAATAAATAGTTCATGTTGTCTCATGAACAAAAAGAATTCATGGGGACAATGGAATATTTGAAATTGAGTATCAATGTTGTTAGACTTCTCAAATCCATTCACTGCATAAATTTTAGAGTAATCTATGTTAATCACAAAAATAACCCCATTATTTCCATGCTTTAAATGTTTCGACAGTTCCCCTATATCACCTGCATATGAATTACAAACTACTTAGCAAAGGGTGCTGACTCTCTGTTATCTTATTTCCATCACACTGTAATCTCATTTCCATCCATTCTCTGCCTTATATTTTTTGATCTGGTAATTCCTCCTTACTTGAGCTGCCCTTGATGTAGGACTCTTGCTTTCCTTCATGACTTTAGTTAAACTATCGGCTTTGCCTGGACTTCCCTGTCTGCTCCCATCTCCATGCCTTTTTCACTTGCTTAGTTCTTACTCATCCTTTAGAACTTAGCTTACATGTACTCATATCTCTTTTACCTACCTGCTCTCACTCCTTCCTCACCCCATCTCCAATTAGAATGTAAGCATCTCATGGTGGCTGTGATTATTTACCCTCAATTCTCCAATCTCTAACAGCACATAGGAAAGGGGCTTAACCAATCACTGTTGAATTAATATAAAAATGAAGGAACTGAAGCCCAGAAGGTTTATGCAACTTGCCTGTTTCCTATAAGAATAAATGCCTCTATATTGTCTGTAGAGGCTACAGAAAAATAGTAATAGTATGTAAAAATATATGATATATAAATATAATGACTAGATATAAATAACATAACCAGTAATAGTTTCTTTCAATTTAAGTGCTTTCAAATATGAAGGAAAAAGGCATTTACCCTTTAAGAAGCAGGGAACTCTTAAACTAAATTATAAAAGAACACTCATTCCATCTGCATAATTTATTGATCAAAAAATCTGTTGGAATGTAATAGACATGTAAGGACCAAAGTAGTGTTTTCCTAATAGAAAAGAAAAAATATATAAAGAAATATAAGAAACTTGAATTTTATTTCTATCTCTGTATTTGTTAATGTTCCTATTTGTCATGGAAAAGAAGTAGAAAACCCAAGCTGAACAACACAGGAAAATAAATTAAATCAACATTGGCATATTTAAAAAACAAATGGAAAGGAAGCAGCTCTTGCTTGTGCATAGAATGAGATTAGCAGAATACATTACAGACAAGATTCTCTGAAAGAGGGAGTAAAGCCAGCAGCAAAGCAATGAACATCTCTGATCATTTTCAAGTTTCCTAAAGAAACCCTACCAGACTGAAGCATGCACTCAGTCAGTCATGCTTTACTTCTCCAAGTTGGAAGCTAAATTAGTCAGAATAATGAGCAAATTGGTTAAATTTAGTAGCAATTCATAATAGTTGAAATTTATCATCAGAAATGTACTTTATGTATAATACAACTATTTAACCCAAAATGGCCTCCTATGGAATCCCATGCTGAATTTTCAGGCACCATAGTTTGGTTTGCCACCAAGAAAAATATCAGGGAAGAAGGAGCACTAGATTCAGACTTAAAGAATGACACCAATCTCTATCAATTATCAGACTCATGACTTTATAAAGTGAAAGAAACACCCTCTACTTTTCTCATCTCATAAGGATGAATCAACATGAGGGGCTCAGAAGGCTACCATCACATTTCTTAGAATTAAGAATTGGCTCATTATCATAAAATAAAAGCAAAGCAGACCAGAAAATGGCATGGTGCTATTGTTGGTGGTGTTCCTGTTTGTTTGTTTTAGTTTCATTTGACCCAAATTTTTATTTGCTTGTTACTTGCTATGATGATTTTAAATTATTTTAAATCCAATAATAAGACCAAAGAAGATACAAGAGTCAATTATAAAATGATGTGTGAAAAAAGAGACCAGAATTCATCAGATCATATTCTGCTGCTGTCATTTCTGTCAAAAATAAAATTTAGATGAAAAGGAACAAAAAGAAAGCAATGACAGGAAGATACCATCCAATATAAATAAAGAAATTCTGAAACCAACCAATTCTTCTCAGGGTGTCTCCTGCCCACATGATGATAATGATGCCAAAAGGTGGCAGAATCAATTAATATGATGATAAGATTTTGATCATGATTATGATTGTTATTTGGAATGATGAAAAGGGGAGAAGTCCCAAAAACCGTAGTTATCATTAGGATTTAAGCTGGAAATAAGAGGGCAATGAAAGGAAGAGGTAGCAGACTTGTTGTCCTTAGATGACCTTATTTAGGTAAGTCATTAGCTATCTGCTATGCGTCATCAAAAGATAAATCTGGTACCGAGGTGTTCAAGTTTCGTTTTTTGTTTTGTTTTGTGACGGAGTCTCGCTCTGTTGCCCAGGCTGGAGTGCAGTGGCACAATCTCGGCTCACTGCAAGCTCCGCCTCTGGGGTTCACGCCATTCTCCTGCCTCAGCCTCCTGAGTAGCTTGGCACTACAGGCACCCGCAACCACGCCCAACTAATTTTTTTGTATTTTTAGTAGAGACGGGGTTTCACCATGTTATCCAAGATGGTTTCGATCTCCTGACCTCGTGATCCGTCCGCCTTGGCCTCTGAAAGTGCTGGGATTACAGGTGTGAGCCACCGCACCCTGCCTGTGTTCAAGGTGTTCAAGTTTTAAGAAAGAAGAATTTCTGAATATATTGGAGCTTTTCAAAATTGAGATGAGTTAACAGATAGTGTGCTCTCTGCATTGATGATTTTCTATTGCACATTTTATTATTGCATGATAGCATCATAGAGGAACCTGAAGTATTATAAATTTGTTGAATTAAATTATTTGTTACCGCCTATGTTTAATATTAAACTTTTGATATAGGTAAAATGGGTTAATGGTCTCTGAGAGCTTGTGTGTGTGTGTGTAGAAGATGAAACAAAGTGAAAACACTTCGAAAGCAATGAGAGGACAGACAATTATTAAATTCTATAAAAATTTGCCTCATGTTATTCATAGTTTAAAATTCTGGTGCAACCATAGAAATTATAAATTATTTTTATGCTATAAGGGAAATAAACAATCGGCATGTGACTAATATGGGAAACCCTGTTGATTAGTTCAAATAACCATAATCCAGGACATGCCCATTCACCTGTTGTTAGCTTATTACTTATATTAATTTTCTACTGCTACTGTAATGAATGGCTATGAATCTAGTGGCATAAAACAATAAAATGCATTCCTTTCAGTTCTAGAGATCAAAGCTCTAAAATCAATTTTACAAGGCTAAAGATCAAGGTGTCAGCACAGCAGTCTTTCTTCTAGACACTCTAATGGACCACCTGCCTTTTCTAGCTTCTAAAGGCTTTGTCACAACTTTATTCATGGCCCCCTTCAAACTTCAAAGCCAGCAACTGTATTACCTCAACCTCTGGTTCCATCATCACATTTCCTTCCTGGATCACTCCACTAAATAGGATTCTCACTTGGATGATTCAGGATAATTTATCTGGAGATCCTTAGCTTAATCACACCTGGAAAGTCCCCCTTGCCATGTGAAGTAAAAAATATTCACAGGTTCCAGGAATTAGGGTGTAATTTTGGAAGATGATTATTCAGCCCACCACATGACACCATAAACATTATGCTACTTAGGGTACTTAGGGGGTATGCTGATCATAAGCACTGTAAAGAACAGTGGTTTGAGCCATAGGGTTCAGAAGAGGTCCTTAGGGTGTTGCCAAGGGACACAAGGAGGAAGTCAAGAGGGGGATGCTTTTGTCTTGATCAGGGTAATTCTGCTTGTATCTATGGTGTTTATTAATCTTCTGCATATGGTTTTATTTTCTTAAAAGGTTTCACTACTCAAAATTTTAAAAAGAAGTTTAAAAAGGTAGCAATTACACTCTCTTAAAATTTTAAATTATTTTCATGTCAGACCACAGGATATTTTCTATTATCAACACTCAGACTTATATCTCTCCTGGTGTATTAAAGTTCCAAAGCCATAATCAGCTTTTCTTGTTCTGTAACGATAAAGTTACCAACCAACAAACAAAAGCAAATTGGAATTTTTTTTAGCCTTTACTGTTCAAACCTTTTTAAAATCACCTTTAGTGTGGTATTTCTTTTACGTTGAATCCATTTCTTTTCTAAAAAAAAATAGTGCTTTATTTAACTTTGTTTTTAATTATTTCTAATAAAATAAATACAATACCAGACCACCACTGGAGACTATATTGTAAATGCCTAGAAAAATCCAATTAAACAGTTATTTATTAGGCATTATACATAAGGCATTACACTTAGTACTACATAGGGTATAATTATGGGTAAGGTAAAGCCCTTGACCTCAAGAAGTGTATTCAAGTAGGAAAAATTAGAGGCTACACCTAGAGTTAACTACCCACCTAATAAGGCAAGAGATAATTAATAAGTGCCCCAAACAAAGTCCAATTAAACAAACTTGTGGGCTGGGCATGGTGGCTCACACCTGTAATCCCAGCAGTTTGGAAGGCCAAGATGGACAGATCACTTGAGGTCAGGAGTTTGAGACCAGCCTGGCCAACATGGTGAAACCCTGTCTCTACCAAAAATATAAAAAAATTTAGCCAGGCATGGTGGCGCACACCTGTAATCCCAGCTACTTGGGAGGCTGAGGCAGGAGAATTGCTTGAACCTGGGAGGCAGAGTTTGCGGTGAGCCAAGATCCCACCACTGCACTCCAGCTTGGGCAACAGAGCAAGACCCTGTCTCAAAAAAAAAAAAAAGTCTGAAATGGCAGTGACTTTTAATCATGATGGTGGGCAAGTAAGATGCAGAAATTTACCTTTACACACACACACACACACACACTCTCTCACTCCCAACATGTGGGCATTTTGGTCATACATTTAAAAACAAAAACACTCAAACTTGAAAGTAGGAAAAGAAATAACCAATGGAGGAACAAAGAGCGATCTCTTACAGCTGAGTGGGAGGTTAAGGAATATGATCTACACAGGATAGATAGGATCTATCTATCTATCTATCTATCTATCTATCTATCTAATCATCTATATCTATCTATTTCAGATTGACTGAAGAATGAATTATGAGAAGCAAAAATAGCAAATAAGTTTGGAAAACTAAATTTAGATCACATTTCATAATGACACTAGAAAAGTCATTTGTTTCTACCCTTAGCATTCAATGAGCTGTTAGAATTGGGATGATAAATACCTTACAGGTATGTCTGTCTCCATTCTTCCCTGTATCTCTGTGCTAGACAGAAGCAGAAATCCAGTGCTCTTTCCCAATGTGTCAGAGTTTAGTCATGGAATCACTCTTGACAGAGGGACCTAGGCAGGCTATGGCATCAATCACTCTGAGTCCATGAAGTAACACTCATCCACTATCGGTGCATAGGTGATTTTTGAGTATGAAATGGAAAGACTGGTGCTTAGCTTAAGAACAGGCAGATATGCATGTTTCAGGAATGGAAAAATCAGAATTGATGGAGGAGACAATTTAAAAAGTAAAAAATATAATTAAAATAATATCTCAGATGAAAAATTTCTAAGGCCCTGAATTTAATTTTAGCTAGGGAGAATTTTGGATGAATTTTCTTAAAGTAAGTGGTCCAATGACTGCTTCAAAATGAATTTATATATATATTTGAGGTATAAACAGCAATAAGGCTGGTCATAATTATTTATTTTTTCCTTGCTATTTTTACAGAATAAACCATGGCTCAAATAATCAAGATGTCTCAAAATGTGTTTCCCACATGATTTAAATATAAAGGCCAGTTTTTTAAAAAATTAGTATAGGAAATGTTTTATTTTTCATCTTCACTACTCCCGAAAGGATTTAAGATGGGTTCAGCGATATATGTCATACAACAAGATAACATAAATTAGAAGCAATTTTTTTAAAAGTTAAACAATGAGTCAGGACATAAATTAGAATTAGAAATAAACCTAATACAAAAAATAGATTCCAATCAAATAAGAAGGAAAAAGTGAAGAATTACTGTTATCTTCATTATAACTATTCAAAATTCAAAAGAGAGAAGAGGAGAACTTGAAGGCAGTAGGAGATCCAAAGAATGGGATGGATATTTCAGATAAAATTATGCTAATGAATTCACAGAATGTTTAAGTTTCTGCTTGGGATGTAAAAAGGACCCCGACTTTAATACGGTATCTAAACTAGAGAAATTATAAATTGTTATTTAATTCTTCATTCTACCTGAAAGTCACTGTTGTTAAGTTGGTTTTGTCTTTGGTTGTTTTTGATTTTTTTAAAAAGATTTTTTGAAGGTGGGTAGGGCAACAGGAGACAGGTGATATGTGTATATGTGTAACTTCTTGCATAAAATTTGCCAAAGATTCATCACTGTATTTGCAAATAAGTAGGAAATTGCTTCCAAAGTTATCAGAAAATTATTCTTCACATATAGAATGTTTGTTTTCATATCAAGACGCCTAAGATCAGAAATGTATATGGATGAATTTGAGTCAGATGCCATTGTGAATACATTTTAATTTCAATATTCAAAAGTAAAAAAGATATAATGTATTACAGTAGGATAAGAGCAATTTTCCCAAATACTAATATGAGAATTCCATAAATGCTAGGTCTTAGTTTCTTAAATATTCACCATATGCCTTCACATTCTAGTGTCCTATATGTATGTATATCCATGTGTCAGTGCTGTATGTACAGGCAATGAAAAAATATAATTTCTTACATACACATAGTACATTTTTAGGCTGTTTTGTTCCCTCTGTGGAGTGGTCAGAAGTCATAACTAAAACATTTTATTTAAGCAATCCTAACAACATATGAACATATATGAGATAAGCATTAATACTTTCCACTTGAGAAAGAGAGTAGAAAAGCAGAAGAATAGTCATACAGAGCTATTTGAAAACCTTTACCCTGGACTCATAGATATTTTTGTCTGCTGTGCCACATAGGTTGTCTGCGTCAATTGCTCTGAGAGCAGCAAAGCCTCTCAGATAAAGAAAACTTATTTCATAGGGGCTCTAAAAATGCATCAGCTTAGTTATTGGAAATGGGATGACAATTCTATCAATTTCTTCAACAGAGTTCACATTTTGCCAAGAATTAAGATGCTCTTGGCCATTTACTTTGTTTTTCCATTTTAAAACCATATTTGCTACCAAGGAAACTTGATCTGCATATCATATTTTTTAAGTTTAATTCACTGGATTAATTTGGATAGCCCAGTTTATGCTGCAGTAATAGAATAATCCTGAAATCTCAGTGACTTATTACAGCAAGTAGTTTCTTTCTTGCTCAAAGGACACATTCCATGTGAATTACTGGGGAAAATCCCTCTTCTACACAACTACTCAGTGACCCAACTTGTCGGAAACTATAGTATCTTGTAGCTGCTCCATTGCCTCATTGGTTTCAATGACAAAGCAGAGGGAAGTTGGAGAGTCACGCACTGGTTCTTAATTGTTTCAAGTCATACTTCTTATTTCCACTCACAACCCATTGGTCAATATTAGTTCCAACGATGCAGGAAATGTGGATTGCATATGGATGGCCAATGAGTAATGACTGTCTCTGCCATAATCACTAAATTTATTTGATAAGCTGAAAATATTCTAAGATTTTTTCAAAATAAAGCCTTTTTATAAGGCTTTTTTCTGCAAAAGTATAATATTAGGAATTGAAATTCATCCTATGAATTCATTTTTAAGAATCTGTTTCTAGAAGAACTAAAAGAAAACTAGTCATCTTTGAGTGAATTTCTACACTAAGAAAGCAAATTCTCTTCTGAGTTTAGTCCATTGTACCACAATGAATTTTAAGATTTTTGCTGATTTAAATAAATGATAATATCACCAAACTGAGACTTACCAATTTCCCATTACCAAAGAGTCTTTTTTACAACTGTTCTTATACTCATAGGCTCTTCGCATACCAACAAAAAAGTGTTATATCTTCTCTCTATGTAACTACATACCTATAAGTAACTATATATATAAAACATATACATATCAATACTATTATATAAAACACTATATACATATAAAACTATGATATATATACCATACACCCCTTTTTGGCATCCGTCGGGCATATTACATCATTTAGAATATAATTGCAGCTGATTTTGTTTTTACTACTGACATAATCAAAATAAAATTAAATTCAAATATAGGAGAATAAAAATTATTTAAGTTTTCTATATCCTTAGATACACAATGGATGAGGAACAAAACAACAAGATTTGGGTTTAGAGTTTGTCATCCGATAGTTCATATTTTAGGAAAGAGATGTTTCATTGCTTTCTGAACAGTGCCACGTCACCCCAGGAGAAAATCAGATTCTGAGGGCTGACTTCTTTTTTCACGTGGCAGAAGAGAAGTGATAATGGATTGCTATCTTTAAAAATGTGGCCACACTGGCTATAGTCATCAGAAATTTCCTAACCTACTTTGACAAGGCTGTTCAGCTAGGTCCCTTGCTGAGTCACAGTGTTTCTATCCATGATCTTTGCCAATTATTCCAATGTAATTTTTATTTCATCCAAAATAACTTTACCCAGAGGGGGAAATAAATAGAGTAGTCATTTGAAATTATACAACAATTAGGTAGAAAATTAATGCCTCATCCAGGCTTTTAATCATTCATCTCGCATTCAGTATAATCAAGGTCATTTAGTATTGCTGATGCTTTTCTTTAATGTAATTACTGAAATATCAGGTCCTAGAATGGATGAAGAATTGACTGCCTTCATCAACATTCATCCTAGGGTTTGTAATAGGAAACACTGAAGGCAAAACAGAAGTCTTTTTGGTGAGTAGTATGAATAATAATAAACAGGACTTTCTCTGTTTTTCTATAAGCCCATTAATTGTTTCAAAATATATATTCATCTTATGTCCACAAATGGATGATATTGTGTTTATCATACATTTTTAAGTTAGGTTATATTTAGAAGTATTTAATCATACATTGAAACAACCTCAATGTTCAAAGATAAATTTTAAAAAATGTTGGAATGCAGATGTCATTAAAAATAATGCTTGTTACCTGGATAGTTGTTCACAATAACTTGTAATGTACAAAGATGTGTTATATGACAGTTTCTGTTAATATATATTTGCATATGAAACATACGTACAGTATACAATAAAATGTTTAAAAAGGTATTTTTAATGTTGGTCTAGTTTTATGTTGATCTGTTCTTCGTATATGAGATATAAGGTTAAGGCAGTAATTACTGTACTCTTTGTACAAGGCACTATGGTATTCACTTTATCAAAAAAACATTATTTGATCTTAGCAACTATATTATGAATTGGATGAGATATGGTTATAAAGTATATGTATAAATGAATTAAATACGTATGCCAAGAATGTGTAGTTAATTTGTGAAGAAGTAGAGGTTTGAATCAGATAGTCTTCATGCTTGGTGCCTGCATGCTTACTACTGTACTATCCCCTGTGGATTAAAATAAACAGTTATTTCTTAGGTAATGAAATAAAAAAAGGTGGAATAAAAGTTGAAAACTGAACATTCTTTTATGAATGAATTCATGTGCTCAAAAGCATATTTAAGGTACCATGTGAAATGATGAATATTGGGACCAAGGGGTAAAACTTCAAAATTCTGTAGGTAAGTTTTTCAGTATTGACTTATTCCTGAGGAAACATAAGGTTATATAAATACATTATTTTTGGTTCTTATTTAATGTGTTTATTAAATTAACAGCTAAGCTAATAAATTTTATCATTTTTAAAAATAAATCATTGTAGAAAAAAAGAATTGTGAACTGAGGAAGTGAAAAAGTTTGACATTTTTCTTTTTCGTTTCTTTATCTGATTATGTTGAGAAAAAATACAAGTCATATGAATTACAAAAGTTTTAAAGCCTTCCTGAAATTAGTTATGCTGTTTAAAAAAGGTGGGTGGGGGACCAGGCATGGTGGCTTACACTGTAATTTCAGTACTTTGGGAGACAAGTTGGAGGATTGCTTGAGGCCAGGAGTTTAAGACCAGCCTGAGCAACAGTGTGAGACCCTGTCTTTAAAACAAAAAAGAGGATCACTATTTAGTGACATCTGAGCCTTGGCATAAAGATGCTTTACTATAAATGATACAATAAATATAGACAATAAAGAGAAAATGCTAAAAGGGACTGAACATTCTAGACAAAATTACCTTGGCATGCATTATAGTCAGCCTAATAGACTAAACTTTTGTAATATTTGCAATAATAATTTATCAAAAACCAATTTAAATGTTTTACCACATGGTAAGAAAAATTTTAATCTGAATGTGGAGACAATAAAGCTAGTAAAAAGTTACTGACTTTCTTTCAATTTTGTATATTTTAAGTGAATTTTTAATAATGTTTTATAATTACACAACAGCATTCAAGTTTAAAAGACTTTATACTCATGTAAATAAGCAAGTTTTCACATAAAAAATATAATTGATAAGATTATGACCTCTTGTGTTACTTATGTCTACCATGAGAGAAAAAATTTAGCCAAAAATTAAATAAAGAAATAAAATAAACAGTACATGCAAGAGAATGCAAATGGAAATCACCTACATATGTAAAGGATGAGGGAGAAATAACTTAAAAGAAATAATTGTATAAAATATATATTAAAAATGCAACATAGGAGTTTTATTGAAAAGGCAGTACAATGTTTATCGAGAGATTGTCCTGTGACTCACAAAATGAGTGTCCTCAAAGACAGTACTTATTAAACTAATTGCTATAGATAAATATAGTGATCTAGACATGGACTGTAATAGTATTATAGTGATAGAGTCAATATCCTTAACTTGATAATAATATCTATGAAAACCTACAGATAACACATTTACTTGTGAATGCTTTTACTACTGAATGCTTTCTCCTTAAGATAAGAAACTAGACAAGGATGTCCATGCTCACTACTCAGATTTAAAATTTTATGGGATATCTTGGGTAGTGCAATAAGCCTGGAAATAAAAAATTTATTCTCTGATGACATGAATATGTATGCAGAGAATCCTAGGGATTATAGAGAAGAAAGTCTACTAGAACTAATAACTGTGTTTAGCAAGGTCATAGGATTTAAAGTCGATATTAAGTATATTTCCATTTACTAGGAGTTAAAATATAAAACATGAATATTAAATATATTTACCATAGAATCTCAAAACATGTAATAGAAATGAAGTAAATTATATTTTTTAAAATTTCTACACCAAAAACAATAAACTATTAATAAGAGAAATTAAATAAGACCTAAGTGGAAAGATGTACCATGTTCATGAATCTACACACTCAGTTATGTAAAGCCATCAGTTTTTGACAAATCCATCTATAGATTCTAAGCAATAGAAACTAAAACCAATAAGCTCTTTATAGGAATTGACAAACTGATTCCAGAATTTATATGGAAATGCAAGAGACATAAGATAGTCAAAATAATTTGGAAACAGTTAGTTAGAAGACATATCCTGCCTAATTTCAAGACATATACCTTCATCCATTCAGGATGCTATAACAAAAGATCATAGACTGGATGTCTTATAAACAACAGAAACTTATTTCTCTCAGTTTTGGAAGCTGGGCAGACCAAGACCAGCAAATTTTGTCTTTTGAGGACCTGCTTCCTAGTACAGACAACTGTCTTCTCCTTGTGTCCTTACATGGTCAAAGGGACTTTCAAGCCTCTTCTGTAAGGACAGTAATCCCATCCATGAGAGTTCTGCCTTCATGACCTCATCACCACCCAAAGGCTCACCTTCTAGTACCATCATATTGGGAATTAGGTTTCAATATATGAATTTTGGGGGGACACAAACCTTCAGTCTATAGCAACATACTAGAAAATGACCATAATAAAGATAGTGTAATATTGTTTTACAGATAGACATAATGTATGCAAAAGAAATAAAATCAGATTAATATAGTAAATTGATTTTTAACAAAGGTGCCAAGGTAATTAAATGGTGATTTATAGTTTTTACACTAAATTATGCTGAAATAACAAACATCCATATGGGGATAACAAAATGAGCATAGACCACTACCTTATACCATAAGCAAAAACTAACTTGAGCCAGATCATTGGCTAGGCAGCAAAGCAAATAATATACAACTTCTAGAAGTAAACAGAAGAAAAATCTTTTTGACTTTGGGAAAGATATTTTTTTTTATATAGAACACACTAAAAAGTGAAGACCACAAATAAATGTTAGATTTAATTAAAATTTAAACATTTTGCTCTTGTAAAGATACCATTAAAAAAATAAAACAGTAGCCGGGTACAGTAGCTCACACCTGTAATCCCAGCACTTTGGGAGGCCAAGGCGGGTGGATCACCTGAGGTCAGGAGTTTGAGACCACCCTGGCTAACATGGAGAAACTCCATTTGTACTAAAAATACAAAAAATTAGCTGGGCCTGGTGGTGCGACTGTATGTAATCCCAGCTATTCAGAAGGCTGAGGCAGGAGAACTGCTTGAAACTGGGAGGCAGAGGTTGCAGTGAACCAAGATTACGCATTGCACCCCAGCTTGGGCAACAAAAGCGAAACTCCATCTCAAAAATAAATAAATAAATAAAATTTAAAAAATAAAGAAAAATAAATAAAATGGTAAACCACAGACTGGAAGAAAATATAGACATCTGACAAATGAGTCGTATTTAAAATATACAAAGAATAATTTAATACTAATTTTAAAAACTCAATTCAAACTTAAAACATTATTTCAGCAGACACTTCATCAAAGAAGATAAGTGAATAAATGATAACATGAAAATGCTCAATATTACTAGTTATCAGGAAAATAAAAATTAAAAACCTTAAGGAGGCACCAACATGTACCCATTAGAATGGCTAAAACAAAAAAAAATAGACAATACAATGTATTGGCCTGAATGTGGAGTAAGTGAAATTCTTTTATATTGTTCCTGGGAATGTAGATTAGTACAGAGTTTTGTCAAGTGTAGCAGTAAAGGAACTAGTTTTAACTCTAACCTAGATTTTCCAATGTCCAAAATTAGAATAACTACTGGCAACTCTTTGTGAAGTTATTAGTCCATGTTATAAAATTTGGGGAGGGCTTATTTATAGAATTGAAGTCTATATCATGCTTTCTGACAGTAAACTGCATATCATAGTATCTATTTATTGAATATATTTCCTGTCTCTAAAGAAAATTGTATCAACTGATTTCAAGGCAAAGGTGTGTACCATGCATAAAGCTGCAGACTAGATAGAAACTGAGCTACTTGATTCCTAATCCTGGCTGTATCCTTTGTGTCCCTGAAAAAGTAATATGAACAATCAGAGGTTTAATCCTTTACATTGTAGAGTAATTCTAAGTAAAATTTTAAAATATCTAAAATAATATTTTTATATTTTTTGCATCTTGCTAAATAGTAAACACACAATACCAGCTTGCTACATACTTTTCAATACTTTACTGGAAAGAGAAAGAAGGCTTTAAATTAAGAGAAAGAGAACAAGATCAGCTCCATAAAAAATTATCTTCAGATTGTTGCATGAATCATAAGAATCTACTAGTTTCCAATGGCACAAAATTACCACAAAATCTAATTTATTGCACAAAGCAGGGGAAGTAGAGAAGAAAGGGGAGGAAGTTAATTCTACATCTGTGTGTCCCCCTCATTGGCTTAAGCTGAAGCAGAGTAAGGCAGGAGACCCTTAATGCTTGTGTCAAAGCCTTTGTTAAATCGTGGTTGAAGGCCCACCCACAGATGATCACTTTTGCTTATTTGATATGCAGATGTTGGTTTTGGAATTAAAAACAAACCAAGGCTTATTTTTAAATGAAGAGACCTGCAGCTATGGTTAGAAAAGATAGAAAATATTCCTCTTAGTTAGCTTGTAACTTTAACAATTCCCCAGAGCACTAGTAATTTTCAAAGCCAAGAATTCTTACCTCTCCCCTCAGTCCATTTACAAAACAGCATCCTATATATATAAAAAAATCTGTAAATAAAATCATAAAATATATTGGTTAATAATATTATTATTAAAAAAAACTCCTAAGGTCCTTGTTTTGTATTTTATAGATCATAAAGTCAATTCCTTCTCCTGAGATGAGGTGAAAAATTAGTATCATAAAGAACTTAAATATGCTGAATTCTATCCTATAGGAGAAAACAGAAATTCATTATTTTACTTTTCTTTTGTTCCAAAATAAAATTCAGGCTAAAATTTTTTCTGCTACTTTATAGTAGCATGCTACTACTATATATGCAGTATTTAACTCATACAGCTGCATGTACAAAAAAGTCATTTAAAATTAGTGTAATCAAGCACCACTTTAAGAAGAAAAAATTTATTCCCAAGATAATATATTTAACAATGATAATATAAGCAAAATTAAGTTTTTTGGCTTATAAACTGGCCTATGTTTACATTTATCTTCTACTGATAATATGAAGTCTATTTTGTTGCCTCAAAAAAGGCAAGCTTGGTGGGAATTCTGCATGTCATATTAAGGATTTTATTTTCAAATAAAAATATTAGTTTTGACAAAAAATTAAATATAAAAAGACTGTCACTGTGAAAGAGAAGAGGATCTAAATTGACAAGCCACTCCAAGAGATGCCCAATATACTTTTTACATAAACTCTCTACCTGCCAACAGTGGATGTTTTTTAAGGAGGCAACTTTTTCTCTGAAAAGATCAATGCAGTATATGCTTCATGTAAGCATTTTCTGATTATCAATTTGTCATTAATTTAGAGCATATCTAGAGAATGTGAGGATCAAATAGATGGGAAATGACCCTGCTGACTGTCAGCACTGCATGCTTGCTTAACTGCAATCCACAGCATTGGGCAGAATCTTAGAATACATATAGAAGATGGGATAGGACGAGAAACCTCCAAGCAAGAAGTCAGTGAGTCATTTATATAGCTGATTAACCAATATTCCATCATGATTTATGATAAGTACTCTCCTATACAACTACTGCAGCCTTAAATTTTCCAGCAAACCCAACCCAGCAGATAGTTTTCTCTCAAATAAAGACTGTGTATAGGTAAGTGGAAAAGTTCTTTCAAGGTGAAATAGTGATCTCCGTCTGTTCATCTCTGGGGGAAAAATTTGTATTTTTGTCAGCAGAAGCAATGAACTGGAAAAGTGTGACAGTAAATTGGGGCTTATGCAACATTTCATGACTACAATTTGTGTTCATTTGTCCCTCTGTCAAACTGAGTCCAGTTAAAGAACTATAAGGTATAAAACTAAATCTTTAGGAATAGGTAGATTTCAAAAATCTTAAAATTTATTTTTCTTAACCAAAAATTTAAAATTGTCTTCCATGTTCTTCAGTATTATATGTGTGTGGTCTACATTTCCTTCCCCTTTCTCTGTTTCCTTATCTCTCTACCTACTTTGACCATGGCATCTTATGGCTCATTTATACCTCTTGCTGTTCCTTTCCATTGTATTTGTCCATTCCATTATCTCTCATGTGGCCTCACTCAAATATAAGCAGGCCTTCAATGTAAATCTTTTTATTAAAACTATTTTAGCTACAAATGATAACTTTAAATTTTATTATAAAAATAGTTCTTCTGTATTGTGAATTTGACTCAGCAATTAATACTCTTCTATTAAAATAATCTATTAAGAAAGAAAATGCTTAAACAAGTTAATTCATACTTAAAATTAATTTTTCACAAGGCAATTCAATGGAGTAAAGGAATATTATTTTAATGAATGTCACTGAAACAACTGGATATCCATATGGGGGAGAAAAAGCGTTAACCCATACCTCACACCAAATACAAAAATTAATTTGAGTTGAATCATAGACTTAAGCATAAGAGCTAAATCTATAAAGCTTCTAGAAGAAAATGTTCATTACCCAGGAGTAGGCAGACATAGAACACAGAAAGCAAGAATCATAAAAGAATATAATAATAATAAATTATGCTTAGTCAAAATTTAAAACTTTACTGCTTAACAGACGAGCATTAATAAAGTAAATAGGTATGCTACAAATTGGGATAAAGTATTAAATACATCTTACAAAGGATTTATAGTCAGAATATATAAGGAACTCTCTATATTATATCTATATAGTAATCATGCTAGATATACTTTATATATGGCATAACATGTAGTAATAAAATATGTTTTGTTACTATAAATTAATAAAAGGACAATTCAATAAATATAGGCAAAAGACTTTAACAAATGACAATGAGATAACACACACACAAACACACCCTACTATCATAAATTTAAAAATCTGACAAAATCAAATGTAGATGAAGATGTGGAACAACTGGAACTCTCACACATTTGGTGGAAGTATAAATGACACAACGCCTTTGGAAAAAGCTTTGGCAATCGATTATAGTGAATCCATCTTGTGACCTAGCAATTCTGTTCCCAGGAATTTTACTAAGAAAAAAGAAAATATCTGCCCATATACAATAAAATAATTTAAAATGCATCTCTGCCTGCAGGGACTGTTGATTCTATATATTTATTCTTTCATTTATTCCACAAATATTTACTGAGAATCTTCTATGGTCATATTACTTTGCTGGCAACAAAGAAAGAAATGTTAGTCATGGTCTTGCAGATCTTAGGGCTCACAATCTAATTAGCAAAAAGAGGTTTACATATATGAAAATATTAATATAAAGCAGCATGTCATCCAGTATCAAATAAATGATCCCCCAAAAATAAAATGGCAAGGAATAAAAAGTGATTATCTAGGACATTCCTAAGAGTGTTGAAGATCTGCTAGATTTATTCCCCTTCCTTTACCTCTCCACACAATACATCAAGCAATAATCTTTAAAAAAAAAAAAAAACCTCATTTTAATTTAAAACCCCATAATTTTTGAGAGGAGAAGGACCTCAAAAATCATCTGTTCTTGCCCTTTTTTCACAGATAGGAAAATTAAACTTCAGTGAGATTACATGATTAGAATGAAACGTTATATCCCTGTGTAGTTTGACATAGCATTGATGGGAAAGTATAGACAAGGAGTGACAAACCACTTCTCTAGTTTTCTGGATTTTTATCTAATATGCACATTGAAGGAAAATCTGGAAGAGAAGTAGGGCAGGGATAGGGGAGTTGATGATACATTTGATTTGGGATAGGTTATTTGAGTTACTTTCACGCCATCCAGGAGAAGGCATCTCAGAAGCAGACCAACTCATGGCTAAATGGTAGCCATGTTCATTGAATGCTTTTGTGTCAGACACTGTACTAAGCACTTTGCATAACACTGTCTCATTTAGCCTTCTCAACAGCTTTTTGTGATAAACATTATTACTGCCCTTTCTCATGAGGAAATTGAGGCTCTGGGAGTGAAACAACTTGCTCACATTCACAGAGATGTTAAATATTTGAGTCAGGATTTCAATTCGTTTCTTTCTGGACCCAGACCATCATTATTCTTACTGCAAGTTTTCCCTTCAGAAAGCTCAATGTTCCAACTTCCAGCTTAAGGGTGGTTGGCATCATCTAATGTGGCGTCCTAAAATTTCTCTTAATTAAAGTACTATGACAACAAGGAGGAAGACAAAAGAAAGCATAATATGATAATATCACAATCAATATTTCAAAAATATGCATATAATTTCTATTATAAAGGGTGACATACTGAAATAAAAATTATAATTGGCTGCTCATCATTTTATTAAGCCAAAAAAGAATAGTTAGTATACATGTTTGTTGACTCTGTTTCAGGAATTTGAAATTTCCACCAATCAGAACACTGAACAGGGATCCTTTTACTGTATGGCTGCCTTTGCATACACCAACGAACTCACGTGTTCACCTGTATCTGCATCGATTAGAAATTGCACTTCCAGGAAATAAAGGAAAAGTAAAATAAAAACAACACAGAAAGAAGAAGGAAGCCCGAGAAGGATATTTTAAACTAAAAGTATGGTATCAAATTAAAGTACTTTAAGTAGAATTGGGCAAAGAAAGAGACCTGTTAGAATGTACAGTTAGGATTGGATTGTTTTAAATCATTTTTTCAAGTAAGACAAGAAAACATAAATGCATATGTATGCATACATATAAGAATTATGGCCATGTATTTCAGATGTTCTGAATATCAGAGAGCCAAACAATGGAGTTCTATTGCATTTCCATTTCAGGTAAGATGAGCCATAGAGGATGGCTCTGAAACAAAACTAAGAGTCATACCCACTTTGAATGGGTATGGAAGACATACCCACTTACACACCATTCATCTATAGAACAGAGGAGAGATTTCACAAGCACCTAAGTGGGCAGAGAGGGAAAAAGGCAATGCACAAACTACCATGTGACAATCTGTAAATTCAGGATAGATTTCACTTGAATGCTTTTTGAGATACTGGAAAACAGTACAGTTCAAGGAAGTTTCTAATTGAACTCAGAAAAAAATGATCTCTAAAAAGATCTAAAAAGTTTTGGAAAAATAACTTTTATCTTAATAAGATGCTAAATGTTGTAATCTCTAGGTAACAGGAGCAGATATGCCTAATGCATAGGTAGAGATAAAAGACTTCCTTTTAAGATGAAAAGAGTGATACTGGAAAAAATTGCAGGGAAATTAAAAGCAAAATGCTGCACTGGAAGTCGTGAAAACAAAACAGATTGTAGGAGATGGAATCAATTACATGAAAGACAAGCAAGCTCTCCTTAAAGACAAGGAGAAACTTATTGAATATCAAATAATTAGACTGAAATAATAGAAATACAGGCTAGATAATTTATGCCAAAATTATAGGTATTTCTGAAAATGAGACTGGAACAAATGGAATAGAAACAATAGGATGTTTAATAGAGAAAACCCTTAGTGATAATTAGAGATCTAAATATACAGATTAAAATAATTCATAAAGTTTCAGAAAATATCAAAGGAAAAGCACCCATATCAATATACCTGTTGACAATTTTTTAAATATAAGAATAAAGAAAAAAAGGTAATTTCCAACAAAATAATATTGAAGTTTTTCACAGACTTCTCTGCAACTCTAGATTTTATATGAAAATGGTACCAGATTTACAGTGTTTAAAGTCAAAGGATGAAATTACATTGGATACTTCAAAATAGCAACACTGAGAAAAAGAATTGAGTGTAAGTTGTTTATTTGGGAGATAACCCCCAAAAAACAACAATAAGTAGTAGAGAATTGAGATGGAAAGGTGTTGTGTGCCTTATCAAGCAAATTTTCTCCACAGGTTATTATAGGCCAATCTTTCCAGGGTATCCTGAAATGGTGTAAAACATGCACTTCACAGGTATACCACTTTATTAGTCCATTCTCACACTGCTATAAAGAACTACTTGAGTCTAGGGAACTTATGAAGAAAAACGGTATAATTGACTCACAGTTCTGCAGGTTGAACAGGAGGAATAGCTGGGGAGGCCTCGGGAAACTTATAATCATGGTAGATGGTGAAGGGGAAACAAGGCACAAATTTACATGGCCAGCAGGAGACAGAGAGCACAAAGGGGGAAGTGCTAGTAAAGGGGTTACAGGCCCCACGCAAGTCCAAAACCCAGCAGGGCAGTCATTAAATTGTAAAGCTCCAAAATAATCTCCTTTGACTCTGTCTTACATCCAGGCCACACTGATACAAGGGGTGGGCTCCCAAGGCCTTGGGCAGCTCTGCCCCTGTGTCTCTGCAAAGTACAGCCCCTCCCCAGCTTGTTTCATGGGCTGGTGTTGAGCGCCTGTGGCTTTTATGGGCACATAGTGCAAGCTGTCAGTAGATCTACCATTTGGGGTTCTAGAAGACAGTGGCCCTCTTCTCACAACTCCACTAGGCAGTGCTCCAGTGGGGACTCATGTGAGGGCTCAAACCCCACATTTCCCCTCTGCACTTCCCTACTAGAAGTTCTCCATGAGGGCTCTGCCCCTTCAGCAGACTTCTGACTGGATATCCAGGCATTTCCATACATTCTCTGAAATCTAGGTGGAGGCTTCCAACCTCAACTCTTGCCTTCTATGTACTCATAGGCTGCACACCACATGGAATCTGCCAAGGCTTGTGGCTTGCACCTTCTGGAACAGTGGCCTGAGATGTATCTGGGGCCCTTTTAGCCATGACTAGAGCTGGAGTGGCTGGGATACAGGACACCATGTCCTCAGGCTGCACAGAGCAGTGGGGCCTTGAGTAAGGCTCACAAAACCAATTTTCCCTCCTAGGCCTTCAGGTCTATGATGGGAGGGGCTGCTACAAAGATCTCTGCAATGCCTTGGGTACATTTTCCCCATTAACTTGGCTATTAACAGTCAACTCCTCTTTACTTATGCACATTTCCATAGACAGCTTGAATTCCTTCCCAGAAAATGGGTTTTTCTTTTCTACCACATCTCTAGGCTGCAAATTTTCTAAACTTTTATGCTCCACTTTCCTGTTAAATATAAGTTCCAGTTTCATGTCATTTCTTTGTTTATGCAGGTGAGCATAGGCAGCCAGGCCACATTTTGAACGCTTTGCTACTTAGAAATTTCTTCTGCCAGATACCTTAAATCATCATGCTCAAGTTCAAAGTTCCACAGATCTCTTGGGCAAGGGCACAATGTGGTTAGTCTCTTTGCTAAAAACATAGACCGAGTGACCCTTACTTTAGTTTCCAATAAGTTTCTCATCTCCATCTGAGAACACCTCAGCCTGGACTTCATTGTCCATATCACTATCACCATGTTGGTTACAATAATTTAATAAGTCTTTAGGAAATTTCGAACTTTCCCTCATCCTCCTGTCTTCTGAGCCCTCCAAACTGTTCCAGCCTCTGCCTTTTACCCCGTTTCAAGGTTGCTTCCACATTTTTCAGGTATCTCTATAGCAATGCTTCACTTCTCTCTGATACTAATTTTCTGTATTAGTTCATTGTCACACTGCTATAAAGGCATACCTGTGACTGGGTAATTTAAGAAGAGAAGAGGTTTAATTGACTTACAGTTCTATAGGCTATACAGGAGGCATGGCTAGGGAGGCCTCAGGATATTTACAATTATGGCAGAAGTTGAAGGGGAAACAAGGCACATCTTCACCTGGCCAACAGGAGAGAGAGAGAGAGAGAGAGAGAGAGAGAGAGAGAGAGAGAATGAAGGAGGAAATGCTACAAACTTTCAAACAACCAGATCTTGTGAGAACTCTATCATGGAACAGCACTACAGGGATGGTGTCTAAGCCATTAGAAACCACCCCATGATCCAATCACCTTCCAAGAGGCTCCACTTCCAACACTCAGGATCATAATTCAACATGAGTTTTGGGTGGGGACACACAGCCAAACCATATCATCTGCCTAAGAGGAAAGGAGACTGAGGTGGATAAAAACAACTCCTAGCACTCATTGGTGGAGGGCTGCTTCTGTGCAGTGTTACTTTTAAGGCACTTCTCACTTGCTACATACACAGGCATAATGAGCAGGGTGGGCTCTCACAGCCAGAGAAGGTCCTCATGCAAAGAGATGCAGATGCTGACAGCTACAATCCTGGTTGATGTGCCAGAAATGTAATTGCTGAAGGGATATGGGTGGGCATCAACAGCAGCTGCTGCAGTCAAGAATTTTAGAGTCACTGAAATTGTCTCTTACACTTAAAGACAGCAGGACATGTCCAAATAGTCAAAAAGTTCAGAAAATACATCTTTTAATACAGTACTTGAAGGAAGTGTTACAATGGACTTTGTGGTATGAAGAACTGCAAGACTGTCCCGTGAGGCTTTCAACAAGTAGCCCTTCTACCTTATTCACAGAAGGAACATTTCTAAACCATTCCTGATTTTCTAAATAACACTAATGAAGTTTCAATAAAAATTAATACTAACATTAGTTGAACTTTTGGCATGTGTTAGACTGTTCTAAGCACTAGACATATATGATCTCATTCTATTCGCTGAACAACTCTTTGAAGCAAACACTATTATTATCCATATTTCATAGATGACAAAAGCAAAGCAAAGTATAGGTAAGTAAATTTCCATGTTCTCTCATTAGTAAGTGGCAGAGATAAGGTATCCAGTCTTTGTACCTTGAAATGTGCTCGCTTCAAAATAATGGCCTGTCAAATTCTAAAAGCAAATAAATTTCATGTGGATGCAGTGTCATTAGAGCAGGCACCATGTCTCTCATGTTCACTGTTACTTCCTCAGGGCCTGGAAGAAAGCCTGGTATAGATTAGAACCTTCATATGTATTTGTCAAAAACTGATTTTCATTGTAACCTATATTTCCCGCCAATGCAAAGAATCCTATTGGAAATAAGAAATTCTTCCAGAAAAGACTTTTGTTTTCGGACAGTATACCACCACATTGCAAGTTCTAATTAATAGTAAAAGACTATACTAAAAGAAAAGTAAAATAAAACTAAGTGAGAAAACAAATCTAGCAAAAACAAACAAACAAACAAACAAACAAAACTAAGTCTTAGTGGTGGTAATTATGTTGGTGAAATACGATAACTTTGTAATTTAATTGTGTTTTCCTCAGTGGGTGTCAGAGAGGATTCAGTCCACAATAGAGTTGAGAAATTCAGAGGTTCTTTGCAGAACAATGAAAAAATTGGTGATCTAACTATCTTTGATTTACACATTTGAATTACAATTAGGTGTACCTGTTGCAGTTTTGGATCCTAGAAGCCTCAGCTCATAACAACAAATCCAGCAAGCCAAAGCAAAGTATAACTGGGTATCTTCCTGTGCACCTGCAGCAGCAAACAAAATGA
The DNA here is from genome assembly GCF_029289425.2 of Pan paniscus. Lineage (NCBI taxonomy): Eukaryota > Metazoa > Chordata > Mammalia > Primates > Hominidae > Pan > Pan paniscus. Next base: position 93,191,570 of record NC_073253.2, on the reverse strand, counting down.
AATTTTGGGGGTTTACCATTATTGGGTATCCAGGATATTTGATTTAAATAATCCTGCTTGGGTTTAGTCAGGGTTTTGTTTTGTTTTTTTTTGTTTTGTTTTTTGTTTTTTTTTTTTAGAATTTGAATAGTGCCAATTCCAAATTTTGTTGAAAGGATTTATTAAGTCTTTCTCAAAATATCTTTCTTCCTTATATATTGATTCTTAGCTGGCCTGGAACTGGACTTCATTGCACTGAACTGAGGACTGGTTTCACCTGGCCTCCAAGAAGAATGCCAGCCATGTAAATTACTTTTTGTATTTAATAAAGTCTGTATCTCCAATAATGCTAGAAATTATAATTTTAGCACTAATCCCTAGTTATCAACACTAATATGACTGATGCAATATTTTTACATTGTAATGATCCTTTTAGCTGGTATCAGAGAGAAGGTAATTAGACATTTTCATTCCCATTGCCAACCTCTCCAGGAATTCTGATGTTTGTCCTCAAGGTAATGGGTCATCAAAATTACGCAAGCTGCAAGTTGTTCTGTGTGTATTTTTATATCCACCTTTAGGTGGGGGACTTTTTCACCAAATTTAAATGTGAATTAGCATAACCCATGCTGTTTGTGACTACACTAACAAAATATTACCATAAATTGTAAATGTGATCATTCTATGAACTTTACATCACCGAACACATATGAAAAAATGGAGACAAAACAAAAATAATGTGATAATTGGAAATGAAACACATGAGAAACAATGGAAAGCAGTATCAATCAGAGACTGGATGTATTATTTCCAGAAGAAAAAAATTTACAGAAAGAAAAATTTTTCTAACATTTTAATAGTGATAGGATTAAAGGGCCTTCAAAAAGAGTCAAAATCACTGTAAATATTAGTTAAAGAAAGCTTTAGACATAAACAAACACTTTTCAAAAGAAAACATATATGTGGCCAACAAGAATATTTTTAAAAGCTCAATATCATTGATCACTAGAGAAATGCAAATCAAAACCACAATGAGATACCATCTCACACCAGTCAGAGTGGCTACTAATAAAAAGTCAAAAAAATAACATAATGCTGAGGTTGTGGAGAAAAGGGAACCCTTACACATATTCCCTGTTCATGGGAGTATAAATTTGTTCAGCCACTGTAAAAACAATGGCAATTCCTCCAAAAGCTAAAAACAGAACTACCATCCACCCAGCAATCCCATTACTGAGTATATACCCAAAATAATATAAATCATTCTACTATAAAGAAACATGCATGCCTATGTTTACTGCAGAACTATTCACAATAGGAAAGATGTGACATCAACCTAAATGCCCATCATCAGTAGACTAGATAAAGAAAACGTAGTACTTATACACTATGGAATACTATGCAGTCATTAAAAAGAACAAGATCACGTCCTTTGCAGGGACATGGATGGAGACCATCTTTTTTAGCAAACGAATGCAGGAACAAAAAAACTAAATAGGACATGTTCTCACTTATAACTGGGAGCTAAATGATGAAAACACATACACACAAAGAGGGAAATAACAAACACTGGGACTTATTGGAAGGTGGAGGGTGGGAGAAGGGAGAGGATCAGAAAAAAAAAAAAACAACTGTTGGTTAACAGGCTTAGTGCCTTCGTGATAAGACAATTTGTACAGCAAATCCCCATGACACAAGTTTACCTATGTAACAAACCTGCACATGTACACCTGAACCTAATACAGAAAAGAGAAGAAAAGAAAGTTCTACTTCCTGTCCCTGGTTCTATTCCAAATGTGGTGAAACCTTGCCATGGCTCAATTCTTTTTTTTTTTTTTTTTTTGTTGTTGTTGAAAGGGGTGTGTGTATGGGGAGGAGCTTTTGTTTATTACTCTACTAGAAAGTAAAGACTTTCACTATGTTTATTAGAAGGTTAATGATCATTGCCTGCAATAGAACGGTCATGTTCTCTTTTAAGTTACGTTCCTGTCCACCATTCTGGAGATCTGAAACAGCGGAGGATCCACTCTCAGCTTTTTGAGGTCCTACCCTTCTTCCTCCAGCACCCCTTCTACAGTGAAGATCTCATCTGGTGACGAGATCAGGTGTTCTGGGACCTGTCAAACTTAGCTATTTCTCTTAATCTTTCAAGACTCAAACTTCTAAAACTTCAATTTTTTTTCTCACTTTGAATACTTTTTACTATGCAACAAGGCAGGATGAGCATGGAGATGCTTTTCTTAAGAATTTTTACACATTCTTGACAAATCTGGAGTGGAAAGCCTATGTTAGTTCTGACCTAGATGTTTAAACAAGCTTCCTTTTATTTTCCTATTTTTCTAGTTGGGTGGTATGATAAGATCTTAGGCTTTTCTGTGAGCTTTCCACATAGAAAAGGACAGAATAAACCATTTGGCCTACATTTGTATTAGGGTTGTGGCTGCTTCTAGCAATTTAAAATATTTTTTTACCTGAGATTAGGCCTCTCTCCTTGGGTTCTACATAAATGTTTGGAACCAAGCCATTGTCCTCTGTACATCTGTTTTTTTCACCTCTACTACCTTGCTGAATGAACTAAGAAGATTTAGGTATTTCTTAGGACTTAACAGCATCTTTTAAAAAAAAAAATTTTACTTTTTATGGGTACATACTAAATGTATATATCAATATCATCTTAAAGTCATCTCTTTGTTATGTAACATTATTTCAGCAAATTAAGCAAGAATAATGCACAGGAAGCAAAGACAAAATCCCTAGTGGAAAGCCAATTTCCAACATTGGGATTGATATCTAGAGCTTCTGTTAGCAAATGATAGGCCCAGTGAACCCTACTCAGAGTCTATGGGAACAAGCTCTCATTGGCTAAAATAAGGCTTTGTTTGGGGATGAGGGCACAAGTAAGATTCAAATAGCAAGAACGCAAAGTCTACAGAATGGGAGAAAGTTTTTGCAATCTGCCCATCTGACAAAGGGCTAATATCCAGAATCTACAAAGATCTCAAACAAACTTACAAGAAAAAAAACAACCCCATCAAAAAGTGGGCAAAGGATGTGAACAGAAACTTCTCAAAAGAAGACATTTATGCAGCCAACAGACAAATGAAAAAATGCTCATCATCACTGGTCATCAGAGAAATGCAAATCAAAACCACAACGAGATACCATCTCACACCAGTTAGGATGGCAATCATTAAAAAGTCAGGAAACAACAGGTGCTGGAGAGGATGTGGAGAAATAGGAATCCTTTTACACTGTTGGTGGAAGTGTAAATTAGTTCAACCATTGTGGAAGACAGTGTGGCGATTCCTCAAGGATCTAGAACTAGAATTACCATTTGACCCAGCCATCCCATTACTGGGTATATACCCAGAGGATTATAAATCATGCTACTATAAAGACTCATGCACACATATGTTTATTGTGGCACTATTCACAATAGCAAAGATTGGAACCAACCCAAATGTCCATCAATGATAGACTGAATTAAGAAACTATGGCACATATACACCGTGGAATACTATGCAGCCATTGAAAAGGATGAGTTCGTGTCCTTCGCAGGGACATGGATGAAGCTGGAAATCATCATTCTCAGCAAACTATCACCAAGGACAGAAAACCAAACACTGCATGTTCTCACTCATAGGTGGGAATTGAACAGTGAGATCACTTGGACTCAGGGAAGGGAGCATCGCACACCAGGGCCTGTTGAGGGGTGGGGGGATTGGGGAGGGATAGCATTAGGAGAAATATCTAATGTAAATGATGAGTTAATGGGTGCAGCAAACCAACATGGCACATGTATACCTATGAATCAAACCCCTATGTATCAAACCTGCACGTTGTGCATATGTACCCTAGAACTTAAAGTATAATAATAATTTTTAAAAAGAAGGCAAAGTTTAGATCAAGCAGAGCTGCAGAGGCTTAATTTGATTTTTAGTTTATTGGTGTCAAGCATTGGCAGATGGTACTGCATTGGCAGATGGTACTACATTGGCTGCTCTGATATTCCTCACTGTTAACTTATTTTGAACAACTGCATCTAGGTCAAGAAAGTCCACCAACCTGGGCAGCATAATTAGACACTGTCTCTATAAAAAATTTAAAAATTAATCACGCACTGTGGTGTGTGCCTCTGGTCTCAGCTACTCAGAAGACTGAGATGAGAGGATCGCTTGAGCCTAGAAATTCAAGGCTGAGCTGAGCTATGATCATGCCCACTATACTCCAGTCTGGGTGACAGTGTGAGATCTTGTGTCTAAGGAAAAGAGAAGAGAAGGTGGGGGGAGGTGGGGGGAGGGGAGGGGAGGGGAGGGGAGGGGAGAAAAATCCATGATAGGGTTGTTGTCTGAGGGCTGTTTGGAGTCTTTCTGTGGTGTTCCCTCCAGGTGCTCTTAAGTTGGCTGTGAATTCTTCACTGCATGTGTTGGTCTGTGATTTTTTTTTTTTTTTTTTTTTTTTTGAGACGGAGTCTCGCTCTGTCGCCCAGGCTGGAGTGCAGTGGTACGATCTTGGCTCACTTCAAGCTCCGCCTCCTGGGTTCACGCCATTTTCCTGCCTCAGCCTCCAGAGTAGCTGGGACTACAGGCGCCCGCCACCACGCCCGGCTAATTTTTTGAATTTTTAGTAGAGACGGGGTTTCACGGTGTTAGCCAGGATGGTCTCGATCTCCTGACCTCGTGATCTGCCGTCTCGGCCTCCCAAAATGCTGGGTGGTCTGTGAAAATTTGACTCTCCAAGATTTTCTTATACTTCATTAAAAGTCTCTACCTTTCAAATGCCTGACTCAGTGTACTACATTTCATCAGATATGTTAATCAGATGGGGGAGGGAGACAGATACTGGGAAATGCATGAGAAATAAAAAATTAAGATCTGTAAACCTCAAGGCTTTGTCTCTGAAGCAGGAAACCTCTATTCTCCAGGCAATTTCAGTAAAGCTTCCTAATTATGACCAAATAGCAATATTCCTCTATACTTAAAAATGCTACTGTATTACATTTTGAAATTCAGTCTCAGAGTCACAGAGATATAAAAATGTAAGGCTTCCCTGTGGTATGCTCAGGAAATACGAGCAGTGTTCTGCCAGGTGACCATCTCTCTTTTTTTTACTAACTCTGATCTCTGTTCTTGTAGGTAAACAATGTGGTAAAGTAGGAAATAAAAACTAAAAAAAAAAAAAAAATCACTGGATCAATTCTGAGGGATCTGGAATATAATTTAGACTGCCAGTAAATAGCTGTCTAAACTTGGAGCATTTGTAATACCCATAAGCCAAAGTGTGTTTAATCTACAAAGCAAGACTAAGTATTTGTAAAAATTGAATCCAAAAACATAATAATTAAAGCATTTGTAAAATATCTGTATATTAAAAGTGATAAAAGAGTCACACAGTTCTTCTGATTTAAGAAATTATAATCAGGTTATCTTCGTGGACATATTTATCCATGGCTATAAAATTTTAATATATTTACTGGTTTGGTTTATGAGGATTGAGAAAATATGGCCATGCTTAGGAAAATAAATGTGGTGGTATGTTACAACCCATTTTATAATGCAGTAATATATTCAAGGTCAGCCAAGAGCTATATGCAGAGGGGTTTCGTTTTACTTGTATCAATAAATAACTATCCATCTGGAAAAATATTATCAAATATTAATAAGTACAGATGTTGAATAATATTCAACATTTTTTAAAAGGTTATAGGTAGGCCGGGCGCAGTGGCTCACGCCTGTAATCCCAGCACTTTGGGAGGCCGAGGTGGGCGGATCACGAAGTCAGGAGATCGAGACCATCCTGGCTAACACAGTGAAACCCCGTCTCTACTGAAAATACAAAAAAATTAGCCGGGCGTGGTGGCGGGCGCCTGTAGTCCCAGCTACTCGGGAGGCAGGAGAATGGCGTGAACCCAGGAGGCGGAGCTTGAAGTGAGCCGAGATGGCGCCACTGCACTCCAGCCTGGGCGACAGAGCGAGACTCCGAGACTCCGTCTCAAAAAAAAAAAAAAAAAAAAAGGTTATAGGTAAAAGAACAATGTCAAGGCTAATTATTTGTGGCTGACACAAAAGGATTAGAGTATAAAAGTAATGCCTGTAAAGAAGCCTAAAATATTCATTCAGTTACTCAAAAGAAACATGATGTTGGAACAGGAAGCAGTTAAATTCATTCATTTAATTAAGTATAAGATTAATGGTTCAATAATTAAATAAATATAATAATCTAAAAATATGACATTATATTGAAAAGTGCCTTAAAATGTAAGATTAACCACATCGTTACTTCTGCTTCATTCTAAAATCTCACAAAATGACACTAGAATGATTATTTAAAGAGACAAATTAAAAGAAAAAAGAACAAGGTAGGATGTGATAGCAGTAAAAGTTTGAAACCTATAAAAGCACAAGGCAAAAGTGGCAACTGACTTGATGAACTGGAGGAAAAACAAAGCTAAGTTTACAGGATTCAGGTATGAAGATGAAAATCAGCATAGTAGTTACCCCTGTGCAGAGATGATTGACAAGCAAGGGATGAAAGAACTTTCTAGAGTGATGAATATATTTTCTATTTTACAGTAGTGGTTATATAAATGTTTAGCTTTTTCAAAACTAACTAGACTATATGCTTAAAATCTATGCATTTTCTTAACTATAAATTTTATTGCAATGAAAAAAAAATCTGTATCTTGTACTGCTTCCGTTTTTTCTCTCGTCTCTAAAATAACCTGGAATGGAGCATTGTTCATTCAAAAAAGAGAATTGGCAATTACTTTTCTGCAAAATTTTCATCACATTTTTATTTAAAATCTACAACTAATAGCCTCAGAGAGTCTATTACACATTCGGCATCAAGAAAAGGATGTTATAATGCTGTAAAATGTAGCATGCAAAGAATAAAAGGTGCTCTTGAAAACTATATATGATAAAATTAAAAGTAAGCAAATAAATCTTAAGGAGGTAATTTATCCAATAAATAATTAAAGAGTGCACAGAAAAGAATTAATGGACAATAAATAGCTTAAACTCAACCTTGAAGTATTGGAAAATATAACTAGTACATACTGTGTACTTTCTATGTACCAAAAACATAATTAGGTGTCACCCATGTTATATTATTTAATTATAGCAATGACCCCAAAAGAGAAAGAATATAAGAATATGCCTGCATAAGTCACATAGGAATTTAGTACAGCTGAATAATTCTACTCATATATATAATTCCAAATTCAGGCTTTTAACCACTGTTAAAATCTGTCTATTTTAGGTGATACCATCTCCTACCCAGAGGAAATCCTGAGCTCTTCTAGATGAAGAAAGGAATCTCAGATGAAGGTTGAGGACACTTTTTTTTTTTGATAGGTATAGGAGGGAACACTTGATCTGAAAAACTTCAGCTCTGTCAGTATGACCTTAGTTTGGAACCACAAGCTGTTGAGACACTGTGAGCAGTATAGCATATATGGAAAATAAACTGACCAGATTGTAGAGATGCCTAAATACCAGACTAAGGGAAGCATTATCCTATAGTTACTTTAAAGTTACTTGAATAAGCAAATTCTAATGCACACCAAAACTTTTCAAATTATCAAATATGTTGTAAATGTGAATGTTTGAGAACAGATATTTTTAAATGGCTCACCTTTGAAATCAATTGATATAAATGAGTTACTGAATAATGTACAACCAAGTACTCACAAGAGGTTAAATTTTAAGTAATCAATACACATTCACTAGGATGGATTTTAAAAATAAAAGCTTTAAAACTACCAAAAGAAAGTGACTAGAATTATCCAGGAATGTAATTTGCCAGTCTTTTCTGAGGATTTTTTGATAATATACAGTATATCTTAACATATCATAAGCAATAAACTAGCAACTTTGAGTGTAGGAAATACTAAACCAAATAAAGATGTATAAATATGTGCACCAATAAACATGTACAAAAATGTTCATAGTGGTATTGTTAATAGTAATGTGATACCAGAACAATCTAAAGGTGAATAATAATAGAAAAAAAATACATTGTGGTATATTTATATAATGAAATGATATAAGGTAATGAAAAGAATCAAACTAATGCCACATATTATATGGATGTCACTGAAATAATGTCGAATGAAAGAAGCCAGACATAACAGTGAATGCTACGAAATGGAGATTCATTGTAAAAATCCACATTCTATAAAAAGACACCTGGTACTTCGGCCTTTGATTAAAGACAAACAAATATTGTAAACAGGCATAAATGAGGTGATATGCCCAACATCTTTCAAATTGCATAATATATTGTGAGCAATTTCCTGTGTGATGTACTCAAGGCCTAAAATAATAAACAAGAGAGTCTACAAAATGCAGTGATAGAGCAAATTCTTACAAGCATTTAGATTCTCTTATAACCTGAAATTGATTAAATAATACAACACAGGCATTATCTTGGGTCATATTTTGGAAGAAATAGCTTTCCCGTTGAGCTCATAAAGTAAAATTTACACATCCATACATGTTATCAAATGAATTACATACGAGTTCAAAATATCTGGTCACCAATAATGTACCTACTTGATGCTGTTTTTGGATATTCACAATGTATACCAATATTTTTGGAAGTTTATATTATATCCATTCTAGAAAGATATTTTGAAAAAAATTATTGCTCATAACCAATTCTGCAATTCATCTACCTTTTAGATTATTGCTGAAATAGTCATAACTTAGGAAATAATAAATAATGTGGTCTATGTATTAACTAAATATCATAAAGCTTAAAAACTGAATTAATTTGAAAAGAGTAAGAGTAACATCCCCCTTTCCTCTCTGTTGCAAGCAAATGCAACTCAGGGGAAAAAAACTCAAGAGGTTCTTGAATAGGTAAAAAAATTACTTAATTTTGTTGTGGAAATATTTTATTTTCTCCTTCAACTTTTGGGGAAAATGCGGAAATTATTCATTTTTCAAATTATTGACATTGAACCCAATCTTAAACAAACATTTTAGAGAGACATAAAATGGAAAATAAGTATTATTACTTAATCCATAATTTAATTTGAATGAAATGAAATAATGAGATAGGTCTTGTCTCTCACATAAATTAGGAATAATAAAAAAGCATACAGAAGTCCTGCCTAGGTCACAGGAGATGGGAACATTAATACACTTATAGTGGGGATGTAAATTGGTAATATCTTTCTGAAAGGGACGTTGCCAGTATGTATTATTTTCTTAAAAAATGTATTGTCAGAATCAAAGGACTTGGTAGTTTTGGTTCTGACAATGTTTCCTGAAGTTATACAATGAATACAATTGTCAGAATACTCATCATGGGTTGTAAATAGAATAAAGAAAGGCAATCTATGTATGTACTTAAGAATAGAAATTGGTTATGTTAGCCATGGAACATTATGTAGCCATTAAATAATGGAGTAGAAATGTAGAAACTATAGAAAGCTTTAGTACATAATTAAAAGAGAAAAAATAGGAAAGAAATATGTGTGATATAATAATACTACAAGGTAAAAAAATAAAATTCTACATGTATCGTTGTCAATTTATCTACTAATTATTGAATAATAGACTACTATGTGTATATAAGATTTATTTATCAACTAGAAATATGTTTATTGACTAACAATGATCATGTGAATTTAAAGAATTTTATCTTCACTTTTTAGATTTATTCTAATGTTATTCTATAAATGCAACTATTATAGAATAAAAAATAAAATATTTCAAAAGAAATTAATCGAAGAATAATGCTTTTTTCATTCATATAGAGGATACGTATTTGTTAAATAAAGTGTCTTTAAAGTGTGGATTCATGTATTATGCCAAAATATATGTATTTCTATAGACATAGAAATAAGAATGCTCCCTATAATAGTCCATTATTTTACTTTTAAATATTTCTCCTTTTCTGCATTCAAAATATTTTATACATGTTGTCATTAATCATCTTATTATTCCTTTCTGGTAAGTAGGTGGTAAAAGCTATTTAAAATCACTCACTGTAGAATAGGATAATTAGGACATGTATGAACATGGACTACAGATTAGGATAAGGAAATACAAGTGCTACAAATCACGGTGACCAATTACTGACTTTTTATGAATTGTAAGTCTAATAGCAAAACATTGTGAACTGCAACTATAAATAAATTTCCTTGTTTTTTTCACCAATGTAATCAACTTGGGGGTTTATTAACAGCTGCCTGCAATGTGCAGAAAGTGGGAGGGGAAACTTCAGCCCATTTCTTTTAAAATAATTATACTCCCAATGACTACAATATAATGTTGGCTCACTATAAACTAATCTAACACACACTCTGCCTCTCTTGACTTTCAAATCATCCACATAGGTCCAAAAGCCTCAAATTAAAGGAAAGTAAAAGGAACTCTGCAGTATATTCTGCAATTCCTTTGAATGTAGTTTGCGATTATTTTCCACGGTGGCCTCTCACAATTAACTAAAATAATATTGAATGTCTATGTCTGTCAATATCTCTATCTCAGTCTCTGTTTTTGTGTCTGTCTCCCTTTTTTGTTCTACTTCTTTCACTTTATTGTATGCAAAAGTAAAAACAAACATATACTGATGATAAATTATAAAATGTTACTTTTTAGGTGAATGCTGGAGTTGCTCAGTGTGCCCCAAAAGAGTGAGAGTTAACATCTTCTTGTAAGCTGTATCTTTAGTCAAGATCTAGGAGAGTGATTTTTTTTAAGTGACAATATTTGCTTCATATTTCAATAACGTTGTTCTAAATAGCAAGTGCCTAGCATAATTAAAATCTATATTAAGAATTTGATATTTTTAAAATTAAATTTAAAGAACTTAAAGAAAACTTACATCACAAGAGTGATGCATGGATCTTTTGCATAAAATATTTCTCTAGGAAGGGGCGGTGCAGACCCCAGATTTTACGTATTTGGTATTTACGTCTGTTTAAATTGAAAAGTTACCATAAATTAATGGTGTATGTATTTTTTCCTTTTTTTTTTTTTTTTTTGAGATGGAGTTTCGCTCTTGTTGTCCAGGCTGGAATGCAATGGTGCAATCTCAGCTCACCACAACCTCCGCCTCCCAGGTTCAAGCGATTCTCCTGCCTCAGCCTCCTGAGTAGCTGGGATTACAGGCATGCACCACCATGCCCAGCTAATTTTGTACTTTTTAGTAGAGATGGGGGTTTCTCCATGTTGGTCAGGCTGGTCTCGAACTCCCAACCTCAGGTGATCCACCCGCCTCAGCCTCCCAAAGTGCTGGGATTACAGGCGTGAGCCACTGCATCTGACCATCATATTTTTAAAGCAGAATAAATTATCCTTCACGAAGCCTTCCAAAAGAGAGAAGAGGAAATACTTTGCTCAGCTCATTATATTATGAGCCCAGTGTTACCTGGACACCAAAGCTAGCCAAGGTATTACAAGAAAAAAATGCAGATGAAAATATCTTACAAATATGGATACAAAAATCCTCAACGAAAGCTAGCAAACTGAATCCAGAAACACATAAAGAATCATTATACAATGGATCAAGGATAGGAATACAAGGTTGATTTAATATCTAAAAAATAAATCAATGTAATACACCATATTCATAGAATAAAAGATAAAAACTCATAATTTTCTCAGTAGATGCAGAAAAAATATTTGACAAAACCCAACATCCGTTCATGATAAAATATACAGTAGGAATACAATGAAGCTTCTTCTACCTGATAAAGGACATCCTCAAACAACCACAATTAACATTAAAATTAATGGTGAAAGACTGAAAACTTTACCCTAATATTAGGAATAAGATGAAAATGTCTACACTCATCACTTCTATTCAACAATATTGAAGGTTATAGCCAGGGCAGTTAGACAAGAAAAAGAAATAAAACACATCCAGATGGGGGCCGGATGCGGTGGCTCATGCCTGTAATCCCAGCACTTTGGGAGGCCGAGGCGGGCGTATCACGAGGTCAGGAGATCGAGACCATCCTGGTTAAAAATACTAAAAATACAAAAAATTAGCCGGGCGTGGTGGTGGGCGCCTGTAATCCCAGCTACTCAGGAGGCTGAGGCAGGAGAATGGCGTGAACCTGGGAGGCGGAGCTTGCCGTGAGCCGAGATCGCGCCACTGCACTCCAGCCTGGGCGACAGAGCCAGACTCTGTCTCAAAAAAATAAAATAAAATAAAGAAACACATCCAAATGGAAAAGAAGTAAAACTACCTCCATTTTCAAATAACATGATCTTGTATATATAAAATCATAAGGAATATGCAAAAGAAAAACTGCTAAAATGAATAAGTTCATCAAAGTTGTGAAATACAAAATTAACATATAGCTGGGTGCAGTGTCTTACACCTGTAATCCCAGCACTTTGGAAGACTGAGGTGGGAGGATCGCCTGGGCCCAGGAATTTGAGACCAGCCTGGGCTACACAGGGAAATCCCCATCTCTACAATAAACAAAGAATGAGCTGGGCAGGGTGGCACACACCTGTGGTCCCAGCTGCTCAAGAGGCTGAGGTAGGAAGTTTGCTTGATCCCAGCAGGTCAAGGCTGCAGTGAGCTATGCTTGTGTCCCTGCATTCTAGCCTGTGCAATAGAGTGACACTCTGTCTCAAAAAAAAAAAAAAAAAAAAGTAAAGAAAAAATAATTAACATACAAAAGCAATTGCATATCAATATAGTAATAATGGACAACACAAAAATGAAATTAGGAAGAAAAAATCAATTTATAATCACAACAAAAAGAACAAAATATTTAGACATAAATTTAGCAAAAGAAGCACAAAGTGTGCATCCAGAAAACTACACAGCACTGTTGAAGAAGAAAAAATTAAAGAAAGATGTAAATAAATGGAAAGACACCTCTTGTTTATAGATTGTAACACTAAATATTAAGATAGCAACACTTCTAAAATTGATATATCAATAAAATAGGATCCTTTACAAAATCCTAGCTGGCTTTTTTGCAGAAATTTCCAAGCTGCTCCTGAAATTCATATGTAATTGCAGTGGACCCAGAAAAATCCAAAACAATGTTCAAGGAGAACAAAGTAAGAGGATCCACACTTTCTGATTTCAAAACCTACTTAAAAATGACAATGATCCAGATATTGTGCTACTAGCCTAAGGACAGACATAGAGATCAAAGAAATAGAACTGACAGTCAAGAAGTATTTTCTTACATTTCTGATCAATTGACTTTTGACAGGGGTAAAAAGACAATTTAATGGAAAAAGAGTAGTCTTTCAATACATTGTGCTGGGTCAGGTGGATACCCACAAGCAAAAAATTAACTCGGACTGTTACTTCATACCATATATAAAATCAAAATTGATCAAAGATCTAAAAGGAAGAGCTAAAACTATAATAGAAAACTCTTCCACAAAAACTTTGGGGGAAAATCTTCATAACCTTGGGTTTCTCATTGAGTTCTTAGATATCACACTAAAAAACACATCAATGAAAGAAAAAATACAATTTCATGTAATATTGAATATTTGATAAGGAACTTGTATCCAAAATATATAACCCAATAATAAAAGAGACAATAACACAATTTAATAATAGGCAAAAAATCTGAGTAGAAGTGTCTTCAGAGAAGATATATGGATGGCTAACAAACGTATTAAAAATGTTCAACCAGCATCACTCGTCATTATGGAAACACTAAAAATGAAAACCCCAGTAAGGTATAACCCCACACTCACTCAAATGGCTAAAATAAAAAAGACAAGTGTTGGAGAGGATGTGGAGAAATTGGAACCATCATATACCACTGGCAAAATTGTCAAATAGTGCAGTCACTTTGGAAAGTAGTTCAGTAGCTCCTCAAAATGTTAATAATAAAGTTATCATATTACCCTATAATTCCACTCAAAGGTTTTTATTGAAGAAAATTTGTATTAGTCCATTCTCACAATGCCATAAAGAACTACCTCAGGCTGGGTCATTTATAAAGAACAGAGGTTTAATAGACTCACAGTTATGTAGGCTGTACAAGGAGTCATGACTGGGGAAGCCTCAGGAAACTTATAACCATGGAGGAAGGTAAAGGGGAAGCCAGCACATCTTACATGGTGGGAGCAGGAGGAATAGAGAAAATGGGGAAGTGTTGCCCATTTTTAAACAGCCAGATCTCATTAGAACTCACTCGCTATCATGAGAACAGCAAGGGAGAAGTCCATCCCCATCAGCCAATCACCTCCCACCAGACTCCTCCTCCGACACTGAGGATTACAATTCAGCATGAGATTTGTGTGGGCACACAGAGCCAAACCATATCATTCCACCCCAGGCCCTCCCAAATCTCATGTCGTTCTCATATTTCAAAACACAGTCATATCTTTCCAACAGTATCCCAAAGTGTTAACTCATTCTAGCATTAACTCGAATTCTAAGTCCAAAATCTCATCTGAGACAAGGCCAATCCCTTCTGCCTATGAACCTATAATATCGAAATCAAGTTAGTTACTTCCAAGATACAATGGTGGTACAGACATTCGGTAAATGCTCCCATTTCAAAAGAGAAAAATTGGCCAAAACAAAGGGGTTATAGGCCCCATGCCAAGTCCAAAACCCAGCAGGGCAGTCATTAAGTCTTAAAGCTCCAAAATAATCTCCTTTGACTCCATGTCTCACATCTAGGACATGCTGATGCAAGAGGTGGTCTCTCAAGGCTCTGCCCCTGTGGCTCTGCAGGGCACAGCCCCCTTGGCTGCTTTCCTGGGCTGGCATTGAGTACCTGTGGCTTTTCCTGGTGCATGCTGCAAGCTGTCAGTGGATCCACCATACCAAGATCTGGAAGATGGTGGCCGTCTTCTCACAGTTCCACTAGGTAGTGCCCCAGTGGGGAACTCTGTGTGGGGCTCCAATCCAATATTTCTTTTCCACACTTTCCTAGCAGAGGTTCTCCATGAAGGTTCCACCTCTGTAGCAGTTTTCTGTCTAGACATCCAGGTATTTCCATACATCCTCTGAAATCTAGGCAGAGGCTCCCAAGCCTCAACTCTGGCCCTCTGCCCACCTGCAGGCTTAACACTATGCGGAAGCTGCCGAGGCTTGTGGCTTGCACTCTCTGGACCAGTGGCCTCAGACATATTTGAGGCCCTTTTAGTCACAGTTAAACCTGGAGTGGCTGGGATGCAGGATACCATGTCCTGAGACTGTACAGAGCAGCAGGGCCCTGGGCCTGGCCCATGAAACCAGTTTTTCCTCCTGGGCTTCCAGGCCTAAGATGGGAGGGCCTGCTGCAAAGGTCTCTGCAATGCCTTGGAGGCACTTTCCCATCGTCTTGGTTATTAACATTCAGCTTCTCTTTACTTATGTACATTTCTGTAGCTGGCTTGAATTCCTCCACAGAAAAATTGGTTTCTATTTTCTACCACATGGTCAGGCTGGAAATTTTCTAAACTTTTATGCTCTGCTTTCCTTTTAAATATAAGTTCCAGTTTTAGGTCATTTCTTTGTTTATGCAGATGAGTGTAGGTTTTTAGAAGCAGCCAGGTCAAATCTTAAATGTTTTCCTCCTTAGAAATTTCTTCTGCCAGATACCTTAAATTATCATTCTGAAGTTCAAAGTTCCACAGATCTCTTGGGCAGGGGCAAAATGCTGCCAGTCTCTTTGCTAAAGCCTAGACAGAGTGACCTTTACTCCAGCTCCCAGTACATTCCTCATCTCCATCTGAGACCACCTCAGTCTGGACTTCCTTGCCCATATCACTATCAGCATTTTGGTTACAACCATTCAACAAGTGTCTAGGAAGTTTCAAACTTTTCCTCATCGTCTTTTCTTTTTCTGAGCCTTCCAAATTGTTCCAACCCTGTTCCCAAGTTGCTTTCATATTTTCAGTTATCTTCATAGTAATGTCCCATTTCTCTGGTACCAACTTTCTGTATTAGTTCATTGTCACTCTGGCTTCTCCTTCACCTTCTGTCACGATTGTAAGTTTCCTGGGACCTCCTCAGCCATGTTGCCTGTACAGCCTGTGGAACTGTGAGTAAATTAAACTCTAGTCTTTTATTTAAACTGACCCTATTTTGTCTAATTTTACGATTAATTTTGGGGGGATATTAGGTCATGATGTCTCTATGCAGACACCATTGAAAGATTACTTTTTTTTTAATTCGGGAAAATCAGATTATCTCAAGTCCAGGCTCCCCATCTATGACATAACGTTCAAATTATAATAATAAAGGCATCTCACTGTGGTCACTCCCTTTCTCTTATATCTGGTTTCTTTCTCCGCTTATGTGCTCCAGTGAAATCAAACTACTCGGTTTTTCTCAAATATACCTACTATATTTCCATTTGAATGCTTTGATTCACCTTGTTTTCTCATGAGGAAGGGTTTCTTTCCTCCTTATCTTTACTGTTGTAATTCTGTTTTCAAGACCTAGTTGAATGTCATCTTCTCTATGTAGCTTTTTTCATTTCACCAAACATAAACAATTGTTTTGAAATCCACACTATTATAAACACTTAGTACCACTCATTAACACTCAGCAGATTCTCACTCTATTATTATGAGATACTCAGTAAATTTTGAATTAAATGGCAATATTTCTTATGAACACTTAAGAATAAACCTAAGCAATTTTTAATCCTCTCACCTCAAAATAGAAAAAAAATACATTTAAAAGAACAGGGCTAACTTTTCTTCATCATGTTCTCACAGTTCCTAACTGCTTAGGGAAGAAAGGCAGGTTAATTGTATAGCCACATTGATTGAACAATCATGTTTTTCTTCAGTGATAGCCAAGGCAGAGTTTGAGTGTAATTGTTCAGGGACTGTGTGACTATTGTATTGGGTCAGTCATCTGTCTAAGAAATGAACTGGACAACCTTCAAATGGCAATGACTTCAATTCCTTTGAGATCTGAATCGGCCATAAAACTAATAATAAATTATCGTGTATGTAGTGATTTCCTGTTGGCAAGTTGCATGTACTCTACAAATATGTCTCAACTTAGATGGAAAAGATCATTATTACTGTTCAGATTGAGAAACTCTAACACCAAGCCATTAAATGTATCGAGCAAGGTCAGAGACTGAAAATGATAATATCTCAGAGGTTCCAAGTTTTGGTCTATCTGCGAAAATGATAATATCTCAGAGGTTCCAAGTTTTGGTCTATCTGCCAGAAGACATAATTTCTTGGTAAAAGTTTATTGCTGTGCCCCAGTGTTCTGAGAGCCACAGGCAAGCTCTTTCAAAATGATGTTATGTCCCTAAAGTAAAAACCTTGAAATTAATCTATAATATACCAGTATAATATTTTTATAAAAGTTACTCTCTAGCAACCAAAACTCACTGGAGCACTTCTGAGAAACCAAAAAAAGCATCATAAAGATAATACACTGAAGTCCAAACCCTACTCAAAAGGAGTCCCTCAAACTATCATTCAGTATCCATGTTAGATAGTTCCAACCATCTGATAATCTTAATATATATAGTATAGTATATATATAGTAGAGAGACTACTATATATATATATAGTAGAGAGACTATTATATATATATAGTAGAGAGACTACTATATATATATATATAGTAGAGAGACTACATATATATAGAGAGACTACTATATATAGAGAGAGAGACTCTCTCTCTCTCTCTATATATATATATATAGTAGTCTCTCTACTATATATATAGAGAGAGAGAGAGAGGGAGAGAGAGTAGAGAGACTACTATATATATATAGTAGAGAGACAGAAATTAGCCAGATGTGATGGTGTGTACCTGTAGTTGCAACTACTCAGGAGATTGAGGTGAGAGGATCATTTGAGCCTGGGAGATTGAGGTTGCAGTGAGC
Source organism: Pan paniscus (assembly GCF_029289425.2). NCBI lineage: Eukaryota > Metazoa > Chordata > Mammalia > Primates > Hominidae > Pan > Pan paniscus. Next base: position 93,173,788 of record NC_073253.2, on the reverse strand, counting down.
CATGATCCTACTACTTTATTCCAGCCTGGGCAACAGAGCAAGACCCTGTCTCAAGAAACAACCCCAGAAATCTACTGTTTCATGGTTCTGAAGACTGGAAGTCTGAAATCAAGGTGTCAGCAAAGCCACGCTCCCTCTAAAGGCTCCAAGGTAGAATCCCTTCTTGCATCTTATAGCTTCTGATGACTGCTAGCAACATTTGGCATTACCTAGCTTGTAGATGTATCACTCCAATCCATGCATCTATCTTCCCATGGACAGATCTGCTGTGGGTCTATCTCCCTGTTTCCAAATGTCTCTCTTTCTATTATAAGGACACTAATCATAAAGGATTTAAAGATCACACAAATCCAGAATGACCTTATTCTTATTTGATTATATATGCAAGGAACCTATTTCAAATAAGTCACATTCACAGTTTTCACATCCACGTGAAATTTTGCAGGGGCAACATTCAACCCAGTATATCATCCATGGACCTAGTTATTAAGGCACTTGAGGGTTGGTTAGCCCATAGCTTCTCTGTGCCTCTATATATATTTTCATGTTAAAACAAAAAAGGAGCCCTTGGATCATATGCAGAGAAATTTTCTTGATTTAATCTGGAATTTCTGTGTGAGTTCAAATAATTTTGCATTTGACCAAAGTCATGATTTGCATATCATATATAAATAATAATCACAGCAGATTCTATAGGAGTAAAAGACTTGAAAGAAGCTTCAGAATTCCAGAGTGGTATAGTTAAGCACATTGATTTATTATTAAAGAGACTAGTCATTTTTAGTTTACTTACATTAGCACTATTGAACATATTAGCTATCTAAAACTCTGCTGGATGACCATAAATGAAGAGGAACAAGATAGGGAGAAGAATGAAAGTGAAGAAAAGGTATATACTTTCAACACAGCCTGAATAAGAATTATTAAATATTTATAGGCATCTACCAAGTGTTAAGTGATCTCAGAGAAGGTGACCAAAAGGGAGTTTTGTTTGGGAAAGAAAAGTAGGGAAGACTACCCCAAGCCAAATAAGCGGCATATATATAGTTTTGGTATGCATTGGAACAAAGAAGGAGCATGTGGGTGCAGAATAGAGAGAAGAGTATTGAGAAAAAAAGCATTGTAGCAGATGATGCTTAAAAGTGAGGATGGAGCCACATTGAGCCATATATGTGAAAAGTAAATCCATGGCCATGACCAAATTTTTTCCTCAATAAATTGAGAATTCCTTATTTTTTTGCTATCTGGAAAATGGAATCTTTGTACAGATGGTCTCCAAGGTTCACAGAGAAACAGTTTTATCATGTATCACAATAATAATTAGGATCTTTGGTTTCCACTCACTTATCAAAGACAATCTCATATTGTTTTTGCAAATAGCGTTCTTTCTTCAAAACAGCCTGATGACAATCTATTTCTAGTAAAGTACTGAGCAACAATATAATAAATTTGGTAAGGTCAAATTCGTTTTTGTTTTTTTGTTTGTTTTTTGGGATGGAGTCTCACTCTGTTGCCAGGCTGGAATGCAGTGGCACCATCTCGGCTCACTGCAACCTTCGCCTCCCGGGTTCAAGCAATTCTGCTGCCTCAGCTTTCCGAGTAGCTGGGACACGTACAGGTGCACACCACCACGCCTGGCATTTTTTTTTTGTTTTTTGTATTTTGGTAGAGACAGGGTTTCACCATGTTGCTCAGGCTGGTCTCAAACTCCTGAGCTCAGGCAATCCGCCCAACTTGGCCTCCCAAAGTGTTAGGATTACAGGTGTGAGCCACCACGCCGGGCCGATAATGTCAAATTTCAAGACATTTGAGTCCCAATTCCAACCACAACTAGAAAAATTTACCTGTTTATTTTGTTTAATACCACAGTTATTTAACTAAATCTATCTTCAGTATTTAAATGAAAATAAGTAGACCTGAGGTATTGGTGTCAAAACAAATCAAGCCACCCTTGGGTGAAAACTATGGTATTTACATGCTTTGGGTAACATAAACATAAAATTTAAAAATACTCTATCATTTTAGAATTCTTCAAATTCTGTTTTATGTCACTATAAAACTATAATTTTGTTTTATTAGAAAGTAAGTATCCTACATCCCCTAAGTGTTGAAAGTAATAAGCTACACAGTGCATGTACCTACTTTAATGAAAAGGATAAAATGGACAATGTATTGTATAAGTCTTACTGCAATAATGCGGAGTAAAACTATTAGGTTATATCAAAACATGCTCTTTACAATCAGAACAAAATAATAACATGTCTCATGTAACTTCTGGCAAAGTAAGAACAGAAAGAAAAATATGGAGAATCAATTAAATGATTTATCTTTAGTTTTGAGCAACATATTTTCTCTCTCTTGTAGAAACAAAATATATATTATTCGTTTTGGTTAAAAGCTAGAAAGTGATGAGAGTTAATTAATAAATTTACATCTCTTCGTGTACTAAAATTGAACATATAAAGGAAGTAAAGCTAGCCAGTTTAAAAGTGGAAATAAAAATGTATAAATCTTACTTTAAAATTATTTTAAGGAAGGATTTGCAATGAACAATTTTCCCATAAGCATACTTGTTATTCTCTGCAATTCAAAAGGCCTGACCCTTTCTCCATAATACCCTCTCTGCTTTTAATTTATATTGAGTCTCTCTCCATTATAGCAATCCAGATTGCTGTTTGAGTTGCAAGCATGGGAGGCTTTATTGGCTTGCTCCTCATTTACTACAAAAATATGCTTGGAATTATTCTTCAAGAAAGCAACAATATAAAAAATAAATTTGGCATAGAAGAACAATCTATGATCTCTTACCAACACAATACAAAGTAATCATCTTTCTTATAAAGGCTTGAGTTCTTCTTTTAACACACTAAATTACCTAAATGTCATGGGGATTATAATTTCTCATGCACTTTGGATGAATTTGATGCAACTGACTCATTGGTGTGTTAATGCAAAAGGAGGCCCTGACAGCATAATATACTCAAGTGAATAGCAATTCCTTACCAAGTCTGGGACAGCTGATTGAAGACTTTAAATAATATACATAGAGTTCAATTTACTCCTATGCACCTGTACACTATGCATTGTCAATTCTCTTTTTAAAAAGCCATTTTTCATAAATGTGTTCTTGTTTCAATTCAAAACCAATATATGATTTTGAAAAAAAATTATAATTGGCTTCTGGGCATATAGATAATCATCACCTACTAGAAGGGACTATTCCATACACAAGTTTTAACTTTAAAAAATTGGAAATACATTTTTCTTTTGTGATGAAAAATTAAATAGCACATTATTTCTTCCAGAAAATAAATTTGGAATGAAGCAGCAGATAAAAATAAAAGAAAAATAATGCATTCAGGCAGAGAGAGGGAAAAGGTGTTCATAAAACAAAGGCCATAAACATACTAATTGTGTGAATTTCCAACACAGGATAAAAACCTGAAAATGTTTTCAATTCAGTATGCCTAGTAAAACTTAGCATGATTACTTTTTTCAACAGAACAGCCCAGAATCTTACTTGTCATTAGAAAACTCTTTTCAGATGAGTAGGTTGCAAAAATTTTCTCCCATTTTGTAGGTTGAAGGGCTAATATCCAGAATCTACAATGAACTCAAACAAATTTACAAGAAAAAAACAAACAACCCCATCAAAAAGTGGGTGAAGGACATGAACAGACACTTCTCAAAAGAAGACATTTATGCAGCCAAAAGACACATGAAAAAATGCTCATCATCACTGGCCATCAGAGAAATGCAAATCAAAACCACAATGAGATACCATCTCACATCAGTTAGAATGGCGATCATTCAAAAGTCAGGAAACAACAGGTGCTGGAGAGGATGTGGAGAAATAGGAACACTTTTACGCTGCTGGTGGGACTGTAAACTAGTTCAACCATTGTGGAAGTCAGTGTGGCGATTCCTCAGGGATCTAGAACTGGAAATACCATTTGACCCAGCCATCCCATTACTGGGTATATACCCAAAGGACTATAAATCATTCTGCTGTAAAGACACATGCACACGTATGTTTATTGTGGCATTATTCACAATAGCAAAGACTTGGAACCAACCCAAATGTCCAACAATGATAGACTGGATTAAGAAAATGTGGCACATATACACCATGGAATACTATGCAGCCATAAAAAATGATGAGTTCATGTCCTTTGTAGGGACATGGATGAAATTGGAAATCATCATTCTCAGTAAACTATCGCAAGAACAAAAAACCAAACACCGCATATTCTCACTCATAGGTGGGAATTGAACAATGAGATCACATGGACACAGGAAGGGGAATATCACACTCTGGGGACTGTTGTGGGGTGGGGGGAGGGGGGAGGGATAGCATCAGGAGATATACCTAATGCTAGATGATGAGTTAGTGGGTGCAGTGCACCAGCATGGCACATGTATACATATGTAACTAACCTGCACAATGTGCACATGTACCCTAAAACTTAAAGTATAATAAAAAAAAAAGAAAACTCTTTTCAAATACCTTGGGCATATATAATTATATATAAACATCCTTATGCTTTAGACAAGTTAATCTACACATGAAATTGATTTAATAAGTGAATAGTGGGCATGCAAGGCTCTGAGTTCTCCAAAAGCATTTTTTCCTTATACTTCAAAGAAGTTTTAGTGATATTTTCTTGAAATTAACTTTCCAAATGGGGAGTTGGAACTGTGAGGTATACAAACTCATTACATTACAGCTCTTCTTTATACATGCCAGGCTCATTCTCATCCAAGATTCTTTGAATTTTCTCTTTTTTTTTCTAAAAGAAAATTGTAGAAAATTTTTCTTCTCCCCCTTTCAGTGTTTAACAAAATGTCAGTTTTCCAGTGTAGCCTTTCCTTGGTCCCTCTAGTTAACATTTTTATCTTACCTCCATACTCCCTATCACCCCTACCTGCTTTATTTTTGTTATTAGCACTTATCATTAATATGCCATATATTTTTTATACGTATCTATTTATCTTTCTATCTGATGTTTTTCTCTCTTTTCCCATTAGAAGGCACATATATTTATCTCTTTTTTACTGTGGAACCTAAAACAATAGCTGGTAGAGTAGACACACTAAGTATTAGTTGCATGAACAGATAGTCCCCTGCTAACTCTGAAAGCACATGGGAGCTCTGGTACCTCTTGGGTGATTCAGGATATCTTCTTGTGCACTGTTCTGCTTAGAAATAACAAAATGATACACAATTGCTGAATAGTATAGTCACTAAATTTATCATTTCATCGTGCTCCTTATATATAAGGAATTTTGCAATTATTGGCTTGTATAATTATCAAAATAGTATTTTAAGGTAATCAGTATACATTTTACAAATGAGATAATAGAAAGAGATAAAATAACTTGTAGTGATGGAGTATGAATTTGCACTTTGGCCTTCAAAATTCAAAAGCCACTGCCATGTAATGACAATATTCTATTTACAGCTACTATGTGACCGATCCAGAATTTGAGCCCCACTTTGGGTTCACAGTCCATGGTTTTTCAATTATACTATACCACCAACCTAAGAATTTTTTACACATTGAAATTTGTTATAATATTTGTATTTACTTTGCTGGGGTCCTACAAAGTTCAGGAGTCCTCAAGACCTCCATCACTTCTGATACGAACTACAAGCTTGGAGGTTCCCCAAACCAGTTACTTTTGATACCAACTAGAAGTCTGGGCATCCCCAAGACTTCCCTCACCTGCCCTCACTGTTAGCACCAACTGAAGATTCAGAAGTCTGCCCAACCATCTTGGGTCTGACAGTTCACTACAAGAACTCACGTAACTCACTTAAAGCAGTCTTCCTTACAGACATGGTTTACTACGATAAAAGAATACAAATTCAATGTATTAGCCACAGAAGAGGCATACAGAAGAGGATAGAGGAGAGTCTCTGACAAGGAGTTTCCCATTGTCTTCTCCTAGTGGAGTTGAGTAGAGAGCACAAGTTTATCTAGAAATTATGTGTGACTATAAACACAGAGTATTGCCAGCCAGAGATGCTTACTCAAGCCTTGGCGTTTAGACACTATGGTAGGACTCAGTTATCCAAATATAGTTGACCACCCGCATGTCTGATCTTAGTCTCCAGCTTCCCCCAGGTCGAGTTGATATCACATGATTCAAGGTCCCCTATCATAAATCACATTGTTAGCATAGACTATCTGGCATGTCCCAATGCTCCCAGGTAAACAGACACTCTTATTAGGTAGGACATACCAAGGGCTTAGAAGTTATCTCCCAGGAATCGAGAGAAAAGGA